>NC_061811.1:18661328-19385495 GCF_021462225.1 Girardinichthys multiradiatus | reverse complement strand
TAGGAATTTTGGGTTTTCATGAGCTGTATGCCAAAATCATCCTTATTAAGACAATAAAAGACCTGAAATATTTCAGTTAGTGTCCAATGAATCTAAAATATATGAATGTTAAATTTTCATCATTATATTATGGAAAATAATGAACTTTATCACAATATGCTAATATTTTGAGAAGGACCTGTACATCAAAGATCTGATTGTTCCATATATCCTAACAGAGCACTTCGTTCTCAGACTGCAGGTTTACTGGTGGTTCCTAGAGTCTCTAGAAGTAGAATGGGAGGCAGATCTTTTAGTTATCAGGCTCCTCTCCTGTGGAACCAGCTCCCGGTTTTGGTCTGTGAGGCAGACACCCTGTCTACTTTTAAGGCTAGGCTTAAAACTTTCCTTTTGATAAAGCTTATAGTTAGAGTGGCTTGGGCTATCTTGCTTATTTTTTACCTCCGCCTTTCTCAGTCCCTGTTGGATGGAGTACGGGGGAGTCAGATTTAGCCTAAACCAGCTCAGTTATGATTCAGGTGCAAAAACACCCTCCATTTCTGCTACCTTGTATGACCCCTTCGCTTTTCCAATGGTTATAATCAGTCTGACAGAGAGAGGTATCCCAATCGTTGTGGTTTTTAGTATAACAATGACCATCAGTGGGACCATTTGTGGGGTTCCTTGAGACGACATTGTTGTAAATAAGCGCCGTTTAACTAAATAATCTGAACTGAAACTATCTCTGTAGTTATGCTGCTATAGGTTTAGGCTGCTGGAGGACATAATGACCAATTTCACCCTCTTCGCAACATTCTCACACTACTCTCCAATTTTGCATTATTTGCTGTTATTTCAGTTTTTAACTTTATGTTCTCTCTCTTTTTACACCTTGATCCCGGTAACCGATCCATGTCTAGACTCTACTACATCAACAAACCATGGTGAAGAAAAGCATCATATGATGATGAATAAACAGTTCTATTCAACATTTCATTACCAATGTGTAATAAGGGTCTGGAAATAAACTACATTAACAAATATTTCAAAAAGCTAGTACCCCAATAAGTTGGGTTATTTTGAAGAGGCCATCGCCTTGCTTATATCAACCCAAGCCAGTAGACAATTGTGTGAACTCTAAGGATGTTTTCATACCAGAGCTTTCTTGAGTTGCTTTAAACAAATAATTGTTTGTTTCTTTAGATAAGCCACTTCATTTAAGGAGATGTGAAAATATCTGCTTAACCATAATAGCATGCCATAATTATTCCTCTCTTCTGTCTTTTTACAATACTGCTTCATTTGTCTCATGTATTTATAACATGGTGAATATCTTACTGCTTTACCTGCTGCTCATACTCGGCAGCTTCATGTGATAGCGCCCCAATCAGCCGACTGTTGTAACATAAATGATTTCTAAGCCTTCTGGGAATAATGAGGCTGGACTGCATTTAATCAGCTCTTTTTTGTATCTGAAAACACAAAAAAGAGAATTTTCAATTCTTTTTTGGCTTTTGGACCACCTTAGCATAAAAAATGCAATACATAGACAGGACAAGCCTTGTGTGAATTATTTTACACTGATTACAGATTCTCTAAAACACATTTTCAATTCAGTGCAAACAAAACAATTTGGATTCTTAGTTTTCTAACAAAATATAAACATGTCCACTGGATTGTGTTGTGACACCTCTAGTAACTAAGTCATATGATTAGCTGCTCTGTCATTGGTTACATATTCCCAAATTACATTAAATGGCTGACTTGTCATTCTTATAGGCATTAGCTGCAATGCCAAGCCTTAATTATGTCCTTTTAATAATCCCATATCAAAAATCCAATCAAGATTTTTCACGCTTAACATTTTCAAACTACAATGCAAATGACAGAAAGGGTTCAAATCATATGCTGGCAAAAAACTGCCTAACCATACCCCCACTTCTAAGAAATCAGTGAGAAGACATACAGTGAAGTCGTTACAGAGAGGGAATGTAATATTCTGTCGGCCCTCAGCCAGACAGTCCAAAGAGAAAACAGCTGAATCATTAGACCAGACATAATGCAACCCCCCCCCCCCCCCCCCCCCCCCCCCCCCCCCAAAAAAAAAAAAACAAGGGGTGGAGGCAGAGGACTTTAAATGAGCACTTGGCACAAAAGGTATTCAGTATTTTTAATGATTTTGTGCTACAAGACAGTGAAACTCTGAGTTTTAAGAAGAGCTTAATGCACACAGATGAAAATGACTTAAAAAGCTAATAATGGTTGACCAATTATTTTGCACATTAATACCCCATTTAAACTAAAGATGGTAGAATTTAACAGAGCCTTATCTACATACCAGCTGTTGTGGGATGTCTATTAATCTTGAATATTCAGCTGAATGCTGGCCTGCAGGCAGAGTTCTGTAATCCAGCACCCAGAGAGGGAATCACACCAATAAAAAGGAAGGTAAAGAATGGCTCAGAGGTAAACTTTATGTTAAACTTTGTGTTTAACCGTGAAACAAAATGACAACTATCTTAAATCCTCTTCTAGTGTGCCTGGAATGTCTTGCTGCCTGTTGGAAGAGGGAAACTGTCCTGATCCTTACAGGGGACATTCCAGGTTAAATGTAACTACAACAACAAAACATAAAAATAACCTAAAGCTCCAGTTCTTCACTTTAGCACCGCAAGTGTTAAACACATAACCCTTTAATGTGATTCCATATAAAAAGGTTTCCAGACATTCTCACAATAAGAACTGTATTTCTCGTGGTTGAGGCAGCAAGTCGTTCATGGAACATTTCAGACAGCAGACTAAAAGAAGCCTGGATAGGAAGTCACGTCCTGACATGACAGCGAAGCAAAGTGAAGAGAAGAGTAGGGGGGGGGCAACATGTGGCTGCAGCTTCAAAGCCCACAGATTTAAGAGCTGGTGGGAAACCACTGTTTGCTACTCTGATCATCCCTCTAAAATACAATCCCTTCAGCTGTGTTCCTCACATAGGACTTTCATCTTCCGTTTGAGGGGAATCCAACCAAACCTTTGTCCACGGTAGTGAACTGACCACTATTGTCAGAGGACAGGACTTATTCTAAGTGCGGCTGTGGCGCTGGAGGCCTGACTTGACTATTTATTGCCAGCCATTAAGCCGATTTACAGGGTCATGTTTTATGAACTGCATTCTGGAGATATCAGACTGGCACATATCTGGATGGACTGGGCAGACGTTGAGCTTTGTGTTCAGACAGCCTGTGAAAGGAAATTGTTTAGCAGACTCGTGACAAGGAGGAGCCATTCACAAGTGCTTGTGGAGGTAGAAGAATTTCCTTCCTTTAATCTGAGAAGGTTAAACCTAGGCAAACAAATCAAGGGCAGAGTTTCTATCTACACTTTCCACAGATAACCATGCTAGAAATTAGGCCCGTTAAATAAATTATTATTATTATTGGCCTGTACAGGAATGGCTTATTTTTTATTTGAATAGAGGAAATATCCCTGGCTGATGTTGAACTTTATTGAGGAATCATATTTTAGCAGATCTTATCCTCCATTACCTAAAACAAGCAGGTGAAAACCTCTTGAGACATTTTATTAACCTCTGCTCTAAGATTTCCACAGGTCCTTTATACCTGCACGTCATGCACAAAAAAAGTTTGTTTTAAGGTCCAAGTTGCTGCAACCCTTATAAATCACTGTTACAGAATATCTTAAAGTGCTCAGGCTCCCTTTTGTCCATACGTGCATTAGATTCCCGGTTTATCCTGTGGCGAGTTCCCGTTAGTTTGGAGAGAGAAGGGGAGGGGGTGAGGGGGACAATAAAACGCTACTCACAGAATGGTTGTCTGCGGAGACACAGCCGGCACGGTTTCCAGGTTCAGATGCATACATCTCACCGTGGTTCGGAAACACAAGCAGCGGCTCGGACAGCAAAGCGCAGACTGCAGTCCGCAGGCGATCACCGCGAAAAGCGCCAGCAGGAGACGCAGAAAACAGAGCTGGCCAGCCCGGATCGCCATTTCCAGCAGTGAGAACCGAGCAGAGAGCAGAGAGCGCCAGCTGCCCTGCTCCAACACACACACACACACACACACGCTGTGGGAGAGGCGGACTCATGCACACACACCGAGACACGCAGCAAGTGGGGCAGGGTTATACTTCTGGCAACCAGAAAGCCAAATGGAAAAGAATGCAAAGATTCCCAAAGTTGTTTCACATTACAGCTATCTGACCACACACACACACACACACACACACACACACACACACACACACACACACACACACACACACGAATGGAATGCCTTACTTTGGACTTATTAAATTACATGAAGCACATTTGGCAAAGCGCCCCTAACCCTATACTCTAATTTTTCAAATTATATAGAAATACACAATAAATCAGATTCACTAATTAGTGTTGTGAGAAAACAACTTGAACCCTTGGAGATTTCTTCTGGTGTTGCTTTTTTTTTTCTGACAAAACAAAATTGCAAAGGTGTGTCCTGCTTCATCTAGGATACATTTAACAGAATTTCAGAAGCAGATCACCATACTGACAGTCACGCATGGTTTTGGTTGTGTGATAGTCTGGGGATGCCTTCCTGCTTCAGGACCGGGACGACTTGTAATCAGTGGAACCATGAATTCTGCTTTATACCAAAGAAACGAATGAAAATTTCCAGCCATCAGTTTGTGTCCTTAACGTTAGGCACTCTTGGGTCATGCAGCAGGACAATAATCTAAAGCAGACCAGCAAGTCCACTTCTTAATGGTTAAAAAAGAAGAAGGTTTTGGAAAATGTCTTAGTCAAAATGTAAGCTTCATTTTGATTAAGTTGATGTTGCATAATCTTAAACAGGCTGAAAAGGTCCAGTGTGGCTTAATCTGCAAAAAAGGAGTGTGCTAAACATTTTCCACCGAAATGTAAAAAATGTATTGCCCATTTACACAAACACTTGATGTCAGTTGTTGCCACCAAAGGAGTAGCAACCCGTTATTAGATTTAGGGCACACAAGAATGATTTGAATTAATTTTTTCCCCTTAAATAAAAGCCTTATGTGAAAACCTCTTTTTGTAATTAGTCAGGTTATCTTTGTCTGATGCGCCAGTAAAATAAGCGAAAACAGGAGGAATTTGTAAGAGGGGAAAAATGCTTTTTCACAGTACTATATAGACAGATTACATACAATGACACTCAGTACAATCTGATTCTAAACTTAACACAAAACAGTCCAATTGATGTCAGCTGGTCAAACGTTATCTATGTCAAGAAGTCCAAATGCAGTTGCTGACTTTACAGCAATCCCACCTCCAGAGCATGTGGTGACAATGGAAAGCTGTGACTCCTTTTTAACTGGAAGAAACATCCAGCAGAACAAGGCTCAGTTTGAGCAGCAATTTGGCACAACCAACTTAGGGTTGCAAACAGAAAAAGCAGTGTTTGTCTGTCTATCTGAGAACAGACCACATAAACTTTAATCACTCCTCAAGAATATTCTTTAGGAGTCTTCTGAGGCTTTCCATTCAAGTATAGTTTGGGGACTAAGTTTATTAGATCTTAATGTTTTGACCATAAAACAACATTACCAGCTCTGAGGAAAAAGTAATATCTGTATCTGAATCCTTCGATCTGTATCAACACAGCACAACACAGACATTTCCCCAGGCCATTCCTTACCTTTTTTTCAGGAGTCTTTTATCTAATCTCAACAGTGCTCTACAAATGTATTCGACCAAAATTTTGTTGTACTTGACTGGGATTTTATGTAACAGACCATGAAAATGTTTTAATCCGAACCATTCTATTGCACCTCTTGGTATATGTTTTCGGTTCTTGTCCACATGAAAGGTGAATCTCTGTACCAGTCTCTGTACTGACCTTTTGCAGCCTCTGAAAGACTGTTTTGGAGGATTGGCTTGCATTTAGCTCCATGTATTTTCCATCAACTCTGATCACCTTTACAACCTCTGCTGATGAACAGCATCCCCACATCATATTGCCACCACCATGTATTTATACTGAGTAGATTACAATAGGGTATTTTCTAGTTAATACTTAGGAGATTTCAGAAGGCATTTAATTCCACTGGACTTTAAAAGAGGCATCGGAGTAAATGCGGCTGCATTAAATTGCACACCAAACATTTCAGTTTTTTATTTGTTTAAAATGATTGAAACCATATATGACGTCTATTTTATTTAAAATGTGTGCACTTTGTGTTGCTCTTTCACCAGACAATCCCAATAAAATCTTTTAAGGTTTGTGTAGCCATATGTTAAGATTTGATAACATTTCAAGAGGTGTAAATACTTTTTTGTGATTACAAGACAACTAACAAACTGGATGTCATTATAAATGCTATATGATATAACATCTGTGGTCTTGGTGTCACATTATATTTACTTACCTTTGTTTAATTCATTTAAATTAAAAGCACTTTTTTAACCCCAAAAAGCATTTAAATAATAATGGATGTATGGTAATTAGGTCTCACAACTGGTTAATATTTTAAATAAAAAAAAGAAAGCATTAAACTTCCTGTGCATCATTTTACCAGAGGTGTTGTTATCAAAGTTTGGGTTTGCCACCATCTGCTGGAAGATCTGAATAAAACATGGGAAAAAACACCCAAATTACGAAAGTACACACAGGCTGCTAAAACAGCTTGAATACAAATATAACATCTAATGTATAAATAATTTTATATATATTCAAATAATTTTAAAATACATTAAAGGAGCTGGTATTTAGGATAAGTGTGCCAGCTGAATGAGGCTTTTAAAGTCTCTGCTCCTTATTCTGAAAAATAAGTTGCTCCCAAGTGAAGTTCCTGTTAGTTGTGGTTTAGCGTGTCAAGCCTTTTAAACTATCTTTTGTCTCAAACTGAAATCATACACCCTCTGTTTTTGTTTCTTGATGCTGTGGGGTTTTGCAGGTCAGAGGCAGTTGTGTGTGTTGTTGCCAATCCATGTTGTCATTGTCAGCTTATCCTATTACTAACAATACTTTTCCGTTTGCTATTGTTAGAGCTTCCTTATACTGACCAACAATAGACACTGCAATGATAAGCAAAGGCTTTGTTTGAGTTCCCTAATGGTTTCATCATAAACACTGAAACGATCTGTATGTCTGTTCTGCTGTATGACTCTTCTTTGTTGCCAGTTAAAAAAAGAAGCAGTGTACTATTTAAGCAGCAGGAAGTCAACTTTCAGGCTAAATAGACAACAGTGCACCCAAATAAACTGACTTATTGTCTACATCATTGCCCCTCTCCTCTCTGTGCTTTCAGAACTGACATCTATTTTTTAGCTAATAGGGTAGAAAACTCAAATTGCCTCATTAGCTTAAATCATGCTGCTACCTCCTTAAAGGGGGTCTGGCAGCTGTACTGAAAACTGCATCCAAGAGATCAGTTCAGCTCAAACGTCTGGCTGAGACCTTGTATAGTAACAAAAGAAACAAACGAAAAAAAACAAAAAAAAAACAGAAATATGATCAGTATTACAATAATAGAAATCTAGTTCTACAAAATATGTGAGATACTACACCAATCAAATATTCCCTGTGATGGACTGGCGACCTGTCCATTGTGTACACCGCTTTTCGCCCAATGACCTCTGGAGGCACCAGCTAACCCCATGACCCTACAAAGATAAGTGGGTATAGAAAATGGATGGATGGCTTTTGTATCCAATAACTTAAGCTAATTCTGATTGAATTTACCTGTTGATCAAGCCATGTAAGGGGCCATTTTCATTTCTGATTTAAATTCTGGGTTTAAATTAAGAACTGGAACTGGAGAGAAACGAACCCGGTGGTTCACAGGGAGAAAAGAGAGTAAAAACTCCCATTTTACAACAATGTCTTTCTGTACTTCAAAATGCCCTCAAAGGTTGTAAACTGAGTGTTTTAAGGATATCAAGAAAATCCGCCAATTTACTCTATAAAGCTGCAGCTAAGGAGTCAACGTATTACACTGCAATGCAACAGTGCTATAAGAATCTTTTTTGAAACATTATGACTGCAGTATAACAAACTTTCAAACTTTGACCCATTATATAAGCCCACCCCCAAAAAAAATTTCATTCACAATTTGAATTGAGCTTATTCAGGCTTGCTTTGTATTTTGTTGAACTATAAGTGAAATGTATTAAAAATGATTGAGACTGACTGGTTTATGACAAATTCAAATTAAATTTTACATGATTTACATCTCCTTTTAAACATTTTATGTGTACCCACTCCTGTTCAACTGTAAGGTTTTTGTGAGATCATAAAAACTATTTTCAAACCTTTTTCACATTTTAATTGACACATATTCTGTTACAATTCTGCAAAAAAACAAAAAAAATAAATAGCTGCACAGCCTGATTACAGTGCCCACACATGTAAACTAATACTTTATTATAGAAGCTTATGATTTAAAAACGCCATTCATTCTTCTTTGCATGTTTGTCAGCATCCCACATCTTGACTTGGTAATATTTGCCCAATCTAACTCGCGAAAGTTCTTCAGCTCTATCAGATGGTCAGGACATCTCTTGCCCACATCCCTCTTCAAGTGACTCAATGGATTTTCTGTGGTCTTTAGGCCTGGACTTTGGCTAGGCCATTCCAGAAATATGCTCAGGCTTACTGGAATGCTGAAAATTAAATTCCCTTCATTTTAAGTTTAAGACACCAGATGGTTTTGGATGAAGGCTGACATATTCGGTGCATGATTTCAGTAACCTTGACAAAAAAGCAGGTCCGGATGAAGAACAGTAACCCCAGATCATGATGCAACCACCACCACTGTGTGGATGATGTTCTTTCGGTGCCAACGATGCCTTTTGGAATTGTGGATAAAACATTTAGGTTTGGTTTCCTCAGATTGTAACATCTTCTCCCACAAGGTTTTGGTTGGCTTTAGACAGGCATAGATGTCTTCTTTGAAACAAAAGGCTTTTGACCTGATACCGTACTCCTTGATCCAGAGACATTGGACATTGGTGTCATTTGTAGAAGACAACCAATGTTGGACAGAAACAATTGTAGCTCCCCTTTAGTCATGTTGTTGGCTTCTGGGCAGCTTCCCTGTGGACATTTGCACAACTAGGGGATGCTCTCACAATAAATTTTACATATTGCTGACACAAAATAAACCATTTTACAGGCCTCTGGCAACACATTGTTTTCTTTATTCTGAGTAAGATGTGTCAACATCCAGCATGACAAAATTGTACAAAGTTCACAATTTATAAATGAAATATCACAGCAACTTGTGATCTCACACATTTATAGCAAAATTAAAATGTCAACAAATCCATGCTGTGTAGTACAAAAATAAATCAAACTTCAGTTCCACAGAGAGAGCACAATAGTTTATACAAAATCCTGTCTTTGTTAATGGCGGCTGAAATCAACCTCAAAATGAACCGGCCCCAAGAAAGTAATAAACTCTAAAGAATCCACAATAATGTATATGAAAATTGAGCATTCTAAATATGTGACAAACCTCTTGTGTGTCCCTATAGTCACAGATAACTCTTTTCAGATTTGTTATTTATGCACCAACGTCGGATGAGCAGCTGGTTTGTGCTTTAAAGTCCCTTTGTCCATTTTTCACCGTTAATGAGAATTAATTCAATAACTGGTACTAACTATAACTCTACTGAAGCATTAATATATTGGCAAAAAGCTGCAGACACAATGCTGTGGAGAAAAGGGCGAATGCAGTCATGTATGATGGGTAGTAGAGTCCTAAATGAGGACCCGTAAAGTACAATAGATGATATTCAATCAGGTGAACCACGAGCACCTTTTTGCATTAGCTCTCGAAAAGGCAAATTCTGAACATGATCACTAACAACTATGGTGACAGAATGGAGGGCTGCGTACTCATACTCTGTGAAGGTTTCCAAGCTTTCACCTCATCTGCTTTTTTGTTTTTGTTTTTCAAACCTTGAACTGATTGACTATTTAATCCTTTGTACAGTGATTAGATATAAAGTGCTGCTGGGGGGGATAACTTCATCTTCCTAAACCGTAGCAAAAAATGAAAGAAATTTAATGTTTTTACACTTTATGACAGCCTAAAATATAACTGCTAAGGTTATTATCATCCTTTCGTCTGATTTCAGAGTCCCTGTTCCTCCTCTCTTTTTGCACTCAGTGAGAGGAAATCCACACCTGCAGTGGCTCCAAGCGGTTGGATGCTCCGATCATGTGCCGAAGAGGTCACCTGGAAAAATTGCACGCCGCCATACGTAAGGATAATATCTTCAAGGAGAAGTGCAAATAGTCTACTGGCACATAAGTGGGGACAACGACCCTGTAAGTCCCGCTCTCTATAAATACTCTCTACAAAACCTTTTCTTCTCCAGCTCACGGGTAACTGCGATTAGTTTCTGTAAGAACATCAAAACATGGAAACGAAGGTGTCCCTGTGCAAAGTCGTACAGAAAAAAAAGTTCAACTCATATACTTTTTACTCCTAAAACTCAATGTCCAGGTTCCCTCCTCTTTTTTAAAAAGACATTTCGTATTAAAAGATTTGTATAAAAATCAATATTTTACATAGGCTATATTAAAAAGATTCATGTTACCCCGCTATGCTTATAAACAAGAGATTGCATATACCCAACTTTTTTTTCCTTTTTGCAGATTGCATCGCGTATACCTCTTTTTAAACAAATGATTTTGTTTTTATATTGCTGAGACATTTAATGATCCTAGCAACATACCATTGATCAGATTTGATTCTTAAAAAAGGCTAAAATCTTGCCTCTATAGGTCATTGTCTTTAAACATCTTTTCTACCTCAAACTAATTTAGGGATGAGCATGAGAACATGCAAATTGGCTCTGCTAGATACAGTAATGGGGGGAGGGGGTTTCCACCATCAGGTTTCCGTGTAATGATGTTTAAAATATAACTTCATACATTCATACAGACATCAGGTAATTCTCTTCCCCAAAATTCATTTACAGCACTGATTAAAAATGGCCCCACCTACAGCGACACATCTTTACTCTTCGTCATAACAAAGCACAAATGATTCTCAAGCATTTTTTTTTTTTTAAATAAAGCAATTCACAAACCAGTTCTTGCTTTTTGACAATCTACACGCAGGAAGAAGATAAAGAAGGGTGGGAAAACATCTCAGTTCATCAAGTCCAGAATCATCCAGTGGAAAATAAAAAGCTTCTTCCTTGCTTGTAGTTCTCATTTTTCACCGTCCACTTTTTTTTATTTATCTGAAATGCTTTGTTTTGTCGATCAATAAAAAGAACCTCTGTTTTTGTTAGCTTACTGTTCAGAAATATACACTAAAAATGTGCATACATGAGCAGCTAGAAACATTACATGACACTATGTCAGCTCATATGAAAACGTACAAAATGTAAATGTCCTCAAAAACTATTTAGCGATTTACTCCTTTATGTTCTTCCTCAAAAGCAAGACCCAAAACAAAAGAAAGAAAGAAATAATTTTGAGGTCTTTCTAAGCATAATACCTCATTTTTTTCTCCAAAGAACAGAATTCAGAATATATATAACACTATATCAAATTACTGCACCGAACCGAGGAGGTCAAACCGTCACTGCATCTCTTTCTTATGGAGGGGACCAACGTCTCCCCGAGATGTTACACTTGAATCCCTTGAACTGCTTGCTTGATGTTTTCCAGCAGAGCTTTGTTTTCTGCGCTCTGGTACTGGTCTTGATTTGTGTAGATATCCGTCAGAGTTGTGACATAGGCGTCAAAGTTCTGATCACCTAATGACTCCTGCAAGAGCAAACGAAAGCTTCTGTTAGCGATAGTTAGAACATGTGCAATCCTAAAGGTTTCTTCAGATTTTCATTGAACAAGAGAAAAAGTCCAGTTCCCTTTAGTTCAAGATGACAGAAACATTACGTTCTGTTATGGATAAGATTGAAGCACGCTCTTGTTCAGTTGCAGGGTTTTACAGATCAGAACATAAAAACATAACTACAACCTTTCACAGGAGATGTTAGGATTTCCTGTGAAAGGTTGTAACACAACTGTTAAGACAGGTTGGCTCTACAGGGCACTATTTGAAAAAAGCAGCTGCCAAATAGATAGTTTCCTCCCCCCAGGCTGAACATGACCACCTTACATTTATGTTTATGAAGGCATCAAAACTGTGAATTCACACATATAGAATTATGTAGCAAACAAAAAATTGTAAAAGAACTTTGAATATGTTTTATATTTTAGATTCCTTAAAGTAGCTGCCCTTCGGTGTAATGACTGAAATATTAACCTTTGACCGTCTCTCAATGAACCTCTGGGAAGTTCTTTCAAGACTCTTTGGAAAACCATTTCAGGTGACCACCTCATGAAGCTCATGGAGAGAATGCAAAGGGTGCAAAGAAGTCATCAAGGCAAAGGGTGGCTATTTTCAAGAATCTAAAATATATTAATGTTTAGAGTTATTTCACACTTTATGTTTACTACATAATTCCATGTGTGTTCATTCATAGTTTTGTTGCCTTCGGTGAGAATCTACAATATAAATAGTCATGAAAATAAAGAGACCCATTAAATGACAAAGGGTATCTAAAATGTTTGACCAGTAGTTCTGACATTCTGGTTAGCCCAAAATCTTCACTCAAATTTGAGATGATAAATCAGGCGTCATTCTGTCTGTTAACATTATTGTTTGACTGAACATGCAGCTTGCTGTGTGTAACCAACCTCTTGAGTTAAATTCTGATCTAAATGTGTAGAAAAGGTTTGTTACCATTAAAAAGTTGGTTATTCAAATGTACAAGCTAATATTCTTGATTAAAGTATAAAAATATCCTCCATAATTCCTTTTTATTGAGTATTCCAGAAACTCTTTCTAACTTCAGTTTTGATGCTCAAGCCAAATATTTTTTTTCTTTATTTCAAGTAATGTTAAGAGTCATTGCTTTAACTTCCTGACTCAAAACAAAGTATGCTCACTCTTACCCCAGCTACCGCACTTCATCCAGTAAATAGCTAGGTATAATAATAACTAATATGCTTACAAATTTCTAATGGTTTCATTTACATAATTTATTTACCTAATATTTCTCCCAAAAACTCCAAAAGTGTGCAAATGAGGTAGAAGAAAAATACAAAACTACATAGAAATTGACATCAAAAAGCTCAGTAATAAAATGCTGCTTAAAAGTAAAATAAGTCACTGAAACTAGATTTGCCAAACTGTATGTAAAGTACGGGGAAAATATTACCCAAATATTACACAGCCTGTTGACTGTTCTATACACTTGTTTTGTATGCATCCTAAATGACTTAAAAATCCATTTATCCAAGGTTGTGTCACTGGGGTCACAATCCCAGTAAGGAAACTCAAATATCCCCCTGCCTGGCGACACTCTCCACCTTATTCTGGGGGGATCCTAAGGGCTTGTAGACCAGGAAGGATATAGAGATCCTCTAGCGAGCTTTAGGTTTTAATGTGGGCTCTTCTTCCAGTAGGAGACGCCCGCAAAGATCTCCAAAGTGAGGTGCCCAGGAGGCATCGTTATCAGATGCCTCAACCACCTTTACTGACTCATATCGATGTGAACAAGGGGGTACTCTACTTATATATATTCAAGCTTCTCCCCCTATCTGTAAGGCGGAGTCAGGCCACTCAATGAAGGCTAGCTCATTTCAGCTGCTTGTATCCGAGAGATTGTTCTTTTGGTTACAATCTATGTATGTCTCATATGTGAGGGTCAGGTAGAAGACAACCCAGTAAATTGGCTTATCTCTTTCTTAACCAAAACAGACCAGATCAACAGCTGCATTACTGCAGGAATAGGTCCATTCTTTCTTAATGCAAGAATTCTTAAAACATATAAAAGAAATTGACTTCCTATATTTGCTTTACTTAGTCTTCCAAATTGATAGAATTATTGAACTCAAAAGTAAGAAATTCACAGTCTTATAGTCAAAAACCTATTTTTTTTTAAAAAAATTAACTAATTTACTAATGTACAAAACATATATTTTAAATAGTTTTTCAGCACAATAGTTAAATCAAAATGTGATTTAACTATATAGTATTGTGATATAGTGATTTTGTGATGCCTTTTGTTATGTTATTTGAAGTTTTTCTGAGGGAAAAATAGTTTCAACCTTTGTTTTGTAATCATAAATATTTTTTGTTCTGTTGAAACCTATAGTTTAGAATTATTTTATTTCAAAGGTAGTGATAAAAGGAATATTTTGTAATTAATGCTGATTAACCTTTATTTTTATAGCTCCTTCCAAAAGTGTTCATACTTCTTCACTGTATTCACATTTTGCCAGGTTACAGCCACAGTCTTCAATGTGTTTTACATGATTTTTATGTAAATGACTAATGACCAAGTTCCATGTAATTGTGAAACGCAAAGAAAATGGTTTTCATTTTTTTTACAAATACAAATCTGAAAAGTATGGCCTATTCACTTGACAACTATTCTATATTTTATCATTTAAAACCTCAACAAAATAGTTAGTTGTTAACGTGACCAAACGTGAAAATGTCCAAAGGCTGTGAATACTTTTTCAAGGTACAGGGTATACTTGGTTTTTCTATTGAAAAAAACACAACGTACCACATTCAAATGCACAGCAGGAAAATGCATCGTAAAGTGAGAGACTTACTTGCTGGTGCATCTGTAAGCAGCTGTTATTCCTTAGAGGAAGTTCTTTTTCCAGTGGTTTCTGCAGACAGTCAAGAAAGACAGATTTCTTTAAACAGGACGAGTTCAAACAAGATGCTATTCCTAAAATCAAACACTAGAGGGCAGTATCTATTAAACAGGCCACAAGCTATAGATCTAAAAAATCTAACTTGAGCATAGATAACGACCTGCAGGACATCACGACAAAGCCCATTGGTGATTTAAGGAGAGTTAAAATTACATTTTATTTACCAAACTTCTTTATCTGCACAACTCCTGGGATTTAAAAGCAACATACCATAACAGAAATGGCTCTCACATTTCAGAGAACATTTGATTCTTCGCTTTGTCAGTGATAGATCTATTACGCAAGAGACCATCAAGAAAAGAATGGCAGCATGAGGGACAAAGCAGGACAAAATTGTCTGTGATTACTTTAAAAACTCAGGAACAAAACGAGCAACAAAAAAACGAATGAAAGAGAACAGAATGCGTTGTCTGAAGCACATGAAAAAGGTGGGGTTTTATCTTTCAAAAAATAACCTCAGTGTGAAATACAATGATGGCAAAGGCTGACTTTGAGAATTCAATAGCCACAAAATCACTCCTTTAATCATTGCTCCCCTGTGAAAGTAAACAAAACCTCAACATATTGTTTTGTTTATGCTGAATTTCAGCTCTCACAGTTGCTGCAACTCTGCCTTCATTTCACAACTCCCCCTCAGCCTTTGGAAAGACAAGCGATGCTCCACACTTTAAAGTAAGCATGCACAGAAAGCCGTGGGAAAATATGCACAGGAAAAAGCTACGGTTAACTATGTTCTGTGACTTTCTGGCTCGCCCGTTTCCTGGTGGCCCTTACCATATGAGGGAGCTGGACATTAGCTAAACTGTTAATCAGTGAGTGGCTGAGGTTGGCCAGCTCATGCAGCAGAGATTCATTTTGCTGTTCAATCACCTTGTTTTCCTCCTCTATGGACTTCAAGTTGGTCTCCATTGTTGTGATCTGCAGAGAGGAAGGGTGGAAACACAGTGTGTTACAGGTTTCCCCTTTGCCAATTAAGAAAAAAACTCAACGTGGCAGACAGGCAGGGGTTGTGGACTCACCTGTGTTCTGAGTTTGATCATATCTGCCTCCACTTGTGAATTTGATTCACTTAAATCTTTGATTTCATCATCCAGCTGCTTGATCTCCTCTTCATGCTCCAGCCCTGTGGACAATGAGACGCATTAACCCCTAAATTCATTTAGAAGGTGAGTTTGACAATGTCCACCTCTACAAAAGGCAACTGCAGCTGGTCACGACTCAACAAATTATATTATAAGCTTTTACCATCTCTTTGAAATGGTCTGAATAATTCCAGACTGTCCCTCAAGATTGGAGCCATTCATATCATTATTACCTATGAATGGCAGTTATTTTCTGCCACACGCAGACACACACACGCACACACACACACACACACACACACACACACACACACAAAATATGAAAAATGGTTCTCACTCAGCAACAAGTACAAGAACACACACACACACACCACTCTGATTGGTTTACTATCCGTAACTGGAACTCTGCTCGGTAAACCATTCCACATTCCTTGTTCCTGATTGGCTACATTGTGTGGCTGAGCTTACCGTTGCTGGCACGTTGGTGCTTTATTGTTAGCATTTCCACTCCCGAGAGTCTGGCTTTCCTCATGGCGGAGGTGGCGCGTGGACAACCCGACAGACTGCAGGCGCAACCAGAAGCAAGCTCTCTTTCAGTATGTGGCTTCAGGGCTTCCACATCAACATACACTAATAACTATTGTTTACACACTGCCTGTGTATTATTTGCCCTGAGCTTAAAGACAAATGACTGACTGTAGATCACACCAGTTGATACCTGAAAATCTTTGAGAGTCTGTAGATTTTACTTGTGCACAGCGGTTAGATGTTACACCCACCAGTCATTGATATCTGAATCATTATTATCATTATCATTTATTTTTTTTACAGTGGAATGATCATACAACAAACAACTAAGCTTTTGCAGTTTTCGGTCAGTTAGGATTACCATAATTATTTTTATTTGTTAAATGCCAGAAGAATGATGGAGAGAACTTTTTTTTTTTTTTTAGATTATCTTCTTTTCTTGAAAATAAAACTTTTCATACACACACTGTGATCACAATACATTTAAACAAATAAAGAAAGTCCCAATGATGATTCTAACGCTTTATAAAGTTAATTCACAATATCTAAGGTAAATGTAGACACCCCTGTGGATGTGTTTTAAGGCACCACCTCAACCACAATGCTTCCTTGTACAATGTCATATAAAAATAAAAATAATAAACATAAAACACAAGACAAAAACATAAAAAATAAATTTCAAAAAGAGATTTGAGGACCTCGACCAATCTGGTTAATCCGTGGGTATAATTTTCACACACCTTAAAGTGCTGCATTCATCTGTCTAAAAATATACACTAAATTGCAAAAAGTATGGCGGAACACCACAAAATCAATTAATTTTGATGCTCCAATCACTTCCATGGTTGCAGGTGTATAAAGTTTGATGTGGAGAAGCTTGACCAGCTTGCACAGAGTCCTGATCTCAATCTTCTTAAACACCATTGGGATGAATAAGGGCAGAGGCTGCAAATCTTGTTTTTCCTCATCTAACTACACACTAAACCTCGTGGAAGTTGTTTACAGAATAGTTAAAGTTACTATTGTTGCCAACGGTGGGTCCATCAACAAATTGGACCTTATAGATTAGGAATAGGATGTCATCAAAGTTTATGTACTTGTAAAATTAGACAGACAGAAACTTTTTGCATTATAGTGTATTTGCAAGTAAATAGACCACAGGAAAGCCCAGCCATCATACCTTTCAGCAACAGGGTGGGTTTTGTGACACAGATAAGTACATCAACCATGGAACTAAAGCAGAAGTTGTGAAAATGCTGGCTTGAACTAATAAGAGTGTCCTAACCCACGTTTCAAAAACTTGGAATATTGTGAAAGAGTTGAATATTTTTTGTCAAGCCATTATTTCTTGTAATTTTGAATATTTTGGCTTACAGATAGTGAAAACCCCATTGAGACATTGAATCTCTCGGAAAATTAAAATATTCCATAAGATCATTGAACAAGCTTTGGGTACCTTTGGCCGTGTGGGCATGTGCCAAGTCCTGCTAGATAATGAAACCAGCATCTCCATAAAACCTGTTAGCAGAAGTAGGCATAAAGTAATATAAAACTTCCTGGTTGATGACTGTTTCGACTGTGAACTTCAGAAAACACAGTGGGCCAAGACCACCAGATAACATTGCCCCTCAAATCATCACAGACTGTGGAAACTTTAAACTAGATATCAAGGAATGTGGATTCTGTGCTTCTCTACTTTTCCTTTGGGACCTTGATTTCCAAATGAAATGCAAACTTTATTGTCCCTGGTTCCGGAGTGGCTTGACATGAGGAACAGAAAATTTGTAGCCCATGTGTACGATAATCTCTGTGCAGTGGCTCTTGAGGCTGTGACTTCAGCCACAGTCCACTCCTTGTGAAGCTCCCCCAAATTCTTGAATGGATTATTCTTGACAATCCTCTCAAGGTTGTGGTAAATCCTGTTGCTGGTGCACTTCTTGCGAACACATTTTTTCCTTCCACTCAACTTTCAATGAATATGGTTGGATACAGAACTCTGTGAACAACCAGCTTCTTTAGCAATGACCTTTTGTGGCTCACCCTTCTTGTAGAGGTGTCAATGGTCAATGACTGTTTTCTGGACATCTATCAAGTCAGCAGTCTTCGTCATGATTGTGTAGCCTTTGACCCAGACTAAGACACAATTTAGAGGCCCAGGAATCCTTTCCAGGTGTTTTGAGGTAATTAGTTGATTTGGATGTGAAACCATGACTTTTATTTTAACTTTTATAGAATGTTTAAATTTTCCAAGACACTGAATTTTAGGTTTTTATTATCAGTAAGCCACTATCATCAAAATGACAGAAAATAAAGGCTTAAAATATGTCACTCTATGTAAAATGAATCTATACAATATATGACTTTCACTTTCTGACATAAGTGAAAATATTGTTTCGGAATATTCAAATATTTTTTTAGATGTACATCTGGAGGAAAACAGGGGAAGCTTGCAATGCTGAGAACAGCATCCCAACATCAACTTCATGTGCACTTTAAAAATAGACAACACGATAAGGAAAGAACATCATGTGGAAAAATGGAAACAACATCTCAAGACATCAGCCATGATGTTAAAAGATGGGTGTAAATGGACAATGACTTTAATCATACTGTCAAATTAGTTACAAAACGTGTTACAAAGGTGTGCCTACAAACCTGAATCAGTCATACCACTTTTATCTGGAGGACTGGGACAAAATTCCAGCATACTATTGCAAGAAGCTTATGAAGGATAAATGTCTGACACAAGTCATACGGCCTCAATGGTAATTCTACTGAATACTGAATTTATTAATAATGTAAACGTCTGACTTTAAAGAAAGTAAAAAATATTCATTCAAAAATTTTCCCTCTCATGTCTCTGGCATTGAGTAAATTGAAATGATTTTAATAATCCTAACTGACTTATAGCAGAAGAAAATTTTTCTCATTTAATGTCAGACAGTGAAAAACAATGGTTATTGTTCTTTTTCTGCAGTGTATATAAAATCTGGGTTTAATAGGGATGGGCTAAAAGCAGTTTCAGAAGCTTAATATTCTCCAGCATTGCCTAAAGAAAAAAAAAAACATCCTGGTAAATAAAGCTGATTCTGCTCCTGATTCCAAAATAAGTTTTGATTTGGGATCATTGTCTGGTTGGAACACCCAACGGTGCCAAAATTGTACTCATCTGACCCAAACTGTTACCTCTGAACTCTGAATAAGAAAGCAACAATCAGGTTAGGCTTTTAAACCTAAGAACACTGTATCACTTGTCAAAGATGATGGTGGCAGCATGATGCTGACGGCCTCTTTCACCAGTAGTAACATTGCTTTGTACGAAATGTATATAGTGCATGGAATAAACTAATTCTTTAAGGTCACATGAAATCAGCAGCCAGATCGTTAAAACTTAGACACAATTGGGTGTTCCAGCGGACAATGACCCTAAACACACATCAAAATGGAATGGATAAAGCAGTCTAACATTAAGCTGCTGGTGTGGCCCAGACCTGAACCCAGAGGGGAATTAGATGTGGCCAGAAATTAGCAAATTTGACCCTTTGTGGATTAAAGAAAATCTATAGTAAATTTAAACTTCTACACCAAATTCTTGTTTTAAATTCCATTGTTTGTTGTGTAATTATACCACCACATTAAAAGAATGATTAAAATACATCATTAAAACCCCAATTTTTTATAACATTCATCTTCATAATGATTCAGTATAAACATCTGACAGCGCTGTACATCCTGCTGATATTCTAGATGTTGCTCACCATTAATTGATTAATCTCAATATGCTTTGATTTGCTGTATTCCTAATTCTATATTGACAAACTGATGATCCTCTTTCAACTGCAACCCTGTATGTGTGACCATTTGACATTATCTGCTTTTCTGATTCAATGCTGATTATTACAATATTCAACACCAGTAGGATTTTTGTCCTAATTTGGCTCCTGAAATTAAGGAGCACAGAGTTCTTTCCACCTGGTGCATTTAAATTTAATGACATGTAAAAGATTCCCTCTTTAAGTTCAACATTTTGTGAGTAAGAAACATTTTTCAGGCCACCTTTATTACTTGTCATTTTTCTATATACTTCACAGATGAAATCTGGGTTATTTTTGCAGGGCCAAAAGCATGCATCTTAAAATTTTGCACCTGACATGATAGTAGCCACACGTAGTATGGAAAACAAAGGAGGCCAAAATCTCTTGACTTTTCACATGTCTATGACATGCTGTTGACCTATAATGTGCAAGCAAGAAACACTTGGATTGTGTGTTGTTTGCATGTTAGGTACAGTACAGACCAAATGTTTGGACACACCTTCTCATTGAAAGAGTTTTCTTTATTTTCATGACTATGAATATTGTAGCTTCACACTGAAGGCATCAAAACTATGAATTAACACATGTGGAATTATATACTGAACAAAAAGTGTGAAACAACTGAAAATATGTCTTATATTCTAGGTTCTTCAAAGTAGCCACCTTTTGCTTTGATTACTGCTCTGAACACTCTTGGCATTCTGTTGATGAGCTTCAAGAGGTCGTCACCTGAAATGGTTTTCCAACAGTCTTGAAGGAGTTCCCAGAGATGCTTAGCACTTGTTGGCCCTTTTGCCTTCACTCTGCGGTCCAGCTCACCCCAAACCATCTCGATTGGGTTCAGGTCCGGTGACTGCAGAAGCCAGGTCATCTGGCGCAGCACCACATCACTCTCCTTCTTGGTCAAATAGCCCTTACACAGCCTGGAGGTGTGTTTAAAGGTCATTGTCCTGTTGAAAAATAAATGATGGTCCAACTAAACACAAACCGGATGGAATAGCATGCCGCTGCAAGATGCTGTGGTAGCCATGCTGGTTCAGTATGCCTTCAATTTTGAATAAATCCCCAACAGTGTCACCAGCAAAGCACCATCACACCTCTTCCTCCATGCTTCACGGTGGGAACCAGGCATCCATTCACCTCTTCTGCGCCGCACAAAGACACGGTGGTTGGAACCAAAGATCTCAAACTTGGACTCATCAGACCAAAGCACAGATTTCCACTGGTCTAAGGTCCATTCCTTGTGTTCTTTAGCCCAAACAAGTCTCTTCTGCTTGTTGCCTGTCCTCGGCAGTGCTTTCCTAGCAGCTATTTTACCATGAAGGCCTGATTCACACAGTCTCCTCTTAACAGTTGTTCTAGAGATGTGTCTGCTGCTAGAACTCTGTGTGGCATTGACCTGTTCTCTAATCTGAGCTGCTGTTAACCTGTGATTTCTGAGGCTGGTGACTCGGATGAACTTATCGTCCGCAGCAGAGGTGACTCTTGGTCTTCCTTTCCTGGGCAGGTCCTCATGTGAGCCAGTTTCTTTGTAGCGCTTGATGGTTTTTGCAACTGCACTGGGGGACACTTTCAAAGTTTTCCCAATTGTTTGTACTGACTGACCTTCATTTCTTAAAGTAATGATGGCCACTCGTTTTTCTTAACTTAGCTGTTTTTTTCTTGACATAATACAAATTCTAACAGTCTATTCAGTAGGACTATCAGCTGTGTACTGTATCCACCTCCTGCACAACACAACTGATGGTCCCAACCCCATTTATAAGGCTTGAAATCCCACTTATTAAACCTGACAGGGCACACCTGTGAAGTGAAAACCATTTCAGGTGACGACCTCTTGAAGCTCATCAACAGAATGCCAAGAGTGTGCAGAGCAGTAATCTAAGCAAAAGGTGGCTACTTTGAAGAACCTAGAATATAAGACATATTTTCAGTTGTTTCACACTTTTTTGTTCAGTATATAATTCCACATGTGTTAATTCATAGTGCAAAAATAACATACACTGCTCAAAAAAATAAAGGGAACACTTAAACAACACAATATAACTCCAAGTAAATCAAACTTCTGTGAAATCAAACTGTCCACTAAGAAGCAACATTGATTGACAATCAATTTCACTGCTATTGTGCAAATGGAATAGACAACAGGGGGAAATCTTTGGCGATAAGCAAGACACTCAATAAAGGAGTGGTCCTGCAGGTGGGGACCACAGATCACTTCTCAGTGCCTATGCTTTCTGGCTGATGTTTTGTTCACTTTTGAATGTTGGTGGTGCTTTCACACTCGTGGTAGGCCACATACAATACTGAGCCTCATTTTGACTTGTTTTAAGGACATCGAAGTTGGATCAGCCTGTAGTGTGTTTTTCCCCTTTAATTTTATGTGTGACTCCAAATCCAGGCCTCCATTGGTTAAAAAATTTGATTTCCATTGATGATTTCTGTGTGATTTTGTTATCAGCACATTCAACTTTGTACAGAGCAAAGTATTCAATGAGAATATTTCATTCATTCAGATCTAGAATGTGTTATTTGAGTGTTCCCTTTATTTTTTTGAGCAGTGTATAAACAGTGTGAAAAAAAAAAAAAAAATCTGGTTCTTTAAGTGTAAAAATGCATCAACAAAGTGTCACAGACATGCAAATGATCATGTAACCCAGGGTTCAGGCCCGATTAAGACATAACCCTAAACCATGTTTTTTTTTTTTTTTAATGGCTGCGCAAAAAGCTTAGATGGCCAAGTAAATCCAGCCCTAAACCTGTCAGAAAGTTGCAATGTAGTCAGTTTTTGGCCTTAAAGAGATACATTTTAAAAAGACTTTTAAAATATTTTACAAATATTTTCTAATGTATTTTAAATTAAATATAACAAAAAAAGGAAGTGTGTATCAGTAGTAAGTTTGTTAACCAGCATCATAGTTACAGTTACATCTTCATGACTTACCTTCTATGTGTCAGGAAGCTGCCACTGACATGCCCCGAGCCGTCACAGCCTGGTGTCGGGCAGGACATGCCCTCTGTCTTTCCAGATTTCCATGTGAACTGAATTCCATTCAGGTAGCCATCCTTTTGTCTCTTGGCTGCTATGGGGCATCCTGAAGCACTTCTGTGGGACGCGTATTTCCCCGTCACATGTCCCTGACCATCACAACCTGGGACTGGACACCTGAATAGGGGATAGAGCAATACTCGGGAATCATCCCTTTTATCATCTACAACGACAGACCAGCTGGCCTCAGCCACTGGCTCCTTAAACAGCACTATCATTTTATCTCTGACACATATGCAAAAAATATGTGTTTTTAAGCTGCCTCAGTGACAGGTTTATGACAGTTTCAGAACAATGGGAGTGTATTACTCTCTGTGCTCCCAGATCCAATGACGCAAAACATTATTCCAAATGTCACAAAATGGTTCAATGGTTTGTTCATGTCAACTTCCTGGTTTTAATTCACCTTTGAATTAATTTGGTTTTCAGATTTAGTTTTAAAAATGCAGTAGAGGATTTTTAATCTTACTGTGTGCTAACTTGAAATAATTTCCTTGTGATAACTCCTGACATCAAGCATCTACCCTCACATACATGTTTTAGTATAAGGGCAGCATAAGATGTCTTGGTGAGTGAATATTTTTGCCTGCAGTAAACATGGATTATATGTTTACCATTAGCTATTCTCGATCAATGACTGGATCGATAAGCAATTTAAAACGCTGAATATTGTAACAGATAAATGCCCAGCTCATCACTTTAATTTCTGAGATTCTCCCTCCCATCTTCAATGTATCATCATCCATCTCAAAGACAATACAGACATTTCGGTAAGATCTTGAATAATTATTTGAGCCGAGATTGAAAAAACTTTTGGTCAGAAGTTTTTTTATTACCTGCTTTAATCAAGGCAATTTACCATGATATGTGCGGACAACGTAAAATGTAAAGTTTAATGCATATACTGAATGAGAAAAAGGAAATGGCAGTGGTTTAGCCTGAGTTAGGAATTTCAAAATGAAACTGTACCACAAACAGTTTGTTTACAAAGTTACACTGTGGTGGGACAGGTGTCTTTGATTAAAAGGCTGGCTCAGTGAGATTTTATTGTAAAGTTGGTCCCTTCTGTTTAATACACTTTATTTGTGTTAGGCATTACTAGTATGCAAATGGGGCTGCACAGTGTCGCAGTTGTTAGCACTGTTGCTCTAGAGCAGGGGTTTCCAAACATTTCGGAAATGTCCCTGAGACTGGTGACCCCCTAAAGATATACATAATTATTTCACTGTATATTTAATAATTTAATAAATATGGAGAGAGTAAAATTAGTATATGTATTTCAAAATGAATTATTTTTTAAATGACATTCAATTATTTAATGGGGTGCAATTATTTAAGTTTACATTTAATAATTTATTGCTATATTTAATTATTTCATAATGTATTAAATAAATAAACGGTATATTTAACGATTTTATGAAAAATTCATGAAATATTTATTTATTTATTTAATTTTGTCCTTTTTGACCCTCCATGTTCCCCAGGGGTCACAACACAATGATTCAGAAAATCATCTCACAACCCTCCACTTGGTGACCCGACCCACACATTGGGAATCCCTGCTCTGGAGCAATAAGGTCCTGGGTTTGAATCCCGGCCTGGGGTCATTCGTAATGGAGTTCGCATATTATCTCCTGTGCATTCGTGGGTTCTCTCCGGGTACTCCGAATTTGTCAGTCCCACATTTCCACAGTCCAAAAACATGACTGTTAGGTTAACTGCCCTTAGGTGTGAGTGTTTGCGTGAATGCTTGTGTGTCCTATGTGTCTCTATGTCGCACTGTGATGGACTGGCAACCTGGAGATAGGCCAACTCTATACATTTTTAGGCATTCATTTAAGCGGAAATGACAGTATAGCTGAGATAGGTCGTGCAATATATTTATTTATATTAATATTTATTCTTTTTAGTCAAACCAGACACCCATGTTTATGTATAAATTACATCAATTCTTACTGACACACAATTTTGCAAAAAAAAAGCATTTTCTAACATATTAAATCAGCTCATTTGTGATATATAGGTACTGCAAAACACAGCCTTTCAGATCTTAAGGTTGTTTAAAATAACCCTTAGGTGGATAAAGATTTATTTTATTAGGTCTAAATTTCAGGTTCTGCCATAGCAACATGCTTAAATAAAACTGAATTTTTGTTATGGATTTTAGTTGTAGTGTCATCCTAAGGTTGTTGGAGGCCCCCATCTGCCCTACACCTACTAAACTTTCTGGAGAGGCCCCTGCATAAAAACGTAGGGAAGGATGGGAATCAAAGTAGTGCTTAATTCTTCTATGCCCTCACCCACTGAGCAATAGTCTTGATTTCAACATTGTTTTTACACATAGACCTCTTTTGAATTTAGTCAGTGTTAGGTAAGTACATTGCCCTGATTTAGACCCATATTTATTGCCTGGGTTTAGATCAAGCAAAACTGCTTGGGCTAAAAGTGGTCTGAGCTACGACTTAGAATTAAAAACTCATAAGGTCCTCAATCTAGAGTCTCTAGAAGTAGAATGGGAGGCAGATCCTTTAGTTATCAGGCTCCTCTCCTGTGGAACCAGCTCCCAGTTTTAATCCGTGAGGCAGACACCATGTCTACTTTTAAGGCTAGGCTTAAAACTTTCCTTTTTGATAAATCTTATAGTTGGAGTGGCTTAGGTTATCCTGAGCTCTCTTCCTTATTTTTACCTCCGTCTTCTTCCTTCCCTGTTGGATGGAGTAAGGGGGAGTCAGGTTTAGCCTAAACCGGCTCAGTTATGGTTGAGGTGCAAACACACCCTCCATTTCTGCTACCTGTAGGACCCCTTCTCTTTTCCAATGGTTATAATTAGTCTGACAGAGCGAGGTATCCCAATCGTTGTGGTTTTTAGTATAACAATGACCATCAGTGGGACCATTTGTGGGGTGCCTTGAGACGACATTGTTGTAAATAAGCGCCGTTTAACTAAATAATCTGAACTGAAACTATCTCTGTAGTTATGCTGCTATAGGCTTAGGCTGCTGGAGGACATAAAGACCACTTTCACCTTCTTCGCTACATTCTCACACTACTCTCCAATTTTGCATTATTTGCTGCTATTTCAGCTTTTAACTTTGTTCTCTCTTTTCTCTTCCTAGAAGCTACACCTGGCCTGACTCTGTGTCTACCTGTGACACCTTTCTGGAGAGGGGCATCGTCCAAGTTTCTGCTGGCAACAACTTAATGCTCACCCTCTACCGATGATCCACATGGCCCTGTCTTTCAGTGTTTAACCCTTTCTCTCTCCTAGACATGGCAATTGACTGAGCTTTTACTGTGACTAACTCTATGTGCTCTCTTTCAGACTCTAACCTTGAAAACTGGCTCAGAGTTGATCTGTTCTTTCTTTCTACATGAAATGACTAAAGGAGCTACATCCATTAACATTTCCTTTTCCTTCCCATAGAAAGTATTCCTGGATCAGTGCTTCTTTGTTCTCTTTGTGTCTCTGCTCTGTTCTCTCAAACCCCCAGTCGGTCGTGGCAGATGGCCGCTCACACTGAGCCTGGTTCTGCTGGAGATTTCTTCCTGTTAAAAGGGAGTTTTTCTTCTCCACTGTCGCTACATGCATGCTCAGTATGAGGGATTGCTGCAAAGTCAACGCCAGTGACTGTCCACTGTCTCTACATGCTCATCCAGGAGGAGTGAATGCTGCAAGTCACTGATTGAATGCAATCTGCTGGGTTTCCTTAGACAGAAAAACTTTTTATCCAATTTGAATAAATAACTGAATCTGGCTGCACTGTTCAATGGTTAGGATTAATTGGAATGTATGTACCTGACTTTTGTGAAATGCCTTGAGACAACATGCATTGTAAATTGGTGCTATATATATAAACTGAATTGAAAACTGAACTGAATAAAACCCTGCAAGTCATTCAGAAGTACCAGAAAGGACAAAGTTAAACTCTTCATTTAATTTGGTATAAAGGAGTTTTGTAAAAAGTGCAGAAAATTTTTTTTATTTACTTTATTTGAGGCCCAAAAACTAAACAAATAGTGGTAAATATGACAAGATATTTTCATATTTTTACTGCCCTGGCAGATGGAAACAACACACATTTTAATCTGCAGTGTCGTTAGACGTTCAAGCTGTACAGCATATGTACTGTTTTGTCTGTCACCAAAGACAAAGCTCAGTATGTTTTAATTAAAGTTAAATTATGAATTAGTTGGCATGAATCATAATTTCCCACCAGCATCAACATTTTTCTGATCAAGTTGCTCATAATGTACAGATGATACAGACATAGTTTTTAAAAAAGTAAAGGAGTTGTGGCAATAATAAAGCATTATTGGTGCATCTGAAAATTCCTGGATTTCTATGTTATTTAAATATAAAGAGGTATGCTGTTGCAAAGCTCAGTAAGTACTGGTATTGCAGAGGTCCCACCTGACTGCTGCTTCTCTTTATTATGTTAGTTTCAATAAAACAAGTCTATGTTTAGTAAAAAATCTAAAACCCCAATTTATTTGTCCAGAAAGATTTTTACTTTTAAACCAAATATACACGAAATTCAGCCTAAACATGTATGAACTATTTAGACATTGCTTAGACAAATTAACTAAAATCTGCTCTCTTGGACGCCGCGTTTAAACATCTGTTGTTTCATTTTACTCAACAATTTATTATAGTAAGTTCATAGTGTCCATCCAGTAAGCACTGGAAGTTGTCTTGCCTATCTGTGGATGTCTAGATTAAGATTTGGCTAATTTCAGCAGGAACTAAGTGATGATCCCTACATTGGACTCCCAATGCATTCTGCTAGTATTGCATATTATGGCACACTAATTCATGCTGACTGATTGCTTTTTTACTAACTACATATTCAACTGCCCCTTTGTAAGATATCTTGTGGACAGCTCGCAGTAAAAAAAAAATTTATGCGTTCCTTCCTGAAAAACATTTAAAATATTTGAAATATAATTTATGTTCAGGAGGAGTGTGTTTTAGGTTGTATTTGTTATAGTTCAAGATGGCTATCTTTTTATTAAAACTGCATCTGAAGAGGGTTTGTTATGACAAACTGAATCCCACAGAATGAAAAGCTTGAGAATGAACAAGGTGTGTTATTTGGGCTCTGCGCCACCAGAGAAATCAATGCAGCTGCAGGGCTGAGGCCACAGAAGCCCACTGTGGGATTTAGGCAGAGTCAATCAATCTCTCTCTGCTTCTATCTTCAGTTCTCTGCTTGCCTGTCTCTTTACCTACGTGAGGGTCTGCAGGAGTTCATCAGAGACTGCAGAAACACCTCCCTCTAAACAGCTCGAACCTTGCACTTCTGAAGTTCCTGCTACACCTTGATACTAGAGCTAAAACTTGTATACTCTTGGTACATTTGTCTTGCCAGAACTAATATTTATTTATTCCTGCATACGGGGATATGTGCGGTCAAACAGGAGGGTAAGCACTGACTGCCCAAGATGTGGTGGCATAGATTAGGAATCACATGGAATCCGTTTTGAAGCAGGAAATGAAAAGTCATATGTCACAGGCAGTGAACGACAGGCATTGTTGGTGGCAGGAGGAAGTTCCACCCTCAGGGTTTTACGGTCGGACAAAAGACTGATGATCTGTGCCTGTACTCTACCTGATGGGCTCCTGGTCCTCCTTATTCTCTTTACTGTGGATGATTTTTATCCCACTTTTCCTGGCCCGCGGACACCCTGAAAGACTGCAGACAAATGACAGAGTTACAAGCCTGAAATGCTCTGAAAGAGAGAAGGGTTTGTTTAGATGTATTGCGTGACTGAGCTGTACCTTCTGTGGGAAGCGTAGTTACCAGTGATATGTCCCGAACCATCACACCCTGGTGTCGGACACCTGGGGCACAAAACATATAAAGGGCTCAGGGCCTATCACAGGTCTGCAGTGTTTTAAAGTGCCCGTGACATCGAATTTTTATAAAAAATCCAATTACATTTATGGAAAAGAAACATTGATAAAATATTTCAAAAAGTCAATTCATGCAGCTGAAATGAACAGTTGTTGAGATATGGTCATAAATTTCACTAAAAAGGCACTTCCAGACTACTCCTTTGCAATTGTGTTGCACTCTTTTATGAAAGGGGAACACCAGCTCTTAAACTGATCACAACTGCCAGCAGCATCAGACAAAAAAAATAACACCTGGTGTGTCATTTTTGTTTTTTTACTTTTTATTAGAATCTTTAAAGATACATTTATTTAATTATATAGTGTGCCTGTGTCATTTATCTTTTTAATACAAAATGTTGTATTATTATTAACTACCGATATCTAAAGGTACCTTTGTGACAGGGAAGTATTTTAACCAGCTGAGCCTTGATCCGTTTAGCAACAGAAAGCATCTTTTTCTTTGGTGATCTTTTCACATCAGCACATCAGATGCACTGAACAGCATGGCTATATCAGCTGCTTTCAACATTCTCCTTCGTCTGTAAGTTATCCTGACGTCTGACATCATTTCTCTTGTGAATTCAGTGGTTTCATGTTCAAAGCAGTTTGCCAAGAAGTCCTCCGATCACAACTGGCTGTGCTTGGTGGGACCAGACCATCTGTCCCTCCTCAGTTTTCCAGCTCTGATCCAGGCAGCTCTGATCCTCTTCACTTCAGGTAAGTAGTGCAGACCAACAGCTGCTGTGGCAGTATTGCTGCCACCACCAGCAATGCAACGTTTCACCATAATAATGCTGTTTTTACACGACTTGGCTTCTACCTGAACAGTTTAACATTAACGCTCACACAATGAATGACCGGAGACTTCCCCTTTTACGTCATTTCCATGTGACTTTGGACTTCAAAATTTAACAACAAAATATGCCTATTTTGTGTCATAATTGTCTTTTATCACATCTTTAATCCTAATATAATGTCAATTACTGCACAGTTTCTTCAATATTAAGATGTTTTCTTTCAATTTCTGCTTTGGTGGGAAAATAGTGTCACATGCACTTTAATGATGCTTATACATAAAAAATGTTAAGGAAAACATCTTTGAAAACCCCTGGCAGATTTATGTTTATAATAATCTTTTGATTATACCAACTTGTTTCTTCTTACTGGTAGTAATATTAATGTTTTAAAGTGGCCCAACCAAAGTGCTGACTTAAATCTGATCAGAATCTATGGAGGGAACTAAAAATTAGGGTTACGAAAAGGTAGTCTCACCAAACCTAATGTCTTGGAACTCTGGTTAGCAATTATGCACAAAGTTCAATTGCTGTAATCCCAGCAATGACCTTTTGACAATTGATTATGGTATAAATTATTTTGGAACAATTTTTTACATTAAAATGTATATACAAATAGATACCTTTTTTATTAATTAGTACCTGTTTTCACTCATCAATGTAGTTTTATTATTATGTCTCATTGTAGAAACAAAATGTCTTGGTTAAATGAATATAATCATAAATCTAAATCTGCCAGAGGTATGAATGATTTTAGGCTTAGCTATACAGGCGCCCATGCTTCACAATGGGCATGAGGTATTTTTATTCTCTGTTTTGAACCATATACTCCCAGTGTTTTTTGCCCTAAAGCTAAATGTTAAGTCTCAGTTTATGTTAATATTTGTGATGGTAAGACACAAATGGTTTTCTTCTGGCATGCATTTCAAACAATCAATTACACAAACTGTCTAATTGTTGTGATGGAGACTCAGTTACCACATAATTACATTTTGTATTGCAAACTTCTAATAGTGAGCTGTCCTCCTTTCTGTCATCTCGCTTTGCACTGACAAAATTAACCTGGGTCATTGCCTAATGTTTTTTCAATTTTCAGGTTTTGCTCTGACTAGATTTGGACAGATTTAGACTAGTAGCTGTTTTCTTATAGACATTTCCTGACTTATGAAGACCAAGTTATCAGCTTTACTTGAATTCCATGTTTTCTTGTCTTTCCAATTTTAAAATGGCCAAAAAAGAAATGGATCTCTGTGTCACACCACACTTATATTCTAGGGAAATATCATAATTCATCCATCCATCCATCCAAATGATATTACTGCAAGGAACACTGTCAAGGGTAGAGATAAACATGTCAACAAGTATTTTTGCTTGAAAAAACATCTATAGGAATCAAAAACAAATTACCCCTAAGATGTTTTACTTAAATGCAGTGACATTTAATTCAGTTAGTCCATTTATGAGTTTGTCCTCACAGTTCTGAATGACAAATGTGTTGTATTAGTAAACAGAAAATGTTTAAGAAAGAGAAAGTCAAACTAAACATACACATATCAATTAGTCATCTAAAACCTTACTTGAGCTCTTGTGCATTGTTGGCCAGCATGCTTCGAATGCTTTTATCAGCCAAAGGACAACCTGAGAGACTGAAAAATACACCAGCAAAATCAGATTATAATGCAATGAATGAAAAATAATGTTTAAAAAGACACTCCAACCACTCTAACATAAACACATTCATGAGTAAAATATCAATCAGGAAATGTAAGAAAGCCATGATGTAAGTGCGAGGAGTTGATTAAGAGAGAGAGAGAAAAAAAAGAAAAATGTTAACCCTCTGAGTATCTAAAAGTAAATAAATTGAAGCCTTTCTAATAAAAGTGACTAAATGTTTAACACACCAGAACTGTGGTGGAATTAAGAGGTTCTACATGTCTCAGGATCCACGCACACTCATCTCGCTTTGCAACACTCAGCAGTTCTGGTCAAACCTTTCGAACGGTAAATGCACAGTCCTCACTGGATTGTGAGAAGGTGCCTGGAGGACTAAATAACATCAGCTTAGAAAGCTTTAAATGCGGTCCACTGAGAAAAAACAGTCCAGGGCTTTACCCCAAAACAGGCATCTGCCCAATATTTTTTTATTTGATTTATGTCTCACTTCTGCATGTCAATATTCAAAGGGCTAACAGAAGAAAGTAAAACTCTGCCTACAGATGGTTGACAGCAGAGTCAAGGTAAGCTGAAAACAATAAAGAAAAATAGACTTAGAATCCACCAGGAGAAAAGGAAGTCACACCTTCGATGTGAGGCGAAATTGCTCGTCAAGTGACCACTTCCATCACACCCCGGTGTGGGACATCTGCCACCGGAAAAATACATAGATTTATAAGCCCAAAGGGAAGGAAAGGAAATGTGAAAATCACAAGAAGAATGTTTTTTTTTATTTTTTTTTATTGCTTTCATTGTTTCCAGTTTAGCTTCACTGTCCGTTCTTAATCTAGTGCTGCATGAGATAGGTTTCTCTTAATGTGGAATGATACTGACAGCTGGAAATGTGTCATACAGATAGCCCTTAAATAAAAGTTATATAGCAAGCCAGCAGCACAATGTAGGGAGGGAGGGAACAGAAGAGGTGGATCACTGAGGTTAACTGAACAAAAGGATGGGGGTAGAAAGTACAGATGCAGGTCAATAGATTGGAATATCATAGAAAACTTAATTTATTTCTCTAATTCAATATAAACGTAAAATTCATAAAGATGCAGTACAAATAGTAATATGTTTCCAGCATTTATTTTAGGATAATTTTGATGTTTATGGCATACAGTTAATGAAAGCTCAAGATTTTGTTTCTCAGAAAATTAAAATATTTTACGACCAATTGAAAAATCATTTTTATACAGAAATGGCATCGTACTGAAAAGTCTGTCCATGTACTGTACATTATCTGCACTCAATTTTTGGCTGGAGCTTCATTTGCATAAATTATGGCATGGCATGGGGAGGATTAGCCTGCGGCTCTGCCTAGGTGTTTAATAAGCCAGGTTTGCTTTTATGGTGGCATTTAGCACTTTAACATTTTTTGGTCTGTTGTGTCTCATCTTCCTTCTGACAATCCACATAGATTCACTTTGCAAGGTAATACCATGGCTATTAAAGGGTGGTACTTGGTACCTTTGGCAGTGTGGGCCAGTGCCAAGTCCTGCTGGAAAATTTGCATCCGCATAAAGCTTGTCACCAGAGATATGCATGAGGTGGTCTAAAATTTCATGCTAGACAGCTTTGGACTTTAAAAAACATATCGAACCAACACCAGCAGATGTCATGTCTTCCCAAATCATCCCTGACTGTGGAGGCTTCACACTGGACCTCAACTTGGATTCTGTGCCTGGCCACTCTTCCTTTGAAACCTGGGACCTTGATTTAGAAATGAAATGCAAAGTTTATTTTAATCTCAAAACAGGACTTTGGACTACTGAGTACAGCCTTTTTTCTCAGACACTTCTGACATTATTCCTGGTTTAGGAGTGGCCTTATACAACAAACACAATAGTATCAGCTCAGTTGCTTCTATACCTTTTTCTGCCACACTTTTTTTATTCCACTTACCTGTCTATTTATATACTTGGATGCGGCACTGTGTGCTTCTTTAACATTGACCTTTTATGACTTAACTTCCTTGGGAAGATTGTGTAGTTCATAACATTTTCATTAGCTACAAGCCATGATCATCAGCATGAATAGAAATAATCGCCTGCAGTATATCACTTTGTATATAATGAATCTATGTAACATTTCAGTCAGTCAGTCATTTTCTACCGCTTCTTCCATAATGGGTTGTGGGGAAGCCGATGCCTATCTCCAGCAGTCTATGGACGAGAGGCGGGGTAAACCCTGGACGGGTCTCTATGTAACATATAAGTTTCAATTTTAAAATTGAATTACTGAAAGAAACTCTCTTCTCGATGATATTCTGATTTATTGAGATGCACCTGCAGAAAGTGTAAAAAAGCAGCGCATGAGTGTGATGAGGCAAGTGGGGGTCAGATGGGAAGAGATCGAGACTCCTTACGTTATCAGGTCCTTCTTACTCTCCTTGCACTGGGTGTACTTGGGCTTGGGGCTTGGCATGTTAACATCTGTGGTGTAGGATCGATCATCCAGTAGGTCATGGAAAGGATCCAGATCATCGGGCTGAGGAGAGGACAGAGACACGGTGTTTTCACTAATGTTCATCACAGAATCTTTGCTTTTCTGTTTGCATGCACTCAATAATCTCAGAGTGAAATGTCATATTCTGGAGTGAGTCTATTCCTGCCAGCTTCCTTAGCCCTTTGTCTACCTTCCACTCTCAGGCTACAGAGTCTTGTCAATTTGGATGCAAATTGGTGAGCCAGTGCGAATACTGAGCCAGCCAGTCTTACAGCGCTGGAAAATGGAACTGTCGAGAGGAAATAATGCCGAACGAATGGTGTAAGCAGCCTCGCTTGTGGTCATGCCTGTGTTTGCAGTGCTTGTGTGTAGGTATGGAGTATTCTGGGAGTTGCCTCTTGTAATGAATTAATATACCGCGAGATGGCACTGTGGTGTGGGATCTGACCGCTGTTGGATGTGCAGTGTGGGGCTGTGCTTTTGTCTGCAGTGCATGCAACCAGGGCACGATGCGAGTTGATGCAAATCCACTTTCACTCTCTTCCATATTTTACAGTGCAAGTACAGTAATGGCCATAAACAAGGAAGTTCAGATAAAGACCAAATTGCCCACCTGTCAAACCAGTTTTTCCAATTAATGGCACACTGGAAGGGAGATCGACACATGCATGCAGATGACGCAAAAATAAAAAGTAGGGTACAAGGATGAGACTCACAAACTCGCTCTGACACCCTCCCAAAGAGACGAGGGTGCAGCAGACACGCTCCTATGAATATTCACACACAGTAAAGCCGGCTCGTGCACCCACACACGCACGCGCAACAGCGCTCCGACAGGCGCACCCAGCAGTGGTGCATTGATTTCCAGCGGTTCTTTGATGAGATGAGATATTCCCACTCCCTCCCAAGGTGCTACTTTGCATAATTCATTTTGGAGAGGAGAAAAATGTAAAAACAGAAAGCCAGCATGCAGGGAGCACGGAACAAACAGGGCAGATGACTCAGATGACGGCGATGCTCATATTAGTTAACAGACATATTCATTAGGGTTGGCTAAAAATGTTTAATAAAAACCTTTCTTTGACTTTCTATTGATTTTGCACAAAGAGTGAGTCAGACAGAAAGGTAAGAGACCAAGAAGACATTGCAAATGTTTGACTTGGAGACTGTGTTTAATCAATGGCTGCAGGGAGATAACGCTTTGAACAGACAGTATATTCTTTCAGCCTCTGAAGCAGCAACTGCTGCTATATAATTATCATCAGCGACAAAACTGTTTGCTGTTTGTGCTCTCCTCTGTTTTACCCCTCCACTGCTTGTTATCACTTCTGTCTCCTTACTCTGTCACAAAGATTTCTGAAAAGACAGTTTGTCTGTGATGAAGGATCATGAGCCAAACAGGAGGGGAGTCTATAAAACCAAACCTCAATGTGCTGTGCAAGTGTTAAAACAATTATGCATTTCTTTATGTTTTACTTCCAATGAGCCAAACTTTCTACAAGCCCTTCTCATTCTCTGGCCAGTGTTGTTATAAAGAACTTGGGGCATATATGTACATACCCACTATATTAGATTCACCTGTTTGTTAACGATTGAGACAATCACTTGGCAGAACCTAATTAATTTATGCATCTAGAGGTGGTAAAGATGTCTCAGTGAAGTTCAGGTTTTCACAAATAACCATTTCTTAGGTTTACAGAGAATGGTCTGAGAACAAAACATCACAGTAGGTGTTATGCTGTGTGGATGAAAATGCAGCGGAAGAACAAACTGGGTGCCACTCTTGTCAGCTAAGAACAAGAAACTAAGGCTACGATTCACACAGGATCACCAATATTAGACAATAATGGGTTGGAAAAACGTAGTCTGGTCCAATGAGTCTCCATTTTAGCTGCAACATGCCTCTGACAACAAGCAGCAAAAAAGCACGGACCAAGTGAGAAATAAAGACATCTCTTTGAAAGCTCAAATATGAAGGCTTTACTATATTTACAGAGGTTATTTAAAAATACTTAAAGTTTGCATTACTGGGCTCACACACCTAAAGTATTGTCTTAAGCAAACTTCTCAAAACCTTGCAAATTTTCCCCGTTTACCTCTTTCTCATCCTCGTCTATGTGTTTGATCTTGGTGTAGTCTACAGGCAGGTCCCAGCAGTCTGCTGTGTCCCCCATGCCGTAGCAGCGGGAGCCCAGTAGGGCCGCTTGCCTCTGGGGGGACATTGGCTCGAGCGGAGTGAGTACCGAGTCCCCTGCGCTGCCGCCGCACAGACTCTTGCTCATACTCAGGTCCAACGTACCATTCTCATCAACATCTAGACCAGGGCTCTGGAAGGTGTGCATGGGTGTGGGGGATTTTTATGCGTTTGTGCAGGTAAAGTGAGAAGATGTGGAAGCAGGTTGGATGATTATGGGAAGGGATAGAAGGATACATAAAACAGAAGGAAGTAGAGATGAAGAGAAGGAAATAAAAGACAGAGAGAGGTTCTGATTAATTAGCAATAAAACATGTTCATCTTTAGATGGGCAAAGCACTCCATAACTTATCCTATTAAAATACAAAAATTAGTGCTTCAGTATTTTAATCGTTACATTTTTAGGAGTATAAAAGTGTTTAAGAACATTTGCAGTTTAAACACCCATTTTCTTTTTTTGACCCAAGTCTTTGAAGGAAGAAACAACATACTATTGCAGTGTAAAGTAACAAATGTTTACTCCTAAAAAGGTCAAAGGAAGAGGAGGTTCATCAGTTGTTAAGGATGACTGCATCCCTATGCGAAGCCCTCTTCTATGCCTCTCTCTGTCTTTCTCTTTTCTTCCACGCCTCCATGCTCTGCGTATGCAGTCTAAATTGTGTGTGTGTGTTGGGCATGTGTGAACCTAATGTGAGTGGACATCACAGGGGGCGCAGTGGACGAAGGTTAGGGGTGGGGTTGCAAGCAGCAGCAGTGGCTTGAACTAGACTGCTGCAAACCCAAAAATAGAAGCAGAACTCTACGGTGTTCCGGAACAAAGTGGGACACATTTACAAGAGTAAAGAATTCACTTTCCCTCGACAGCTTATGTTTCAGCCCTACAGTGCACAGATTTGTTTGCTTTTAACACTTTGGTTAAGCTGTCCAATCTAAAATGAATGTTTTAGCTTTTTTGAACTTAGATTGTATTGAGTAGTTATGAGCCATCAATATCTTAACTGCAATAAACAGAACTCAGTAAACTCAATATGGAGATACAGGGAGGCATCCTCATGGGTGAGTCAAGTTCACTCTTACTCAGAGCATGGCCAAATCAAGAGAGACTTTCCTTCATCTGATGCAACTTAGATTACATGTTTTACAAGCGTTTGAAGAGATGGTATAGATGGTATATTTATTTACTTTGCACCTTGTCACTCTTGCAAGAGACAGTTGTTTTAACTCTGACTGTAAGGGACTGGTGGTTCTTAATAAACGGTGCCTAAGGCAGGAACCTGCTTCCAACCACCCCCTTTCACCAGCCCATCTTCTTCCCACACTTTGGTACATTTGCTGAGAATTACACCCTCAACCGGCATTCACAAAAAAACAAACACAATTCTGCAAAAAACATGAACTTTTAAACATATAAATGGTAAGAACCAGGTATATTTAGATAAATGCAAAGATCAGGCATAACATTATGACATTATCAAGTGAAATGAATAACACTGTTTAGCTCTTCTTCACAACACTTTTTCATGGGATGGATATATTAATCAGCAAGTAAACATTTTTTTCTTTGATTTGATGTGTTAGAGGCAGGTAAAAAGGGCATCTGACTGAGTCCAAGATGCAACAGCTGGGTCAGAGCACCTCTAAAACTGTAGTGTTCAGTATCCATCAAAAATGGTCTAACGAAAAAAATGTGGTGAACCAAAGACATGGTTATTAACAGCCAAGGCTTACTGATGCATGTATGTAGGGAGTAAAGGCGGATCCATGAGGTCAGATCCTACAGATGAACTACTGTAGCTCAAACTGTTGAAGAAGTCATTGTTGTTTCTGATAGAAAGGATATATAAAACACAGTGCATCCCAGTTTGTTGTGTATGGGGCTGCACAGGTGACGTCTATCTTTTGCGGAAAGGCACTATACAACAGAAAAAGATACTCCCTGCCATGACATGAAAAATAACTGTCCCTTTAAAAGGTTTCTGTTGGATGAGTTCCTGGATGCTACTGTGCCTCCGTTGCCTCTAACTCCATCTGCTTATCTCCTTTCTCCTCCTTGTTTTCTTCAGTCCCATTTTTCTAGTTTTATGAGGAAGAAAGCCCCATTTTAATGTTGATTCCATTTGACAGAGTCCCTAAGGGTGGATTCTCCTGGTGTCTGAAGCCAAACTCTTTGTGATGCACCCTGACTCAAGCACACGGGGTGATTAAATTGAAACTGGACATGAATACTGCAACAACTGTGGCTGCATAAATAAGAGTTTGAGGATAACTTTAAAAAAAAGAAAACAACCAAAAAAACCTTTATTGCTGGATGCTATTTAAGAGCATTAAAAAGTGAGTTAAATAGACTGGGAAGCTAAATACAAAGAATGCTTGATACCAAATTCAGTTTTAAAAATTTTTTGCTCATGTCTGTAAAGAAATATTCAGCAATGAAGCTGAGGCAGGAATACTAGAGAGGTGGAAGCAATGTGACAAGCAGAAAATGAAGTAAATACAGGAAAAAAACGTTTTTCAAATGAATGCCATGTTGCTGCAGAAATCCTCATGGGGTGAGGCAGTTACCGATCTTGTTCTTACGGATGTGTGCAGCAGATCAGCCTCCTCTTGTTAGCTGCTTTACTGTGTATCACTGTCAGATTAACATGGCCCACCCTTTCATATCAAATTACCAAAGATGATGTGTGACGAACACCCTTTGTTCCCCACGCTCATTACACGCTTCTGTCTTCTCTTGTCCTGTGGTAACCCATGACCTTTGCTGCTGCTGGTAAAGCCTTGTCTAAAGGGGGTCTGAATGCAGTTTCCAACTAAGGCAAATCCACCCTAATTTAATCATTCAGAAATGATCAGTGTTGCAGTTTGACAGTATCATCAAACAATATGATTACTAGATTTCAGCTGCATTGTGGATTTTGTTCTTGTTTCAGATTGCATGAATTTATAGAAGTAAGAAACACTTATGGACAAAAAAAGACCTACTTAATCGTTCATAACTAAATCATGCATCCCACAATCGTTGAAAAACTTAACCATTTCTTTAACGTAAACATCACTAAAGCTTTTTTATCTTTTACTTCACTGTTTGAAGGTTATTAAGGTGTCTAGTAATTTCTATTTGTCATCTATAATTTCCTGTTTCCCTGGGACTTCGATATGGTACTGTTTGTTGCATTTTTCTTGGCCACTCTTCAAGGGAAGGATAAGAGAACATACCATTAAAGTGAGGCAGATGTGTGTTGATATTCATAAGTCAGGAAATAACTGCGAGAAAATAGCAATTGACCAAAACGTGTTCATATCTCTAGTCAGAGAAATTACTACAACTGTGACAAACAACATTGGACAAGAACTTAAGTTTATTTTGCCACCACACAGTGTGATTGGGGTGGTAAACGAGATAAAAAATAAAAGCTGCTGTTAGAGAACTGCAACAAAGATTCCTAACTCTTAGTAACGTCCAAAAGATGCTTTAACTATTATTTTTATTATTAATAATAGTCAGAAAATACTATTAAAAATAATAATTATTAATTAATTATTATTCAAATATGATAAATTACACACACGTACAATATATTTTTAAAAATTTTTATCTAAACCTAATATTAGGTTTAAAAAAATTACACCAGGTAGTGTCTTCAAATCTTGAATCATCCCTTGTGTCTGCTACTGCTCCATGCTGCTCAGCTTCACCTCCGGTTGTTTCACTCAGTATTTACGGTAACCCTGGATTTGCACTGTATCTGCTCCAGTCCGGCCGCAAACTTCTCTGTCCTTCTGATTTACATCCACACCACTCCGTCCGCTGCAAAGCCAGTAGGAGCTCCAAGAAGTATACTCAGATTGCGCAATAAAACCCAGTGATAAATTCGGAAGCAAGTCCAAAACAACTCATTCTGTGGAATTAAACCAATTAAAACTGCTTCACTTTACGTTTTATGCATCCAGGTATTCTCATGTGTTTTGCCCTACAATGGGTGAATACACTGAGTGCTATCAAGGTATATTTGTGGCTTAGTTTGGTGCATTTAATTTTTAATTGTTTGGTTTAGAATACCTCAGTTAATGTACAGTACTGTGCAGGTGTGAAAAAATGTTGTAAACAAAGAATGCTTTCAGAAATATGAATTTTATGATTATTTTAATCAATTCACAAAATGCTAATTGAGCAAACATACAGCCGAAGTTATTAAGAATCTTCAGCGTAAAGAAGAACCAGACTTACTAGAAGTGATGGAATGGCCCCCACAGAGCCCTGATCTCAACATCATTGAGTGTGTCTGGGATTACATGAAGAGACAGAAGGATGTGAGAAAGCCTACATCCACAAAAGATCTGTGGTTAGTTCTCTAAGTAGGTGAAACAACCTACCAGCCGAGTTCCTTCAAAAACTGTTGTTCATTCACTGCATTTTGTTGATTGATGAAAATAAATGATTAACACTTCCATTTTTGAAAGCATTCTTTGTTTACAGCAGTTTTTCACACCTGCCTAAAACTTTTGCACAGTACTGTATATAGCCCAGTAACTGAACTAATTGATCTAATGTAAACAATTGCTCATATACAGGTCCTTCTCAAAATATTAGCATATTGTGATAAAGTTCATTATTTTCCATAATGTAATGATGAAAATTTAACATCCATATATTTTAGATTCATTGCACACTAACTGAAATATTTCAGGTCTTTTATTGTCTTAATACGGATGATTTTGTCATACAGCTCATGAAAACCCAAAATTCCTATCTCACAAAATTAGCATATTTCATCCGACCAATAAAAGAAAAGTGTTTTTAATACAAAAAACGTCAACCTTCAAATAATCATGTACAGTTATGCACTCAATACTTGGTCGGGAATCCTTTGGCAGAAATGACTGCTTCAATGCGGCGTGGCATGGAGGCAATCAGCCTGTGGCACTGTTGATGTCTTATGGAGGCCCAGGATGCTTTGATAGCGGCCATTAGCTCATCCAGAGTGTTGGGTCTTGAGTCTCTCAACGTTCTCTTCACAATATCCCACAGATTCTCTATGGGGTTCAGGTCAGGAGAGTTGGCAGGCCAATTGAGCACAGTTATACCATGGTCAGTAAACCATTTACCAGTGGTTTTGGCACTGTGAGCAGGTGCCAGGTCGTGCTGAAAAATGAAATCTTCATCTCCATAAAGCTTTTCAGCAGATGGAAGCATGAAGTGCTCCAAAATCTCCTGATAGCTAGCTGCATTGACCCTGCCCTTGATAAAACACAGTGGACCAACACCAGCAGCTGACACGGCACCCCAGACCATCACTGACTGTGGGTACTTGACACTGGACTTCTGGCATTTTGGCATTTCCTTCTCCCCAGTCTTCCTCCAGACTCTGGCACCTTGATTTCCGAATGACATGCAGAATTTGCTTTCATCCGAAAAAAGTACTTTGGACCACTGAGCAACAGACCAGTGCTGCTTCTCTGTAGCCCAGGTCAGGCGCTTCTGCCGCTGTTTCTGGTTCAAAATTTGCTTGACCTGGGGAATGCGGCACCTGTAGCCCATTTCCTGCACACGCCTGTGCACGGTGGCTCTGGATGTTTCTACTCCAGACTCAGTCCACTGCTTCCGCAGGTCCCCCAAGGTCTGGAATCGGCCCTTCTCCACAATCTTCCTCAGGGTCCGGTCACTTCTTCTCGTTGTGCAGCGTTTTCTGCCACACTTTTTCCTTCCCACAGACTTCCCACTGAGGTGCCTTGATACAGCACTCTGGGAACAGCCTATTCGTTCAGAAATTTCTTTCTGTGTCTTACCCTCTTGCTTGAGGGTGTCAATAGTGGCCTTCTGGAGAGCAGTCAGGTCGGCAGTCTTACCCATGATTGGGGTTTTGAGTGATGAACCAGGCTGGGAATTTTAAAGGCCTCAGGAATCTTTTGCAGGTGTTTAGAGTTAACTCGTTGATTCAGATGATTAGGTTCATAGCTCGTTTAGAGACCCTTTTAATGATATGCTAATTTTGTGAGATAGGAATTTTGGGTTTTCATGAGCTGTATGCCAAAATCATCCGTATTAAGACAATAAAAGACCTGAAATATTTCAGTTAGTGTGCAATGAATCTAAAATATATGAATGTTAAATTTTCATCATGACATTATGGAAAATAATGAACTTTATCACAATATGCTAATATTTTGAGAAGGACCTGTATACATGTGCATATATAAATGTATGCATGTATTTATGAATATAGCGAGATCTAGTCCGTCTTTAGTGAATTATTCTGAAAATCCTGATGTTGTGCTTGTTCTGTTTTCTGGTGGTGCGGTACAATTCATGCATACTGGCTACGACCGTAAACCGGCATCCAGCAAAAATAGAGTCTGGTTGATTAGATGGCCGTTCGCACGTCTCAGCACTTGTGCTCTGCCAGCTGACAGCTGATTTTCTTCTTCTGACTCTGCTTCGTCTCTCTCTCATAGTGATTCAAATGTATCTGAAGAAACATCAGATTATTCGCTACCGTCTGTTTTATCAGCCATTGTAGCAGCAGTCCGATTTAGTGCCAGGGTTCCCCTTTACATCATAAAAAAGCTCAAAGGGATACTCTGGACCATATATCTCAACAACTGTTAATTTCAGCAGCATTACGTTTTGAAATATTTTATCAATGTATCCTTTCCATAAATGTAATTGGATTCATCATAAAAATTAAATGTCACAGGCACCTTAAATACAACTCTAGTGGCCTGCATCAGAAAACTGAATACAGGCCAACATTGAGTATTTCAGTTGGATAAAGATCAACAGCATTTGGCCAATTCAACACAGACATTATTCACATGACACATTAACTCCATCTCATGGCCATCTCAGCCCCTAGACCAACAGAACAGTCAAATATCCTTCTCTCTGTATGCGCCAAACTTGTGAAATGTTGTAGAAGACAAAATGTTAACCTTTTGGCTATTAACAGCTTTTTGCACATCTTTACCAGGTGTAAGTAGGGCCATTAATACAAAAAGAAATTGTGGCTATTTGTCTAATTTACATAGAATTCAGAGACTCTGAGTAATGTGAACTGTAAATAGCAGGGGAATTAAATTGAATTTAATTATGATTTGTCAAAAAAGTCACGTTTGTGCAAAATAAATAAGCAAAAATGTAGTGTGTCCAAAGTTTTATGGTGCCAACTGATGCCAAACAGTTTGTTTGACTAAAATAACCAAAGGTTTTAGAGAGGACAAACAATTCTTCCTTGACCTGCTCCCATCTTTTATTTATTCTGAGGTAGTGTTTCTCAGGACTGGCTGCCCTGAATGTTTTAGATATTTCTTTGCCTTAACACACTTGATTCAAATGATGCTTCATTAACAAGCATCTGCTGAACTTGATGACCTGCTGAAGAGGTAATTTAATAAGGCATGTTGGAGCAGGGAAACATCTGCAGGTCAGTGGGAAGACCTGGACTTGCTCACAGGGGTCATCAGTGACAAAGGTTCCTGCAGGAACAACAATCATCAGCTAAATACGGTGTGCTTTAGTTTGGAGTCAAATCCAATGAAGTGATTGAGAGAGAGAAACAGGCGGAGAGACTGAGTGTAAAAAAAATGAATGTGGTGAGAAAACGTGTTTGAGGCTTCATTCAGACTCAGCAAAAAGAACAGCGTGAGCCACGAGGTGAGGTGTTGAGATGAAAGAGGAGGAAGGAAAACAGAATCCTCTGAAGTCTCTCATTCTGTCCTGAGAGCTTCCTGCTCATCTCGTGCCAAAGCAAGGGGAGGTGGCTAGGAGAGCACACAACGAAATGAGGTGAAACTACAAACAAAAGTCCCTACTGCTCCAGGAGCTTGTCCCACTGCATTTATTTTGCCCCAATTTCCATTGGAAATAAACTGCTTTTGGCCGTTTTCCTGCCCTCCTCTCCTTGTTGTTTTACTCATCCCTCTTCTCCTTTGCTGTGACATTTAAAAATCTTCCTGCCTGAACCCCCTTTCTTTCTTTTACTTTTTATTCTTAACTCCCTTGCTCTGATTTTCCTCTGTTAACATAAGCAAACGTTACACCTCTGCTGTGCGCTCCCTCTCTGGCCTCCATTTTCAAGCTTAGCATCTGGGCACAGATAATACAGGAGCACTGTCACCTTATCTCCTCAGAAGTGACATGCCGGACTCACGGCGTGTCAAACGGCGATTCGTCCCTGCTCCTATCTGATTCCCAGACATTAAATAAAGAAAGTGTCTTGCTGAGCCATGAGTGTAAGACACAGCTCCAGGTTGTTCACAAGTCGTGTGCATGCCGGTGTGGTTAACACAGCTCTAATCTCCTTATCTTTGTCAGTTTTCTCTGCCAGCATTAGTATAATGAAGGAAGGAAAGGGATAATCTGGCCATGGATTTTTCTGCACCTGCCACAGGAGGCCGCAGTATTACAGAGGAAATATATTCACTGCATTTTTGTAAGACTCCTAAAAGTCATGTGAGTCTGCAGAGTCAAATCAGGAAATGGCAAAATCTAACAAAAAAAGGCATGCTTTAAACCGGATGTCCAGCTGTAGAAGGCAGTTATACATGATTAAGCTTCATGATTTCACTATTAGAATTCAATCAAAAAACATGTCCATTTTCCCATGGCAGGTTTTAATTTAATGTAAGTCTATAATTTTGAGAAATAATTCCTTAGTTTCAAAGTTATATGTTCTAGTTGTATCTGTTACATTTACCCCTATCTGTTCTCAGCTTGACTAGGATAGGGCAAATGATTTTATCTGGAGATTATTTTTAATTTGCTGAATAAATCATTATGTCCTGACAGCTTAATGTAAAGTAAGGTGCAAGGTGATCAATTATAGTTAGAGATACACTGAGAAATCCGATGGTTGTCCAGGTGAGTGTCAGCTTGATCCACCCTGAGCAGATGGAATTTATCTCTGGAGCATTAAAACAAGGTTATGTGGTCTGTTGAGTCCAGATTTTCCCTGTGCCAGAGTGATAGGGACATCAGGGTACAAAGAGAGGCACATGAAGTGATGTACCCGTCATGCTTTGCGCCTACAGTAATAGCCTGTGGGGGCAGTGCCATGATCTGGGGTTGCTTCAGTTTTTCAGGTCTAGGTTCAGCAAAGTTATGTGCCTAGAGAATGAAGTCAGCTGACTACCCTAATATACTGAATGAACAGGTTATTTAATCTTTGAATTTCATCTTTCCTTATTGCCTCAGGCATATTCAACGATGAAATGATTCATCTAGCTCAAATTGTGTAACAGCTTTAAGGAGCATAGAATGCAGCCCTTAACACCACTGATAAATCTTTGGGATGTGCTGGAGAACAATTTGTGCAGCTGTCTGTCTCCCCGTCATCTCTACAAGATTGTAGCAAAGCTACAATTGTGAAAGCTTTTCAAAACAATGCCACAGCAAATGCATGCCATAAGCAAAGCTAAAGTTGGTCCAACATGACTTTCGGACAGTGTCCTTTTTATATAACATGAAGTCAACAAGTAGATTTTTTAAGTAAAGTGCAATGCACCCCCCCCACCGCTCCCACCTGTGAACACAAGTCCTGGGGTTTTCCGCCCATGCCGAGGGGCATCTCCCGGCAGCGTGTGGAAAGGTTGAGGATAGCGGTCGCCGCCATGTGGGCGGCCTCCATGTCATGGCTGTAGTCAAAGCTGCTCTTGCTGCATGTGCTGCTGGCACTACTGCCACCTCCCCCTCCTCCCGTGCCCCCTCCACCACCCCCACAGCTCAGGCTGCTGTTGCTGCTGCTGGGGGCATAGGTGCTGGTGGTGCTGCTGGCCGAGCTGGAGTTCTTACAATATCGTTTGGCTGCAGGGACAGAAAATTAAACAGCAAAACTTTTAAATAAGATGAAATTGAGAAATTAAAAAGTTAACAATAGTTCATAATTTTTTTGGTTGCGAGCATGAAGTCTTTCCAGCCAACATTCATGAATGAGTAGGAAACTGGCCATAAAATGAGTCCCAGAAGGGATTGTTCTTGGGTTACATAATGACCACAATACAGGTTTGATGCAGGACAACTTGGTTAAAAGAAGTATTCATAAAGGTACCTGATCTGTTGGTCAGTTTAAAATGATGTTCTGAACAACAAATTGAAACCCTTCCAAAACCTATATCAGGTGTTCAACTGAACTTCCCAATATGGGTTGTGGGAAACCTATTGTGAGCCCAGACCCATACACGTACACATGTTGGCTGGGTTTTGTGTAATGTTTTGAATGGGTCTCACTGTGCAGTCCTGGATCATTCTCACCAAAATTATACAAAAATCTGTTTATCTTCACAGATAAATACATTTTTCATGTATCGAACAGGGGTCTATAGCATAAGTAATTAAATTATATCATCTGGCACATTTGATAAATAGAGCTCAGTCTCATCAACATAGTGATAGAAGTGAAATGATATTAGTCAAATAATGCACACACAGAGAAAGCAAAATCAGGCCTAGTATAAATAAATAGCAAGTGTGGTGGACAGATCTAATTGTACGAACCGAAATCTGTCAGATACATATGACTAAAACCACTTCACATTTAAAAATAAATGAAGTATTAGTGAAAAAATGTGTTTTAATCTAAATGTTTCTGTTTTAGTTCTTTTCAGTTAAAATGTTTGAAGCATATGATTCTTCTGCACAGCATTAGAGATGAGGAACTTATCTTATAAACTGACTATCCCAAACAAAATTTAAATTGCAAAGTGGAAAAAATTAGAAATGTCATGAGAATGTCTTTAAAAAATCTAATGCTGCTTTAAAATAGTACCATCATATCCTTTCGGGGATGTGTCCCTGTGCCCGTGAACTTTGGGTGCAATGGCCCGCTTCCCATACACTTGGTGGTTGTTGCTGCCATCAAAAGCGCTGTAGTCGAAGCTGGTCTTCGAGTACTTCTCCAGTTCCTTGGCCAGGTTGGAGCGGGGCGTGCTGGTGGAGACATTGTTCTTGTAACCATACTGTGGATAGTCCAGTTGTTTGACAAAGCACATAGGCCTGGAAAATAAATGACGAGGGGGTGGAAGTTGGACGGAGGCACTGAACATTGCCCAGGGGGTTTTTGGTTAAAAAAATGTATGGAATGGAGGGAAGAAAGGAACGAGCAGGCTGTTGTGGGAAAATTAATGCATGGAGGATGATGGAAAATGGAAAATGACTGAAGGTGCAGGGCTGTTCTGCTGTTATTTAAGAAAAAGAAACTGCTTTGAGTGTTTCTAAGTAAAGGCAATAAAAACAGAAGAAATTGAATCTAGCATTTCTTCTATTTCTCTTTATATGCTTTGGTCTTTGAATGTGTGTGTATAGCCTCAATTTAGGCTTGGAAAAAAAAACTGTCCCTGATATTCTGTTTGATACGGATATAAAAAAAATCACAATTACTTATGAGTTTTCATCACAGCATTTTCATGTCTATCAAAGACACTCATTCAGACTCCACAATGATAAATGAAGCCTATTTTGTTCAAATCTAAAGCGATTTGCCTTGAAGAAGCAGAAAAATGAACATGCAGTCTCTGGAGGAATTCTCAGGGGACAGCAGAACTTAAACATAAAACAAAAAAGGGTAGACGTCAAGTCCCAATTACAGGACGTACGAGGAAAAGAAGAAGAAATAATTCCCACATGATATGAGTGTTTCACTGGGTTTATATCAATGCATCATGTCACAACAATTTTCAGAACTTTGTAAAAATTTTAAATTGGACAAGAGAAGGAAAGAGCTGAGTGAATACTACCTTAGGACTCTGTCAGACACTTGGTTGGACTTTGGGCCATTGCAGCTCTGATGCTTCTCTTGGGCTTTTGCTAACTTCTCGGCTGCAGCAATCGGACATCCAGATAGACTGAAATCAGAAAACAAAAATTTAGATTGCTCTGTGTAGCAACACAATCCTTTAAAGTTTTACATTGATTGAGCATGATGTAAAATGTTCGGCTTGTTAGAAATGCTTGTCATCCAGTCGGTCGAGCTGAAAACAGCGACTGACTGTACATCTGCCTGTCAGCCAGTTTGAAATCCGACTAAAAGCACCTGACTACAGTTCAGGAAGTCTCTGCTGAAAATATGCAGGAATGAAAATGCAAACTCATTCATTTTCATCATTTTTAACACTTTGGATAACAACACAGTTGGCAACAGCTTGCATGTTTCTGGTTGAGCAGATTAAAATAATTTGCAGGATACATATTCCCATATGGACAAATTTTTTATTAACATTCTACAGCTTGTTGTCTTCAAAGACCAGCTAGCTGTCAGGACAATCACATGTATGGGATCTACTGTAGAAACCTTATCTACATAAAGAAGAGGGTGGTTTTCTTCTAAATAAACTTGACTTGACTTGACTTCTAAATTAGAATTTGTGCATTTGCAATTTGTATCTGCAACATAGTAATTATTGTTATTTGAATGCACACATTTGGAGAAATGAACTTTTAGTAAAACGTTTGAGAATTTAAATTATTGTACAAATTTCTGCAAGCAAGTAATAGAAAGAAGCAAGTAGCATTGATTCTCTTATTAGCAGCTTAACTTGTGACAGGTAGGTACCAACATTGGATATAAAAGGAGGCATCCACCAAATACAGGCCATAGACCAACCCTTTAAGCCATAACAAAATATCAGCTAATTGTAAACAGTTTTAAATAAAAAACAATGTCAAATAAAAAAGGTAAAATGATTAATATGCAATCTTCCAAGCTTTTTGGCTATGTCAATGCAATCATACTTAAGATTTGCAGCTGTTCATAAAAAAAAAAACAACAATATACCATATCTGGTCAGTAAAGATGCTGAGAATAATTTTGAATATTTTAAGGTTTAAGGACACATGTAAACATTAATAGCTTTCACAAGGCAGGACTCAACTAAAACCAGGGCAGAAGGATAATACAGGACATGAAAGTAGAAAAGTTTTTTTGCACAGGACCCCTTTTCTAAGTCAAACATATTTTTCTTCTGATGGCCTTATATCATTCAGGAGTTGAGAAAAGTTTGTTTGGATTAAAATCTTTAACATTTTTTTTTCTTTGGTGAAGTTACAAATAATGTTCTTATGATGTATCATTATTATCTGTTGTAGTGTTTCAGTTCTAATTTTCAATTTAATGTATTTTCTCAATATTAAAAAAAACTATTTTTGCAAAAGAAAAAAAAAAAAAGTTTTATTTTGTGTATGTATGCAAAGCAAATTTTTCTACTTGTACTTGTAATACTCATTTCTGCCACAAGAGGCAATAAGGTGAATCACAACGCTTGACCGACATGTAGCAGACTAAACTAGATATTCAGAGACCTGGATCCAGAGACAAGTCGCTTGTTGAGTTCTGCAGTTTCTAACAGGGGTTGGGGGGCATGTCTCGTTGCAGTGCATCAAACAAATTTATACATGCAGGCAACAAATTACAAAGTTTATGTTGACCTTTAGAAACATTCTGGAGTGCAAAACTAGTCATTCCCCTTGAGCTTCCTTTAAACCTCAAAGTGTTTGGATAGGATCTTATATAATAGAGCAAAACAGAACCACCTTTCACTGCAAAAACAACTGCAAGCCTTTTGGAATATATCTTTACCTACTTTACACATGTAAAGACTGTAAACTACAAATAAAATAGATCAAGTCCAGTCAGATTGGATGGAGGACATTTATGAACAAAACTTTTCAAGTTCTGCCAAAGATTTTCAATTGGATATAGGTCTGTGCTTTGACTGCCCAATTGTTTAGGATCATTATCCTGCTAGAAAGTAAGTCTTTAGCAGCATCTAACAGGTTTTCCTGTACTTATCTTCAGCCCATCAACTCTGACCTGCTTTCCTGTCTCTGCTTGAGAGAAGCATCCCCATAACATAATGCTGCTGCTGCTGCCACCACCATGTTTTGCGCATAGGGACAAAAGTTTAATTTTGGTCTCATCTGACCACATGTTTTCTACGTCACCTAGATGGCTGGTGACAAATTGCAAATAGTAATTCTTCTGGCTTTATTTCAACAATGGGTTTTAACAGTACATAAATATTGCTGTGGTTCTCTAAACAAATGACTGAACTTAAATTGTATACAGAATTCTATTCAGTAATTATGTGAGACCTAAAGGAGATCAGTTGTATTGGATTTTTATTAAGTGATATCAGAGTAAAACAAGTTGAGTTTAAATGCACTGACATATTTTTGGTTAAAACACAACTTAGTGTTGGTATATCACACAAACCCTGAAAAACTGCATGGGTTATATGTACAAAATCTAAAAAAAGGTTAAGGGGTATGAATATTTTTGCAAGACATTGTATTATGGGAATTCATATACTTAATCTAAGATCTCTTTCCTGCCAACAAAATGCAAAAAACCTCCATTTTGCTATCTTTAACCTCTATTATTCTCCATTCCGTCTGTCAACTGTGTGAAAAAACGTTTTTTTTTGACAATGGCCCAGAGCCAGTTGTCTTCATGAGCACCTGCCATGATGAGAACGTGCACGGATGAGATTGTGGAAAAAGTGTGAAGTAGTATGTGGAGGTTTATAGCAGCTCTTTCGGGCAGAAGTGAAAGTTTACTGTGCGTGGCTGTTGGGTGCCGCAGTTTGTCACCGAGCTCAGCATGGAGTTACCCGTTCTTGGTCCTGCCAGGTCTGCACCTCTCCTGTCACCCCGGCTGAGTGGCAGCAAGGTGCTAATGGCTGCCGCTATACCCAAATCCCTGAGCATCTGCTCCCGATGACACTCTTTTTTTTTTTTTTTTTTTTACTGTCACTTCACCCCCAGTCTGACAGCAGTGCCAAGCAGTTATTTCAGTTCTTACCTCCAAACCTGCGCCTGATAGATGCCATTTTTTTTTTTGTTTGCCTTGAGCTGATGAATGATTTATGCTGTGTGAAGTGTGACTTGCTGCATTCAAATCAGCCTCAGCTAAATTATGTGATTGTACAGCAACTGGGGAGTTTTGATCATTTCTAATATCTGCACACACAAAAAAAATATTGAAAAAAGAATGGGTTTACTTAAAATCAAACTGAAAAAATGAGGAAAAACAAAAAAATAACCGAGGATGAAAAAATGAGTGATCCTCAAAAAAGAGTGATCAAAAATAATCCCACAATAAAAGTGAAAAAAAGGGGACAAATATGAGCTTCACACAGGTTGAGCTCTTACCTTCTGTGAGAGTTTCTGTTGCTATTGACATGGCCGCGTCCTGTGCAGCCAGGCGTAGGACACTTAAGAACATTCTCATACATTGCCACAACTTCGCACAGACAGGAGACAGGAGTGAAAGACAGGGAAGGTTAGGAGCCCTTTACAATCACCCATGAGCGCTATTAGTGTGTGAGGAACCTGGCATTATAAACATCATTAAGAAATGAACCCAAATGACCTCTTTTTCATTTGAATGAACACAAGTTGGAAAGGGCAGGCGAAGTTTCCCACCATATTGCTTCTACTTATCCGGCTCTTTCAAATTAGTATTCATGGATTGGGAGACATTCATGAATAAAAAGATGTCATTTAGGTTTGACAGGACAAAGCCAGCGAAAGACAGGAATGGAGGGAGTTTTTAGGACATGCAAACAGCTTACAGTCATGCAAAACAGGAGCCTTAAAATCGATGTTGGACACAGGCAGATGGAGTACAGCTTCTTGACAGTGTGCTTTCTTGTCATCCGTGCATTGTTAGGGTAGAGATTGCAGCGTTCAATACCGTTTACCATTAAGACAGTCCATAACGTTCTCAGATCCCCTCGGCAACCAGCCAATTAGATTAATGATCTATGGATGTCCAAGAGGAGCTGTCAGGGCGCAGCGGGCTTGGGGGAGGAGGAGGAGTCTTGATACTGGTGGGGCCAAACCCATCGGCATCAGCTTCATCATTATCACCCCCTTAAACTTTAACCCCTCATCATCCTCCTTCCTCTACAGACTAATTGGTGTTCGGCGGAGTTAATTGGACAAAGCACCCCACTCCTAACATACCACAAGACAATACATTATGCATATTCCTAGTTTGTGTCAGCCTTCTGTTACGGGACAGGCAGAGTAGCGAAAAATATAAGCAGTGCTTCGCAGACAGACCTAAATTGAATGGGTAAGAGATTTGCGCTATAAAAATAGCACAATATTTCTCATCAAAGTGCACGAGGACTATTTCACTGTTTCTTATGAGTCAGGACTCTATTTGATCCAGATCGACATTTAAAATCTAATCAAACATGACAAGGAGGACTCTACAATGAAACATTTGAGAGATGAGATCATTGCTCTTCATTTGTGAAAACACAAACAAGGAGTAGGTTCAATGCTTTTTGACATTAGAATTATCTTAGCATTTGATACAAATTAACGTGGACCAGTTTTTAAAAATTCCCCCATCATCGCATAATGGGTCAGAACAGTTCTAAGGAGTTGCCTCCTCCCCAGAAAGAAATGTTTGATTTTATGTTAAGAAAATATCAGCCTAAAGCATAGAGTGCCTTCATTAATTTGAGTCTGTAGTAAGACTTTTCATTATTTTTCTTTCCTTTCCTTTTTAATGTCACTGCAATGTACTTTTTTCATCATGTAAAGCAATTCCCATGCCGTACCTCAACTTCGAATCCTCATCATTGGTTCAGGCCCAGTTATAATCTGTTCTAGTTTTAAGTTATGTGCTTTCATTTCCAGCTATCCAACACTCTTGGTTTACGTATTTTCTTAGATAAAGAATAACATTTTATTTAAGTTGTCACCTGCCTGTTACTTGCCTGTCTGATACAAACAACTAATCTTCAGGGGGGCATGTCATGAAAATAAAGCTTGATTTAAAGCCGGTTTTAAGGACTTTAGATTGGACAATGATAAAGAAAAACAGCAAAAAATGTATGGAGTGCCATTAATAAAATATTCTTGTTTTGGTTAAGATGCAATATTCTGCAAAATGGCTGTAATAATTCCAGAACAAAAGTTTATTTTAAAAAACATGTAAAAATTGGATATTTTTTTCTAGTAGCAAGAATGTGGGTTAAGGATGTATTTGCGTACTGGTTCTAAACAAAAAAAGAATTATAGTATTCAGTACTTGTCACAAACCAGGGATAGGCTGGTTAAGGGTATGAAGGTAAACCAAGGTTTTAACAAGGTTTTCAAAATTGGTATCATTTTCTGTCATATTATTTCTAAGTTTTAAAATAATTTTAATGTGATAACTGACTAGAATATTTGCTGGCTGCATGGATTAGATCAAGTGCTTCTGCCCACTTCTGGTCAGCTGGCTGAAAAAAAGATTGCAACACTTTCCCATTGCTTACAAGAGGGAGAAAATCTGGTGTTCAGAAATACCTTCAATATTTCAATTTTTCTTTTAAAAAACCAAAAAGATGATGTTATACAGTTTTGTTTCAAATCTTTGAGTTATTATTGTGATATTTTAACTCCAGGTTTTTGAATGTGAAAATCTAATACCAAAAGTAATGCTACCTTTCTCCACTTAGCATTATAAGTCTTCATCAGGACACTTTAGGATTGGATGATAGAAAATAAAAACACATGTAGATGGTAGTATTTTTAGCAATTTTATCTTCTTATTCTTCTCATGACATGAGAAACTGCACTATGTGATTTCCGACATACATAAAGTACTTGAGTTAATAAGAAATGGTCCTTTCAGTACAGCAAATGTGTTCATGTGAAAGAGTAAGAAAGATTCAACCCTTCAGGCGATCAGATGTAGGACATATACGCCTATATACCTTTAACTGTCCTTTTGATTGCTGAAAATAATAATAAGTCAATTATTCACTTGGAAGTATATTTTACATTTGGAGGAGGAAGAACAGATGAAGATGCGACTCTTTTAATTATCCTCTTTAGAGTTTTACTAAAAGGCAGGATGACAGTAGAGGGGAAAAGCAGAGGAAGGATCTCATTCTAAACATCTCCAGTTCAGTCAAGTCATGACCTTTCAAAGTTCATTTAGGAGCTCCTGGTTCAGGACACCTGGTTTGAATGATTCTGCAAGAAAAACCACACTTCTCAGTGGTCCAGCTCTTTAATAGTAAATGTTTTTAAAACATTTTTTTTTTTATTTTGCCTGAAGTCTGGGTCATGGCACATCCTAACTTAATATTCATTCCATGGTTAATGAAAAATACACACGAGATGAGTTTGTGCCAGGTGAAAGAGACTGAATCAGCAGGCTGAATGGAAAATAAATTTTTCCTTCAAGGCTAATGTTTGTTGCCACCTCTCTTGATCTGTCGTTTACAGATATGAGACTACTGTCCTATTCAACAGAATTCAATTGAGCAAGGAATACAAATAAGTGAACAGGGTTTATGCCATGGATGACTGAAGCACGCTCAGTGTTATCAAGGTCTGTGAGCATTTTCAAGTTTCAAGAAAATTAAGAATTACGACTCTAATAACAGTAAAAAGCTCCAGAAATGAATGAAGAGCAAGCTGTTTAACCTTTCTTTCCCCTTGGACATGCGCTGACATGCAGTGAGAAAACAAAAAACCCAACCAGGACTCCGTTCACAATGAGGAAGTGGGATTATCTTATTCTCTCCATCGCTGTCAGTCAGTGTAGCTGTGTCAAGCAGGCCAGTGAATCTGTAACTGACAGCTCTTGACCGTCCTGCCAATTACCAAGACCTCATTTCCCACCTCATCAACAACGGCACCCTTAGCAGACAATCAGAAAGCAAAATCACAGCAAAAGCAAAACCATGTGAGAAGGAGGGTGCATCTGCAACCTATCTGACCTCTCAATATAAAATAGGTACACAGCACACAGCACCAGACATGGTGGGCAAACACGAGAAACATGCATATTTCTGTACATCAAAAAACAGTTTGGACACAGGCAGGGACTGTCTGGTGTGTGGCTGATATACTCACTTTCAGGCGGCACCCTGTCTTTGTGCGGACAGCCTGACAGGCTGCGGTGGTGGGGGTACAGGCCCGTCACGTGACCCGTGCCGTCACAGCCCGGCGTCGGACAACGGCTCTCCTTCTTGTCAGCGCGGGAAACATCTGTGGACAGAAAGCTACGTGACAGGCATGGAAAATGGTGGAACTCTGTGCTACTATCGAGGTGAGCCTTTGTGGGTTAAAAAAATATATTTTAAAGACACCAATATTTTCTCGGTACAAATCAAAATCCATATTTGATCAAAATATGAAAAGTCTTAAATGTTTGCATGTATGTTATTGTAAGTCAACTGCATCAGCATGTAATGCCTTTTGTAATCTGGGCCTGCAGGTGCCTGCAGAAGACAGAGAGAGAAGCTCAAAAGGTCATCAGAGCCTCTGTCCTGTATCTGTTTCAGAGCTGCTGCAGGATCAGGACTCTAAACACCGTCCTTACACCTCCTTACAGCCACTACAAAAATGTTCGGAACTGTTGCCATCAGGAAAACAATAACACATTAAAAGCAGAACCACCAGTCTGCCAGAAAACTTTCTGTCATAAGCTGGTTAAATGCCGATCTGCTTTCAGTATTATGGACGTTATCTTATTGCACTTATTTGATGTTCTATCAATTTTATGAGTTTTTTACATAAGTGTTTTATCCATTTTTTTCATTTCTTAGACTAATCTGTTGAAGGAAACCAGAGAAACAATAAATAATCTTGTTTTAAACTATAAGTGAACCTAAAATGTCAGTCAGTCATTCATTTTCTACCACTTATTCCATAGTGGGTCACGGGGGAGCTGGTGCCTATCTCCAGCAGTCTATGGGCAAGAGGCAGGGTACACCCTGGACAGGTCACCAGTCCATCGCTGGGCAGCACACAAACAACCACGCACACACTCATACACCTAAGGTCAATTTAGAGAGACCAATTAACCTAACAGGCATGTCTTTGGACTGTGGGAGGAAGCCGGAGTACCCGGTGAGAACCCACGCATGCACAGGGAGAACATGCAAACTCCATGCAGAAAGACCCCAGAGCAGGAATTGAACCCAGGACCTTCTTGCTGCAAGGCAACAGTGCTACCAACTGTGCCACCGTGCAGCCCTGAACCTCAGATAACATATGAATTTAAATTGGTGACTAGTTTAGAACGTTTTAGACATTGAGATCACAGTTTAAAACGCGTTGCTGTTTTTTCAGTTAGAATCACATCCTCTGAAAATGTTCTATTTATTCCCAATGTTTCCAGGGATATCCACAGCTAAATAAAAGCTACAACCAGACCTAACATTGAAATTACAGATTTTACTGGGTTATGTGTCAGACTCCTGGCACATTTAGGCTTTAAGAATAGAGATGTAATGATGTAAATATAAAAATAGATAGTAAAAAGTAGAAGCACATAATCAGGGATATTAAAGCTTTAAAGAAAATGGCAATGGCATGGCCAAACTGTGCTGCTGGAGTGTTTAGTTTAGTTTTTTTTTTCATTCTGAAGATAAATCATTTCTAAAGATGTTATTTTTGCTTAAGCTTAATGCTGCACATCCATTTTAACCCATTATTAAGATGGATAAGAAAACTTTTCAAATCAATACCATTTCTCTGTTCAAACTTATGTGGATCCTTAAAAAGAAGTAAAATCCCAAGAGCTGTTCATTCAAGCTTGTCTGGTAAGTGTCTTTCCTGAAGTTTGTGCTCAGCTCAATACCCAACAATGGTAAGTAAGCAAATGGTCCCAGAAATATGAAAGAAGAAAGTAAAAGCTTTTTTCTTTTTTTTTTTGCTGTTAGCATAAGTCTGTATGAATTCAGTTTTAACGGCTGATTTTACTTTTAAAGTCTACAGACGTGATAAAAAAGTTTTTTAAATATACTATTATAGATGAACACTTTGCATGGGATTGTTTAATTCTTTTTTTGTTTTGGCGATTTAATAAGAAAATATTTGATTTGTGGTAACACAAGAGTTTTAAGTAGAGATCTTTACTTGTTGTCTTTCATCTAATTGAAGAAAAAAAATGTCACATCAGGGAAAAATGAGAAAAAGTCAGGGAAAAAGTTTGAAGCCCCAGAATAGTTGAGACTGAATATAGCCCCTGAGTTGTAGCGTAGGGTATGGTCTGATGAAAAGGGGAGTAACATCATAACAGCAAATGAAGTATAAACGTCCCGACTTCCTAAAGCGTAAAATTAAAGTTGGAATCTTAAAATGAGTTTTTATCTGACGTCTGTATCATTTCAAATGTTTTCTTTAGCAAATTTGCCTCTGTTAAAATCCAGAGTAACTCTATATCTATATATTTTTATTACAAGGTCTGTGACATCATCATAGGATCAGAGTGGGAAAGGATTTGTTTGTATTTTGAACTTTTACTCATTTTTGGTGACAAACGTTTAGCTTTCTGAGCGTTGAAAACACTTCAAACCAAATCAGTGTCCTTGACCTTTGAATTCTGCTTTTTATTTCTTTTTGTTTACTGATCGTTACTAATGTCTCCATTTATATGTGCAAGCAGGATAAAATGTGACTAAAACAGAGATACATTAATTGCATTGCTGGCAAGTTGTTTACAGCAATGACATTTTGACATTTCTTTTTTGCATTAAAGGTTTCACAGCATCAAACACACATACTGAGAGACACTCATCCACACAACAAATGAGATTGTCTTTCTCTTATTAAAACCTGAATCTCATATTTCCTTGAAACCAGATCAGATATGGTTTACACCAAAATGCACCAAACTGTGCCACCAATAAAATACTTTGATACAAATGATAATCCAGGATGAGGATGAGGTGTACCTGATAATCAGAAAGTTGTGGAGCACAGATTTAACTCTGAAACTTTCAGGGACATACCATTAAATTCTAATAACATCAAACAATTATTTATTTTACTTTTTGATTGGAATTTTCCTGAAATAAATCTTATTTTCTCTGATATTTTAATATACTGAGATGCAACTGTAGAAGTATTGACATAGGAAGGGGAGGAAAATAACAGTAGATTAAAGTCTTAAACCCTCGTATAACTCACTTGCACGTGAACAGATATAAGCCCCTCAGTTGGGTTGTGGGATTGTTAAATTAATCGAGTAAAGCGGAAAGGAGAGTTTGGAAACTACAAAACTGAGAGAAGGCATAGGGCACACGTAATCATACATTTACAAATGAGTCACCAAATGAAATTCCATGTCTCATTCATCAGAAAAGAAGCACTTCATTATGTTTTGGGGCCACTATCCATCTATGCCATATTAGGCCCATGTGAGTTTGGAATAAAAGTGCAATGTCATGTCTGGCTCTATTGTCTGGCACCAGCCCTATCAAGAAGGGACGTTTCATGTTGATAGGGAACTTGAGCTGCAAGTAAAATGCAGCTTCTTTGTATAATGGCTTCATTATACAACGTTTGCTGTTAATGTTCCAGCAGCTCGTAGGAAATAATTCTCCATTTCTATACATGTGAGTGCAAACAGACGTGATGCTCATGCATACCGCCTGCATCACTTCTATTGTGGAGAGCGGAGGCAGCCAAGTGGAAGTCATATTAGAAAGCAGGGGATATTGATTGTGGCTGGGAACGGGCTGCGCTTTGCATAGCAAATGGCCCCCATTACCATACCATCTCTAGATAATTAATGTGGAGTCAGTGGGCCTGTCGTTCGTTATCGGTCATTCTGATACTGTTCAATTTTCATCTCAACCTCATGCTTCTTTTAGGAAGCCTCGCTTCTCTGTGAGCCCAGCTCGGTTTTTATAAATCATGCGTCGAAACCCTGGTCAACGAGTGTTTGTTACTATCTGCCCGAGGAAAGATGCTATCGCCTTGCAACCATCTTGCATCCTCTCATTATTCCAACATTATCCAGACACAAAGGCCAGGGAAGGCTCTTGAAATTAGCATTTGTGTGGCATTTGAGTTGCAATATAAACCTGCTGTGAGTTGCGTGGCATTTGAGGCGTAATATCATCCTGCTGTGAATTGCCTTGCTCTTATTTGTTGTTCTCATCTGATATCATCTTTACAGGTGACAATAACTCATCCTACTTAGGTCTGTGCGTTACTGCCACAAATGATGAGAAGAATAAAGAAATGATGACGTGTATATGCAATATTGTGTTTTTTTAAGCAGTGGCCGTGTGCTGCAGAAAACAAAGGACCCGTGTTCCATGGTTCCTTCTTCAAAATGCTTGCCTATAGGTTTAAAAATAGGCAGCTTTACCCTGAGCTGCATCGCACAGATGAGATTTGTGGTCCTAACAGGCCATGCAGATTGCCATTACTTATGTCTGACAAACCTACCCTCTGCTGTTTCCATGCTGGCCTGTTTTAACAACAGAGGCTGCTGCTGCTGCTGCTCATGCTGGTGCTGATATTTAAATTTCCAAATTGGCTGAAAGGAAGCTTGTCCTGAGGTTATACTGAGCTTCCCAGAATGCACATGGGTTTGTCTGAGTCTCTTGTGCAGAGGAGATGAAATGCAGAACCAAACACTGAAAAACAAATATTTTACCTGAGCCTTTCAATTGAGGTAAGCTCATCTGCAGTTGTTTGTAGACATTGTTTCTGTGGTGTAAACCAAAACATGGATAGTGACCTTTGACCTCTAGGAGCTTCTTATTTTTGCTCATTTAGCTGACCTAAAATTACCTGTTAGTTCATTCGAAACAAAGCCTTTTTTCAAAATAATTAGCTAATCACTCAAAATTATACTTCTTTTTCTATTTTCCCAGACTGTGATTGCATAATATTTTACATAAAACCACCAGCAATGTCATGGGATGATCTGACATGAGACAAAACACATGATTATGAAAGTTAATATTTTAATTCCATTCAAATAAAATCATAACTAACTGTCCTAAGGTTCAATACTAAATGTGCATTATGTCAAAGTTCTCAATCTCATTCTATGGTTAAAATACAATGAATGTGCTCAGTCATGTTTTAGTCATGATATGCTGTGAGTAAAAGGCTCAAACCTTAATCTCTTCAACATCACTGAGGAAGAACTCCTCCTCCGCATTTGACATCAAATAAATTACATTCTCTAAAGATCCACTTCTGATTGGGCCTTACCCCACATAAGTCTGTTTCACAAGAGAACATTTGTTTTCTGAGTACGGTACCAAACTTTAGAACAGAGCTTCATTCCAAGCAAGAGAGTGGATCCAACTGAGTCATCCGGACCTTGCCAGTCTTTGGAGCTATGGTTGCCATAAATGTTTGTTTTGCATCACTTTGCTACAACAAATTTGGTTTTGCTTTCTTTGAAGACCTCCATCTTCAAGCTTAGCATCTACAAACGTATGACCAGATGCCTAAATCCGGGGCAAAAGAGACCTCAGCTGCTGTCCTATCTAAAAGTGACCTCAGTGAGCCACTAAAAACAGTGCTATCCTCTGTGGTACATATGTTGTTAAGCTGAAAAGTTGGACATAAGGGAGCTGGATATCTGGGGATACAAACAAATACTACAATAAACAATATAGCAAAAGTCGGACCCAACTTGCGCTTTTTGTCCTGAGCGGATTCTGGTGTGAATGGTGCCAAATAATTCTGGAAGTTTATAATGTGGAAACAATATTTTTTCTTTGCCCAATCCACATTCTAAACTCCTCTCTGAAATTAGGAAGTCTATAATTTCTGAATAAAACTACCAAAATAATTGTCATCTGACATTAAACCATAGAGTCAGACTCTTTAATCAGCTTCATTCTCATAGAAAACACTCTTTGCATTTAGATAAACTATTTGCTGATTTGAGAGTAGCAGTTAGACATTAATTGTTGAATGCAATTGTCAAGAGCTCAATAGAAAGGTGTAAATTGAGCTTTTGATTAAGTTAATCCTATTGACAAATCAAGACTAATTACTTGAGTTACGAACACTTAGGTAATGAAAAGTACCTGATAGTTTCTACATTTCTAATAGAATCCACTTACCTTTATGAAAGAAAGGCTTCTTCATGCCATCAGCAAGTCGGGCTTTGCGCTCAACACTGTAAGCGTGCCGTGGGCCATGCTCTTCATGGGTGTACCTCACACCATCTCTTCTAGCTGCCTCAGCAGCCATTTTATCCCTCATTGCCTTGGCACGCTCCGACTCAAGTGCAATTGCCTTCTCCAGCAGGGACAGATTCCCCTTTGTCATGTCAAACACTTCCTCCGATCGGTCCGACGTCACCGAGGCCGTGTCCTCGTCAAAGTCCCGGTGGTTGTTGAGGTGATATCGCTCATCGTGTGCGCAGCTAGAGAAGGCCTTGGAACGTGGGCTCAGCTGCTCCTCCAGCTTCATGAGATTGTCCATGTCAGAATAGTTCCTATCAAGAGTCCGTCTGTCATTTTGGCTGCTGTGATAATCTCCATAGCCGTGATGCTGGGGCTGCTGATTGGGGTCTCCGCACGAGTAATGATTTTGCTGAGATAGACCATTTCGTTCGTTGGGATTTGTTTCACTTAGTTTCCGAGCCAAGTCAAAGCATTGGTTCCTTAGGCACTCCAGACTGCTTAAACACACTTCCTCGTCACTGTTTTCCATTTGTCCATTACTGGAGGTCCTCATTTGACCATTGTTATGTGTGTTTCCCCCGTTGTGAGAACAGTCATTTTCCTCCCCGTTCCCAGATGTTCTGTTCTCAAACTCCTGTCCATCTAAGCTGTCGGACAGAACCGCACCATGACCCTGTGCCAGCAGTTTAAGAGAGTCTACTGTTTCTCGAACCACATCACTGTCAACATCCAAACTCAGATCTTCTCGTTGTGTTTCATCCCCTTCCTCCTCTTCTTCTTCTTCCTCCTCCTCATCTTCCTCTTCATCCTCTTCCTCTTCCTCTTCTTCTTCTTCCTCCTCTTCCTCCTCCTCCTCCTCGTCTTCAGCACTGTGGGATGAGTTGCTGTTCATCTCAGACTCTGTCATGGCACGATTGGCGGCATCTTCTGCAATCTTTCCCAAGTTAAGGAGGGACTTGGCCACTAGTTCGTCATAGTTTTCATACTCGTCATTGTTGTTGTCATCCTTCTCCGTCGCAGAGCCAGATTTTCCAACACCACCGCCTCCACCGTTGTCCTCGCCCCCCTCTCCAGTGCTCATCTGATCGTCCTCTGTTGGAAAGAAAGAAAAAGCATCTTGTAATTCCATTTCCGTCATTCTATTTTACAGCTAAATCAGATTTCTGGGCTTGGAACGTCTAAATTGGATAAGGAACTCTTTGCTTCCTCTTAATAATTTATTTTGAGAGCCTTAACAGCAGCTTGTGTTTTAAATTGTGAATCACCACAGGATGTTAAATGCAGTGGCTCAGGAAAGTTCCAGACAAGGATGCTCTATGAATCATGTTTTCACGTTACAGCCCTGATTCTTTCTGCAACATACAGTGTTGTGCAAAGGTCTTCACTCATTTCTTGAAATTCTTCCCTTTCAGTGAGGCAGGAGCTCTTGCAATCTTTTAAAATAGAATTGATCAAAATTGGTCTAGGGTTTTTTAATGTTTTAGAAACTTTCCCTTTAGACTTTGGCATCTTATTCGCTTATTTTTAATCCAAAACCTAACCTTTGTTAGAGAAATGGTTTGTTAAATGCATATCACTGACCTATGAATCAATCAGGTAAGAAAGAAAAAAAGCTTTAGGAACGGTCCTCTGTTGTGTCTAAACAAAACAGACAATTTAACAAAGAATCCATTTTTAAATAAAATATTTAGGATATTGGAGTAACTTTTTGATTCTACAAAGATACCACTGCAGTAAAGTGTTTTCCAAAGAACTATAAGCTAAAGAGCTGGTATATAATAAATTATTAACTGAAGAATGATGCATCTATTATCCCTTTTCTTTTGTTTGTCTCTTGAGATGTTAATTTTCTCTATATTAGGCCTGTCACTACTTCTTTTCACTCTACTTGTCTTGTCTTCTCAATTTTAAAAACACACTACACAATGAACTGGCATAGGGAAATGAGAAAAACAGAAAACATTTGTAGAAAAAAACAGGAAACTTTAACAATAGAAGAAAAATATAAAGAGTTATGGATTCCAGAGGTTTGAAGAATTATCTCAATCAGATCTCTAGTTTTGGATCAGGGTCTCAATCAAGGCATAAATAAATATACAGTGTTGGAGTCTAAACTCACTTGTTGGTCTGTTTTGGACTCTTGCAATCAGCTTTTCTAACTGTATTATAAGCCGTACACCATGTTTTGTTGATCAAGTGAATCTGGTTTTCCTTAAACCTTTTTTTAAAATTGTTTTTCAGCTTTTACAATGACGGTTACAATAAAAGAGAGACTGCATTGGCTGCTGCAGTGCTCAGATATCGACAGACAGCTCTTGGTGTGGGAGAAAACTGTGCAGAGTAGCTGACATACTGCACATTAAATTTCATTCATATGCATGAAATCACATGATTGTGGATGTGGTCATAGAAAGGGGACAGTCAAGACCAAGTTTTTACATTGCAGATTTAATAGAGTATGAACTAAAACATAATATCACACTGTCAACATCCATTGTTTTAGAAGATGAGTGGGTCATGATTCTTAGGTGTTTGAGTTTTGGATTTCTGTAGATGTCTGTTTCGTTCCTTGTTTATATTCTCTTAGTGTTACTATTTTACTCGTACTCGTACTCGTACTCGTCGTCTTCCGCTTATCCGGGACCAGGTCGCGGGGACAGCAGACTCAGCAGAGACGCCCAGATGTTCCCTCTCCCCAGACACCTCCTCCAGCTCCTCCGGGGGGAGCCCAAGGCATTCCCAGGCCAGCCGAGAGACATAGTCCCTCCAGCGTGTCCTGGGCCGTCCCCTTGACCTCCTCCCGGTGGGACGTGCCTGGAACACCTCCCGAGGAAGGCGTCCGGGAGGCATCCGGTATAGATGCCCGAGCCACCTCAACTGGCACCTCTCGATGTGGAGGAGCAGCGGCTCTACTCCGAGCTCCTCACCCTATCTCTAAGGGAGTGCCCGGCCACCCTACGGAGGAAGCTCATTTCAGTCGCTTGTATCCGGGATCTCGTTCTTTCGGTCATGACCCAAAGTTCATGGCCATAGGTGAGGGTAGGAACGTAGACTGACCGGTAAATCGAGAGCTTTGCTTTTCGGCTCGGCTCTCTCTTCACCACAACGGACCGGCACAGTACCCCCATTACTGCGGCAGCCGCACCGATCCGTCTGTCGATCTCCCGCTCCATTTTTTCCCCACTCGTGAACAAGACCCCGAGATTCTTAAACTCCTCCACTTGAGGCAGAAACTCCCCTCCAACCTGAAGAGGACAGGCCACCCTTTTCCAGTCGAGTACCATGGCCTCGGACTTGGAGGAGCTGATCTTCATCCCAGCCGCTTCACACTTGGCTGCGAACCGCCACAGCGCATGCTGTAGGTCTTGGCTAGAGGGGCCAGCAGGACCACGTCATCTGCAAAAAGAAGAGACGAAATCCACTGGTCCCCAAACCAGCCCCCTCTGGCCCTTGGTTGCGTCTAGAAATCCTGTCCATAAAAGTTATGAACTGCCGGAGTCCAACATGCACCGGGAACAGGTCCGTCTTAGTGCCGGCAATGGACCAAACTCCTGCTCTGCTCGTACATGGACCGGATGACCCTAATAAAGGGCCCCCGATTCCATACTCCTGGAGCACCCCCCACAGGGCATCATGAGGGACACAGTCGAATGCCTTCTCCAGGTCCACAAAACACATGTGAACCGGTTGGGCAAACTCCCATGAACCCTCAAGCAACCTGTAGTGGGTATAGAGCTGGTCCAGTGTTCCACGGCCGGGACGAAAACCACACACTCCTCCTGAAGCAGAGGTTCGACTATCGCCTGGACTCTCCTCTCCAATACCCTGGCGTAGGCCTTACCAGGGAGGCTGAAGAGTGTGATCCCCCTGTAGTTGGAACACACCCTCCAGTCACCCTTCTTATGAAAGGGGACCACCACCCCAGTCTGCCAGTCCAGAGGCACTGTCCTCGACCGACATGCAATGTTGAAGAGGCGTGTCAACCATGACAGCCCAACAACATCCAGAGATTTGAGGTACTCAGGGCGGATCTCATCCACCCCCGAAGCCTTGCCACCGCGGAGCTTTTTAACCACCTCGGTGACTTCAGCCTGGGTGATGAAAGAGTCCAACCCCGAGTCCCCAGCCTCTGTTTCCACCAGGGAATGCGTGATGGCAGGATTGAGGAGATCCTCGAAGTACTCCTTCCACCGCCCGATAATGTCCTCAGTCGGGGTCAGCAGCCTCCCACCCCCACTATAAACAGTGTTGGCAAAGCACTGCTTCCCCCTCCTGAGTCGCAGGACGGTTTGCCAGAATCGCTTCGAGGCCAACCGGTAGTCCTTCTCCATGGCCTCACCGAACTCCTCCCAGGCCCGAGTTTTTGCCTCTGCCAGAGCCCAGGCCGCAGCACGCTTGGCCTCACGGTACCCGTCAGCCGCCTCAGGAGTCCCACAAGCCATCCACAGCCGATAGGACTCCTTCTTCAGCTTGATAGCAACCCTTACTGCCGGTGTCCACCACTGGGTTCTGGGACAGTGGACAGCTCAGCCCCTCTCTTCACCCGAGTGTCCATAACATGCGGCCGAAGGTCTGATGATACGACAACAAAGTCGATCATCGACCTCCTGCCTAGGGTGTCCTGGTGCCAAGTGCACTGATGGACACCCTTATGTTTGAACATGATGTCCATTATGGACAATCCGTGACTAGCACAGAAGTCCAATAACAAAACACCGCTTGGATTCAGATCGGGGAGGCCATTCCTCCCGATCACGCCTCTCCAGGTGTCACTGTCGTTTCCCACGTGGGCGTTGAAGTCCCCCAGCAGAATAATGGAGTCCCCGGGAGGGGCACTATCCAGCACCCCCGACAAGGACACCAAGAAGGCCGGGTACTCCGCACTACCGCTCGGCCCGTAAGCCGAGACGACAGTCAGAGACCTATCCCCAACCCGAAGGCGCAGGGATACGACCCTCTCATCCACTGGGGTAAACCCCAACACGAGACGGCTGAGCTGGGGGGCAACAAGCAAACCCACACCAGCCTGCCGCCTCTCCCCGTGGGCCACTCCAGAGTAGAAGAGAGTCCAACCCCTCTCAAGGAGATGGGTTCCAGAGTCCACGCTGTGCGTGGAGGCGAGCCCGACTATTTCTAGTCGATGTCTCTCGACCTCCCGCACAAGCTCAGGCTCCTTCCCCCACAGCGAGGTGACATTCCACGTCCCTAGAGCCAGCCTAAGCATCCGGGGATCGGGCCGCTGAGGTCTCCACCTTCGTCCGCCACCCAATCCTCTTTGCACCGGTCCCTCACGGTTCCCCCTGCAGGTGGTGGGTCCACTGGGGGATGGCCTCGCGTCTCTCGTTCGGGCTTGGCCCGGCCGTATCCCGCGAGGAGCAACCTGGCCACCAGGCGCTCTCCGTCGAGTCCCGACCCCAGGCCAGGCTCCAGGGTGGGACCCCGGCTCCGCCGTACCGGGCGACGTCACGTGCCTGGTTATTTTTGGCATCATGAGGGATTCTTGAACCGCTCTTTGTCTGACCCATCACCTAGAGCCTGTTTGCCATGGGAGACCATACCATGGATATTTAGGCCCCAGACAACATAGCCTCTAGGTTCATTTGAGCACTCAAACCCCTCCACTATGTTAAGGTGGCGGTTCAAGGAGGAGGTTACTATTACTATTTTAGTTCATCCCATTGTTTACTTTTTTCTTAGTTTTCTCTGTCTTCTCCTGTTCATTCTCTCTTTCCTCCCTTGGCACGCTCCCCCTTCATTAGTCTCAGCTGCCACTCATTCCCATCTGATTGCTTTCACCTGCTCTCCATGCCTTTTCTCCACACTTAGTAAAAGATATACTCTCTGGTTCTCTTTGTCCCATGCTGGTTTCTTCCATTTCACTGCTTCCTGCCTGTTCCAACAAATGTTTTTGCTTATAGGAATGGGTCAGTTAGGGGTAAGCATACAAAGCTTTTAAAAAGTTAATGTTTCACAGTTCAAAGTAATTTCAACAAGCTTCCTGGCCATTTTTCACATCAAAATGTCATGCTTTTCCAGATTAAACATTTGAGCAAATTTTTATAAAGATCGATGAAACGTGAATGGATGGATACAACCTTTAGTCAATGTTGGACAAAATTTAGAAAAGGACATTTTTTTCATACTCTCGTTTCCTTTTTTCATAAAATCAAGAAAATTATGAAATCACTGGACTTTTCCAGACTCTGTAAGAACCCTGTTTAATGCAACTGGAACTTGGCACATGCCTATTCTGAAGTGATACACCTTATTTTACTCAAAGCATAAATTATAAGCAACAATGTGACATTAAAACAGTAACATGATGAACTCCAGTCAGCTACTATTTATCCTTTGCTTGTAAGGTCCTTTTTCATTAAATCATCAGTATCTTTAGAATTTATTTCAGTGCCTAATTGATTCTGACAGGCTGCAAAGGTTACTGAACCTCTTCTGTCAGTAATTTCAAGCACTCACTCCTGGAGCACTTCCAGTCTCTGTCTCTGTGCCTGGACCATTGAGAGCACATTGCTCATATTGGCGTCACATTTGCGACTTAAATTCCTGTATAGAAAACGTACCCAAAGGCCCCAAAGAACACACAGAGGAATTGGGAACAAAGGTTTGCATCACCTTCAAAATCAAAAATTGAAAAAAATAAGTAAATTTTTGCCATAAAATAGAAATGTTCAATATATTGATAAAATACAGAGACATTATGAATTTGTTTTGTGGAAATATTTATTTTTCTACAAAGGCTTTGCCGTCCTTATACACATTTCCACACACTCAAGTTTAATGAGAGCAACACAGCATTGCTACCTCGCGGGTGAAGGCTTTAGAGCAGAAAGAGGGAACAGTCACGAATGACCAAGCACATATTTTGACAGCGAAAGGCTTCTTACAGCAACCTCCAGCACCAGGGGTTTAATTTTTGATGGTATGAAACATGGCACAGGGAAGCAATTTGAAGAGCAATCAAGGTACACAAAAGGGATATGGAAGTGAAACAGATGAAGAAGGGAACAGAGGGAGTGCCCTATCCTGAACTGACGTCGGATTAGCACCAATGGATGTGCACGCGACTGGGAAACACAGAAAAGCTCCCGAATTTCACCAGGAGATTGGAATCTCCCTGCCAGCAATGAATGGGAATTGTAACGATGATGCATACTGGAAGTTTTCATGGAGCAAATCCAAATGCTGCTATTTCACTGTGAAATGATTATGGAGCCCTAACAAAAGAAGGGTTTGCAGAATTCATTCTGGCAACAACACTCTTGTATAGCACTAATAAAAGGGTAGATGCAGACAACTTGCCTCCCATAGAAACAGAGACAGGTCAAAGAGAGAGTGGCCCAGTCTCCCCGTTCTGGATAAAACCTTCGGCATGGGCTCTAATGAACAGGAGTCTGAAAAGATGTTTTCACATGTCTGCAAGAAAATAGAAGCACGGTGTCGGCAGCGATGCCACATCAACACTTTGGGTGGATGGAGCTGTGCGCCAAACAGGGTTAACACACTTCTCTCTGAGCTTCACTCTTAATTGGACTTGAAGGCACTGTCAGGTCCAATTGGGATGCGTGGGTGCAAAGCCGAATCTGCTGGAGAGAAACCTGCCAGATCTGCTGTTTGGTGCATCACAGGGGGGAGGGGAGATAACAAACATATGGGACAGGAGCTTCTAAAATCTCAGTCCCAAAACTAGGTGAAATTTTGTAGTGTGTCTTCAGGAAAAGCATATTTCAAGTAGATTGGCTGCAGCTATCATGCTTAAATAATAATAATAATAATAATAGGAATGCTAAAGCTTTCATTTATTCTATCTTAGAAATTTTGTCATATTTTTTCAGGTAGGTTAAGAAGCATCCATAGATGCATTTTCGGGGGAAATTTACTAAGAGTTATTTATAAGCTCTGGCTTTTAGAGCAGACTTACACAGAGTCCTTTTTTCACAAAAAAGGATTTAAAAATTATTAACTTTTTAAGGAACTTTTAATATGAAGTTATTCAGTTCAGGTTTGACTAGTTTATACAATGCATCTCTCACATCTTGTCTAAATCTAAGGTTTTCCTACTGTCAGAGCAGTGAGGCAAGATAAGATTAAACTATATTTCAGAGAAAACTAAGCATTCCATTTTTTTATATACAAACTGAATAAAGGTTTCACAAACCTAAAGCTGTGTGATCAACTTCAGTTTTTGTTACTCCAAGTAATTTCAAATGCAATTCAGAGTTCTGTAAAAACGATGTCCCTTAGGTTGGTCTCATCTTGAAAGTTTCAAATTAGATAACAGGTTCAAGGTGTTTAGCAAGCATTTACCAACGTATTTATATCTAAATGTATGTGATGGCTTATATTGTTATAAACCGGATTGATCTGAAGTGAAATTGGGCTGGATTAGATTCTGTATAGCTGTAAATGGGACGGACCTGTTTTATCTGTTGTAATATGGCACTATATAAACAAACTGAACTGAATTGATAGTGAATTCAATTATGTGGTTCCGGAGTAATGAGATTTAAGGCTTCTGTGAACATGATGGCATCTCAGGCTATCTCTACTGCTCATCATACCAATGAAAAGCTGGTGCTAATAATTCAAATGAAAAGGAAACAGTTTTTTTGAAGAACCCAGAAATTCTAGTTACTTAAATAAATTTATCAAGGACATTTTGATATGGATCCACACAATTAGATGTATGTTTTATTACCCACCTAGTTATGTGGAAGCAGCTGCACATGATGAAATCCATAGTTATAACTTCCTGTCGCTGGTATCTTATTGGCACAGTTGCTGCCTTTATTTAATAGGATTCCCTTATATGTTTTATTGAGGTTTGTTTAAAAGTTACCAAAACACATGCTGACCAAGTCAACCAAATTTGAACCATCATGCAGAATTTAGCGTTCCCAAACCACATGAAAACTTTATCAAAATTAAAGTTTTAGGATAATCTCTGTAATAATTGTTTTATATATTCATAAGCCAGAACACAAAAAGACTGTAATGTAGTTTTTCGTTTCTGGGGGGATCTTCTCTTTGAAAACATTCTTCTATAAGAATTTCTACAACCATAGCTGTAACAATTTTACAAATTTACCAAATTTGCTAAATTTATTAAATTTGTAACATTTTTCTTTAGTGCTCTCACCTTGCTGTTGGGTTTGCTCCCCTTCTTCCTCCTCTCCTTCTTCATAGTCCACCTCCTCTATAGCTTCCTCTTCCTCCTCCAGCCTCACTTCATCACCTTCCTCCTCTTCATCTTGCTCCACCTCTACCTCCTCTTCTTCCTCTCCCTCCCCTCTGTCCTCATCCTCCCCGTCCTCATGCTCCATTTGTTCGTCATTATAGTCCATGTAACCCTCCACATCTTCCTCTTCCTCCTCCACTTCTCCCTCCTCCTCCACGGCCCCCTCTTCGTCTTCCTCCTCCCTGTCATCCATCTCCTCTGTCCCGTCTGTCTCGTAGCACTCCTCCATGGTGGAGTTGTCCATGTCATCCAAGTAGGTGCTCCTCTTCGGAGAGTTTTCCAGAGCTTGTCTGTCTAGACTCTTCCTCTTCTTAGCCAACGGGCAGCCGTACACACTGCAAAGGGGAAACGAGAGTACCTGTTAGCCATTTTAGCAAACTTGCAAAGGAAATAATACCTCTTTAACCATTTCATATTGTGTCACATTACAAACACGAACTATTATGTGTTTTAAAGAGTTTGTTATGTTATAGACCAACTTAAAGTAGTGCCGAATTGAAAGTAAGTCAAGAATTTTTACTGAGACGCCTTTTTTTTCTGATACCCCTGAATAAAATCCTTTGAAAGTCATTGTTTAATTCTTGTGGCTATGTTTTACCATCGGCTTTCACTCAGCAGTGGCAGAAAGAAAGCAATTGTTAAATTAAAACTATATGAAGTCCTGTTTTAAAGTTTGCCACAATTCATGTATCCATTCCAAACATCATCCTGAACACCACAGTAAAACATGGTGGTGATAGAATCATGCTGTGGGAATACCTATTATTCAGTAGGGACACAAGAGCCAGTCAGAATTGATGGGAATATAGATACAACTAAATACAGGGCAATCCTTAAAAAATGTTAGAAATGTAGAAAAAAAGACTTAAGAGTGGGCTGGAGGTTTACCTTTGCAGGACAATGACCCCAAACATTCAGCCAGGGCTAAATTTGAATGGTTTAGATCAAAGCATACTCATGACCTATTCAAAATCCAGACATAAATGCAAGTCTGTATCTGTGGTAAGATTTGAAAATTGATGTTTACAGATTCTCTCCATTTAACATGACTAAGCCTGAGCTGTTTTGCAAAGAAGAATGGACAAGAATGTCAGTCTCGAGATGTAGAAAGCTGAAAGTGACATCCCCCTAAAGACCTGTAGATGTAATCGCAATGAAAGTTTTTTTTTTTTTGCAAAGTATTTACTCATGGGGGAATAAATGACACATTTTTAAAGTAAAAAATAAATAAAAAATAAAATACATTTACCAATTTTTTTCCAATCCCAACTAAATACATTTTGGCAGATATTACAAACACTGCTGCTTATTTTAACCTTTATTTTATAAAATGTATTAGCTACAGTACATTGTAAAAGGAGCTCAATACATGCAGAGTCACAGAAGGAAAGTTGAGCATCTTAAGTTCTGCTGAAATTAGGCTTCAATTAGATGTGCTCATTAACTATTGAGTTGTTATGCTAGCTAAAATGTTATTTTTTTCTAAAATCTCTTACACAGGAATCCCTGAAAGAAACAAAGCAAAATATTTTACATCAGTTTGTCCTTCAGGCAAGAGAAAATCACAGTGCCTGGCCTGCAAACACCTCTGAACTAAACTTTTAGCAGCAAAACAAAACAGCCTATCCTGAATTCATTGTAAGTGAGAACAAACCTGTATAGCCTGAACACTGAATAATATTAAGGCACTTGAGGTTTTAATGTATTCTTCGGCTCTCCTCATCACCGGGGGACAGATCCTAATCTGATAATCTGTGTATTTGCTCATGCCATTGATTACAGGGATCTTATGCCATTTGATTCATCAAACCTGTGTCCTGGAGAGTCCTGAAGCCTATGTGAGATTTGAGAAATCACCCACCCACTCCGTATTTTGTGTTTTGGGCTGTTGAATGGACCAAAAAGGCTCTGGTCATGTACACCCAGTTATGAAATATCCCCAGCTACTTTTCAGTGTACAACATCTGGATATTTGTCAAGTTCTGCACTACTACAAGAAACTCAAAGGCTGAAAGATGTTGATGAGATTTGAAGTGAAACAGCAAAGACAAATATTTCTGATAAATATACCTACTTTTCTCATATTCCAATTCAGTTTTATCCAATAGCTTATCCATACTCACTCAGTCAAGGCTAAATCTCACCCAGTCTGAGGATTCCTTAATAGTCTTGACCCGCTGCACCACCCGCGACCAAGGGCTTCATTTCATTAATCTAAGCCTACATGGAAACTCATTCCCTGCCTGACAAGCTCTCCCCCCCAGGGCAGTGAGAGGGTCTACGGGACAGTAAGGGAGGGGGGTTGAGGCTGCTCTGCAGCACAGTGATCAATAGTGCTTGTGACCAAACATCTCGAAGGTACATTAAAATGCCAGTCATCCTGGCTCCTCTGTTCCATGGCCCTCTCCAAATAAATCAAGGGCCAGTCCCAGTAGGCAGGTGGGCAGGCAGGAGAGGAGATGTAGAAAGGGAGATAGACACGGGTTCTCACCCCCCTCCTCTCATGCTTTGTCACCTGGCCTTGCTTTTCTACCTGTTTTTTTTAACAGTAAAACAGTCTGAAGGCAATGTTTCTTGTCAAGCTTTGAACTGCAGTGTGGCTTGGTGCCTGACAGGTCTTAATGCAACTACAGAAAAAAAAGGCCATGTTGTTGAACTGAATAATTGCTGCAACATCAGCTAATGGACAGCAAATAATACAAGGTGGGCTGTGTATTTTTTCATTGAAAGAAGTCAAGTACGTTTTATCATTCTGGGGGCAGGATTGTACAATCACTGAAAGTGGTCCACCTTTATGTGCACAAATGATTTTTTGTTGGAAGATTTGTACATGAATTATCATTACTTTGTTTAAAAAGATTCTTTACCCTTATGATTTGCCATTAAAATACATTTTTATTTATTTAGTTGGGTGAACTTTGATAGAAGTGGTTTGAATACTTTTCACATATGTTTTTTGATCTTTACTTTTATGAACTATTAACAGAATTGTCATCTTGTCTTAGAGTTGCATTTGGGTGGTTGCTATGCAAACTGAGCAGGAACTTGTGTGTGTGTGGAGGAGTCCTGGGAGGCAGTCCGTTGGCACCCCAGCTAATCTTGGTGTCCTTGGATGCCAGATGTGGACGTGTGGGCTGTATCAGTATCTGGACAAAACCAGTTTTATTCAGTAGAACTTGTATTTGTGAAACTGTGTGCAGCCAAACCCACGATTCTGTAACATGAGTGTTCTTTCTTTCCTTAAAAAAAGGCTATGACACAGGGTAACTCCTTTGAGAGAATGAACTGTCTCTCCCTGGCCAGCCAAAGATAACTTTGACTCGCTTGTGTCTTTATTGCATACCTTCTCTGAGTTTATCATTATGTCTAACTCGGAGATTTTTAATCACAGCAGTGACAAGACAGTGCAGCATGGCTTGCCTTCCTTAGATTAAAATTTTTTCCAACTCTGAGATTTGCTTTTCATCAAGTAACATTAAAATGTCTTTTTAGAACCACAGGTCTAGTCCAAGCAGACTTTTAATGCAACAGGTGGCGGCTTGGGATCTCCGAAAGATTTTGTATATTTAGTATATGTTTTGTTTTGCCTGTCAATATATAGTACTTCAAAGTCCTTCTGATATGAATTATTGTATTTTGCTCGTTTAGAAATTTAGAATGCTGTTTATATTAATTATGTTAAGAATATACATAATTATCTCTAACATTAAATATTGATAGTTAATATGCAAAATTTTGAAATGAACCTGTCTTTTATCCAACGGAATTATGTTTTGAAAAAGGTGAATGTGATCCTGTCTTAAGATGGTTGTGACTAGAGTTATAGATTGCTTACATTTATAAAATTTAGGGAAGTGCTTCTCACTTGTGAAGAAAATGTTTTAGAAACATAGTGGAGTCCTTTTTTTAATCTGCTTATGATTGGTTGACCAGTTTTTTTCCTCCTCCCACCGGGCTGTAGAGTTGAGCTGAGGTCAGAGACTCAAATCAAACCTTTGAAACCCTCAAAAACATTTAGTCTCACTAAGTCAGAGACATGATTGATGTGCATTTTGAGATTTGTTTGCGCTGTATGCTACATTAGATTTGAGTTTCACCTATGCATACCTTGGGAATGTGGTCAGTCTTTATTTAAGCTGTTAATTCTTTTGCATACAACCCATCACTGTATGTGATCCAAAGTTGGGAACATACAGACATTCAAAGTATGTCCTATGACTGACGGCTTGCCAAACTCAGAGTGAATTTCTGCCCAACAAAGCCAGCTTTTTAGTTTGACCAGTGACCCAGTCCATCCTATAAGCCATAAGACAGCAGTTTAGAAGAAGCATGCCAGAGGTAACAGAACAGCAAAAAAAAAAAAAACAACAACAAAAGTAAGATTGTGGTGAAAGCTGGATTTTTGTTTTCTTTCTGTTAACAAATCTACATGACAATGTCAATCAGTCAATTTCTATTCCGCTTCTTCCATAGTGGGTCACGAGAAGCTGGTGCCTATCTCCAGCAATCTATGGGTGGGAGGTGGGGTACACCCGGGACAGGTCGCCAGTCCATTGCAGGGCAACACACAAACAACCAAGCACACACTCATTCACACACCTAAGGGCAATTTAGAGAGACCAATTAACCTAACAGACATGTGTTTTCACTGTGGGAGGAAGCCGGAGTACCCGGAGAGAACCCACGCATGCACGGCGAGAACATGCAAACTCCATGCAGAGAGACCCCCGGGCCGGGAGTCGAACCCCGGACCTTCTTGAACAGTGCTACCAACTGCGCCACCATGCAACCCTACATGACAATGTTTTAATGTTTTACAATAATTATCGTTCACACAGCAACAGTAAAGATGTGAAAATGGTGTAACTCCCCCACCACACCACTAATTGGTTGTATGTTCTTTGAAACTCAACAACATGCACAAACACTTTCTGCTTACAAAACAGGGGGAAAATGAGCACTTTGTTGAAAAACCGCCATCAGATTCAAGAGTCAGCAGTACAAATAAGTACTCTGCAATCTGCCATTGTTAACGTTGATATCTTCGTCTCCTGTGCGTTTAAAACTGGTTGGCAGCCATTATGTTGTGCGCATGTGCATTAATTTCTAAAGATTTTAGTTATACTGTGCATAAGCCAGGGCTTTCCTATAGGAAAAGATGTCCGGATGTTTTCAAACATTTGCAATCTGTAACCCCTCAAATTGTACTATTTTCAGAGAAAACGTGTGGTGTTGTCATATAAATGAACAGAAACACGTTTCCATGTTCACCAGAAAATGTTTTTGTGTAAACAGAGCCTAAACCTATGCATTTAACATTGTACCAAAATAATTGTAGTACCAGCTAAACTGAACCAGTACAGATTTTTTGAAAAGGTCCGAAATGGCATGTGAGAGCGGCAGCATGAGCAATGATGCTCTCACGTCATTTATACCATCCCCGCACACCAATGCAACTGCATTTAAACAACCATTACTCATAAATACTGCAGCAATGACTCAAAATTACATTTCATGGAAACATTTGCAAACTCTCTGTCTGGCCATGTGAATATTCCCTGAGATGCCTGATACTTAAAACTGAAATAAAACTGACAGAATGATCTACTTACTGGTTTATTTGGCCAATATTTATTTGACCACTTGGGGGCACTCACAGAGCACTAAAAATCCAACTTGATCCTTATACAAAAAATATATCATATACCGGCCTGAAGGAGCTAAATACTGAATTCCACATCCTTGATCCCAACATAGACTTACTATTTATAGTGCATCATAAGTGACACACATACTTCATAGGTGCAACAGAACTTGATGTTCTGCAAAATCCACTCAAATGAAATTTAGGTTTTCCTAAGAAACATAGGATGGGAAACAGTGGAAATCAGCTTTTCTATAGGCTTATGCAAAACTGAAAACATATTTTCCTTTTTGCTTGAGAGGGCCTTTTAGAATCTTGTAAATTCTTAGATTTTGACTTGTTAATTGTATTTTAAACGTTGTTCAATTGAAGTGCTAACTTTAAAAATGCTAGCAATGTAACCGAGATTGCACCCTTGATAGGCGGGATTTATGAGATAAGATTGTTTTGATAGATTAGAGACTGATTGGTTTACTGATATAAATTACCATAGCTTAATATTACTATCAGAGCTCAGATCTTAAGAGTCTTTTAGCTGTTGCTGTATGATGAAAAGGTGTTTACCCTGTTTTTAGCGAGCCCCATGATGACTAAACCTGCAGGAAGACTCCGCAGCTTCCCACGTTCTTCCAATTCTGCCACCGAGTGACCTTGTCAGCAATGTTCCTCATCACAGGCCTTGCATCCCACTCACTGCACTTAGCAATTAAAATTCCTCAAGTAATTAAGTGGTATTTTAGTTGAAAAGAGGACTAATTCAGCTGGAAACGTGAAGAAAACGGGAAGCAATGAGAAGATGCTGCACCATTCTATGTAGTTTGCTTTGTCCCCTCTGGCAGAATGACAAAAATCCTCTGAGAAGCGCGTGCTGGATGGGCGGCAGCAATCAAGAGGAGAAAAGAGCTTTAGATCACAAAAAGAACACTTGATTTTTCTATAAAGTGGGCATCCTTAGCATTACAAGATGGAACAAATTCTATTACAGTGTGAACAAGAGGACCCTTAATGCAGAATAGTCCCTTCAGGAGGCACTGTACTGAATGGACTCCCGTTCCTGGAGCGTTAACGTGAGACTGGGGAGAGGAGTGGCAGGAGACAGAGAGCCTCTGTTTGGCTAATTTCAGTCGACAGTTGAGCGACTGCTGGAATGCGACAGCCTTCCACGGCGCCTTTATTAGCAGTCATATTAGCGGCTGTTCGCAGCGGGGGCAAAGGCTTTAGCCAGTCATTAGCATCACACACTATTTGTGTCCCTGACACACAGATGAAGGTGCTGTTGCTGCTCCCCTTCCCTCCTCTTCTATTCATCTTCTCTTCCTGCCATCTTTATATTCTCCCTCCTTTCCTTCAATACATTCCTCTGCATTTATTTCATTATTTTAACATTTTCTAGCATAAGTTGCTCTCTGCATTAGTAATTCTGCTTTTTTTTGCTTATTTTCTCCGACAGTGCTGCTGTCTTCATTGCACTTATGGCTCCACAAAGCAGACTTTAGACGGAGGGAATACACCTCCTCCGACTGCGCTCCCCATCCAGCAGGAGGATCTGAAGGCACGTGTGGCAGAGCCCCGTCGCCATGGTGACACCCTCCAGAAATCCACGAGGGATTCGCCATCCTCACAGCCAGCCAGCCAGCCAGCCAGCGAGGAAAAATGAGGGAGAACGGCAGGCAGGGAGAGAAAATGAGAGGTGGGGAGGAAAATTAGAGGCTATAGGAGGCGAGACAGATGGGAGAATGTATGCTTTTTTTGTGCATTTCCGTATGCAGGCCTCTTTTATGTGTGCCCAAACCTGGAAATATAGGGTTGAGGAGGTATAAAGAAAAGGACGGTTTTGCGTATGAAAGAGGAGTGAGGATCATTTCAGAGCTGTCAGGCTTCTCCCGCTAGCAGAGGAGAACAAAAGACAGTGTCTTGGTGCAGGAGTCTCAGCAAGCGCATGGCAGACGCCGCAATTTGGGGGGTTTGCTGGTGGCTCAGGCTTGCATAGTTGCTGCTTTGGCCCATTCATGAGCACAAGGATGACTGTCAGACTTTCCTAAAACTCATAAATATCACCTCAAATAGCTGCCGTTTTGAAATAATCCCCATCCGTAAAACTCACAGGATGCTTGTGTATAATTCTTTTTTGTCTGGATTTACTAGAACCTTTATGGCAAAACCAGCATTTGAATTTTTATTTTTATTTTCCATTTTTTGGTAATATATTGAAACAAAGTGCACTAGATTATTGACTGTGCAATTGTAAACATATGTGTTGTGGTAGGCTGGAATTGAACTACCAACTTCGCAGCTGACAGACAACGTCTTTTTAATCCACGGTGCTGGTAACTGGCAGGTAAGGTATTTTACAAAAGGCCCAAAAGAACGGGCCATTTATGATCAATGTTACAGGCAGACGCATATGGACGGAGCCTTCTGTATGTATTCTGTGCTGCTTTTGTGCATATTTTAGTCCTTCATGATGGAGCTTGCAGATGCATGCCCAAGTGTAACTAACTAAGCAATTCCACCAGTGGAAACAGTATGGCACAATATAGCTCACGCATCAACAACGAAAGGAACAAGAAGAATACAAAGACAATGACAGAAATGGCAGAACCTTTCCATCCATATGCCATTATGCATTGATTGGCTGCAAAGTTCAGCTCCGTTTACTGCGGTGCCCCATTTTAGATCCTTTTCTGAAAATGTACATTATCACAACTTCCTCCACCGCCATGTTTGATATTGCCTGAAAATTACCTCTGTTGCTCTCTGTATTACTAAGTCAGAACTGCCCGCTGGTGGATATAGTGCCTTACAGTGATGGCAACTTAATAAATGCATTTAAAGCATAAGGGTAGCGATGCTTGACAGAAATGTGAAAATCTATTTACATGTGTAAAAGGAGTTTAAAGGGCCTTAATTGTTCTTCTTTGTATAACTTTGAAGATCATCTTAAATGTCACCTCTGCAATCATATTTTCTTTACTTTATAATATTAGTGAAATCCGTATTAACTACAGGTCTTTGTACCACTGACCGCTCTCTCTTTCTTACACTGCGTGACGTCTTCTCTGGTCCCAATGTAAATAAATAATGATCAATCACTCCTTTAGGCTATGAAATTGTTACAATAAATTAATGTGAATCAGAACGTTTTCTCCCAATTAATTAGACAAAGCTGTTATTCTTTAAATGTAACATTTTTTTAATAATGTCTTGTATTATTTTTATTTATTTTTTTGTTTTTATAAAAACAAAAAAAACAACGTTGTCATTTACAGTTCTTCAAGAGAAATCTGAATCACCTAAAATCTGTATTGGTAGGAGAGAGCTTTCAATGATCACACAAAGATCCAACCTCTTGTCCAAATATGATAAATTCTGGCTCCAAAAAAGATGATGGCCAAATGTGAAATCCAAAGTTTAAAGCTCACAAACCCGTCAGAAATGTAAACTTGGCCCCTTCTATCTTTTGTACAGTAATTAATTCTTCATTTCAACTTGTTTCTCAACACAACTACACAACTGTGGGTGTCTCTACATTTTTCTGCCTAAGCACTGCACAATGACAAGCAAACTTTTCAGTTGGCATCTTACATGTGTTTAGGAAAATCTTCCAACATTTACCATCTAAACCTACCCAAAGTGTTGGCTGCTCATTTTAGCCGTTTTTCTGTCATGTATAATAATTACCAAACAGAACTAAAGTGTTTTTGTGTTTAGTGAGTTTTTTTCTGCAACTGAAAGCAAACTGGTACCACTGAAGCTAGGAGGAATGAATCAGGCTTGCACCGATGGTTTATGCTGCACCAGATGAGAAGCCAAAATGCTGCCCAGATTCTGTGCTGTGATTTGCAGAGGGAAAGGCATGTAGTCTACAATTTTATTTTCATTTAACATTAAGCTGGATTTAATTCTTGTTTAGACAGTCTTTCTTCTCTATTTTGTTTTACATATTAACATAAAGTACACTTTGCTTAAATATGTTAAATCATCTTTATTGGTGTCTGTCATAGAAATGAAGGGAAGCCTGTTCCATTCTACCTCAGGCTATTGAATGGACAACATCTCACAGAATGCAATCTGCAAAATGAGCTTTCTGTGTGCTTTGGCTTGAAAAGGCCCATTAAAACAAATTTTTTGATTTAAATACAGTTATATTCAATAAATTAGAATATTATAAAAAAGTTAATTTATTTCAGTAACTCAATTCTTTAAGTAAAACACAATACAAAGATTAACTCCAGAGAGACTGATATTTTCAAGCCTTTATTTCTGTTAATTATGTTTGTCCACTTACAGCTAAAACATGTCATTTAAGATTAGAATATTACAGAGGAGTAATAAAAAACATTTTAATATAGAAATGTGGGTTTAATAGAAAGTATGTTTAATACCTGTCTAAAGGTTGTTACTTTCAAAAGGTGCTTTTAATCAGAGAAACGAGCCTCATCACTGCATATTTTAATTTATTTAATATCATTGCATTTCGTTTAGGTTAAAAATCCACACTTGTCTTTATATTATTGATGTCCCCTGTTTAATTTTCTTGAGGATTTAAGGGCTAGTACAAACCAGTAAAAAGCACCATGCATCTCCTGTTTGCGACTGGAGACTGGCTATGCCACCTCACCTCACCTCCCCAACAAACCAAATGCCAGTGACCACCAAGTGGGAGGAATCGATACAAATTTTTCACAAAATTTTCTAGAATTAATTAGGCATTTATTATAAATCAGTGCATTGACAACAATAAGTGTTTGTTTAATGCCTAAATAAAAACATAAACTGTCCTAATCTTCGTAATGCATATGTCTTGATAAACTTGTTTATGTCAGAAAACTGAATGCATCATTCAGTTTTCAGACAGCTGCATTATCAACTGTGAGAATATTAGTGTTTATATCATCTAAGCTATTTTACATAATTCTCTTGAGGAAGTCCTGAGGAGGAGAGCTCATCGAGCAGCTGATTCTAGGCTGTAATGTGGCTATCTGTCATCCTGCAGCTAAAATCACTCCCGGATTAGCCAGGTAAGGAGTCTTTCCACCAGCGTAATGACTTCAATCAATCACCTCGACTCTCAGATGCATCAAGAGAGAGCAGCTATGTAGCTGCTACCCCATCAGCCATTTTCTAAAGAGGAATTCCCTTTTCTTTTGTTTTTTCATCTGTCTGCTGAAGCCACCGAAGAAGTTGTCACAGTAGCTGTTTGTTTGGATGAACTGATGGAGCAATTTTTGTCTGTGATGAACCACCTGAGTGAGGATATATTACCTGCACATTTATTTTGTTTATTTCTTACCTGCTGGGGAACATTCATTACCTGATTAGAAGTCAATAAAATACATTAAAGATTCTCATTACTAAGTGCATTGTTGCCCAGAGTTATGCACGATCTATTTGCATGTCAGAAAACCAGTAGAATTTGCTAATTGTAGAGCTCCAAACTACTATTCGCAATACAAGCCAATTACAGAGCATTTATCTCCATTTTATGCGCTATGACAGTAAAGATAACTTGTTCACCAGTCTGCCACTGCTTACACACTTTCAGGGCTGGTGATAAATAATTTCTGCCTGTAAAAAATGGCTGTACAAACACAAACATGTATATGCTGTTCCTTTTAATCTTTTTTCATTTAAGTTTATATATCTACACTTAATGTCTGCACACTGTGAGCACTTGAAAGTCAAATTCATCGCTTGTGCACACAATCTTGGCCAATAAAGCTGAATCTGATTCAGGTTCTAATTTCATATATATGTTTCGCATGTCAGCCATATTCTGACGTCAGGGAGGTCTGCTTGTATTTCCAAGAACATTTAAATGCCCCATATGTTGAACATGGCTGAAATACAGCTAAAGGTTGCAGATATAAAATTAAAACAGTTATATACTTATTAGGGAACTCAATAAAAGTGCTGATGTTAAAAATAATAAAATTATTCTATATTGTTAAGCCTGCTATCTTTTCTCTTGTTCTTTGAATAATTGATTAACCTTTGCCTGCTAAGTTCATTGTTTGCTCTTACATAGATATTTTGCAGAACAAAAATTTTTCACCAGTTTTTATTGATCTGCAAACAACATAATGTTTTTTTATTTATTAAGGCTGCACAATTTCAGGAAAACATTATGATATAATTGGTGAAAACCGAGATGCGATATCAACTAACTCAACTTACTCACATTTCCAGACTCTTTTCTTTTTGCACCATTAAACAATGTTCCAACCACTCTCTGTGAGCTTTAGCCTCTCAGCCACCAAAACTATACATCAGGTGTGGTCATTAAAGGCAGTTACAGTCAATTCAACCTGCCAAAAATATTAGGGTTTTGCAGATCATAAATGCATGACTCTTGAAATACAGCTTCACACCAAATGTTGTGTCAAAGCAGTCCTTTGCGATTGCAACATTGCACACCCCATAACATTGTGATGAGGATATTGTTTTCAAAATATAGTTCAGCTTTAAATTTTATTTTAAAAATTTTTTTGAAAATGAAGGTAAAAATTGTGAATAACGAACATAGAATTCAAGAAATGTATAAGAGGAAAACTTACCTGGTGAGACTTACTGTTACGTTTGAAGATGTGAAAACTATTTTATGTTATGCTCTAACATGGATTCTGTTACCTTTGCAATGCCCGTGGAGACTGACAAGTGAAAATGTGTCTTAAAAAAGTAAAAGATTCTAGAATTACAACTTCTAGATTTCGAGCAACCCATTCAGTAGTTTTTTGTGGTTACAAATTTCTTTTTTTGTGTAACAGACATGGCATGTTTTGCCAAAACCTCCTATATGTTGTCTTCATTTATGTGGATTTCTGCAACAAAATCTTTACAAAGACTTCCTTTACATCCAGTAAAGTAATGTTAGTGGATCTATTTATGGTAATTTGTTTCTGTTGTGATGCTAATTACCATTCTTAATGGGAATTACCTTTACTTACGACACACTATATGTTTATTTAAAACTTTCTTGGAAATTCATGTTATCCTCTTTTTGAATTGTGTTTCAAAAAGAATCTCTGTCTTCAGGGACATGCAGCTCTTTTCTCCATATAACAAGGTATATGGAGGTGTTACAAAGTTACAGTTTCCAAAAACTTTACCATCATACCATTACTGCAGGTCCTTTTAATGAGAGCTTGGAGTGATCAGAATATTCCGATATAGCTCTTTTCTTTCTACATCCTAGCACTTTCCACTAGCTTATCCAACTACAAAATACACTTAATATAATACATTAACATTTATCCATACATGAAATTATACATTTACATAACTTACAAATATATTTAAATACATAATTACAAACATAATTACAAAGACAGTGTTGTGTATCCTTGAATATGATGGCTATTCCATCCACTATTGTTTAGAAAGCTGCAAAAATTACTTATTTCCAAAAAAAATCTGGTCCTATTTATGTATTATTACATTACTGACTGCAGTTGTTACATTTTTAAAGGATTTAACTTTAAACAGGAGTTCTCAGAAATACCATAATACTTGCTTTTATTGGCTTAAGAACATTATTACATTATTTGCAAATAATTATATTATTTGCTTTATAACATTTAGACGTCCAAAATGTTTAAGTATTGGCTGTTATTACGTTATTGGTGCCATCAACATTTGAAAACTACAACAATATTCAATGTGTTTATTCAAGATTTTTGCTCAAGTCTGTGTATTAAAATAGAAATTGTTATAGGTAACAAACTAACAGTGCAATAATAAGAATGTTATTTTATTTTACACAGTGTACAAATAATTTTGGTTTTCAGTTTTAAATAGATTTTTTCTTATTGAAAATTATCATACCATTAGAATGCAGTGGACCAATTTTATAAAGATTTCATTCCAAGCTGGAACCAGTAGAACTGGACAAGAGTTGGGGAACACAGAATATATACATTTACGTAAAGGACATACATTGAATGCATGGCTGAGTTTCCTTCTTTTTATGTGATTTGTTGACAATAACAATCACAACCAGCCTTGGTGGTTACAGTAGTTCTTCTATAAATGAACAGAGCAAAGACTCCCTTAGTGAGCCGTAGCGCAAGTCCCACTCTGTTTCATGTTTGCTAAGCCTCATCTTTCCACCAGTGGAAGAGGGCTTTATGAGACTGATGTAATTCTGTTGGCAGCTGCTGTGGACGAGAGGGTATGCCGGGAGGAGGGGCAAGAAAGATCCAGAAACGGGTTTAGAAATGGGTTCAGAGGTTAGGGGCCAGGATGAGCTCCAGCCTGGAGGTGGCCCAGATCAGCTAACCCATTCAGAATGCGCTACCTCCCCTCTCCCTTGCCAAGGTCCACCCCACCACCATCCACCCAACCAACCCCCCACGGCACACTCCGCACTAACCGCACATGATCTGCAATTCCCTTTGATGTTGCTCCACTGGGAGGCAGCTATAAAAATAAAAAAAAAGGAGAGAAAAATAGGAGACTGGAGAAAAAAAAGGATAAACACCACCTGTTTATCTGACGTCAGGTAATGTCAGAAAGGCAGTTTACAGCCTTGTCATAAAGCACAGAAGGCAAATGAGGGGGAGAAATTACAAAGGGAAAAGTAAACAAATACATGCACGCCACTGTAAATTTGGCAGCCGTGCTGTTGAAGGGCTTTCAAAGCCTGTTTTAAACTGTGTTAGAGGACAGGATATGCAGCAGAATAAATAAATAAATAAATTAAGTTCTAGCAGAAGAAAGAGACTCTGTAATGTAATATAATAGTGTTTTAGTGAACTGTTATTACAGCAGTCATTGTATTTGAGCAGACCAATCTCTGTCCAGCTCTGTCGTGCCGCTGAAGTGATAACAGCTGAATCAGAGCTAAACTGAAATGAACCCTGAGGCACCACGCACAGTCTGAAGTGTATAAACTAATGACAGAGCTGACAGATCCAACCAGCTCAGTTCCTTCCACCCCCAGCCCACACACTCTCAGTTTTTTATGGTGATATAAAGCTTTCCCATTAAATATGGAAATTTCTGTTTCGGTGACAGATACTTCATGGAGGGGGGCTGATGGCATGCACTGTGTTTTTTTGGAAACGGAAGTGGCAGATTTTGATTAATGCGACCTTATCTGGTGCTGCACATGGAGACAGAGGGCTTCCTGAGCTTGGTGGGGGTGGATGGCAGCCTATTCTTTCCTTTACCAGACATCTTTCTTTCCTCAATTTGATTTTGCTCTGCATTTCTGCTGTTTTCACTCTACTTTTGCTTTTCTTATGTCATTGTCATCCAAATCATTGCTTTAGTGTACACTTTCCATGGTCGTCTGGTGCCACTGCATGACTTATCTATTCACATTGTTTCCTTTCATTACCTATCTGACTTTTTCCATTCTCTTCGGTTGCATCTCAGTTAATTAGAATATGATCAAAAACATATTTTTAACACAGAAATGTTATGTTGCACAATCATGAGGAAGACTGCTCACTTCACTGTTGTCCATCTCTGAACAACTGAACCGGTGACAGTCACTGTCACTGTCCACAAGGAGGGTAAGTATCCAAGCATATTATTGCATAGTTTAGTGGAAAAAAGTGCCATGAAAAAAGGGTGCAAAAGCTACAGGGATAATCACAACACTGACTGGATTGTGAAGAAACGCTCATTCAAGAGTTTAGGGGAGATGCACAAGGCACAACTGCAATCAATGCTTCAAATGCTGCTACACATACAGTACAGACCAAATGTTTGGACACACCTTCTCATTCAAAGAGTTTTCTTTATTTTCATGATTATGAATATTGTAGCTTCACACTGAAGGCATCAAAACTATGAATTAACACATGTGGAATTATATACTGAACAAAAAAGTGTGAAACAACTGAAAATATGTCTTATATTCTATGTTCTTCAAAGTAGCCACCTTTTGCTTTGATTACTGCTACGCACACTATTGGCATTCTGTTGATGAGCTTCAAGAGGTAGTCACCTGAAATGGTTTTCCAACAGTCTTGAAGGAGTTCCCAGAGATGCTTAGCACTTGTTGGCCCTTTTGCCTTCACTCTGCGGTCCAGCTCACCCCAAACCATCTCGATTGGGTTCAGATTTGGTGACTGTGGAGGCCAGGTCATCTGGCGCAGCACCCCATCACTCTCCTTCTTGGTCAAATAGCCCTTACACAGCCTGGAGGTGTGTTTAAAGGTCATTGTCCTGTTGAAAAATAAATGATGGTCCACCTAAATGCAAACCGGATGGAATAGCATGCCGCTGCAAGATGCTGTGGTAGCCATGCTGGTTCAGTATGCCTTCAATTTTGAATAAATCCCCAACAGTGTCACCAGCAAAGCACACCCACACCATCACACCCCCTCCTCCATGCTTCACGGTGGGAGCCAGGCATGTAGAGTCCATCCGTTCACCTCTTCTGCGCCGCACAAAGACACAGTGGTTGGAACCAAAGATCTCAGACTTGGACTCATCAGACCAAAGCACAGATTTCCACTGGTCTAATGTCCATTCCTTGTGTTCTTTAGCCCAAACACGTCTCTTCTGCTTGTTGCCTGTCCTCAGCAGTGGTTTCCTAGCAGCTATTTTACCATGAAGGCCTGATTCACACAGTCTCCTCTTAACAGTTGTTCTAGAGATGTGTCTGCTGCTAGAACTCTGTGTGGCATTTACCTGTTCCCTAATCTGAGCTGCTGTTAACCTGCGATTTCTGAGGCTGGTGACTCGGATTAACTTATCGTCCGCAGCAGAGGTGAATCTTGGTCTTCCTTTCCTGGGGCGGTCCTCATGTGAGCCAGTTTCTTTGTAGCGCTTGATGGTTTTTGCGACTGCACTTGGGGACACTTTCAAAGTTTTCCCAATTGTTCGGACTGACTGACCTTCATTTCTTTAAGAAATGATGGCCACTCGTTTTTCTTTACTTAGCTGTTTTTTTCTTGACACAATACAAATTCTAACAGTCTATTCAGTAGGACTATCAGCTGTGTACTGTATCCACCTCCTGCACAACACAACTGATGGTCCCAACCCCATTTATAAGGCTTGAAATCCCACTAATTAAACTTGACAGGGCACACCTGTGAAGTGAAAACCATTTCAGGTGACTACCTCTTGAAGCTCATCAACAGAATGCCAAGAGTGTGCGTAGCAGAAATCAAAGCAAAAGGTGGCTACGTTGAAGAACCTAGAATATAAGACATATTTTCAGTTGTTTCACACTTTTTTTGTTCAGTATACAATTCCACATGTGTTAATTCATAGTTTTGATACCTTCAGTGTGAAGCTACAATATTCATAGTCATGAAAATAAAGAAAACTCTTTGAATGAGAAGGTGTGTCCAAACTTTTGGTCTGTACTGTATACCAGGACATGAGCTACAACGTTTCCATCCCTTGTGTTAAGCCTCTCCTGAGCCTGAGACATCAGAATGTTCTTACCTTGGCTAAGGGGAAAGGGGAACAAATTCCCCTTAGATGAGAGTAAATTTTGCACTTTATTTAGAAATCAAGGTCCCAGAGTCAGGAGGAAGAGCAAAGAGTTACATAATCAAATGCTTAAGGTCTAGTGTGAAGTTTCTGTAGTCACTGATGATTTATGTCATCTGCTATTGTTGAGCACTTTATGCTTCCCTCTGCTAACAAGCAGTATGGAGATAAAGATTTCATTTTCCAACAGGGCTTGGCTCCTGTTTACACTGCCAAAACCACAAATGCCTGTTTAAATGACCATAGAATCACTGTGCTTGATTGGTCAGAAAACTCACCTGACCTAAGTCCCAAAGAGAATCTATGGAGAATTGTCAAGAGGAAGATGACAGACAATAGAAACAGTAATGGAGTTGAGCTGAACGCAATATTAAAGCAACCTAGGCTTTCTTAACATCTCCACAAAGCCATAGACTGATCGGCTCTGTGTCACCCTGCACTCATGTAAAAATTAATGGCATAGAAGCGTCAACCAATTAGCAATCCATATACTGTATAATCATCAAAATTAACAGAATTAAAGCCATGACATAAATTATTTTCAGACTTTTGACTTTTAAGTGCTATTCTAATTTACTGAGATGCACCTATGTTTGGGCACATACAGTTTCCGAATCCTCCTCCGTTCCATTGCTTGTCCCTGCCAGAAAATGAGGTGCAACGGTGCCGCTTCCCTGTGTCACTCTATCACTACCCTGGCCCACTTCCAGTGCTTTTAGTGAGAGCTATCTGTCAAGTTATGAATAATACAGGCCCAAGGCTGGCGTTAGCTTGCTAGCTAGCTATGTGGAATCCAAATGAGGTCTACAGCAGGAAGAGAGCACTTGACTTTTAGCTCGCTACCACGTTCTCCCTACCAAGACAGGCAATTACTCAGCCCACAGCCCCAGCTGCAGCCGTGGCAATCATAAACGTAACCCTCACATCCCCTTGTGCACACATACTCTAAAGCTAGGCATGCACATTTTACATATATATGCACACACTCCAATCTCCAGGTTCAAACACCACAACAATTGTCTACCTGGAGATATAAAACACAGCTCGCTCGCCTTAAATGACAAGAAATCCATATCTATTCTGGGAGGGGGTGGAGAAAAAACTGTACATTTAGAAACGTTCCATAAATTGCAGAGAGATAAATGAGCAGAGCAGTTTTGACATTGTTTTCATGGAGGACAATGAGAAACTGAAGGAACTGTGTCTGCCTGTCACTCTGCTGTCAGAGTTTGAGCCACTGAGCTACAAAAATCTATTAATCAACAGAGGAGTTCCTTCATCATGTCTTATCTGTTAATTAACAGAAGACGCAGCGTCCACCTTTATCGTGCTCACTCCACAGGGCTATCACATGTATCAGGTATATGACACATGCATGGTCGCATAATTAGCTTTGCACTGAGGCATCTTTAGGTGACAGTGTTAACCCATCCATCACTGCTTCTAATCATCAGTTGGAGAAGAAGTGTGGGATGTAATTACAGAGTGCTAGGCAACGACAGGCTTCACAGGTAAAAATAGTCACGCAGGATGAAAGACATCGGTATGTGTTTGGCATGTGGGGTGTGTGTGTGTTCATGTGTGGTATGCATGCCTGCAAGTACTGAGGTAATGAGATCTAGTTAGTGATGCTCCAGAGTGTCTTATTAACAAATAATAACAGCACTCCTTTGTTTTTACTTCTCCTCCCATCTATTATTCACACCTCACAGATTTACTCATGATTCATTTATATGAGCATCTTGTGCAACCTAGAAACTAAATGTCACCCAAAACATTGCCTGTTAGGTGTGTCTGGGAGCATGTACACTGTGTTTCTCCATCTGAGATGTGCAAAAAGACACAATTCTTCACCTGCTTAAAGAAAATGGGCTGAATCTTGCCTACAATCCAACAAGATTGTGGGAAAAAAAGGGGATCCTGCTTTGCTTGCATGTGCACACACACATAAGAGCGAGTGAAAGAGTGCTATTGAACCAGATGAGTTGGATCTTGCCAGATCAGTAACGAGGGCTGTAGTGAGGCCATTCTTCCATTCAAGCCCCCTGTTGCGAAATCAGCATGAGACCCTGTGTACTTTAGTTGGATTTTCTTTCCGCTGAAATTGCCAGGTTGGAGAGCGGCACTCAGCTGGGAATGCTGCTCTACATGTGAAGTAGGTTGTGTGTGTGTGTGTACGACTTGCATGTCTACATCTGTGTCATCGTGTTGAGAGGCCTTTCCTAAGCGCGGATGTGCAGCATGTGTGAGTGTGTATCTCTGTCTGCTCTCTTTCTCCAGGTGGAGAGTCTGTTCAGAGGGCGCCGCTCCAGTCAAGAGCCCTTCATGTCAGCCTGGTAGCACTTTACTCAGGAAGAGGTGGACTTAAAGTTCACCATCTGTCTTGGCTGCAAACACTCAGTGGACCATCACAGTGTAGCCACAAGTAGTGTTAGACCTACGTCCACATATGAATACATTAAAACCTGGAAAATAAAGTTTTTTTGCGAATTTCGGAATGAATGAATATATTTAGATCATGTAAAGGAACATAAATCCAAAAAGAGAAGATCTGCTCTTCACCAGATGTAGTCATTGGTTAATATCCATTGGTAGTCCCCAGGGCAGGTGTAGCTTATAAAATACAGGATAAATGCAAAATAAACTTGAAAACATAGATATAGAGCTAAAACAGAAGAACTATATCTTCTGTGGTATTATTATTTACAAGACTGCTAATTACATAATAAGCCTCAAACCAACCCTTTCAAGCCTTTATTACCATTATGCCATATAGCTGTTTATTCTGTAGTCAGACTGCTGAGACTGAGGAGGGGCAATACGGTACAATGGGCTTTAAAGAAAGCTATTGATTATTTAGAAGTGCAGCTATAGCTGCTTCGTTTGTACAGTTGCTTGTAACCAGCCAAGGCCCTACATTTGTAAATTGGCTTCAGCTACAGTCTGGTGTATTTATAAATAAATGTTTATTAACAAGTAATGTCTCAAAAAATAAACAAATACATTTGTGTTGATGGCTTTGAATTGTTTTTAACAACTTTTGCTAGCAGTTAGCACAGTTTCATCGTTCACTTCAGCACCCTCTCTGTGTAATTTCTAGATTGTAAAGATGTCTACCTTGTGTCTGAGCAAACTGCCAAATCTAAAAGAATCCATTTCGTAATATATTTAACCCTACAATTTAAAATAATAATTATGTACATTTTATTTAAGTTAACAATATGTTTGGCATTCAGTTTAAATTTTGATTATAAAATCAGTCAAAGTATGACTTCCAGCAGCATCTTGATGTCTGGATCAGCGGATATTTCATTGATCTCAACTAGATACCTGATCCAATAATGACTTAAGTATCTGGTCCCATTCCAATATTGGATCGAATTGGCACTATTTACATATAAAATAATTATATTAAGTGATATCTTCTGTAGACAACACTGTTTGCTAATGGGCATTTTTTTTAGTCTCATGGGGAAATTTGGTTAGAAATCCTCACATGTTTTCAAAGAGCTTGGAAGCGCGTTTTCTTCCTTCATAGCACTGAATGAAAACACAGGTTCACCATAAGCTGAGTTTCTTTCAGGGATCCTATAATCTGATCTTGCCGTCACCTATTAACATAATTATTTAAGAGTTTGAGTGCTACAGTCTGACAATTTAGAAAATCCACAACATTTAAATCTTGATTATAAAGCAGTTTGACTAGTTTTAAACTCATCTGACTTGACTGAGACCAGCAAGACATAACATGATAAATTAGAGGCCACAATGCACTCAAGAACATGATTTATTGTTCTTCAGTGAGTGACTTTGTGATGCGTTGGAAATTTTTATATTATATATCATTGCATTGGTCCTGATATTGATATGCGTTGTAAACCAAGCTGGTTAACAATGATTAAAAATTGATTCTTGTGGCACTTCCCATGTATAGGTACTGAATAAGAACATTGTACTATAAATCTGAACACATTGAGTATAATTTGACTGTTAAACATTCTAGCCATTGAAACGCTCTTTTTGATAGATTACAGTTTAAAAGCTCTCTAAGCAGTACTGAGTGACTGACCCCTACACTGATTCAGAAAATATTCTTCTCTTTAAGCACAGCTGCTGAGATATGCCAGTCAAGTACCAGATGAGTTACATTTTGGAGAACACGTATTTAGCTCAGAAAACTAAACTAAGCTCTTTCTGAAAAACATCAAACCATTTCATAGAAAACAACACCAGACTCTTATGTTATAGGCTTTTCATCAAGGTGTAACATTTGAAGTAAAGTAAGTCCACTATTTTTTTATTTCAATATGTTAAAAAGCACCTTACACAATTGAATTAATATCTCGTAAAGGAATATTTCATTTTATATTTATGTGGAGTTGTATAAAGTTGCTACATTGCCCTTCGCACCTACTGCTACCTGTGGTAAATATGTGTGAAAAAGTTTCAAAATAAATGTATCTCATTATCTGTTTTCTTTAAAAAATATATACTTTACTTTTTTAAGTGGAATAAAAGGGCTAGGAATGTCTAATTAGCAACCCGTCATTTTTGTTTCCCTGTGGCATAAACATGATACAACACTAATTTCTGTTAGCCACTCTTCAAAATGGGAACAACAATAAAGCATGCTATTTAAGTAACACAGGTGTGTGTTGATCTTAAGTTGGCAAATTGTTACAAGAAAATAGCTTCTCATTTCAACTTGCCAATGTCAACAATCAAAGTAATTATTAAAAAGTTTAAAACAGCAGGGAGTGGACCAAACAAGGCAGGATGACCCAATTTTATCTTGCCACCATCCATAGAGAGCCGGGGAAAACATCTCCAAAGTTAACTAGGGAAACAATTTTCTGTCCTGCCATCACAAATGTAAATATGTGGATGAATATGTGACAAAGGCACCTCATACCATGCGGACCAGGGAGAAAAAGCGGCCCGGGAGTTTCTGACAGACTGGCCCACTTTGAGCTACTGGGTTGAAATTGTAATGAAAAATATACAGTTAGATAACGTTGTACTAGATTATGTCTAGTACAACGTCATTACTCTCCTAGAAAAATGAGAATAGTTTCTCACTAAACTCTAAAACCTCTTTTTACTTATATCTCCAAGTGCTTGCGTAGGTTCGATGAGACTTTAGTGGCTCTCTAGAAACTGTTTGAATGGAAGAAATATTTCCTTTTTCTAAACTGAGGAAGTGAGGAAACCATAAACGTGTACTCTGAATTTGATAGTTCCATTTCTGAAACACATCTGGCACCAACAACCATGCCACATTTAATGTCATTCAAACCTGGTTCTTTCTTTGAACTTCAGCAAGCCATCTTCACTACATCTAGATTCTTAAATGCATGAGTTGCTGCCATTTGATTCACTGGGTTGTCATTATTGGTAACAAGCAATTGAACAGGTGTACCTAAAACAGTGGCTGGTGAGTATACAGTATGCACATTTTGTTTCCTAGTTATGTGGCTGTTTTAGTTATGTCAAGCTGGTTTTTGGAGCTACACCAGAAGCTATACTATCTCGCAATGTGAAAACTCACACAATGCTTGCAATTGTGGCCAATTCATTGATAGTTTTGATCTTTTTATTACCCCTGTTGACAGAAGTGAAAGCACAGCCTATTTTTAAAAGGTAAACTTTTTGACTAAAAGCGGATTGACGTGAGAGCAGTTTCTGTTGAGATGATGTCCACCCGTTATGTTTATCCCTACAATGATCTGTCACTTTTCTCGTCCACTTCCTGCTGCTGAACTCTTTGAGTCATTGTGCCACTCTGCTGGTTTCTAGATGCTCGCATATCAGTCTGAGTGCTTTCAGAGCATGACAAAGTGGAGGGAGTAGAGATGACGTGTGTGTATGTGTGTGTGTGTGTGTGCGTGTGAGGGAGTAAACAGCATCCCAGCTGCAGAAATGGCATTTAAGTGTCTCTCCCTTTGCACTCCAATAGTGCTGCAGACCCATTATTTCAGTGCGTGCATCCATGTGCTCGTCCACAGCTACCAATGCGTTCCCGAGCAATTCCTCCAATCATCTTGGTGCTCCCGCGCAACTCACCCATCTACCTTTCTGTTCTGATCTTTTTCTCATTCATCATGCTTCCCTTCCTGTCCTCCTGCCAGAGGTCTTTGCTAAGGTGTAATTTAGTCCCCACTGTTCTCTAATTTCTGCCGTAGTCAGGAGGGGCGTGGCTGGCCACCTGACACCACGGATACAATCTGTCAATCATCACCCACAGCCAGAAAATTGCGTTCAAAGTGAGAGTAATTATCAAACGTGCCCTGTGTGGGCCGAATTGAACACCTTCTCGGTTTGGCGTGCAAAGAGAAATATGTCTTCTGTGGCAAGGCCAGGTGGATTTGTGAGACTTTTATTGTTGCTGAGAACAAGGTGAGCGCTCTTCTCCTCTCGCTGCATCTTATCCTTGGCTTCTATCCTCATTTTTCATTTATCATTATCAGATCCTTATCTGTTCTTTTATTGTGTTCTCACATGGCTTACCACTGATGTCTTACAAGTTAAACAAAGAAAACGCATAGAAAATTGTAGTTCAATGAAAAAACACCACATCTTTGTCGTCCAATAAGGAAGTCTCTAAATATAAAGTATAATGACTGAGGTGCAATAACATAGTTAAGAGAAGCATAACAAAGAAAGAAAGTTGTGTGAACAAAAGAGGAAGCTTATTGAATTTCTATTTGTTATGCCCGGAAAAGCAATATGGAGAAAACACTCCAAAACTACCTTTCAGCATATTGTACTTGAAGTGCCTATACACTGCCTCTTCACCTCCTGTGGGCTTTAGAAAATGTACCTAGAAATGAAAAACTCTGACCAATTACTGGTCTCTCTTCTTTTCTTCGAAGTGGCTTCTGCAGTGGTGGCGACCATTTGCAAACAATTGTGAATTCTTTCAGAAGTAACTGATCTAGAGTTATAGCGACAACATTTTCATATAGAATAGTACGTTGTCCGACAGATGCAAATGCGCAGAAAATGGCAAAACGCCCCACAAACGGCCAATATGTGCTGCAAACACATGAATTATGCAATCTCCATAAATCATGAAAGATGCACACTCCAAAACACAGAAACACAAAAAAACAATGCATCAGAAAAATGCTGCAAAAAATCAAATGCTGCAATCACCAAAAAATAGACTGGAGCAAAAGGAAAACTGCTGCAAATACGAAAACAAGGGCAAATAGCAAAAACAACAAGAAGTTAAAAAAAGCTGCAAACTCGCTCCACAAAACAGAAGTGCACCAGACTTCTAGGGGGAGTAGACCACTAATATCACAGACATAAATATCGGGCTGTTCTATAATGTTGTAAAATATTTATTTTATTTTATTTATTTAAGTTTATTTGATAGGGAAAGACACACATTGACATAGACCAACTGAACAAAACAGCAGTCTCATGTTTGCGTCATAGTGCAATAGCAACAGCTAATTCGCACCACTTGTCCCTAGATGGGCTTTTTTTTTTTTTTAAAGTACCTCTAAAAATTAAAGTAATAATCATTTAAAATAGCACAACAATTGTTTAAAAAAAAACAATAAGGAAAATGTTCATTTTCTTTCTTACCTCCAAATTTCTTCTAGGGAATCACGTTAAAGTCTTTACGGAGGGTCTGGTCCCTTCCTGACTTCCTGGTCAACTCCCCCCAGGGATCTAATTTGTGGAGCGAGTTTGCAGATTTTCTTAACTTGCTGTGTTTTGTTTTTGTTTTTTTCTTACTAGTTGCTGTTGTTTTCATATTTGCACCATTTTCCTTTCGCAGTGTTTAACTATTGTGTTGCCTTTTTGTGTTTATGTGTTTAAGATTTTGCATAGTTAATGTGTTTACAGACGCATTCAGCCATTTGCTGTGCATTTGCACCTCTCAGCCACTGTAGAGTACCAAAAGTGTTACAACAACAACAATGAAATAAAAAAAGCAGTAGGGATGTAACAAAATATTGTTGCATCTTAAAACTCTACATTATTTCTTGCCCAACTGTTTTTTGAAATGCATTGTAGTTAGCTCTACAATGTTAACTCCATTGTTGTGCAACTCGATATGACCTCTTACACATCCTGACCTAAATTCTCACATCCAAAATAATGTGCCTTATTGTTTTCTGTTCTCTTTGGACACATAAAATACATTTGGAGGCTCTTATTGAAATATTTTCTTGCTTTAATTGTCAGAAGGCAAAATGAGCCAGAAATTATGACTAAAATGGTGGCCCATAAAGAGCATTTGTAAAATCGATGATTTTCAGTGCACTCAGAAAATTGGTCTTCCTCTTTCATAAAATTCTGATATGGTTTCAGCCAATAAGCTGATTGTATCTGCTGTATCTACAAACACACAGTGGATCTTATTCCCTGCCTGCAGCAGGCAATGTAAGGTACAACTCTAATACATTGGTTAGGATAAGGGCCATTTGATTATATTGATATATATTATAGTGAGGAAAGATATATACATTATCAATAATGGGTCCTTACAGAGATGGACCCGTGTGTAACAACCTGACTCATAGCAAACATCTGTCAAATAGGAATAGCAATGTGCAAATGTGACTCTTTCCTCTTTCCTGAATAAAGTAGTTAAAGGTTTCCCTAAAAGTTTAAGATTTACTGTGTTCATTCTTTGCTGAATAGAACAACATTTAATATATTTCAGTAAGAGCAGTGCCAGAAAGTAGGGCATCATTAAGTTGAAAGTCACCTAAAAAAGTTAACATCGCTCATGGTCCTGCACAGCACTTCTTGTGACTTTGGCATCACTCGCATTCTTTTATTATGCTTTTCTTAGGCTTGTACTACAGTTTATGTAACTTTTGTTTAGAAGTAGTTTTTCCTTCAGTCTTATCCATGTCTCTATGAAGGCCTTTCCAGCTCTTCAGCATAAAACAAATCTTCCTAGGGACTTCAGTTTAAATTTAAAAACTTGTTTTGACAAATTTGCACAAATAAGGCTAGTAAAAGGTGATATCCTCTACTTCTTCTTCAGTGAATTGAAGCACACTTCCAGGATATGGCCATAAGCATGTACAAGAATTGAAAACAAGAACTGAAAAGCTTACTATCTTTTGATAAGTGCCATTTTTTCAGTTGTTGGGACCACAGCCATGTGTACAACATAATGGGCCAATAAGAACTTTTCTGGAACTTTCAAAATAAATGGCATTAACCTACTTCCAGCACAGCCAGGAACAGGGAATAACAGCGGACTTCCCGTGACATCACTGTTTGAATAAAAACCCTGCTTTTGCAACAAACTCACCTCTTCCGCGCAGGTCCCCAGAGGAACTGGACGGAGGGACACAGCGTGCTAATGTCTCTTTGCTGGCAAACAGACATAACTCTTCAAACTGGATCCAAGAGTGTCATACGGTCACGCGATCATTTGTACTAAGTTAAGTAGGAATGAATTGCTGTTTGTGTATCCAGTATTCATTCATGAATGGGGGTGATTAAGGTACAAGCGTGGCTTAACTTTTCTCTCTGAGGTCTACAGAAGCAAACTGTTCCAGAGAGTTCCCAGCAGAGACCTTGTCTCTACGACGCCGAGTGGAGCAGTTTTCCCAGTCTGAAGGAAGGACAACGGGACCGCATCACCGTGGTTACAGCAGTAATGTGAAGTTTGTCCTGCCCAACAGAACGAGCCACCCCACAACTACGGAGGTTAGCTGGATGTTAACCCTTTGTTCACTGTGGATGCTTCCTTCAACTACATCGCCTGGACAACTTTTCCTCAGCATGATTCACGTAAAAGGTTGTGTTTTGGGCAGAGAGAAGCAGTTTAGAATGAAATAATCTAAAAATTTTTCGTTTTATGACGTTTGGTTTTGTTTGTGTTGAAAACTCGACCATCTTAGTGCTCGCAGATCATCTGTTCAGCACATGTGCTCAGTTTATGTGTTCTGTGTTCGTGTTTCTTTTTTAAAGTTAAGACAAACTTTATTTAAAGGGTGATTTTAAACACAGAAGATCGTCCATAACATGCCGTCCACGCTTATGCATTTTAACCCTTTTATTAATGGTATTTTAAAGGTATGTGTTTGATTCTGATGATAAGCTATAAGCTTCTTTTGTCAGCTTTAACCGCTAACAACTAAGAACACGTGCTTGCCTTCTAAAGATCATTTACCCAAAAAGGTTGTTTGTTTTCAATGTAGGAAATACTATTTCCTAAATATTATTTTACTAAACTTGATAACTAAGCAACACAATTAAGCCCATTTCTCAAAGATTTGGTTCTTATTTAAAATATTTCCTTAAATATTATTTCACTATTTCCTTAATAATATTTCTTTATATATTATTTTAATAAATAAAGGCAGCTAATTAAGCACCGTTGAGAATTGGTCGTCCAGAAGGTTGGTTTTATTTAGCAAATCATTCTTTAAAATATTATTTTATTAAAATAATATTTTATCTGATCTTGCATTGTGAATGGATGTCTACAAGTTTGCTGATTATTGCCTAAGTAGGTTCCAAGACTAACTTAACTTCAATTCCAGATTCTTCAACATAATCCTTGGTTCTCAAACAAACATTGCATGGTAATGTTGCATCACTCTTTTGATCATGGTTTTCAACCATCTTTAATCAACTTGTTTATATTGTACATAGCCCGTTAGTCTTCCTTATTCTTTCATTCTGCTTGGTAGTTTAGTTGGATTGTTTTAGCATAGTAAAGAGTTTGTTGATTGAAATATGTTTGACTTGAGTTGACTTATTTATGTTAATAAATTCTTGTATTTTAAGAAATTGTGTGAATTCATTCCATGTGTGTGCAGAGTTTTGCTGTTCAATAATGTCAGAGCTTGGCTCATCCATTTCAATTTTGTCCTAATGCCACCGCCTTATTGGACTGGTAATCACAGGACAACCATAAACAGACCGAAATATTATTTAATAAAATATTAAAGTATTAATATTAAATAATATATTCATATTCATAATCTCAACACAATGATTCTTATTTCGATTCTATTTTTTAAATCCTAACTGCAGTACTGACTTTCAGTTTATGTATTACGGTACATTTTGTACTTGGTGTTGGCCCTTTTAGAGATACAATTCAATTTCACTGAATCTGGTTAAAGCTTTTCCAAAAACATTGGAGACCAGAAATGCTTCACACTTCTGTTGTAACATGCTATAAAAATAGAAATAGATCAATTAGATTCATAGAAAACCATATGAAGACAACTCAACTTAAAATCTTCTTTCTCCATTAGCTAGTTAAATATAGAAACAGCTCTGAAAAGTGCAGATAAATCCATAGCTTGTCATCATTAGCTGTAACTGCTAGGATTAGGGTGTGTGCATCATGATATAAGAAATAAAACAGATGATTTGAAACTGTGCAATTAGATGAGAAGTTCATGCAAAAAGGAATGTAGTGTGTGTAGTCCACATACAGACACATACACCATGCCCACAACACGTTCATTTCTGCAGTGTCTTCTGGCGTTTTGAAGGTCCTTAAAGCGTACACGTGAAGCACAGAGAGAGGTGGAGGATATGGATGATGCACTAACGTTAAAGGCTTGCAAAGGGAGGGGTGTAAGAATAGAGAGGCTAATTAACATATTAATGACCCCACCTTCCTACAGCTTCTGTCGGATAGTCCAAATACTTTGATAAGTATGCAAATGAGAGCTGCACCATTTGAAGAGGGAATTAGCTCTGCCTGAGACAGCCGAGGAAGGAGGACGGGGTGAGCGGAGAAAAGGAAGGAAGACAGAAAGGAAGGATGGGAGGATGAGAGTGAAGGAGAAGGGAAATCAAAAAAGGGGGCAGGAAAGAGAAGAGAAGAGGAATGAGAGACCAAAGAGAGTGAGATAGGAGGGCATCTCAGGCGAAGTGATGAACTGATATCTTCATGTTTGTTTTAGCTCTCTTTAATTATCTGATCTGCTCGTCAGTTTGTGTCGGTGGAAAGGCGTCGATGGAGAATAATAAAAAAGAACTTTTCATTCCTGCTCTCTACATCTCTCAAATCAATACAACAGTGTCCATCAGAGCTACAGTGACAGGTTCAAGCTTCACAGTTGAGACTGAAGCAGGAGACGTAAATAAATGACCATGAGGAGAAAACCAAGATATTATAACACACCAAGGATGACATTCTGCAAAAAGGAAGAGGAGAAAAGCTCAAATTGTTCATATGAGGTTGTTAAGTGTGTTATTTCATAGTGTGCCTGTGTAAATGCTGTACAAACACCCTTAGTAGCTCCAATTTTGTTAGATGTTCTTTTTCATCAGGCCAGGCAGTAACAGCAAATTACATAAATTATGGAAATGGAAATCTTTGGTAGTGATCCACCTTACCTAACCACTCCAAAAATATTAAAGCGGAAAAACACCAGACTGAGAAAGTAATGCATATATATTCCAGGAGAAAACTTACAAATCTGTTGATTTTTTTAACAATGTATATCGAGGGAATTAACTGTTTACCTTTTCTAACCAGTCTCAGGTGGTAAGACATTCCCCAGTTTGTAATTTTTTGACAAACATTTAAAAAAACTTGCAGACAAATTAAGAAACACTAAAATCCTGCATAATGGGAGGTTCAGATCTATTTCAGTCTAAATGATACAGCTCCGCTTCCTCAGCTGCACAAAAATATCTGCAGAAATCATGGCCTTTGTTAAAAAAAAAACAAAAAAAAAGAAGGGAATTCTTCCCTGAGCATTAGCACCATAATTAGCAAAACCCTGTTCTGTCCTAGTTATGTAAGATGGCTGTTTTTGTCTTTTGAAATTGGATTACCGCAGGAGAAACCATTTATCTCCAGAAATGGGGAGACTAGGGTTTTTTTTCTCCTAGCGACTTCACTATAAAGTCTCTGGCTCAAAGATATCCTTTGCTATTCAACTCGTGTGCCATACTTACACCCCCCAATAAACATGATTAGCATGGCAGACTGTAAATATGGAAATGAGAGGGGAGATGTGGGGAGAATGTTTATAATGGGAGCTTTGAATGTCACACTAACTCTCCACCCTGCCCATTGTCTGAAAGGTAAGATGAGGGTCACTAATACCCTGTTAAACTTACCCAGATTTTTTTTTCCTTTTATAAAAAGTAATTCATCCATATAATTGTGATTTTGAATGCAAAGGGCTGCAGGACCATCAACCTTTTTACCACTTTAACTGCAATGACGAATGCAGATATATTAAATAGGGAACTCCATGGTACTTCAAGAGTCTCACTAGCTGCCTACAAGCTGGATAACGATGTTGGTTTGGCGTGTGAAAAGTCAGACATGAAGCCAAGAGCTAGGAGAGCTGTAACCGGTGCATTACTGACTTATATATAATGTATGAAACTGAATAAAAAAGTTAATCAGAGTCTATAAAATTGTCTGCAGGGCCCAACTGACATACTTGTGATATCAGCACATTTAATGCATGTTGAAAACCTCAGGAAAACCTCCTAATATCTGTGGTTAAGTTGTGGAAATCTTGGTCCAACATGCCTTTATCTGAATACATTCATGCCCCTTACTGGAACTTCATTAGGTCAGTTTCGACTAAAAGTACCTTTAGTTCCAGATGTTTCTTTCTAGAAAAGTTCCTTTCATAGCTGAGAGCTAAAAGTGAAGTACAGCGAAGAGTAACTTATTATTTAGGGGGTTACAAATTAGGCATGTTGCTGGTTTTTATGGCTGGCATGAAGCCACAAAAAAAATAACATTAAGTGTAATACATCTTATTTCAAAATTGTTAAAATTTAGCGGTTTTTGTTCCTTCGGTGGTTTTCTGCTAATGTCTGACAGTTTTTATCAAGCTTAATAAACTTAGATTTTCCCAAAAAAGCTTTTTGCCCATTTATTGGACCAGACCTTAATGATTTTCTCATTTATATGGCAATCAGTGATTATTATTATTATATGGCTGACTATTGCATTGGTTGACCCATTCCATAACAATGTTATGACCCCACCACGACCATGTTATTTCCCTGCTATGAACAAGTAATGGTCCTCCTATGCTGCTAACATAAACATGCTATGGCAATACATGACTGTGCTATGCACATGCATATGACTCTTCTATTGCCCTGCAATTACTGTGCTATGATTCTCCTTCGACCATGCAAGGGCCCTGCTATGAATATCCTATAAACGTCCTATAATGCAGCTATAAACATGCAAGACCAGGCTATAATCGTACTATGATCCAACTATGACCATGCTATGACCTTCTCACAACTGTAACAATGCAATAACCATAATACAAACATAGTGCGATGCTGCTACGATCCTTTTATGACTAAGCTATGGCCCTGCTTTGGCTAGTCCCACTTTCAGACCCATGAGCTGTTACAATGGAGGGTTAGGAAAGCCTCAATTTCTAGTCTTAATATATGACCCCTCATGTCAAATTAAATGGCCTAAGTTCTAATTTTATTATATAGGTAGCAAAAGAAGTGAGCCAAGAAAGTCAAATAAGGTACAGGTAGTCTAAAAGGACTAATCTAAGCCTGTTGTAGAAAATGTATTGTACTTAAATTTAACTTTCCTGGTAAGTTAAAGTATTCATAAAATCAAATTTGACATATATGTTCTAAATCATGATCCATAAATTCTACAATATTAGATTTTGAATGTATTTTTAAAGGTAATTCAGAGTTTGTAATATCCTAGAAATAATTTTAAGCTTGACAGCTCAGACTGAGTTTGTGCTCTCTGTAAAGGCAAAGCCTGCAGCAATGAATGGTTTGGCACTGCATTGCCAAACATGAAGTATAAAAATTAAACTGAAATGACATGTAAAGCACACAGAAACAGCAAGAACTGTCTTCTTTTGACTACACTACAGAGGTTTAAAACAGGACCTACTCAAAACTGCACTGTAAAATTTTGTAGTTTGTTTATTTTTACATTGATTATTTTCCATTTTTCCCAAAATAGCCAAAGAATGTGCACTCTGAGTCAGCATTACAATTACACTCGTTCTCATTGTATCCTTTTTGCAACATTTTATTACAAAAACATAATCCTTTAAAGAAATTCCTGAGCAAACAGAGAAAAACAGGAAGTCATATTTAAGCACATTAAGACACTTACAGGACCAAGCATGATGCAAAGTCAGGCATGTTTGCCCTGAAGACTATGAGCTCTTTGGGGGGAGGGGCCATCGAGCGGTGTTATCGACATTATAGACGCCTCAGCCTGGAGATAGGCTTCACATCGATCCCCTGATTAATTACTATCTGCAGGCGGCAGCACGGTGAGGAGGACAGAGTGAGACAGGCATAAGGATAGGAGGAAAAGTGAGAGAATGATAGGAAATAAGGATGGGGTGAAAGAGGAGAGTGGATGAAGGATTGGAAGAGTCTAGCTTGTATTATCTATGAATATCAGCCAAAGGCTACAGAGTAGTCTTCGAGGTGGAATATTATTTATTGATACATGGGTAGGCTGGGAAGCTTATCTGAGTTGCAACCACCTCCTAACACTGCCAAGGACAAAATAAAATTTACACATTACTGGGGTGGAAACAACTTGCAAAGACAAGTAGAGGACACTGAAGAATCCACCCATGAATTCCCAGGTGGATGATACACAGCCCTCTGTAAATACCAGTGAAAATAACAACACATAGAATGCTGACATTTATTCCAACCTCAGTTAGCATGCAGAACAGAACTATGAAACATCAAACTCTGGACAAGCAGGCTGAGTGGAACGCTTCAGCAAACATCAGTAAGTCAGTTAGAAGCTACAGCCCAAGCGATAGCCTTCCATTTGGGTCTGTGCTAAAGACTGTTATGTATGTTTGAGCAATATGCAGGGAATCTTCTTTTGTTAAAGCTCACATATTGCATCAATTTGTGCACTAAATCTATGCCGAGAGACCATTTCACATACTGGTTAAATCAAATCAACTAATGTCTAAACAGGGGATTCAGTTGAACAGCGGAATAGATTAAATTTTTCTGCAGAGCCAAATAAGGAACTAGAAGCCCTGTTTAGGTCTGAACTGAGCCAGATGTCTTAACCTAATTATGCCAAATATATATTTTATAAAAATCTGTTAAAGTTAGTTCTGTTCAACTGTAACCTGTCCCTGCCTGAAAAAAGCCTCTCCACAGCATGATGCTGCCACCATCATGTTTAACTGAGGGCATGGTGCTCTGCAAGACATTCAATGCTTTAAAATTCTCCACGAGATTATCTATGACCTTTTGGTGTGTTCCTCAGTCTGGTGCTGTTTGTTAACTAATGTTGCAAACCTCTGAGGCCTTCACACATCTGATACTGAGATTAACTTGCACAAAGGTGGAGTCCATTCACTAAACAGACTTCTGACAGCAATTGATTCCACTGGATTTTATTTAGGGGGCTTCAGGGTGAAGATGACTGAATATAAATGCACACCAAACTTTGGCATTTTAAAAAAAGTTGAAAACAACCACCATTCTTCCACTTTTCACTTATGCCCTACTGTGTGTCGGTTTGTTACATAAAAGTATAATAAAATATAATAGAGTTTGTGGTTATAACGTTACAAAATAAGAGGATCTTTGCATAATATATAAGAAAAAGCTGGCTTCAATGATCTGGAAGTCTGAGGACCTTCTGTGTTCGGGAGTAATATGTTAACCCACTGACTTTCTCCTGGTTGTTTGGCATCCTTGCAACTAATTCAGCATACAACCTTACTCTGAAGGGCATCATGCAAACAGCTGCTTGCCTCTGCAGGTTCATCTCAGGATCTTAGCAGTTCAAAATAAATACTTGTGTTATTCTGTAATTGTGAATGTTTGTAGAAAATAATGAAAATTCTGTCAAAAAATACAGAAATGTATGTTCCAGCAGTATTGCCTATCCCTGGGTGGCATTGTAAAATCCTGTAAAATTGTCTGACAAAATGATTTCCAGCCTGCAACCGCTCGACAGACGGAAACATTCCAACCTGGTAATGACTCAAACTATACTGGCTACATCACAGCATTTATTTAAAAAAAAAAGAGATAACCGTGACCTGACAGATTGTATTGCCAAATGAGAATCCACCAGAACTCTTATCGAATATTGAAAAAGAAACGAGATACGCAACCTTTATCAGACTAAACAAAGACGCTGACAAAGGATCTTCTCCAGCCTACTAGACCTAAACTTATTCAGAAGCATCAGAGCTTTAAACAAATTTTCTCCAGCATTCTGTAAAAAACTGAGGATGCAGGTAATGGATGCTGCAGAGACTGTTCACTGTTTGCTCCTAACTCAACCTAACCTCACTGAAGTCGGCTGCTGCTCGTACACTCACTGACATTTATCATGCATCCCAAACTGCACTAAAAAACACACAGGAGACCAGTCGGGAGCTTGTCAGACTCATTCATGTAGCGTAATGTCACTAGCCTGTACATATTTCTGCTGCAACAGCATCACAACTGCAACTTATTGTGGTTACTTGGGATTAAAACATTAGTATTTAACTAGAAAATTTCGGAAGAAATTTAGACGGGGCCTGCCTCTTGGTGCGTGCTTCTGGGACCGCAAAGTTTCTCTGGCCGTTATTTAATAATCATTATGTATGCAATAATCACCTTAAAAAATTACTAGTAACTCTGGAAGACTGAGGCTTTTATTTAGAAATTTTCAGTAAGCCTTATTTTAAGAGGCCAACACTGGGTGAGCTCCAACATTAGTGTGAAGCCCAGTCCTGAAATGATCTATTGTTTAAAATGCAAAGGCTTTTATTTTGTAGAGCATGCTTTGTGTTATTTTGAAAGTCCAGCATGGTTGTCCCTTCAGGCCTGAGTTAGTTCCATTAGTTAAATAGAACCCGCTTGCTATTTAAAAATCATTTTCTATGCACTTGTCAGCTCACACAATTCATAGTAACTATGGAAGGTGTGGGCTTTTATTTTGGAAGTTTCAGTAAGCCTGTTTCAATGGACCAGTATAGTCCCATTCCCATCAGTAGAGGAGCTCCAACAGTAGTGTGAAGCCCACTCCTGCAATCATCTATTGTTTAAAGGCTTTTATTTTGTAGAGCATGTTTTGTCTTATTTTGAAAATCAAGCATGGTTGTCCTTTCAGGTCCGGGTTATTTCTATTAGTTATATAGAACAAGCTTGCTATTCTAAAACCATTGTGTATGTTATTATAAGCTTTAAATAATCATTAGTAAGCATGGAGGGTTGATGAAAGAAATTGACCTTTAGGGTCAATCACTGTTGTCTGGGTGTTGGAACAGCAGTACATGCTGTTTAAGTATCCCACAGAACATGGCCGCCATGTAGTTGCCTCCTATGAAGATGGTCAAAGGGTTAGAGGTCGGGTCATGTTTAAGCCATAGAAATGACTGAAAATCAATGAAAGTCAATGCAAAGTCCTCAGAAAGATAGTAATCCATGTATGTGTATATGTCTGTGTGTGTCTGTGTGTGGGTGTGTGTCTGTGTGTGTGTGTGTGTGTGTGTGTGGGTGTGTGTCCCAGTGTGAGACACAGAGCGGCAGAAAGAAAGACAGAATCCCATCCAGACATATACAGTAGGAGATACACAGAGCTATAAATAGAACAGTGAGGAATGAATCAGCCAATCAGCAAAGAGCACCTCACTCTGTGTCTCCCCTGGTCTAGGCTTTATAACATGGAGGCGCATGCTCCCGAACGACTGGCCATAACTCGGAAACCGTAGGGGCGATCGATGTCATTCTTGGACCGTTTTTATCAGAACGGACAGGGGAACGATAATATTCATCCTTTATTTTTGAAAATATAATAATAAAGGCACAACACAAGGTGAAAAGAGAGGCAAAATGGAGAAAAAGACAAAAATGCCTGAATATGCTCCTAAACAAAGTCTAATATCTCGGAAACCGTACATGGTATTTGACATTTTTTTAAACTGTGGGCGACAGCTATCCCTCGTCCCCAATCATGGAGATTTTCATAGCACTATGTCATTCACAGTATAAAATAGGATGATGGAAAGAAATGGTGTCACTCATGGATTACTGGTCAAACTCATTGAAAATACATGGGAGGCCTACAGAATTCCTGTGAGTCTTGGCGATCGAGGGAGTTTTGACAGAAATCTACGAAACCTAGAACAATTTTAAAGTTATTGTGTGAAAGCAGAGGCCCGGCCCTACAAACTGACTGAAAATTGTGACTTTAGAGCGAAATTTGTGGCCGTGAGTGCCAGTTAAAAATATTTTTTCCTGAAAAAATCCCCTCTTTCTACACTCTAGTAACTGCCATCTCCACTGTTAGAGTGTGATTTTGTCGCAAACGTTGTGTCGCTTGAAGTCTAATTTTAGAGAAACCGTAGCAGTTATCAACAAACCGTTTTCATTTCTGAAGAGCCGGCGGATTTTTCTACAAACTGAAAGTCAAACTGTGTTTCTAGGTGAAAGTATGGCGATACAGTAGAGCCTCAAAAACAGTGAATTTTGAGGATTCCTCCACCCCTGACTCCATTCATTCCTATGGGGATTTTGGGGGGGCGGTTTTTCGTTAATTACGTCGCCATGGTAACTCGAAACGCCAATAAAAGTGATAGCACACCTCCCGGGACCGAGCCGGACGTTTTGATATATATATTGTGGGGGTGCACGCTGCGGTTCGGGCCGCATTAATCTGGATGGAAGAAAAATAATAAAGAATCCAGTTTAGAGGTGAATAGTAATAGGTGCCTCCATGCTTTGCAATGCATTCAATGCCTCCTATGCATTGCTATGGCAGGCCCCAATGACGATTGTTTCTTAATCCTGTTATTTCTGCCATTAAGTTAAGTTAAAATTTCCACACCTGATTAAATCTAAAGCTCCTTTTTTCGTCAATATGGACACATTCTGGTAGGGAATGAACTCATAAAGCAACCAAGACCCCTTGTAGTGCACATGCAGCTATGATTATTGTGCATTTCCTGTGACAGAGAACATATAACATAGAATAAAACTGACAGAAACATACTAAGTGAATAAGCAGAAAGGACATTCCGAGCCAAAAGAGACTCAATAGAAAGCAAAGATTTTACATTGCTATAAATCTTTTAAGAAGAGTATAAGTTACAGTTTAGATAAAATGCCAGTTTTAGTGAAATTTTGAGCTTTAGGTGCTGTGTAAGAGGACCCTAAAGGGATTTTCTATTTTTCTGTTTCAGAAAAAAATTCAAATGTTATCATAGTACAGAGATAACCAGAGTAACAACAAGACAGAGTTTGTAAAATATGTTGTTTAATTTCCAAACCAACAATTACTTTGTAAACAATTCTACAAAATCCTTCCACTGCTGTGTGAAACACTCATTGTTAGATGGTTAGGTGGTATAACCAGTTATTAAGGATTAGGAAGTAATACTTTTCACATAGGGCAAGGTTGGTTTGGATAACCTTTTCCATCATTAAAGCACAAATCATGATTTGAAAAATGCATTTTATGTTTTAAGGTGGCATATATTTTTCCCACTGTATAGTGATAAAATTAATCAATGATATTAGATAAAAGCAGAATCATTTAGCTCATCCATTTGCATCAGCAAGGGATGAAAAAGCCTTTTCTTTAATATATCATGGGCAAAACTTGCAAGAAATTGTGGCTTATTCAGTCAGTTCTGTTGCTAATCTATTCTGACAGGTAAGATGCTTAAAGACTGGGAGGGAGAGTTTCACTCTCCAAAGGTGGCATAAAGAGAAAAATAAAGAGGAAACAAATAGAAAAGAAAGCAGGAAAGAGATCAGACTTCTGTCACAGATGTGAAGACAAACAATGGAGAAAAAACGGGAAAAATCTCCGGTTGGTAATAAGGTGACTGGTACTCTCCCTACCTCTCTGAGCTGAGACAACAATAGCAAATTGCGTGTGTGTGTGTGTGTGTGTCTGTGTCTGTGTGTGTGAGTGTGTGTGTGAGTGTGTGTGTGTGTGTGTGTGTGTGCACTTTTCCATTCTCACTGACCTGAAAAGTTCTGTTAATGCTGGATCCACAGCCACTGAGGGCGAAGCAGAGAGATGGAGAGAATCATTATGAAACAACACTTGACTCCAGTTGAACACACGGGCCATGACACATAAAAAGGACCTGCTGAAATGTTGATCTCTGTGACTTCTCGTCTACGTAAGTTTCCCATGAAATAAATTAGCTGTGAAACAATTAAAGCTGAAATAATGGGAGAAATAGTCAGTCAACATCTGATAAACGATGCTCCATTTTAATGTTAAAAATGTATATTTTGATTACTTTTCAGTTTCTATAGAAATATTCTGTATGACTAGTCTAGATTAAATACCTTTTCATGCATTAGCATGTACTACAGACTATTTAGTACAACTAAATCATTTTTCTTTTTTGTCCTTTTTAATTTACCACAAAGTTTTAAATATTTAAACTTTAACCCAAAACGTTTGAATAAAAATATTCTGCATGAAATATTCATGTTTTCTAAAGTTTTTAAATGTTTTTAAAATATATTAAAAAAGGTTACAAATAGTATCTAAACAAGGCAACACATTATGAGTACTTATAAGAGAAGCATAACTTGGTGGGTTACAGAAAAGTAGAAACTAGTCAAATTTAGTGATATATGTAAGCATCCACATTTAACAAGATATTGTTGGGCACTGAATACAAGATGCCTCCTAGATATCATGAGGGGTGAAGTTCAGTTTGTATTCTAAAAAGGGCTATTTTTCAGCATGAATCATAATTACCAAGAACTGTGTGACAACTCTTTCCTGGCAACCCTTATGATAAACCCTTACAAATGTAAATCTCGCTTGTAAAAGTAGAGATGACGCCGCCTCAACACAATATCTCTGGAACATTATGAGGAACATAACTTAGTTTCACAGTGTGAATATGAATACCAGAGAGCAAACATAAAGTCTGGCTGTGTCTAAAATGACCTATAATAGCAGTATGCTTCATGGATTGACATCTTGCCGGATGACTGTGTAATTTTTGAAATTTTAAACGTTATATATGCTATTTTGTTAATAGTTTTAGTTCAATAATGCGGTGACATGAAACATTTTTATTTTCATTTTTTATAAACTTATACGATCTAAACTCACAATTTCTTTCATTTTGGTCAAAGATGTTAAATGCTTTAACATGCAAGCCATAACGAATCAGAAGAACCATCATTTCAACTTGTGAGAGCGTCCGGAACAGCCTTTTCACGTTTCATTTAATTTTATAAACTTAAAAAAAGAATGCATTTTCTCAGCTTAGTCAAAACATATAAGGGAGGCATTGATTTGTGAGCTGAAAGTGAAAGGTACTTGTTCAATGAAAGCCCTCACTTTGTTTTGATTTGCAGTGCATGTCCCTGTGATTGCTGCCAATGTTTTATTCTAAACAAGGCTTTTAAAAGGTGGACTTCTGTTGCTGTTAGATGCATATAAAGTGAAGATAAAGGAGTGAGCAGTGAGTGAAAGCAACTGAAGTGTAACTGTTCAGGATCTGTGTGTGTTTGTGTGCATGTGTGTGTGTGCATGTGTGTGTGTTGGGGGAGTGAAGGTCACCCTGTATTGAGGTGTGTGTTTCTGTGTGTATCTGTGCAGTATACCTTTGGAGCGTGTGCGATGGCGCTTATCGTCTGCATCCACCTCCATCTGAAGAAAAAGCACAAACAAGCTGTTCAACACAACAGACAGCGCGGTGAAATTATCTTTAATTTGGATACATGTTCTCTCAGGTTCAGAGTGCTATTTCCACACTGTCAAACATTTCAGTTCCCACCTGATGTGCCAGAAGGTTTCATGTAGATGAGTGATGGGCAGCATTAGTGTGAATGATTAAAGTGATTTAGAGACTGAGCAGCTGATTCTTCTTGTTTTATTTTCTTACTGGATAAATGTAACGAGAAAAGGCTTTTTTGTGAGCCCGTCTGATGAACTCATAGGAACCTAGTGAGCATTAGATATGATTTCAGTAATGAATGTAGTACATACTATCACATTACATTCTGATTATCTCTTACTGATTTAAACTCTATTTACATTAACAAGTAAAAACATGTAAGAGGCCTGACTCAAATGTGTAAATCATGCAAAATGAGAGTACTAACCACCATTTCTAAGCACATTTTTAACCTGATTCATGGTGTAAACATCAAAAATGTTTTCCCATTATTTAATGTCATCATTGCTTTGGCTACTGGAATGCTCATAACCCTTGAACATTTCCCCATTCTGTCAAGTAACAACCACAAATTTTTATGTATTAAATGTCTCCATATCTTTATCCCTGACCTGTCTGCTCTTGGTCTTCATTATGCTGTTTGGTCACAATTGTTCTTTACCTGTCAGAATATGACATTTTTGGACTTAGTTTGTGGCTTTGTGTTAACTTTTGTTTAGTTGTTTCCATTTTGGGTTTGGCATCATGTTTATTAGTTCTTTTCCTCCCTCTACCACCTCCTAGTGTGTGTTTTCTTCCTCTCGCTCTTAGTTCCTTTTGTGGTTGCTTTCTTATTACTTTGTGTGGTATTATTATTATTATTATTATTATTCGTCCTTGGATTCTCATTTAGTATCTAAGTTGCTTAGTCTGTGTTTTCTGTTTATTGTTTACTATTAGTCTTTTCACTCTTCCTCAGCCTTTGTGTTTGTTTCACCTGTTCCTTCTGCCTCCCTGCCTCCTTGTCACACCTGTTCCCCGTTCCTTTGATTACCTGCCTTTGTTATCCCACAGTATATTAGTTGGTTTGGTGTCTTTGTTTGTCGCTGGTTCCTTGTGTTCATCACTACCCCGTTCCCTACCATGACTATGCTTTGTTTTTGCTTCGCTTGGAAACCAAGCTACGTTTTTGCCTTGAATAACCTGAAGAGTTCATGTAAGTTTGGACTGTACTTATGCTTCATACCTGCAGTGTGTTTTGCAATGTTTTTGCTCTCACCTTGCAACCTCTAAATAAACGAGGATAAATTCAGATGCGCCTCCCAAGCTCTTGTCTGCACTTTGGTCCGACCCAAAGCCCCATCATGACATTACCAAACTTCAAACAAACTTCTCAGGGCAATTGGTTGCATCAGATTTTATTTGCAGCTATCAGCTTTGGACACCAAACTCATGACATTTTTATTTGCAAAAGAAATTGGAAAACAATTAATCACACGAGCAAATGTATTACTCGATCACATAAAATCACAATAAAGCACACTGAACTTTGTGGTTGTAACATAACAAAATGGGGAAAGGTTTTGCAATGCACTGTATTTCAGGCCGTCCAAAATTGCGATCATATTGCTCAGGTCAGGGATGAACAAGAGAAAACATTTAAGTGAAGGTTTTGCTGGTTGAACCGCATCACAAACCCAGACACAATGATCAAGAAGAGGTATTTAGTCTCAATGTATACTTATTAATTTTTGGCCATACTTGATTTCTTTTTTGTTAGTTACTAACTTTGTTTGATATCTACAAATCACATATTTTCAAACATATTTTATATTCAATCTGTATTTAGTGGTTGTGTTGAAGTCTTTTTAATCTAGAAAATGTGCCCCTGGAATCTTCAATACCACTGGGTGCCAAACATCTTTCTTCTACTCAGAAAGTATCAGCTTCTCTCCTAAAAGTCAATAAATTATTCCCCAAAGTCTCTGTGGTGTCATTAGGAAGGTTCACTCCTTCGGATCGACACGCCAGCCTTCTTTTAAATATACTCCGATTAAGTAGATTGACCTACAGCATCCCAGTGGAGAAGTTTTGGATATGATGGTCTAGAACTCGCAAAAGATTTATTATCACTCTCAGCGTTTTTGAGAAACGTGGAAAGAGCTTAATGATGTGAGTGGCAAGAAGGCGATCTGGGGATCTTTTACTTCTAACAAATATATCATGGAAGTATCCTGACAAATTGTATAGCAATTTTTGGAGTACACAAATCCACTTTTAATACTTATGTTTTTATCCTGTTTTGTCTCCTTATTCTTAAGAAGAAATCAGAATCATGCAAAGCGGATATGGGAAGGTCAAAGCTTTACAAAAACCAGAAACCACAAAATTCCACAGAGACTCATATTTTGCCAGAGCTGATGAACTGACTAATAGAGAAGTTTGGGAATTGCCTAAAAAATCTTCACTGTTAACCCTATTCCAAAAAGGGGTAATTTTATGAATATTCATATTTGACATTTTATTTCATGTCTATTTGGCTGAAATAATGCCAGAATCAATTTTCATTTGGCATTTTTTCTTGCATGTGTCCAAGTAATCATTCAATTCAATTCAAAATTCAAATTCAAAAAATACTTTGTTAATCCCAAAGGGAAATTAAATGTTGTTGTAGCTCATTATGAAGGTTTCTTCAAAGAGCCGTTGTAGATGCTGATGGCTGTGGGCAGGAAGGATCTCCTGTAGCGCTCCGTCTTACAGCAGATCTGAAGAAGCCTTTGACTGAAGACACTTTGTTGTTGTAGGACAGTCTCATGAAGAGGAAGCTCAGGGTTCTCCATAATGTTCTTCATTTTATGAAGACTCCTTCATTGCACCATGATCTCCAGATGTTCCAGAGGAGTCCCCAGAACAGAGCCAGCCTTTTTTATCAGCTTGTTAAGCTTTTTTAAGTCCCTGGCTCTGATGCTGCTTCCCCAGCAGATGATGGCAGAAGAGATCACACTTTCCACAACAGACTTATAGAAGACATGCAGCATCTTGCTGCAAGCACAAAAGGACCTATGCTTCCTCAAGAAGTACAGTCTGCTCTGTCCCTTCTTGTAGAGCTTATAAGCTTATTGATAAATTAATTCAGTAATTTTACAGATCTTACAGAACAAGTTTATGACCAACAGAATTTGCACTTTCAAGCTATTTTTACACAATAGTAAGCATTGTCCTGTCATTTTTATTATTGTCAGACCTACATATCTCTTTTAGATGTATGTTTATCACCTTAGCAACAGATCATAAATTGTGAAGGAACACCTCTGAACATTTTTCTGTTATTTCCAGATGCCTCTAAATATTCATGCTTGCCAACATTGGATGATGGCAGGGGCCGTGTTTGGATGTCTCGTTTTATTAAACATGATTTATTAACGCCATACTTGCTTTACTGTAGAACCTCTCAGTCCTAATGGTGCGTTTCTTTATGAATGCCTACAAATGTTTCAATAAGAGAAAAAAATAAATAAATAAATAAACGCAAGGATAGCTTGTAAATCTGAATGTAGAAAAGAGGGAGTAACATACAGGATTTTGGTGATGGCAAAGGGTCTGAGGAAGCCCATATCATCACCGCTGCACCATCATGGTTGACAATTAATGTCATGTGTTTCTGCTGATATACTGTGCCTTTAAAAAAAAAAAAAAACAAGGGACTGAGGATTGTGGACAAACATCCCTACTTTTGTCCACATTTGGACAAAATTTGTTTTAGATGTACCATTGCAGACCTAATAAAGATGACATATACTTTGTAGAGAAAGAGAATGCTAACTGTCTCATGTTGAGTCTGAGATTGATCTCTTGTGTTTCTTCCAGTTTGACCTTGGAGTGGCAGGTGTCCCAAATGTGTTCCTCTTGTGAACAATCTTTTGTGCTGTTGAATGATGAATTTTAGCATTGTTTGTTCCAGTTCAAGTACATTTATCATAACCCCTTTTCCAATGGGCAGAAGTGATTGTACCTCTTTAGCATGTCTAATCCATGTTACAGCACATAAAGGTTTTGTTGCAATTTAATGCAATTATCTTTTAAAGCAATGGTCCAGGATCACTTGGGACAAACATTTTACAAGATTTTGAAGGGTACATTTTAAAATGTTTTTGGTTTTAACCCATTGTTTTTTCCTAAATTAAATTAATTTCAATGATCAAGCAGCTCCCTTGAATAAAAAAGATGAGAATGTTATAGCAGCATTTCAAACCTTCTTTGCATCTAATGGGAAACAGGACGCAACTGCTGTGGTTAAAAAGGGAAATTTGGGTTTACCAGTTCCCATGAGACTATATTTGGTTTGAATGAATTAAAATGAACTGAAAGGTGAGAGAAAAACAAAAGAAGTCTAGCCCTGTTAGATTCAAAGACAACAGCTGCTGTAGATTTAAATAAAACTTTGTTAGAGTGCACTGTCACATACCAGTCCTAATTTTGTAACTAGGTCAGTTTCAGTAAATCCAGCTGAATGGGAAAACAACAGCAACAATAACAGCAAAAAATTATTCGCCTCTGCTTTCTTGTCAGAGCTGGGCCTTGGAAACCTGCAGGCCTCTGACGTGACTCATGGCTCTGCGGCTCACCGTATGTTGTAGCCCTTCATACCCTGTCTGGCTTTTGCAGTCTCTTAGGACCCCATGAAAAAAGGCACAGCTGTAATGAAGGTTAGTCTGCTTATTGAGGATTAGTTGAGGCCCACTCCTTCCCCCATCTGTGTCTCAATTAGACCCCTGGATCAATGGCTCTATATGCTGAGATGAATAAACACACAGTTATGTTGATCCCACAGCTCCAAGAGGTATATGGATGATAAAATCTGCACAATTTTGTTTTTCTTAATTAGCTTTAGTCATTATTATCCTGACATATACATTCTTATAAGAATTTAGGAATTAAAAATAGCTAAGGACAACTTTATTTAACATTTTTATGGGAGCTTTATACTCAGTGTTAATGAAATAAGAGCTTTACAATGGCAATATTCTGGGTTTTATTTAAGGCTGTCAGAGTAGAGGGGGCTTAGTACAGATGCACACCCCACTTTTTAGATTGGTTGTAAAAAATCCAGAAAATAAGTACCATTTAGGTTTTACCTTATAATTATGCACTACTTTCTGTTGCTATATCACTTATAATCTGTATATACATTGACATACGCTGCTGTAAAAGACAAAACAATAATTTTTGTTCTCACTGTCTGACATTAAATCAAACCAAACATCATATAGGTCAGGCAAGATTATTACAAATATTTATATTTACTAAATACCAGAAATAATCAGACGTGTTATACTTTTTTATAAGTTTCCACAACAGTCATTTCTACTTAATGTCCTTTTAATATGATAGGAATAATAAATAAATATAAATAAAAATAAGCTATTTCCAAAACTATAAAGAAAATGGCCAAAACATTTTAGATAGTATTAATGTATTCTGAAGACTTATTAAATTATAATGCTGACTGACTTTTTAATTATATTGCTGCACATCTTTGCAACCATTAATTTATACTTGTGTGGAATTATTTACCGTTTCATGACCTCCCCCTTTAGTTATTTAAAACTGCAGCAGACAGAATAAATGAACCTCCAGGACATTATGTTCTACTTTACCTTTAAATCTATGCAACGGTCAGAACATCTTTACATGTTTTAAATTAGCATGTTTATTATGTTTTATCCATGACGCTATACCATGTAATTTATGTTTCCTAAAGATTATTTACATTCTAAAGACTCCTATAAAGTCACTGAGATGATGCAAACAGCAGTTGTTTAAATACCATGTTTGTTTGCTCTGATCAAAGACTGCATCAATAGAAAATAAAATGTAAATTAAAATAGCTTTGTTTATTATTAGTAGGTCTTCAGAGTTTATATGGAATGCCTTCAATAAAAAAGTTTTAATTTTGATTGAAAACAATGTAGATTTTACTAGGAATTAAACATTATTAAAAATGCAGTGATCATTGCATTATACACTAAGACATGGTATAAGTATTTATTCATGCGATAATGAGGGGGCTGGGGCACTCAGACATCAGCCACAGCAAGTCGCATCATTATCAGCTTCCCCTTGTCCTCTGTATGATGTTTTGGGAGAATGTGTTTCAGTCATGTGGCTCCAAGCTCCACCCTAAGTCACACACATGCTCACATTAACAGGGTGGTGTTCTGCACAGAGCTGCAGTGCAAAACTGCACAGGCATTATCGAATTTCACTGCAAACACATATTTACACCATGCATTGTGTAGTGACAGCAAACACGTGTGCCCGAGCGATGCTAAGTGCATCTGAATTAGTGTGAAGGGTTGTGGCAATAGCATCTGAGTGGCTGCTGAGCGAGAAAGAGGGTAAAAGTGATGGAGGCTTACAGGCTAAAATTTGGCACTGATTCCTAAATACTATGGAAAATGGCTGTGGTTGGTTGGGTGAGGGCAGCTGTGCAGCGCTCAGAAACGATTAGAGCGAGAAAAGCTGTGATTTAACACAATCAAACTATTTATCAGCTGGCCTGGTGATGACAAAAAGCTGCTGTGGTGAAGGCTTTTTACTTAGGATGTATACAGCACCTTCAATACGTGTTTAAAACCCTTTTTCACATTTATTCATGTGAAAACCACAAACTTCAATGTATTTTATTGAAATGTTGTGTAATAAACCAAAACAAAGTAGCTAGGTTGAAAAAAGAAAATAAAATGATAAAAGCTCAATCCAACTGGAAGGAAAGCATTTGCAAGCAGCTGTCTGTATATTCTAGAAAATCTAGATCATTACCGCAACCTTGCAATTTCAAATAGACTGCCAATATTTCCAAATTCAACATGTTCCATAACAAACACTTGTTCAATACTTAAAAGGATATAATAGAGAAATTGTGCTGTACTCCATTCAGCCTTCCTGTTATCTGCTTTAAATCTTGCTCTCCTTGGTTTATACATGTCTCGGTATATCTAAAGAACAAGATTCCTTTAGAATATTTTTTCTGACTCAGCTGATTCCAGGCATCAGATTTGCTTGGTGTATGTCTAGTGAAGCGCTATGGTCATGTGGGTGTTTTGAAATAAAATTTCATTTAGCCATTATGTGCCAATAAACAAAGATTGGGTTGGTGTGAAATTATTCCAAAAACATTATCCAGTTGGTTTTTATAAACATTTATCCCAAAAAAGGTATTTCCATCTAAAAATTCCTTTCTATCAAGAAAAAAGAATGGGTTGGAAAATTGCTAATTTTTCTTGAGTTCCACTGCTTTTTTTCCCTCATGTCCAATATATATATATATATATATATATATATATATATATTTTGCCATTATATATGTTGACTAAGGCAAGGCTACTGTTCTGATTTACTTTTGATTAAATTCATCTGATTTTCTTTGACAAGTTGCACGGCAGCGGTTGGTCGTTGAATAAACTCTGAACCTGAGAAATGTGAGTGTAAGTGAACTGTGGAAGCTGAAGCGGGTCAGGTGTGCAGACAGGAACATCTACCTGAAATGTTTTGGGCTTCAGACAGCTCTTTGGTCCCAGCTTCTTCTGCCACCGTGATGTATTGGCGTTCAGCTTTAGATGAACGGCTCACCAAGTTTCCTCCAAACTCATTTTCTACACAGGGGGGAGGAAGTAGACAGAGAGCATGCATCATTAAAATCATTCCCAGAACAATCACATTCATGCACAGCCATGACAGGATTTTAAATTTCCTCCACTGCTTTGACTCCAGGCTCATGAATAGTCATATAGCGTCAGCTATGCGGCACGCGGCAGAGCGAACACGGATTTCCGCCATAACGATGGCCGCGTGTCGTGTGCAAAAGGCTTGGCAACATGGGGTAATTAGCTAGATCTATCATCTGCTGCAGGAAGTGGGGGACAAATATAGCTAATGATCCATGCCTGCCTCCATGATTTCTCTCCTCAGCTCTCCATCCTTCGCTGAGCTGGAGGAGCAAACATGAAGCAGGAGAAAGAAAAGGTGGGGGTTGATTGCTGTAAAGATAAAATAACCTAAGACTCCAAATAAAACAAAAATGGAAGAGATGAAGGTGTTGGTACTGAACACGCTGGAGCACTATCCCTCTTTCTTTCTTTTCTTTCTCTTTCCACTGCTGCTAATTGAGAAGATGTACAGCAGGGAACAGATGAGGTGTTGATGGTGAACAGGGAGAATCACAAAGAAGGAGGAGGGCCCCCACAGGGAGCCCGCCAGACGGACGGTAACGCACACACACATTCACACAGTCATTCCCCACCTATCTCAAAGCAGCTTAAATCAAAACAAAAGCCTGTCCCTCAGGACAAACGCAAGCTCCGGCTGAGCTCAAGACAGGCGTTATGTAAAAGGCAGTTATAACGTGCACACACGGACTTTACTTTCAACCAGCAGGGGTTCTTCCTCTGCTCTTCATCATACCACACACCTCTGCTTTCCACTCCCTCTGTAGTGTGCATAATAAGCATGGAAACAGAGAGTGGCTTGTAAGGGGACAGCGCAAACAACTCTCAAAATGGCCATTAACAGGAAGTCCTAATGAGAAACAATGGGACATTCGTGCTATATTTTCATTAACTACTGCAGCCCTGCTGTCTTTTGTTTCATGAAAAATGCATCAAAGGCTGGTTTGTATTTGATTACTGCCTCTGGAGCACCCCAAAAGCATTTTCATGAAGAAAAAAATGCAATGAAACAAACTTATAGTGGATTTGGTTACTGGTATGTGGTACCTTGTGAATATAAAATATAAATAACTTAAGATAAAAAGAGTGTCTCTAGTGGTAAAACACACCTAGTTTCTAAACTGTATTTGACAAAATCTATTGCAGCTCATATAACTTCTGGCAAAATAAATCCCATTCCTGTCAAACTTTAAAAGAACTAGTGCAAAGTTCAGCTCACAAAGATTAAAGATGTATTTATTCTTGTTTATAGTTGACTATTTAAAATTCACAACTCCGTTTACACTCTCAAAGTTTAGGAGCATTAATATTTCATGAGATAAAGTCTTTAAAAGTTGGGAATATCATGTGTGATTAGCATATTATTCTTTAAATTCTTTCCTACCAGCTTCACATGTTGGATTGCTCCCCTCTTGTTCCTGCTCACATTTACTGTGTTATAATATTCTGAGGTTTTTGTGATAAGAAAGCAAAAAAGTCACAGTTTCATTCAAAATGTAAAAAAAAAAAAAGCCCCATTAAGACTTAATTTTTCAAAGATATGTGATGTTGATTTTCTTCACTGATTGGTTTAAGCATCACCCAACACATATACATATACCAAAGTTTTAGGTTTAAGTCAGGATTTCTAAACTGATATTAGGACTGCTAATATTTTTGGCTCGTATCATTCGTTCAGTCAAGTTTCAATAAAATGCCAAAGAAATGCTGGAGTGACAGGAGTTTTCTCTGGCTGTATGAAGCTTGGAGTAATGCTGGATCCTGTTGCTGTGCATTGCCGGTCAGCCTTCTGAAAGCTCCAAACTTTTGGGTCAGGTGGAGGAGTGATTATTTTAGTAACTTACAATTTGATTGCAACAGCTGCAGCAAAGTGTTTTTTTTTTTGCCATGTAGTGAGCTGTATTAGTGAAATAACCAGTTAGCAGTTTAGCCTTATTTCTTTCTTTAATCTGTTACAATAATCACACACCTATGGACATGTCCTTTCAAAGCTTGGATGTTTTCAAGTATGGCTACTTGTTCAGATGTTAGTGGCTAGGCTTTTAAACAGACAAAGCTTCAGCTGCTCTATGTTAAAGATGGATTAATCCTGCAATCAGATGATAATTTTCTAACAGATCAGGAATCATGAAGAATCTGGTTAAAATCTCTAGCTCTTTAGTTCCCACCAAAAGTTACAAAGGTGTGCTCTTTTTACTAAAACTCAGGGAGGATGAAAATTATGTTGTTTAAGTTGTAAACGCTGATGTTTCCACTTGTTTTATATCTATATTTACTCTGCAAATACTGTTTGTTTATACATAAAAATATCGATCCGGTTTTCGTGCAACTTATCACTTGCTCTATGAATAAAGTGGATCTAAAATCATAAAAGAGTTAGCATTGGAAAGTCTTCTACAATAAAAGAACCAAATGGTTCAGTCAAGGGTCACACCACAGTAAAACAAGCTAAAATAGAGCTGACTGGATATCTCCTACATGTGCTATTTATCCCCTGGTAGCATCTAGTCCAAGCCAAATGCACACATTAACCATCACTTTTTCTGTCCAAGTTTTAAAGAAGTGAAGATGTAAATTTTATCAGTAACAGAAATTATGTTCTCGTACTCATACTTGTCGTCTTCCGCTTATCCGGGACCGAGTCGCAGGGGCAGCAGAGACACCCAGACGTCCCTCTCCCCAGACACCTCCTCCAGCTCCTCCAGGGGGAGCCCAAGGCGTTCCCATGCCAGCCGAGAGACATAGTCCCTCCAGCGTGTTCTGGGCCGTCCCCTGGGCCTCCTCCCAATGGGACGTGCCTGGAACACCTCCCGAGGAAGGCGTCCAGGAGGCATCCAGTATAGATGCCCGAGACACCTCAGCTGGCTCTTCTTGATGTGGAGGAGCAGCGGCTCTACCCTGAGCCCCTCCCGGATGGCCGAGCTCCTCACCCTATCTCTAAGGGAGTGCCCAGCCACCCTACAGAGGAAGCTCATTTCAGCCGCTTCTATCCGGGATCTCGTTCTTTCAGTCATGACCCACAGTTCATGGCCATAGGTGAGGGTAGGAACGTAGACCAACCGGTAAATTGAGAGCTTTGCTTTTCGGCTGAGCTCTTTCTTCACCACAACGGACCGGCACAGCGCCCCCATTACTGCAGCAGCTGCACCGATCCGTCTATCGATCTCCCACTCCATTCTTCCCTCACTCGTGAACAAGACCCCAAGTTACTTAAACTTCTCCACTTGAGGCAGGAACTCCCCTCCAACCTGAAGAGGACAAGCCACCCTTTTCCGGTCAAGAATCATGGCCTCTGACTTGGAGGAGCTGATCTTAATCCCAGCCGCTTCACACTCGGCTGCGCACCGCCGCAGCTCATGCTGTAGGTCTTGGCTAGATGGGGCCAGCAGGACCAGGTCATCTGCAAAAAGAAGAGACGAAATCCATTGATCCCCAAAACAAGACTCCCTCCGGCTCTTGGCTGCGCCTAGAAATCCTGTCCATAAAATTTATGAACAGGACCGGTGACAAAGGGGAGCCCTGCCAGAGTCCAACATGCACCGGGAACAAGTCCGACTTAATGCCGGCAATGCGGACCAAACTCCTGCTCCGCTTGTACAGGGACCGGATGGCCCCTAATAAAGGGCCCCCGATTCCATACTCCTGGAGCACCCCCCACAGGGCATCACGAGGGACATAGTCGAATGCTTTCTCCAGGTCCACAAAACACATGTGGACCGGTTCCACCTGAAGCCAAGGTTCAACTATCGGCCGGAGTCTCCTCTCCAATACCCTGGCGTAGGCCTTACCAGGGAGGCTGAGGAGTGTGATCCCCCTGTAGTTGGAACACAACCCCCTGTCACCCTTCTTATGTAGGGGGACCACCACCCCAGTCTGCCAGTCCAGCGTCACTGTCCCCGACCGCCACGCAATGTTGAAGAGCCGTGTCAACCATGACAGCCCCACAACATCCAGGGATTTGAGGTACTCAGGGCGGATCTCATCCACCCCCGAAGCCCTGCCACCGCGGAGCTTTTTAACCACCTCAGTGACTTCAGCCTGGGTGATGAAAGAGTCCAACCCCGAGTCCCCAGCCTCTGTTTCCACCAGGGAATGCGTGATGGCAGGATTGAGGAGATCCTCGAAGTACTCCTTCCACCGCCCGATAATGTCCCCAGTCGAGGTCAGCAGCCTCCCACCCCCACTATAAACGTTGTGGGTGAAACACTGCTTCTCCCTCCTGAGGTGCCGGATGGTTTGCCAACCGGTGATCCTTCTCCATGGCCTCACCGAACTCCTCCCAGGCCCGAGTTTTTGCCACTGCCACAGCCCCGGCCACGGGCTGCGTTTCTGTTCTACAGCCTAATTGCAAGGCACACATACAGCAGACAACATGGTCCTGCTGTTGTCTAACAGAAATAACACTTCTGTTTAAAGTAGTCAAGGAATATTCAAGACGTATCAGCTGCTGAGCCTCAACAAAGTGAGCTAACTACATCTTTATAAGTAAAAACAGCTTCTGCCAGTTCAAAGTTCACAGATAATATGAACGCAGCACTTCTTCCAGCTCATAAAATAGAAGAACCCACATGAGCACACACATCGCTGGCCTCTCGGTCTTTATAATCAGAGTTTAAGTGATGGGTCTGTCCTCTGATGAAGGTCTTCATGTGGAGACTGATGACAAATCACAGCTCTCTGACGTTTCATCAGGACACAGCCTACATTCCCTTTTTCGTGCGTGTGGACCAGAAAAAATGGGGGAGGTGAGAGGAGAAGAAAAGAAAGAGTGATAGAAAGACAAAAATAAAAAGTAAAATGTGTTTAAACCAGACAGTGTACACAAGTATCATTGCAATGTGTGCCCTGTATTGCTGGTGCTTACAGGATTTGGGCTGTTCAGCTTCTTTCTAGTCTGCAGGTTTAAGCACTAAGGACAGCGACAGACAGGATACATTTACATTGACTGTAATGGGAGCACACACACGCAAACACACACATTGGCATGAGTATTCTTCACATTTGTTAGAAAGGACTGCAGGGACTCTCCTCAGACCCAGAATCCCACATGTGTGCATATAATATATATATATGTGTAATTTTCTCATAGTCTGTTGCTCTGAGAAAACAGATCATGCCAGGTCTTTACCGAATTTCTTTGTCTAAAACTCTAAGTATCTGCTCTGACACACACCCAGCAATTAGTCCTAGTGTATGAAAATGTACAACACTGCAGCATGCATGATTAAGACACAAAATAAATGCAAAGCTTATATACTGAAAAAGATATGGTGCATGAAGACAAGGGAGCGCACACATATAGGCACATATTACAAGAGAGAAGCATGCTTTATTCATGCGATGTGTGCACACACAGCAAACGTCTTCTCTGAGGCTTTGAGACTGACTGGGGCTGCCTGACCTACATTCGAGAAGATGAAATCTCTCTTTCTGCTGCTCTCCATCCTGTGTTCTTCTCAGACGCACTTTCATGAAGAAGCAGCTGTGATTTCTCATGCCCGAAATGTACTCTCAGACTGGGGACGGTCAGAGCAACAGCAATGTGTGTTTGATGGATTTCAGAGGGAGGTGACGGCAGACTCTCTACTGCATATCAGAGATCCCTTCATCTATCCTCTGCTCTTTATCCATGTACATAAATTATTTACATCCCCACGAGGTCACCAAATTCAGCTTAGAAGAGGGGACAGAGAATAAATGTCACATTTCAAATCAAATTTATGGTCAGAGGGGGGCAAAATTAGCAATAAAACAGAATGGAATGTTTGACGCCACATTGCAAGATTTTCCTAATCTTACTTCAGAACATCCTCTTAGATGTAACTCACACAGAAATGTGGCTACAGGAAGAGTGGCTAAAACAATCGTTTTATTCTTAATTTGAGAATTTCCAAATATAAAAGTGGAGTAACCAATCTTAACTTCTCATCTGACTTAGATCTATATACACATCTGCAGTGCCTTACAGATGTATCAATACTGATTTAGCCTCCTAATATTTTGTGATGTTGCAACCACAAACTCTAGTGTAATTTATGGGGCTTTTATGGGATATGCCAACAGAAAGAAGTGCACAAGTATAGAGAAGTCCACATGGTTTTCACTCTTTTTAAATAAAAATCTAAAAGGGGTTTTGTGAATTTATATTCTGTCCCTTTACTCAGATACCCTCTAAGTAAATGCAGTTCAACCAATTTTCTTTAGAAGTCACCCAATTAGTACAACAATGAGTAGTTTAAATACAGCTGTTCTGTAAAGGCCTCAAAGCTTTTTCAAAGATCATGAGTGAACAACCTTCATGAAGACCAAGGAACACAACTGCTTCAAACATCCCACGCAGAACTGTTCAATCGATCATCTGAAAATGGAAAGAGCAAGACATGACAGCAAACCTACAAAGAGACATAAACTGACAAGCAGAGAATCAGAGAAGCAGCCAAGATACTTATGGGAATTCTGAAGGAGCTGCAAACGCACCTCTCAGGTAGGACAGACTGCCAATAGGGCAAGTAATTGCCACTGTAAAGTGGCAAGAAGGAAGCTATTGTTGAGGGTGCTGTTCAGATGAGGGCAAAATATACACACTATATGTGGCAAAAAATTAACACTGGACATACACCTTAAACTACTAGTGAAACATAGCCCTGGCAGCATAATGCTCTGGGTGGGCTCAATACAAATGCATATCACACTTTTCAGATTTTCATGTGTCGAACATTTTAACAGCCATGCATCGCTTTGTGTTGGTCACAGAAATCCAACAAAAATTCACAGAAATGTATGGTTTTAACATAAAAGCATGGGCTACTTTTGCAAGTCACTGTACAAAAGAAACTGATATTCTTCCAGATCAGTGTAAAATCATTTTTGCATTTATATTACAGTATAATAATGCTCATAATTTGCTGTCGATTTGCTGTCTATTTGACAGCACATAGCTTGTATGCTTTGTTTTTATTTACAAGCTTAAATGTGACGAGGATGTCTGCGTGAAACAGAATAAATCGCAATAATTAACTTCACTGTGGACACCACAATGTGCTTTTTATTCTAAAGGTAAACAAATTAAGCTTAAGACTTATTATTATATGACAAACACATGTTGGGAAAGCATTTCACCTGTAAAAAACAAACAGAAAAATATGTTGAAACTGACAGTTGAAATCTGAATTAATGCTAATCTGGTTCTACCATCTCTTTACCATCTCTTCCTGCTTACACAGGTCAAAGGAACATAAAGGACTCCTAAGAGCTGACATTGCTGGCCGAACATGTACATTGCCTTACAAAAGTATTCATAGCCATTGAACTTTTTTCCTATTCTTTGGACATCTACGCAAAATAGCTTGAGCTATGTCAGTTTGGATGAAGAACATCTGAAAATGATCATTTTAAAGTATTTCAGCTGAGTCTTAATTGGATTTTGCTCTGGACTTTGACTGGGCCATTATGGCCATTTTGGTCCTGGTGTCATGTTTTAGTTTTTTTCTATTTCTGTTCTTAGTTTTAGTCTCCAGTAGTAATTTTCAGCATGAATCTGTTTTTGTAGATAAGATTTGCACGTCCATCTTGACCAGGACTCCCCAGAGAAAGAGGTGTTGTTTCTCAGTGGGACATTTCCAGTTAAAATGAACACAAATAAATGCACAGGATTTTAGGGCAACATTGATGGCTATAAGGGCAACATTGATGGCTATAAGCTCGGTAAGTGAGTAGTCAGCTTTAGCTGTGAGGGGGACCAACATAAGCCTTTTTTTCTCCAAAAGAGCATATGCTGTGAAAAATAATCAAAGTAAAAAGTCGGCAAATATAGAAAGTTCTCCATTTATCTTTTGGGATTATTTTTCCCCACCTTTAAGACAAACTTTGTTTATGATAAGTTATTTTAAAAGAAGGAAATGGAAGACCAATTGATAGTAAGCTGTATTAATTTTATGAAACTGGCATCAATAAGCAGGTAGACTACAAGCATATAGACATGTTTTCATTGTGCAGTTGTAGAAACCTGCTTTATCCTTTTTTTTTGCTTGGGTTTAATTACTCATTTTTGAGCACTGTGCAATTATGTTTTCTGTTTTGCTTAATTTTGGTGCAGCTGCCTTTTCATGCACAAGGATGGGTGCGAACATGCAGCTGTGGAGCAGTTAAATGTCTTAACAACTGATTTGAGGAGAAACCATAAATATTCCTAATGTGCATAACTTGGAGAAAAGAACAGAAATGAATGCACGCTTGTGTGCAAATATTTTTGCAGAACATGAGATCATCTTGAAAAGAATATCAGCTGACTCTTTTGATCCATAACCCTTTTTACCTTGTTATGTAGTGGGATTAGTTTCTCTTTGTTCAGCTGCAGAACGCTCAGAGGCACTGTCTTGATTCATATTCACATTAGAATGTGTTTGTTGTTATTTTAGGAGTTGAGACAGCTCAGAAGGAAGCTCCCTGTGCCCAATCTGCTCACAGTTTATTTATTCAGAGGGTTCTCAATGTAAAAAAAACGGGCTGATCCACTATATCTCTAAACTAAACCGCCAAAACCCTCCAAATCCCAGTGAGGCATCACACTGACCACACTGTCAAAACTGTAATGCAGCAGAAACAAGCCGAGGAAATCCCATGACCCTAATTCAAGACAACTTTAATATTACAGAAGGCTTTTTTTTTTTTACCCTTAAAAACTTGGCTAGTAGATTGAAACCATAGAGTAAGGACTGAAATCCATTTTTTTCTCTGAACACTTGTTTGTAATAAATACACCTGAATCTTGTAATCAATCAATTATTTATTTATTGTTACAGTTTTTAGCTATGTTTAAGGCCAGGGCTACAATCAGACATTTAGTTCTCTCTTTTGTTTGGATGTGATTAATAAAAAAGTTTAATATAAGACTGGCATGTGAGGCTGCCGTGATTAGTAGTTATAATCAATAACACTGACAATAATAATTCATCAAAATCAACAGTTTTGGTCAACAAAATTTTTATGAATCAATCTTTTTTTAACTCTGCAGCTGTGTGTGTTCATCGGTTATTAGTTGGCTCTGTCTGAGCTTCAGTTTTACAGTAGTCAGGTAGATAAAGTACGATTCTCTATAAAATGCGCTAATAGTTTATCTATGTTTTCAAGGAGATATAAACTATGGGAGGGCTTCTAGTTAGGTGACCTTAAAGGGGGGATTTAGGCACTCTCAAATATTTTTTTGTGACTTGCAGCAGCAGAAGCACGATGCATAATGAACAGCTGAAGAGACGACAGCCAGATGCTAAGTTAGGCACATTATCTGTCTGCTACATGTTCTTGTGAACAAATGTTGGAGGAAACTGTTAGACCCCTGTTACATTGATTGCCTCTTTGTTAATGTGCAAGTTTTGTGTGGGTAACCAAATTAGTTTCTGACCCCATTTGAATCCCATTTAATTGTGCAGATATTAATATCTGAATTAATCAAATTTAAACCTGACAAACACTAAGAATACATGCTGCTAATAAATACAGTTCATTTCTCAGTGATGATTTTTTATTGTCTTAAAACAGATTAATAAGATGATACCCATATGTTAAGATAGCTTCTATATGTGTGAGACAGTTTGCCTTTTTTGCTCCACATAGAGAATAGCAGAGTTTAAGATTTCAGCTCACAAAAAGGCCTTATTTTTTCATTTTCTAAAGACATTGATCAGTTGAGAGATGCTGCTGCAGCGCAGGTCAGGTTGCTAGACCAGATTTGCGATAATGAAACTGAATATACCACCCTTGAACAGTAATACAGCCCCTTGCTCCTAGTTGCAGATTGCTACATCTTCTCACCACGGATCTATTAAGTCTGCACAAAATACACTCTCTTGCTTTAAGATTGTTGTTCTCAAATCCTTATGTTAGTCTGTTGCTTCCTTCTCATATCTGGTCTATATCCTAGTTGTGCTTTACGACATTGTGCTGTGACTTTTTGATGTATGTTTCTGGAATGCCTATCTTTGCAGCGCCCTTGGTGGATTTCCTGATGTAATAAAGTATTTTTAGTTTGTCACTTGTCTGCCCTGCCTGGTTCAGACCTGCGTTTGGGTCCTGGAACCATTCATCACATCTTTACATGACATGTGAACTAGATCTCCTTCAGAATAGGTGGTAGTGGAGCCATGTTAAAAGAGAGCCTTGCTCTTTGAAAGCAAAAATGATCATGTTTTGGTTGTCATCTATTCACTAAGAATAATTAATTGATAATTTCTCTTTAAATTGTTAATAAAATCGGTTCATTAATCATAGACCTAAATGTTTAAAAAAATAATTGTAATGCCTATTTCTGCTACTTGACTCTATTTCATATCATTTGTTTATCAAATGCTCTTCTAGTGAACTTACTGAAGCCATGTATGGAGATGGAGAACACCCACCTACAGAGAGTCAACCACATAAAGTGTCCTATGATAAAGCACATATCATATATTAACTGGATCTGGAATACCTAAAAATACTTAAATGAATAGTTTTTAATTTTAACCCTATTTCATTAGATATCTTCAGACAGAGCTCAGATGTCTGAGGTGCTCCAGCTTTAAGGGTTCGAGAAGCTATCAGGTAGTGAATTGGACTGGCTCTTTATGACTTTCCCTGCTCCTATCAAGGAGGAAGAGCGATCCAAGGTAAAAGCAGTTTCTGACACACTTTTCTACTCACGGACATGAGAGATGGAACTGACCATGAGCTTGACCCACCGAGCTTTGCTGTGCTTGTAAATGCAAACAGATACACATGCAAGCTAGCAGTCTCCAAGAGTCTATAAAGAAATATATAAAATGCACCTAGGAGTACTTGCGGCACATTCATTATTAGCTCTCCCTTCCCGATAAGAAACAAATGCACGCACACACAAAGCAAAAAAATAAAAATAAAACTGCACTCCCACTCTTCATTCTCAAGGGAGGCGTCTGCTCTGTGAATGCAGAGTGGGGGAAATAACATCGGGCAAACAGCCGCCGCAATTACCCACAGTGGGGTAATCACTACCACACTGCACTATGCTTCTGCTGCCTTGGAGAGAGAGTGAAATACTCAGGTGAGGAAGAAGCCAGACAGCAATCAGCCCAGCAGGAAGATGAGGAGAGAGACAGAGGGAAGAGACAGAACAGAGCAAAGGGCCATTCCTTTAATTTCCAAGGGAGAGCCAGGGCCTTAATTACTTGATGAGTCTTCTTCTCTTGCTTTCTCTCTCAGCTCAGTGCTTGTAAAAAGGTGTGTGTCTGGGAGAAAAAGAGAGGCTTGTGTACATGTGGCCCATTATGAGAGTGGGAAGACTCCAATCACCTCTTAGCACTGATAGCAAGTGAAGAGAACAACATTGCAGAGAGAACGTAGGGGGTGGGGGAACAGAGTGGTAGAGAGGGGTGATTTACGCCTTTAGAAGTGTTAACACCATCTCTCATCCCCAGCAGCTATAGAACACCAAGGTCGAGGAGTGACACAGCCGAGACAGGAAAACAAAGAGCCCAGTGCCGCCTCTGCCTATAGAAAAAAATAACACACCGTTCATGTCCGCTGTTACATTGGATACATTTAAGAGCTCAATATGCAACACAAGCAAAGATTATTAGTCATGACATATATGCCATTACACAAAGAAGTATAGTATAGGTGCATTTCAATAAATTAGAAGTTCGTTGAAAAGCGAAAAGGATTTTTAACACAGAAATGTGGGCCTTCTGAAAAGGATGTCCATGTACTGTACTGAATATGCTCTCAAGATTTGGTTGGGGCTTCGTTTACGTGACTTACTCCATCAATGCAGTGTGGCATATAGGGGATTAGCATCTGGCTCTGCTGATGTTTTATTGAAGCCCAGGTTGCTTTAATAGCGACTTTCAGCTGCATTGTTGACTCTGGTGTCTCTCATCTTCCTCTTGACAACACTCCATAGATTCTCTGTGGGGTTTGGGTCAGTTTATTGCCCAATCTATCACAACGAGACCATAGTCATTAGAGCAGGTACTGTTTTTTTTTTTTTTTTTTGTTAATGTGAGCAGGTACCAAGTCCTGATGGCTTATAAAATCAGCATCTCCATCAAGCTTTTCAAAATAGGGACGTATGAAGTCCTCTGAAATTTCCTGCTGGGATGATTTTGGTCTGGATAAAACACAGTGGTCCGAGACAAGCAAATAGTATGGGTCTGCAAATCATCTCTGACTGTGGAAACCTCACACTGGACCTCAGGTAACATGGATTATGTGCCTCTTCAGTCTTGCATTCTCCACCACAGTACAGAATTGGTCATCCAAAGCAAAAAAAAAAATGAATCCCCCACCTTATAACTCTTGCCTTATTGCTCTTCCTTAGAAAGGTTTCTCTTCTATTTAGAGTTTCCTCTAAAATGTGTTGCTTTACCTTTACCTACTCACTTTCAGAGTAATCCGGGTGAACTTGTCAGTGGGCTTTTTGGCTATTTTACTACCAACTCGACAAATACCTGAACTGCTAAGTTTACAAGTGGCAATTGAAGTGGCAATTTGATTGTGTATTTTAAAAATAGTTCTAAACTGCAGACATCTTAGCAAAACTAATTTGACACAATGCTTCTCAGCAACTGACTGCTTTTATGGATTACAGCCTTATTGGTGCAGCTGACGGAAAACATTGAGAGTAGATCAAGTTGCAGGAATTGAGGGCAGAAGTCAACTCCGCTACAAATTTTTGAAAAATACCTTCATTGAGACCTTAAGCTGATGATAAGATTAGGACATCCCTTAGAGCATAATCAACTTGTCCAGCAAGTTGTTTCCAATTGTGAATATTTTTGCTCACTAAACCCAGTTAAACTATTGTTACCAACATGCTACTAAAACCTGATATGATTCTTAATTTTAGCAGCGAATAAAAAATAGCAAATAATTAGAAATGCACCAATTTGATTTAAAAGAAAACCAACAATCAGCCAGGAAACGTCTGATCAGTGTAGCTTTGCTAAATATATATAGTGATAATACACAAAATGCTAAATGTTAAAACTGTTATTGAATAAAGGAGGCAGGTTTCTTTCTGTCACTCCAAAACACCCATTTATATCACCCTAGCAATCACAGTGTTACTATATTGTTGTGCATGATAATACACTTCTCATCATCAGAGTTTTGTTTTTTGTTGCATTTAGCTAAGAGAATCATGCTTTCCTATAAATGCTCTTAAAGCTAAACCTAAATCAAGGGATTTCAATGGGCTGACAAAACGTTACTAACATAAAAGCTACATTTCAAGTAATATTTCACTTGTGGGAGTTAAAAGGATCAGTGGCCTATTTAAAGATCTTCATAACAACCTGTAATCAAGATGTGCAGCTGGTGTCATATTTTACCGCTGAAAAAAGTACCCTTACATGGACAGTCTATATAAAGTATCACTGTTAACACTTTCTCCACTCCAGTTTTCTATTTTTTCTTTTCTTTGTTATCAGCCAGCATACATGCTGGCACTGAGCTCAAGTTCAGACCTGATGAAATGCTATAAAACGTTTGAGGAAAACTCTCTTCATTTGACCCCAAGATGGTTTTTTTATAGGATTCTTCTGTGAATTTTTATTAAATTGAAATTTTTCTTAGTGATTTCAGTGGCCTTAAGTTAAAAAGACAAAGATATAAACCTCAAGAAAAGATGTACTGTTCTCTTCACAATTAGGCAGGATCATCTTTCCAGGCATCATTTATTGCTTCTCTTGTACCCAGACATTTCAGAATAAGCAAATCTGAATGTATTTCTGAGAAATGATATTAGCTCCACAGCCCGATACCCCTGCACATGGCTGTTTGTCAGTGCAGGCTAAATCCTTATTTACAGAGTAGTACATGATCCCTCCTCAGGAGACAGACGGAGGGATCAATCCAGGGAAGTAGATCTACACAGGAAAATGGATGGCAAATCGTCTTTGTAGGTTAGCAGTCTTTTATCACATTGGATAGGAGTTTAACCCTGGGCAATGCAAAAAACTGATGCATTGTTTTCTGCTGCTAATGGAACAGTCTCTTTGACTGTTACTGTTTGTGGCGTTCTTCTAGGGTTTAGTCATTCTGGTATTCCCCTTTAAATATAAGAATGCAAATTAAGCATGCTTACAAGTCAGTCTGATACCCATTAGTGTGTATCTGCAAGCATGCATACAGAATAGGGCAGTTGCATATCACTTCCTTCTTCTTGGAAAAAATATAACCCCTTGTAGGTAAAAACAATACTGCAACCAGGACCATGATAAAACTGAAACAGAGTAGAAATGGTAATCAAAACTTCCACAGAATGAATTGTTTTGGTTTGAATTCTGCATTTATCATTGGCTTTTATTGCGTGATCTGTACATGCTTCTCAGAGCATTTCGGGGCTTTGAAATAGAGCGGAGCGCTTCCAATGTAAAACAGGACAGGAATAAATGGTGGCAAAGGGTGGAACTGAGCGGAGCGGAGGCAGACACTGCGTATATCTGGGATGAGGCTCTGCTTACATGACAACAATCTATTGAAAACAGGATTATTTTTCCATTTCTACATGACAATGTTTAAATTACAATCTCAGTTCACATGACAACAGTAGAAACATGAAAATGTTGTAACACCCCCGCCACGCCACTAGTTGGTGGTTTGCTCCAAATAACTCAACCACATGTGCAAACACTTCCTGCTTACAAAGGGGAAAATTAGCTCTTTGTTGCAGATCCGTCATTAGGTTTAAAAGAGTTAGCAGCACAAGTAAGTACTTTACAGCCTGCCATTGGTATTGTTGATATCTTCGTCTTCTGTGGGTTTTAAACTGGTCGGCAGATGTTATGTTGTGCGTGTACACATTCATTTCTACTGGTTTCAATCATACTGAGGTTGAGCCAGGGCTTTCCCATAAGAAAGATAACATTTTTCTCGTTTACACAACAACAGAGACTGGGATGTTTTTAAACCTTAATACTCTGGGACCTATTCTCAAATTGTGCCATTTCCAGAGAAAATGTGCACCGTTGTCATGTAAATGAACAGAAGAAGCAAAACTAAACTTTTCCATTTTCACCAGGAAACATCATATAAACATGGCCCAAGTATTTTAAAGTTTCAACTAGAATTGGTCAAATGTAGCCCAGACAAAAAATAACTTTAGCTTTGATAAGAAGCTTCAAAGCGTTTGAACTGTTAGCAGCTAATGTTTTGCCAGTTATTCTCACTTTGAATAAAAATAATTAGTATCTTGTCACTTGTCAACATTCCTTGTTTCTACCACATACGCAAAATGCTGCCAGATAAACCATTTAAAGTGCTGGTGCTTTTTTAGTGCTTTACTAAATGTTGTCAACTAGCCCGACTTACATACTTGATCTGTTGAGTAAGCCATTCCAACAGCGTCACTCAAGAACTATGTCCTTACTTCTTACTTCAAAATAAGGGTATCTAACATAGATACAAAAGGATGTAAAACTGAAAAGATTCTCTATAATATATGGAGCCCATAATAAAAACTTAGCCTTACTTCACTACACAAAGTCACATATTAAAGACAAACGGATAGTGCTAAGCTTGACAGACTTCACTTTTTGATGAGCAATACTGTGGCATTTTAATATCTCGAGATTATTAGATTATTAGGATTTTGTTTTCTCATCTTGATAAGGATTTTTGCTTCAAATATGTGAAAATATCCATAGTAATGTGGTTTCTCTATAACGTCCAACACCTGTCCTGATTTGATGACTGATTGCAAGTGTCGCTGTTTTCATCTGATTGCTCCCTATTCTCAATTAACTGACGAGCTCCATTGTTATTTTCTCTACGTTCTCTCATCCTGTCTGTCTTCCTAACCCACACTACACACACACATTTCTACCCTGTCTCCCTCTTGCCAACACACCCCCATCGCCAACCTCACCCCGTGCTTGACTGCAAGTGTGTACCCAGAATACCAATGATGCAGGCTGTAGATAGATAGGGCTGTCTGTCACATGGCCCTATATGTCCTGGGGCTTTACCCCAGGATGACAGCAGGCAGACACACACACACACACACACACACACACATATACACACTTAGACACACTGAGGTACCCCCAGGATGGCACGCTGTATCTCACTGAAGCATGGCAATGAGGCAAACACACACACACACACACACACACACGAGCACACATTCAGGCAAGCTAATGGGCATGCACACACTGAATCACCGCAGGGGACTGAGCCAGGCAGGGAGAGAGAGAGTGAGAGAGAGCACTGCCACTGTTCACACATGCTCACTCTTTTTCTTACTGTCCTGCAGGCAAGATAGAAAAACACTGAATATCTCCCCTACCTCCAGCTCCATCTATTTCAAACATGCATGAATGTCTTCCTGTGGGAAGGCACCCCACCAATGTTTCTCACACAAACACATTCGTCATTGACAAAGCTCTACACAGTCAATGGGTATCCTGTGGCACCAAAAATAGCAGCCTAATGGAAAAACGTTCTCTCTCTTTTCCCCTCAAACAAGGTCTATATTTCCAGTGTGGGAGTCAAAAAGCGCTGGACAACATGTTACGGAATTTGTTTCAACTTGAATGAATCACACGGTAATTCAGAAAAGCTCAGAGAAAGCTGAGGAGCGTGCAGACGCAGGCACACATGCAGGAATACTGTGCCCTCTTGACTGCCTGAAGCCATGTCTGCAAGCTCCAGGCTGAAAACTTGCAGAGAATGTTGACAAGGATAGAATGGCTGCTTGTATTTGCAGTTTGTCCCTAATTTCATCACTTTTTCTATGATTCTGTGTAATTTTAGTCAGTTCAATTGATGTGTTTTGTAATTTTTAAATCTGAAAATAGTGGTGACCAATTAGACAAGTTCAGTAAGTAGGTTTGCCAAACTTGGCTTTTGTGTAAAATTTGTGGTGCTAACTATGAAAGCAAAAAAAAAAAAAAAAAGTTTAATAAAAAAAGCTAATTGTACCTAAAACTTTCTATTTTTCTCTTTGCTAAAGGGACACATTTGTAACACTTGTGAATTGCCGTCGAGGGCAGCTGTTTGGACACCCCTGGATTATAGGTTGACACTCTGTATTCTGAAGGCCGGTAAAAGACAATATTTCACATGTGTATTGTTTAAACATATGTGAAAGTGTCAATGCTGCTTTAAAAGTTAAAGGTTTAGTTTGAAATGTCCAAATGTAAACAAATGGTTTAGGAACCTAAATCCAACAAAACAGTCAATGTGAAATTAACAGATAAGATCCATATTTGGGTCCCCTAGCTGACTAGCAATTCTGGCAAATGCCAGGCCAAAGGAACCAATGTTACCAATAAATCTGTAAAAGAACATGCTAACAAAAAGAAATATAAGAGAAGAAGAAGAAGTTTTATTTAAAAAAAAACAAAAATGAAAAAAGAAACAAAAACACATATAAGCTGAAGTCATTCTGGAAATAAACTCTAACAGTTTATTTCCAGGTACAGACAAAATGAGAAGTAGCAAAAAACATGGAGATATAAAACTTAATTGAAAGATGCTGAGGAAAATCAACTAGTGAGAATGGACAAATATTTTTTACTTGACAAAAGTAAAGAGAGAGATTGGAAATAGAATAATAACATATATATGTTTAAAACACACCACAAAGAAATGTTTTTATATACTTGATATTTCATTTTACTGTTTATTATTGCAGAGATTTTGTCTTTATATTTTTTACATTTGCTTTAAATCCTGTTTTACTTCTTTTGCTATTCCAAACCATAGGGCCAGCAAAGGTGTGGGGAAAATCTTTGACCAAGCGTTGTGATCCATTTGATGTTGGAACATCCCACCTGAGTTGGAAGGTTTATTTGGCCCATTTGGCCATCTTTTACCTATGTGCTGCAGGGTATGTGTGTGTAGTAGGAGGCAGGTGGTTTGGGTTAAAATAGAAAATGAATCAATGCACTAAGCAGCAGAAAATATTCAACAGGAAAAAGGAGAATTTTAAGGGGGCTACTACAGTTATTTCTAATTAAAAAATAACATTAACAATGCCACTGCTAGACAAACTATTGATTTTAGACTCTGTGAAAACAATGTTAGTTAAATTTGAAAGACCCTAATGTAGGTATTTAAAGAAATGAAGGACAGGGTTTGCATAGAAATTAGAGTGGAATCCATCACTAAGATCCCAGCAGATATTACAGCAGCAAATAGCAATGTGAAGGTTTGCCTTTTTCTTCTGGAAAGAATTGTTTGGTCTTTAGTAATTTAATTTCACACACAACCTATTCTGTTTTTTTATGCTTGGCATTGAATGCTTATATTTTCTACACTTGTGATGTTTTTATTTTCTTATTTTTTCTTCATATACTTTTATCTCATTTCTTATCTTTGAATATTCGAAAATAAAAGAAAACCTGACCCAGCTCATCACCACACCTAATTTAACTTCTGAACCAGCAGTGTCCATCATAAATTATATGTTGTCTATTGTTTTTAGTTTTTTTTGCATGTTTCCATAAGAGAGAAAACATGTCCAAGGAATCAATAGATTAGGTGTTGTTACTGTTTCTCCTCTATTCATTGGAATGTAATTTAATGAACATGCTGTATAAAAACTGACATTCAATTGGCGGTATTCTAAAAACAAAACTTAGAAAAAAACTTAGAAGAGAGTGATCATTGAATCTCAGAGTAAATATGTGTCATCAAAACAGACAAATCCTTTCTCTAAAAGGTAAGATTTCCATATCAACAGGAAGAAGTGAAGCCTTTTCCAGTAACAGCTGGTGCTGGCTCTCTCTGGGCTCGGCCTATGAAACATTGGGGTCAGCCCCCATATAGCAGCATTTATCGAGACATTCCAGCTGTATTGCCTTGTTTCTCATTATTCCAAGAATAAAAACCTCCACCACTCTTCCTGAAACAAATACATCGAATCATTGTAACTGTGGCAAGAAATTTTGACTCTGAGATTCCGCCAGAGTTTTGTCGCACACTCATTTCAATAATTATTTAGTCGGCAGTTGCTGTGCCAAGCTCACTTGCCCACACTGAAATACAAGCTGAAAAACAATCATCTGCAAACACTAACTGTGTGTGTCTGTGCATTCAGGGAATGAGCGTTGGAATGGCAGCGTACATGCAGGTTTGTGTGTGTTCGGCATCTCCTGCAGCATCCCATTGTTATGCTCATACTTCTACAACACCTGTTCTGAAATATGTATCTGTGCATTTCTGGATTCTTGTTGAGAAACTTGTTATGTTGATATCGCACTGCGTGTCGCAGCTACATCAAGGTGACAGCTTGAGAAAAGGTGGGATGTTTTTTGTGCAAATGAGTGTAGGAATAAAGCTGAAAGATGGGAGGCACGGCCTGTACAGGTATGTGCTGAGCATCTGAGGTGCTGAGGTAGTTTCTGCATGGGCCTGTGGGAATTTGACAGTTTGCATCTGTTTGTGTAAATGTGTGTGTGTAGAGAGGGGATGCACTTGTGCATATGTGAGTGGGCTCAGGTGGGTTATGAACTCGGCAGATGGACATTTGGAGCAGCTTTGCACCCTGAAGCAAAACACACATGAGCACGACCACATTCACACTCCCACGCACGCCTGTAACATTAACCTTGTGTAATTCTAGCCAAGTGAAAGCCAGAGGAAAAAAAAACAAAAAACATCCTCAGCACCTCAAATCACATATCGACATACTTATCCGGTATTTCAACTGTCCAAACACAGGGTAAGTCGAAACCGCCATAATAATCTAACATTTCCTCTGTGTCCTGAAAAAACCTTCACAGCCTTTAGAGATGTTTCTTGGGAACATTAAAGCATTTTCAACTGGCCGGTCTGGAAATACAAGCATGAAATCGGTAACTGCAGTACTCAGCTCTGTTTAAGAGAGTTAATCAAACCTTTTCAACAATGTCAATTTGGTTTATTTTACTCTGCTTGTCTCTAAAATATTTCATTAATCCCAAAATAGAAACGGTTTGATTCATTTGGCTCTGACTGTTGCTTTTTATTGGCTAAGTACTGCTTATTCGTAATGCTGTTGGTTGGCAAAGCATACAATGCTGCAGAATCACATTATCAGTGTAATAAAAGTGAGTAAAATGGGTAGATGCAGGGTGTAAATTGGACTGGGGCTGTCCAGGGCTGAGCCCCAGCACAGTGCCAATTCCAACCTATACCTTCAGTTGTAGGGATGCACAAAGAACTGTGGCAGATGTTTTTCATCTTGATTGGCTGGTAGAAAACTTAACAATCTGATCTTTTTCTGATCAGTGAACACATCCTACATAAGCGCTACCAGATTCCATTGATAACAACACTCTTTAGTGGGGATGCTGTTACTGAGTAAAAATTGAGTCAATGTTAACTATATCAGGTTACAAAAGTATGTAAGATCAACCACATTTTATTCAGGCTGCAAGAGAGTGATATAGAGTGTGACCAGTAGCAGATAACAAAAAGGCTGGACTGAGAACATAAAGGTTGCTCTGTATTAACCTTTTGAGCTTTTCAACCTCAGCATTGAACATGCTGGATTTAGCAGTGCTGACAGCATTCTGAAAATCTCCGTTTTAAGGCAAGCATCTTCATTTTAGGGGATGCACATGGAAACCGCTAATTCACCAATGATTGCTGTACTAACTTTGCTAATCGCTAATTTTGGATGCTAAAGTCAGTTTAAAATGTATACTCCATGATAACTTTGTCTTTGTTTTGAAATATTAATAAAACCTTGTTTGATCATCACTACTCTCTCACACAGTTGAACGATGTCGCCTTGCCCTATCTTTTGTATAGCGTACTTCTGTACTGAAGTGAATTCAGAACCGACGAAAATCAGTATCTGAAAGTAAAGCTTTACAAATTGAATGGCTGAAATAGGCCACAACATTTTGATTGGTGCTTGTCACAGCTGGAGCATGGGCCTGATCCCAAAGAAAAACTCAAAAAAGTCACAGAAAAAAATACTTGAACTTTTATACACATGTATATACAAATGTTACTTTTAGAAATGTTACCAGTGTATAGTTCTTAGTGTTTAGACAGAAAAGCAATGAACAGTTGTCTGTAACACAGACAGTCAATTGATTTTACAAGACTGGTGTTACATTGCACAGCTATAGGCTCTGTCAGACTGTTGAAATACATGAGTAGATCTTTTTGGAGTCTTTATGGTGGTTATTTTTATGTTAAGCAACAGGAAAAAAAAGGAAACTTGTTTTCAGCAGCAATTCTTTCAGACTGTCCTTCAAAGAAGAAAAAAGGAGAATTTTTCTGAATTCCTTTACATAATCCAAGGTTAGATGCTTTTATTCGTGTATCCCATTGATGACATGACTGCATGCCACTATGACTCTTCTTTTGTTACATATTTGCCATCTCTCACCCCTCCATTCCACTGTTTGCTAAAAGTCTCTCCTTTTCCATGCTTGTCTGTCTATCCCAGCTGGGTGATGGGGAGATAGGGGGCTTCGGAGATGTAGATGGAGGCTGCTCTCTCCCTGAGGAGCCTCTTCTGCCAGCCCTGTGCCACAGATCAACAGTCAGCCAGCCAGCCGTGCACTGACCTCATCCCTCTCCCTCTCACTCCCACTATTTCTGTCTCCTCCTATCTCACTTGGCCTTTCTGCCAGAAGCTATTGCCGTCCCCATGTCTCCTTCCTACGCCAACTGCCTGCTTGCTACCAACAGTGCATGTCTTTCTGGCATCCTCTCCGCCTGCCTGTCTGCTGCTCTGTGTGCCCGTCTCTCCTCTCAGGCTCTCTGTTATTCTTCCAGTATTTCTGTCTATCCACGTCCCAGTCTCCCTGCCAGTCGCTTTCTCTGTCCAATATCCATCCACCGGAAAGTGGCCAGCCTGTCAGCCACTCTGCCAATGCCCGACTATCCGGCTGTCTATTTGTCATCTGTGAGCGTCTCTATTTGTTTGCCTGTGCGTCTATCTGCTGGTTTACCTGTCTGCCCATCCATCTGTTTATTAGCTTGTCTCACTGTTGAGAAGAAATTCAAAAAGGCAAACATGAACCTCTAACCCTATTCCAAAGAAGAAATAGAAGGTGCTATATATTATATTTGGAGCCATGACATCTGTTTTCAAAGATTTGCGTAATAGTTAACTACATAAAAAGGTAAAAGTACTGTTTGAAAGCCTAAAGATATCATATTCACAAAAAAATCGGAACATCTAAAATTTAATTTCTGTGTACACTTCAAATTGAAGCAATAAAAAGTGAAAAGCTTTGTCTGCAGCTGGGTGGGAACTACTGTGTGAGGATTTGGCTGACTGTGAGTGCCTTGGAAAGGTGAAGAAGCCCATGATAGTACGTTTTGCTAGTAGAAAAAATGTAAGAATGCTACATGCTTTACTGTCAGAGTGTCCAAAAGTCTTGAATAGTACCAGAAAAAGTCGGTAGAATTGTGGCTCATTGTTTTAATGAAAAATCGCCTCTAGAAAGGTCTGAATGCTTGCCAAATACAGAAACAAAGTCTCTTAGTTGCTCATTGTTAAGATAAGGATAAAAGAAGCATATTTGTTGTGATCCACAATTTAAGATGTTTTAACAAATACATGGAAGCCATATGTACTGTTTTAAAGGTAAAACCATGTCACATTTCGTTCCTTTCTAAATCAAAGCATTCAGTATTAGGCTTTAGGACAGCAAGAATACGACAAAACTAAAGGACAGTGTATTTAACGGATTTTACAGGTGGATCAAATGAAAGAGATCTTAAAAGGGTGCTAAAATGGTTTAGTTTTTAGTGTGATGAATTTTTCTGCTTAGTCCTCTCTGTCACATTTTTTTGCAGCAGAAAAATTTGTGAAATGCTGGAAGTAGGAAAAAGTAATACAAGAGGAATTAAGAAGACAAAGGAATGTCTTGAAAACCTTTCCACCTTTTCAAATCTGGGAACTGAGCGGTTGGCATTTATGGATTTAGTTAAATTCAGTTTAGTTAAAATGGGACTCACTCAAACCAGTTTAAGTCCTTGCTGGACGCTGCAGGAATAGTGGAAACTGGCACTAATAACAAAAGAAAAGTGTCAAACACAAGTCCATGCCCAATTTCACACCTGACATTTTACAATGAGGAGCAAGCTTCCTTGGCAAATGGCTTTATTGAGTTCATCTCATCCAGGGAGTGATGCATCACAGTTTCTGGGGGTTTCTTTCCTGGCACATAATAACGCCTCATTCACTGTCTTTCTAAACAGGATGCCCAAAGCTTTCCTATCTCCCAATGCTTAGTCATCAGGCCTACTTCCTGCTAATGTTCCTCCTGCCTTTTTCATAGCTCTTTGTGGCTTTAAGAAGATGTTAGCTGAATTAAAATGCAGACTGTCCAACTTCATTCATTCCATCCTATCCATCTCTGTCCCTCCATGTCCTCCCCTATTCTTGTCTCAACAGGAGAGCAGGAGAACACTTGACTGGCTCCTCTCAAGCAAGGACCGCAGTGCACACTTGCTCAGTAGTCAAGAACAACTCTAATAGAGGTAGAACAAAAGAAAAGGAGAGAGGAGCAGAAAGAGACAGGTGAAGAGAAAACAAGCTTGCTTTGTTGCAAGGAGCCTTTAATATGTATTTTAGGATAATAATAGGATGTAATTCCCTTTTTCCATGGTGCTGACTTCTGTTCAGAAACACCACCCACAAGTTAGTAAAGAAGTCTGTTTTATTTTAATGTTTTTAGAAGTAACCCAATCAATCTGTCAGAGATCAGATTTTTCTTCTTACTATATGCTTAACAACTAAGAACCCCTACCAATTTGAATCAATACATCAGCAGAATATACTTTGCTGTATTTTTGTTTCATAAAAAAATACAGATAAAGGTTGTGTGCTCTATTTGGTTTTTGCATACCAAAAGCAAGAGCTGTGTCTGCATTCTCTCCACAAAGTCAAAATGGTTCCCAGAACAGGGTTGACTCTGCTAGGGCTACCCCCTTCACAGTCTTTTGTGTGGTGTTCATGGACATGATATCAAAGTGTAGTCATTGAAAGGAAGGTGTTTAGTTTGGGAACCTTGTGGTCCACTGTTTGCCTTTTGCAGGTGATGTGGTTCTGTTAGCATCACTTTTACCTTCAGTGTGCACTGGAGCAGTTCTCAGCCAAATGTAAAGCACCTGAAATACCAGTCAGCTTCACCAAGTCAATTGCCATGGTTCTTAACCAGAAAAAGATCGATTGCTCTCTCCAGTTTTGGAGAGAGTCTCCACCTCAAATAGATGAGTCATTTGTTCAGTGAAGTTAAGATGGAGAATGAGACTGATAGACTGATTGGGGCCTTGTCTGAAGTAAGGTAAGTGATTCTTCTGTCTGTCATGATGAAAAAAAGAGCTGAGCCAAAATGCTCACGTTACCAGTCCCTCTAGTTCTGGACTTCACCTGTGGTCACTTCATATGAATCATGACAGAAAAAATTAGATTCTAATGACTAGCTACTGAAATGAGCTTCAGACACAGCCTCACAGACAGGGGGATTATTTTGGAGTTGAGCCAGAGGTTCTTGGCATTGAAAGGAGTCGGCTGAGGTGGTTCGGACATTTGATCAGGGTGCCTCCTTGACGTGCCCCTTTGGAGTTTTTCCAGGGCATGAACCAGAATGGCTATTAATCTTCAATGGACTAGGAAAAACCTGGGATATGCCAGAATGAGCTCAAGACTGTTACTGGGGAGATGAATGACAGAATTTGTATCTTGAACCAGTTACTCCAGTGACCCAAACTCCAATCAGCAGAAAACAATAGGGAGGTCGATGGAAAGGTTAGGGACATAACATAAAATGGGGATAATCTTTAACATCCTTCATTTTCCGTTGGGTTTGCAACTACTACCTCTATCAAACAACCCACAACAGATTGCATTTCTCTTTTATGTGTTATGCTGAATAGAAAGAAAAAGTCTGAATAGATTTTTTTTTGGTTGTTAAAAATTCCACCAATCTCTTGGAAAATATGGCTACATTTAATAATTTCACAGGAACATTTACCTGCATTAATTCTTAAAGAGCTAGTTTAATGTGATGCTGCAATATTGCATTCTCTTTGTAACCCGTCTTCTCTATATTATATTTCTATCTATATCAAATTGAATGTGACATCCTGTTTTAAAGAAAAGTAAAAAGAATGAAGTATAACGCATGCTTCTCGATTTCTTTCTTCTCCGTGACACCTTGGTGTTTGTGTTTACCATCACTCCCACAATAGGCGCAGAGCTCGCTGTGAGCACATTTAAATGCTTCTGCAGCTTCATAGTCAATCCCTGTTGTGGATTGGCCCAGTTACTGCAGCTTCTGGAAGTGAAAACTGAGGATGAGTTGGGGGAGTGGGGGGATGTTGGGTATATATCTTTCTATTTATAATGATAAACCCAGCCCATGATTTTGCTGTGCTTATAGATGTTATGTATGTCAGCCCTTGTTTCTTTCTCTCGTCTCCTCATCCTTCTTCCCTCCTGTTCCCGCCGTTTCAATCTCTCCCACCTGCTCATTCCCAGCTTTCCTCTTGTTCTCCTCCCTTTTCTTTCAATCTGGTGCCCAGATGCAGAGAAGGCAGCTGTGCTGTTCTTTAAAGTGTGCCCGCTTTAAACCATCTACCATTGGCACAAAAAAAAAAACACAACCCCCCACTATAGGCCTCCATCTTTCCTTCCTCTGAAATGAGATGAAAGACGGCGGCTGTGCTTTTAGGACGGAAAGGGTTAACCAGCGCCAGAGCTGCTCACTAATAACCACCAATTATCAAACTGTACAAGAAAATAAAAATAAAAAAATGGCCCTGTCTTTTTCAGCCAAGTCTTGTTAGCCCAGAGGTAAATAGCTAGCTAGTTTCTCAACAAGAGTAGACCAAATTAGGTCCCTACAGGTTTGTAATTCCACTGTTTGCTAGACATGATATAGAAACCTCCTGATCAAGCTAACAAGCTAAACGTGCTGGATGGCTGTTTGGTAGCTCATCACCAGACTGTCAGCTGAGAGAATGACGGTATAGACAGCTAGCTGGGGATCTCATTTGAGCCGGCTAATCAGACACTGCCAAGCTTTGTGCTTATGTGGAGCCCCCCTGAGACCAAAGCCTGTGAGATGAGGGAAGTGCAACATCTGATTCTGCCAGGGAAGATGCACCCAAACATGGGGGCTGAGGGAGAAGCAGGCAGGCTGTGGGAGTCGGGGCTGTAATTAGGTGCCCTGAGCCTGACGCCCACATGCTACGAACGAGACTGTCTCCCTCCTCTCTGCAAATAGGCGCCTGGACGCCTACACATATGCACACACACAAATATATACAGGTACATAATATTTTAAAACTATGTGTTATTGAACACATAATTGGACAGAGAATGTACAGCAGTGCTTACAAAGCAAAAAATCAACAATGTATTTTGTGATAATAAAATGATATACAATGCTTCTTATCAAACTAAAGTGTTTCTCCTTTCCTGTAACTGTTGCCCGATTTTCCATTGCAGGGACTTGCAGCCATTTCCTGGGATTTTCAAAGCCCTCCATTTCGACACTTTCCTAAATAAAGGTCCTGCTCTGGAAGTAGGACTTTTAGATTACCCCGGGGTTGATGAAGGATAGGGTTATGTGCTGAGCCACGATGATTGGTAGACCCTTTCTTGCAGTGTTCTTGCTTCCACTCATCCCCCATATTTAAGACCTGCGTGTTGTTATTTTCTACTTGATATGAGATTCATATTTAAGCATAATTGTTTGTGATTGAGAATGAACCAAAGGAAGAGGACATAAGATAAGTGGACGAGACAGGGCTCCTGAGTGTTTTTACTGATAAAGACATTCAGTGGAACTTTAAGTCGGCAACACGGATTGATGTACGTCAAAACTGCAGCGGGATGATCTGAGCTCAACACCGCAAAACATATATAGGATTAGCTAAAGCTTTCCCATGGCCTTTCAGAGCAGTAAAAACATAAAGCACATACATTAACTGGGATTGCTTTTAGCCGGTTAAAAAATAAATCCCAGGTATTTAAATCCCGGGACTTTCGGTGGAAAGGGGACTTTTGTCTGGTAATTTTAAGCTTTAATTATTAGCCCTGGATTTGATGGTGTGTCCTTTAAGCCTTGAGTCTTATTTTGAAGAACGAAATTATAGGTACTTCTTTAGTAGTTGCCCTGTTCTGTTGATGGAAGCAACTGATAAACATTGTTGGCTGACTGACAACTGACAACAAATCAGTTTTAAAAGCATGGAAAAATCTCCACTACTTCAAAGCAAATGCAACCTTAGCGATGCTTCCTATGAAGTTATGGGCGCTAAACAAGTATAGACTGCATTTTATTTTTATACAACGGGCAGCTTCTTACATCTTTTTCATCCTGACTTCAACATCTTGCAGAAAATATCAGTTGTAGTCATCTTCATTCAGTGACATGGTCCACACTGAAGAGTGATGTTGCCAACACAACCTGGTAGCATTTAAGTAGGATGCATTCTAGAGCCAAATAATTAAATTCTTGAAATTTCTGACCATCTAGTGTTCAGTCTGGGTCAATGATTCATGCCATCTGATTTCTCAGTGTACCTCTAATTTAATTTTCACACATCCTTTTGCTTTAAATGGGGCACAAGTTTTCTGTTTTAATTTCTTTATATGGTAGAAACTCATTCTTCTTTAGGTTCTGGTCTGATAAGTAAGCATTCAAAGCAGGTAGCCTACTTCTTAAGAGTTTCTCCTTGATTCTTCAAGCTCAGATCAATTGAACTTCGACCAACTGTAGGAAAGCTATTGACTGCCCTAACTACTCTACACAACCCCACCCCAAAAAGGCTGAACAATTTTACTCAGGTGAAACATCTCTCTCTTTTTTAGTAGGGTTCTGATAAGAATTTCTAAATAGTTAATCTGAAGAGTGTTCATGTCGGTACAAATACAGGATGTTGCACTGAGGATGCAGCAGCCAAAACGTAAGCATATTTGCCAATATCCTTTCTGCTGTGGACAAAAATAGAAACCAAAAATTCATTCACGTGAGCCACATAGAGAGAAAAAGACCTTGCTATCTCAACTGCAGAGCCTGTCTCCCCATCTCCCCTGGTCCATGAGAGCAGAACACACTGGAGCGCTGGCTTTTGACCACGGCAATTTTAATCAGTCTTTTCACACTTCATTGGGAATTCATCGCTGCCTTCCCTCTTCAAACATTGTTTGGGAGAGTTATCAGCAGCAGGCAGCATATCCCGTAATTATACATGCAAGGTAAGTCTGGGAGCTGGGCTGAATATTTCAGCCAAGTGCATGTGCTGCTGAGAGCACCGGAAGGTACAGCTGCTTCATAATGCTGGGTGTGCAGTGGTCATGACTAAAGAATGCAGTCTGGCAGTCACATCCAGACACTATTGCTTTCAGTGGGTGAGGTAGTAGGTAAAACGTAAGGTAAATGCAACTTGATTTGCATTACAATAAGTTGTTCCATTAGAATGGCAAAGGTTATATCCGTTAATGTAAATCCATTGCATGAATTAAAGCAGATTGCTGTGATACAGAGACAAGGCCACACCAGATGGAGAGTGTGAGTGTTTCAGCACATTACATATTTCAAAGTGTTGCAGAGGCATGGTGCAAACACTACTCGAGACTAGATCGCTAAAAATTTTGATGGTTCAATGTGATTGTTTACTGTGTGAGTAAGAGGCCAGCTGTTAATATGTTCAGAACACACAGCCAGGAAAATAGAAAATTGCACACAAACAGAACAACACATGCACCAAATCCACCAGTCAGACACAAGTGGGTCCTCCAGGGGAACACAGCAGTGGAGGCACAACAGTGACTCATCCAAACGGTCACACACACGCACGCACGTCCTCCGTGGCAGTCAAGCTGTCAGATAGCATCACCACCGCACATTTGGAGCACTGTTGACAGGTGTGGCCCGCCAGTCACGCATGCACACACCAGCCAGCCACGTCCTCCAACCCCTTGCCTGACAGGAAGCCGCATGTGATAATGCAACCTATTCTAAGGCCGCATGTGTTCAACAGAGGCAAAAGCGAGAGGCTGGATGTTTTGTTCAGGTGTACGCATGTTTCTGTACACTACATACATTCAATAATCTGATGTGTCTATGGCCTGCCAAGTCCAATCTGTGACAGGGATGCAGATATGGAGTTTTGAATAGTGTGTAGAAAGACATGGAGACAGCTCAGGCGTTGCAGTGAGAGCTTGAGTAATTCTCTCTTTACTGTGTGTTGGTTGCACAGTATGGAACCATATAGGTGTGTTACGTATTTTTCTTATTAGAAATTGTCTTTGAGAGTGACTGACAATGCAATCCATGGATTTATAGAGAGGCTATTTTTTGTATTTCACCAGCAAATTGAAGATCAGAGTTTGCGTGTGAGGACATTTTCATGGCCCTCACTTGGAATTTTGCTAGGGGTTAGATTTAGGACTAAGGTGTGAATTGACTTAAGTTTAGGGTTAGGGTTAGGGTTAGGGACAGGGTTAGGCCATAGAATGAATTGAAAATGAATGGAAATCAATGGAAGTCAATGAGTCAATGCTAGGTCCTCACAACATATAGTAAGACAAGTATGTGTGTGTGTGTGTGTGTGTGTTCTTGTACTTGTTGCTGAGTGAGAACCATTTCTTGTATTTTTATCACAAAGTGAGGACATTTTGACAACGTGAGGACATTTTCCTGGTCCTCACTTTTCCAAATTCCGTTCTTAGGACAGGGGTTAGGTTTAGGACTAGGGTATAAATTGAGTTATACCCTTGCCAGCTTTGCACTTACAAGGGCCATTATGTGTATTCAAAGCCACAAAATAATGGCGTGTGTCATGTGCGAATGCATTTGGGGAAGATGTAATCGAGTTGCGATGTGTCAGCCGGCTTTCATGGGTGGGTGTGTGTGTGTGTGTGTGGGTAAAGATTCTATCAGGTGCTTGCAGTGTGTTAAGTTTCAATAACTCTGTCATTGCCTCCTTTAGGGGGTGTGGGTGCTAATATTGGGAGGGGAGGCTGTGAGCCTCAGTGCCCAGGGGCTCCTGGGGTTACTAATGTGACTCTGCCTCTGACTCACATCATGATGCTGCCACCACCATGTTTCACAGTTTTGGTCTAACCTGGCCATTCTTTTATCTACGTTTGCTGTTTCCACTACATGGCTTGTAGCAAACTGAAAATAGGACTTCTTATAGCTTTCCACAAACACGTATCTGTTCATCACTGGATTTTATTTAAGGTGTGTCAGAGTAAATACATATGCAAGCCGCATCTTTAAGATTTGTATTTGAAGAAAATGTGGTTGTAATGTCTAAAAGTGTGAAAAAGTTCTAAAGGTATGACTGCTTTTACAATGCACTGTACATCAAAGCAGGATATAAAAGCTGGTGACTAGTGCCATAAATGCAACTTGAAAGTCTGAATGAGCTTGCTACCTGCATCACTATTCATTGCTCACTCCTAATTAGAGGTCCATATGTTTGGAGGGAGATACAATTGCATGTAAACACAAAGGCACATGCAACACATCCAAACACATGAACAGATGGATAAAACACACAGGCACAGACATTCAGATCCAGACAACAGCCACCCACACACATGCACACTAAATGCACATCACTTAGAACTCACACATACACAGACAATGCAAACACACATGCACACAGACATATACCGCCCACTCCTCTGGCTCTAAGCAGTCTCGTCCAGTTACTACAAAGCCCACCAGGAACTCTTTGCAGATCAAATAATCATGCCTTCCCTCTGTTCCAATTTCTCTGCATTAGCTCTGCAAAAGGCACACCATAGAACATGTTAAGAAGTACTGCAGCCATTGGACTGGTAAAATAATGATTTCTCTCTCAACCCACAGCTCCTCACAATCTCCATCCAGAGCTGATTCAGCAACAAGCAGTAGATATGTTCAACTCTTATAGCATTTTACAATGTCATCTTGATGCAATATAATGTAAGGCTCAACACTTAAATTGGCTTTTAATAGCGTGTGAATAGTTATTTTGATGCTGTCATGAAATACACTTTAGGTTATGGAGCAAGGCTACATCTCATAAATGTTTTCATGAATCCTTTTGGGACCTCTTTGATTTAACTTTGATGCCTTTGCAATGAGAATAGGAATCACTTGCTATTCCTGTATCTTTTGTTCTTTTACTTAGCAAGGCTATGCAATCTATTAATTTGACATGTTCAATTACTAAGACCGGCTGAAAAGACATAATGCACAAACTGTGGGATAAAAATGAGTAAGTGAAAATGATAATTTCACCATCTTCCTCACACAACGAGGTGGGAAGACTAGATTCAGCTTGTGAGAGTAAGTGCCATCTCGCCATTGAGCCGAGGCAGAGTAGTGGCGGTGGTGGTGGTGGGGGGGGGGATGTTTGGTCTCTGTTATGCAAGATGGAAATGAGTTTGCTGTAGCCAAGCTATTTTGGAGCAACTCACATCGGAAAACGCTGGGCCGAGCAGGAAAATTAGGTCACATACACAGGGCAGGGCAGGGCTGTCTTTCAGGGAGGAGGGAGCGGGTGAGCGAGTGAGCAAAACGGCAGCTAAGGCTAAAGAAGGAAAACATGTTGCACTATTTATTCAGGGCAAAGGGGTGCTCAGATTTGAGTAAAACGAGCAAGATGCTGGAGCTTAGAGAGGAAAAAGCAAAGAACCGTTTTAACAGAGACCTGGCAATGACCTGAATACATTGCAGCAATGGAAGGGGGACCGAAAGGCCATCTCTGAGTGCCTAGCTTCATATTTCTCCTGCATTTTGCAACAGATCACACTAGACTTTACGATTATGTTGCCTGTGTAAAGAAAGCAATCCTGACACAGAGGATTTGATTTATTATGCATGGTGATGTGGGGCACAATTGGTGAGGAAGAATGAGAAACGATGGCATTCTCCTTGTTAACAGTAAATACGTGGTCCATCCTTCTCGTTAACCACTGAACTGAGATAAAGAAGGAAGAAAAAAGCTTGCACTGACACCGCTTCCCCCCTTCTCGCTGTTATATTTATATACTAATCATACAATTGAACAGGGAAAATCCTGTTACAGGGAATGGGTTAGGAATGAAAAAGAAGATGCAATGCAGTTAGAGCTAGATCAAAAGAACTGACAGGGAGGGTAGAGAGGGAGACAATGAGGCAAAGGAGGAACTGTAGAGAGAATATGTGAGTGTGGATGCATAGAAACAAGACCGACAAGCTATGATAGAGGTAATGACAGTAGGAGCAGAGCATTGACAGTTACAGGAGATCATTCCCAGCTGTAACTGTAAGACCAGAGGTGCACCAGGAGATCACTTCTGAGGAGACCTGCAGGTAGAAAGTGGACATATCCTAGTTTGAGGAGTGTCTATGAACAAACTCACACCTTTCAAGCATGCACAGGAGACTGATGTACTTAGCTTACAAACGACATATTAGACTTAATGTACATGTTGACCTTTTCTCTTTCTCACACCTGTTTTAGTCTATATACTTTTCAAATATTCGGGTTTTTGAGATTGAGTGTACGGCTTGGCTCAGGTCTTTTAGTGTCCCTCTTAGAAAGCTGATGTTAAAGGGATAGCTTGGATTTTTTGAAGTGAGTTTCTGTGAAGTTATTATTAATAACAGTTCCCTTACCTGTAGTAGACAGATGTCATACTGCAGTGAGTTTGCAGAAACTTCCACAAAATCCTCAGAGCAGTAGAAGGCTAACAGCTAGCTGGAAGGCTAACAACAACTCTTTGTTTTTAAGTGTATCAATGTGGCTGGTGTGGGGGGTCAGGTGTGTGTGTGTGTGTGTGTTTGTGTGTGTGTGTGTGTGTGGCGGGGTCAGGGGTGGGAATGGGTTGGGGGTCAACTAAAACCAATTAATTCAGAACATTTTGGAAATGATCCAACCGACTGATCTTCTGTTCTGGAAATCCTTTCCAAGTGCACATAAAGACCTGACGATGGAGATTTTATGTTGTGAAGTGCTGCAATAGTTGCAATACATGTATGTTGGTCATCTGCAAACTCACTTAAAACACTAACTGTGGGGTTGCTAAATTAACGCGTCCTACAGAAGCGGCTCTTTTCCATCAACAAGCGCAGCAAACAGCCTACTTTATTGATGAGTATTACTAAGTGGATGAATCAAATGAGCTTATTGCTAATGTCTTGAAACAATTATTTCTTGTTTGATTAAAATATGAAATGATTTGCTTCACCTCAACAGCAACACAGGCATTGAGCAAATTTTGTCATTTGTACCAGACTGTGTCTTCTTACTTAGTAACCCAAAGTAGAGTGTGTGTACAAACTACATATACCCTATAATACAACTCATATTCTGAAGGTTCAGATATGACAAAAAATACATCAGTAAATCAGAAGGAAATAAATGAAACAAAAAAAAATAAAACATGGATGGAATGCCCAATAAAGCATTTTTTAATCAGTCAAACACAGGGACAAAAACATTCAATGCTAACCTTAAAATAATACAATTACTTTTGACAGAGAAATGCAGTGCTGATGGGTTTTACCCTGTGAAAATCTTGGTTATGAACTAACGTTCAACAGTGACTATATGCATAATCTGCAAAGTTTCCCACACAAAGCTAGAGCAAGGATTGCCACTGAGGCACAATATTAGCACTGCCTCGGTTATAGTCAACAGCTAGATTGCAATTTTTTTGAAGATATTTTTTCCAGACCCTTCTAAACATATCTTCCCTTAAAGTGTGTGGTGAAAAAAGAAAATAACAAAAAACTTCTCTTATTGCGCTTTGTGCAAGACAGTCCTCTATTTCCTCCCACAACTGCAGTCCAAGAGATGGTAGAGCTCATATCTTTGCATTACTGTAATATTTAGAATATGAGTACTTTTAAACTTAGTGGCATCTAATTTGACGTGTAGCGTGTTGCTGCTGATTTTTAGTCTGCACTCTTTTCTGTCAAGGATCAAATTAATGATGAGTGAAAGTGAATGTTGCTGCTTCTATAACGTAACTTATGATGAACGTTTCTATAAAAGACAGGTAAGCAACAAAGGACCAACATTAAAATTCTACACAAATCATTTAAAAGAAAGTCCTTAAGGGATTACGTACTAACAACATATCTTTTGTTATGTTTAAAAACTTTACAAATTACAGCTGCCTTTTATTAGTGTTAGATGTATGTGACTGTAATTGTTTGTTACTCTTTTGATTGTTCCAAATCTTATTTGGCAGTCCCAGACTACTTTGTTTTATATTGAAGTTATACATCTGAGCAAGCATAGCTTGCATGAGGGGTTCCACAAAGATCCATGCTCGGGCCACTTTCACTCAACATCTTTATGCTCCCCCTAGCTCAGGTTATGAAGTTTTTATTTTGAGTCGTTAAATTGTAAGGTTAGAGATCAGCGCCCAGCTACATTCACAAGGCTAAAATCCAAAGAGGATGTCACAAACCCAGGTGTCGTAATGTACTTAGATCAACATTTTATTGATCCATAAGGCTGCTAAATCAGCCTTCGACTGTCTTAAGAAAACGTGCCAGAATAAATGGTTTGCTGTCAAAACAGGACAAAGAAAAACAACTGAATGCTTTTGTTTTGAGTAGGTTAAATGTGATTGTAACTCTTCCGTACCAGACTCTGTAAGAAAATTAATGAGGATGCTGCATCTCATTCAAAATGCTGCTTTCAAGTCCTGACCAACACAAAAGAAATAGATCATATCACACCAGTGTTTAAAGTATTTCATTGGCTCCGCATCCTTTTTAAAAGGAAAGATTTTAAAAGTCATTAGTCTATAAGAATGAATAGTATTGGGCCTAAATAAATTTCTGAGCTGCCTGTCAGATACAAACCATTTTGAACCCGCAGGTCATCAGAGACCTCCTCAGTGAGTATTCCCCTAACCAGAACTAAACAACAAGAAGTAGCATTTAATCTCTTTGCTCCTCAACTCTGGAACAAACTTCATAATAACTTTCAATGTGTAGAAACTGTAGGGGTTAGGGTCTAAACCTGGTTCATTTATGTCAGGCCTGAACATATACCTTACTGTAGCTTTACCATAGATATATTAATTAGTTTGTTTTTATCATGTAATAGCACTTTGTGTAAATTTGAATTTCAGTTTTTTTTTTTCTGACGCTTACATTTTCAATTTGCAGCGAATGTGGTTCTTGTTTGTAATGTAATTTTCTTCCTTTTATTTTCCTGCAAAGCACTTTAAATTACTCTATGTGTAATGCTATACAAATAAACCTAATTAATTTACTATTTATTGCATTTCTGATTAATAATTACCTGACAACAAAGATCAGGCATAAAGTAGCAACCTGTTTTATCAAAACTTACATGGCTTTTTTTTTTTTTTTTCCAAAAGGCCTTGAACAATGAAACCACATCAAAAGTGAGTTTGATAAAATCCTGTTGACATCTGAGTTTGATTTTCTAAGCTGGTGAAAGCTATGCATAAGCACTAAGTGGTCAAATTGAATCTAAATCATTGTTGCCCAAACAAAAGCTGTATGTTCACGAAGCAAAGCTATTGATCTGGACTGTGTTTCCCATGGGTCTCTGTGGAAGTCTGCCTGCGCGTCAATATTTATGCATCTATGTCTGTTTATGTTCCACTGATGCCAGCGCATGGTTCAACTTGAATATTTGCATGAATTTGTGAAAACTTGCATGCATGCCATGAGCCCATTTGTCATTGCGCGGGCGTGTGTGTATGTGTGTGTGCGCGTATCCGATAAGCCGTCAGTCCTAAAGAGGGGCTGCTCTGCTGTCATGCGATGACACCTCTCATTTGCTGCTGTCCCGTGAAGCGGAGCTGAAGGCAGAGGTCAGGCCACCCTCACAGAGACGCTGCAGCTCAGAGCGCATCATGTCCGCCTGCCTCCTGATGTGGCGCGCTCACACAAACGCGCGCATAGTCATGCATAAAACAATCACAAGTTTACCTCATTTGCATACACACAAGCACAGATGCGTGCTTGCTCGAGCTCCACAAATCAGGAGCACTCATTTAAATTTTCAATTAACTAGGCTTCCATGACCTTCCACACACACACCAAAATATTCACACAAATAAAAAAAATATTTGTTCATAAAAAAATGTTTTCTATCATCACTTTGAGTCCCTTCAATGTGAGCTTCACCTTGTACATCAGTAACTCTCTGGAACCTTTTTTATAGGAGGAAATACAATATACAGCGCCTCGATCAGTAATAAACCTCTGTCTCAACACCTCCAGTCTCCTCCACCCTCCCCTCTCCTCTGAGCCATCCATTTGTCTTGACCGGTGTCACATGCCGTCATCAATTCCCCATTAGACAGAATAATATTCACCCAATATTGCCCACGTGTGACTGGGAGATTTCAAAGTGATCAAAACCGACAAATCGGATTTACGGTGCTCGCATAAATGAACAGACTGAGCCCTCCCTGATTGCCCTGTTGAATAATGGATGCCTGTTTGGTAATCATTTTCCAATATCACAGCGCTTTCACACAAGCTCGGCCCGTCCTGTTCTTTTGGTTAGAATTTTCTTTCTTTCGTTTCCCTGCGGTGGATCTCTGCCTCTTTGACCTGATGAGTCTGGGGACGAGTTGAACTCTCAGTGATGACGCTCCACTGACAGCATCATTACTGAGGAGGCGGGTGTTGTTATCACTGAAACATCTCCTTTTATGATTCATGTTATCATTGTCCAGAGAAACAAAAGGTCAGTAGGTGCTGATGCTACATCTGATTCAATTGCAAAACATTTTACACTGATTACTTTTTCCTAAAAGTAGAAATCAGTTTGAACACGCCAGAAGACATATTAAAAGTAACCCAGATAAAACAAACTAAAGATGGCTTGCAGGTATACAAGATAAACAGAAACTGCATTACAGTAAGCTGAAATTAATTTCCTTCTTGATTATGTTGTTTTTTAATAAAATAAATAACTTCTAAATGTCCAGTTCAATATTAACATAATCACTAGCATAATTCACTAACAAAATTATCAAGATACTAACATTTTATAAGCCTAATAATAAATTGAAGGTTATGGGGTATTTTTGTCTTTTATTTTGTTTAAGTTAGTAGTATCGGAGAATTTGAACAACACTTTTTTGCTACAGATATCATCATTTATTTTGGTTTGGCCCACCATTTGTAACAGTGTTTGGCTTTGCTGCCTACATCAGAAACCTAATATCCGCACCTTAACCCATTAGATAGCGCTTTTTTAGCCCTTTACATAGCCGCCATTAAAATAAATAAACGAAGACATGACTAGGTTAAAATGGTGACAGTTAAACTTCAAATAGGGAATAATGTAAAAACATTGAACACTTATAAAACCTATTACTCACCATATTAAGATTGGCTAGCAGTCTAATATCATTCCTAATAGCCATGTAAGTAGATGAACCAGGATCTTACAATAATTAAAATGCAACAGTATTTCCAGTCAAAGTGAAATCTCTTAAGGCGCCATTGTGTGACTTTGTCAAAATAAATGTAAGCTATTATTATGAAGACAGCCTGTTATAGTGATGCACCAATCAATGAGTCAATGATCAAAACTAGATCTTGGTTTGTGATCAAGAGGAGAAATACTGAACAAATTGACAGATGCTTTCCCCCTGTATTAAATATATCAAAACTGAACATGTTTTTGTGTCCCAAAAAGTGTACACAAACTTTTTTTTTTGTGAGTTTGGTAACAACCAGATAAAAACTAAGAACATAGACTCCATTCCTTTTCTGTTGGTTTCAAAACCATTATTTAAATCAAGGAAATCAAAACAATTGTATTTAATGGTAAATGTTGTTACATTTAACTGTTGAATTCAATGAGAAAGAAACCTGAATACAGAAATGTTTGCAGGTGTTTTAGTGCTTAGAAAAGCAATTTGAATTGGCAGTTTAGGTGTCAAAGATCGGAAATTTACATCAGCCAGATAAAGCCCGATCAGTGCATCCCTAACTCTACTATTCTCTTTTACATCAAGCAACTAGCCACAAGCTTTTCTTGATACTTATTTGAAACTAGGGTCTGCATGATACCAAGAAAATATGAGCCACAATGTCTTTGCGGTTCTTTTATTCTTCATCATAGCAATGTCCCTCCAACTCGCCCAGAGCTTTAAGATCTAGCCCAGGTGCTGGCAAAAAAATTTTGATAGTCCATGCAAGTGGCCACATTTTTTTTACAGCCCACCAATTATTCACAAGCTGCCTTCGTAAATGGGATACACATTGATGATGTGAGGATGATTCGGATTTGATATATTGTGCAGCTCTTTTTGAATTTACCATCACTCCACAAAAAAAAGACAAATTTTTACGTCAAGTGTTCCTTGGTTAGATATATTGCCCATGTTTAGCTCAGGACAAATTTTATGCTGAAAATTAAGTTTGATTATTGAGTTGTCAATGAGCATTTTAAACATTTATACATGTTTTTAATTGACCAGTGCAATATATTAAATCACAATCATCATCACAGTATCGGTGTGTCCAACATGGTAATCGCAAATGTCAACTCAATGGTTATATTTAAAAAAGTATTATAGTTTATGTGTAATGCTTTCACATTCAGATTTCTCATTCTGCATGTTAGTTATATATTTGACCAGTTAAATGGACTCTAACTGCCTATAATTTCCACATTAGATGTATTTTGTTTGTTGTTAAGATACTAAAGCTCATCCATAGTGGTGGTGACATTTTATAAGAATAACGAAAGAAAACTGTCTAGAAAATCTGGGTTAACCGTAATTGATATCTCAGTGTTTAGCTAAAGCATTTAAATGTTTTCCTTGATATTGTGCAGCCTTTATTTCTAGGAGATAAAGTTTATTCCCATCATATAAAGTAAGAAATGAGCTCAGTTCCATATTTGAGAAACTTCTGGTTAACTCCAATTAAATGGTGCAACTCTGCCCCCTGCTGACAATATAACCCTCATATGTTTTCCGTCAACGTTAGCAAAGGCACAGTAACTTGTTTCAGATTAAACGTACATTCATAGGTTTTTCTTTTTTCTTCCGGATGATATGTGCATACGGGTAACATTTCCACTTCCAAATTTGTATCATTTCTGATTATTGAACCTTCAGGTCATGTTGTGCTATACCTCAGTGTAATCCTATGACACCAACACAATCAGACTCGTGTTCACAGCTCTGATGATATCATAGCACCGTTCTGCTCAGCTTCTCCTGAGCTCGCAATTTTCTTCAAGGCACAGTTGTGCTGCTAATGGGAAGAGGCCAAAGCAGGTTATGAAAATCTTTATTTACAGCTAGCTGCCAGGCTGTGTGAAGTAGGTCACAGCAGCTCATGAAATGGAACGAATCTTGCTCACACTGTTTAATACTTTTCTTCTGAAGGCTTGCAGCTTCACAAAGGCTCCGAAGGGAAAGACACAAACGTTTTTCAGTCCGACTCAGAAAGGGTATCTTGAGTCTGCTGGTAAAAAAATGTGTTCCTCTGTGGAAAACACAGTAAAAAAAAAATACAAGGCAACACAGAATCTGGAAATTTCACTGTTGGTCTAAATACTTAGTATTCAACTGGTTGTGTTTCCACAGCAGGTGGACAGCGTATCCCTTGAATGTTATCAAACCATGAAAAGGAGCTGAGCTGCACAGCCCGGTATTAATCAGGATGCTGCCATATATCAAATGATCTCCATGGCCTACAGATAAGGCAGGTTAATATAAAGCTACTGCAGCCTCTTTGGGGCACTTTATGCTCATCATCACACAGTCAGACATCTGCAACTTATACAACATGTCAGACGCTTCTGGATAGGTGTGTAGCCAGCGTAGCCCCCCTGCTGTGATGGATGCCTGTGGGAGGCTGTTATGCCACAAGGTGAAAATGTCCATTAATCAGCCCCACTTCCTTCACTGCCTTGGCTTTCCCATTACCAGCACACTCCAAGCAGCCTGATTGGTTTTTAATTGGCCTGCCTGCAAGGAGATAGATCACATTTTCCCCGAGGAAAAGTACAAAAATGTGTGTGTTTGTGTGTGTGTGAGATGGGGGCACCTGTGTTTTTTTTGTCTGGAGGAATACCCTCATTGTTTGTACATGTACTCATTTGTGAATGTTTATTACATTTGATAGAAAGAAAAGTCTATCTACTTTCAATTGTATACAACAGAAAGCCTAAATCAAGGCATGGGCTGCATATTGATCTAAAGGTATAAACATGTGATAAACAGTTTTGGTTTAAAATCATCAACATTTTTTATCATACCGTTTGTTTGGTTGAAACTCCTTTTAATGAAAGGTCAGAGAAATGCTGGAGTGACCAGAGTCTTTCATCCTTTTACGGAAAGCACCAGTTTTCTCAGGCTTGGGTTAATCTAGCATAGATTAATGCGGTGCTGCCGTTCTGCATTACCAGTTGCTGCGCACTGCTGGAGTTCTGGCTGAAAGAATCCATCAATGCTTTTAAATCGTTTACAAGAACAACAAATTTAGCTGGAAATATTTCTGACTATGAAAACACAAACATTCATAGTGTGGGAACTAAAAGAGAACCACCTATCATTCATCATTCATATGACACTGTTTTGAAGCTATAGTTAGCAAACTACTTTCTGTTAAATAGCCAACTATAGGCTAGCTGACTGAGTAGATCCCAGCTAATTAACTTTCTATTATGGGCTTTGTCTTCAAAAATGAAAATATATACGTGCAATAAGCACTTAAAAAATACAATGAAGTTCACCAGGTGTTTACATTTTTGCTCAAACCTGAGTCCAAATCAAATTAACAGTCTTACAGATAACATTATAACAGTTAAAATGTTATGATATTCTAGGAGCAGTAGAATAATTGTTGTATTTTGTTTTTTCAATTTTTAAACAGTTTTATTTAAAAATTTTTATTAAATACAATGATAACGTGAAACTGTGCTGTTTTTAATCAAGGTCATCATAGTATATGAGAATCATACTGGCCCACATTCAGTTAAACCATTTCATAATTATTATTAAATTCACAGCAAAAACCAAATTCTTGTGTTTCCACTAGTTTGATACAAATCAAGAATTTAAATCCGACTGAAGGATATACCATAATTAGTAGTGTGTATACCGGCAGGCGCAGCAGGAATGTATGTCTGAAGGACGCGGGAGCATTTACATCTTACACTGAGTAGATGTCCGTATTGACAATATGTCTGCTTAAATAGATCATTCTCCTCTGCACCCTAGAGTGACCATGTCACTAAAACTGATTGGAAGACCACATTGATTCCCTTTAGTATCTTCACACACACATTTACAAAGACTAGTAATATAAAACAAAAATGAGCATTTATACCTCTACTGGCTTTATTTTAAAGGAAAAATAGCAGCTTCCCACAACAGGGAGGCATGATCATCTGCTCTGCACTGGAGAGATTCAGTGGTGTAGAGCACAAAGCTGCACAATCTGGAGCTGCACCCAGTACACCAGCAAGTCTTACTCTGAGCAACTGGGCAGTTTTTTAGAGCATTCCCAGGTGTTTATTACAGATTAAAAAACATTTTGTTGGTTTTATACAGTATTTTATTTTGTAAAACTAAACTAATAATTTATATATGTGAGTATGTCTCTCCAGTATTATTTATTTTAGCCACTGCCTTTAGATGTAACCATGATCATAAAGGGAGCGTTTGAGGATTAGAGGTCAGGCTTTTCCTGGCCAATACTAATGTCAGGTTTTTTCTCAGATTTTATTTTCACTGATTCTGATTATTTTCTAAGGATTAAAACACATGAAACAGAACAAACACGACACAGGTTCTTTGACAGAGGAAGACGTTTTGAATCCAACAGAAAATTATAGAAGTACAAGCTTTTTTCCCATTTGTGCTTGGAAGTCGAATACCTCTAGCCCTTTTCTGTTTTCCTTCACTGAAAGAACTTGATAAAAGTGCATGTTGTTGGTTGATCCTCCCACCAAAAATAGTGTGAGCTCTTAGTTTTGGTATATTGAACAAATTGGGAATAAACCACATTTGTAAGTATTAGATCTGGCAATCATTGTTTGGGGAAACTGGTGGATTCTGATTGTTAGTTCTCTGGCAGATTGATTGGTGCACCTTTAATATGGCTCACACTCTTCTTCTCTTCTTGATGCTCTTCCTCCAACCAAACAGATGCTAATCCAGCAAAAAAGGACAAAATGTTCCGGTGACTTCCCTTTTAATTAACTTTTGCTGGAATTTATACTTTTAAATTTAAAATTGTATTTTTTGAAACGTTATAATGTTTGCAGCAATGTTTCAGTATATTTAGTAAATTTATGTTTTTGAAGAACAGATCCTACATTATTTTATCACGAATGTAAAGTATTGTTATACGGTATTGAAGTGCTCAGTCATGCCAGACAAGTAGACCTATAATGCTCCTCACCTTCTGACCCACCCTTGTCAGCTGAATATAGGGGATCCCCCGGAGGCTTTTTACTGCTAAAGGACTCTGCACTTTTCTTCACAGTAACTGTGTGCAGTGCATCTAACCCAACGGTCCAGTCTTACATCCAGTTTCCTCCTGGCTCCAACTCTGACCAGACTGTTATGATTAACAGGGGCTGGGTCCGTTTGCTGTTGTTCCACAGAAAGGGAGAGAAAGAGAGATGAGCAGAAACGGCAGGGAGGGAGTTCCTGTAACGTTGGACCTGGTAAGACCCAGGTAACGTGCTTTCCAATATAATTTAATCACATTTAGCTTTCTGCCTGTCGTCTGCTCAACTCAGCAAAGCACATCAGGCACCGTCGTGGCACAAAGTATTCCCAATAACAAGTGAAACGCCTCCTTCCTCTCGCAGTTTCCATAAGATCCCGGAGAACACGGCTTCACATCATGCCGAGCAGCTCATATCAATCTCTGTACACACATACGTGGAAACTGAGCTAAAGACACAAACAACCATTGTTACTGTCATGAAAGGATAACCTCAACGTGTAATGCGTCTTCTCTACAAATAAACTGAAACTCCAGATTACAATAATGAATACTGTAAAATAAAGGCAAAAATTCTTCACGTTATCCCTAGATGTGTCTGACCCCATGTTTCCACCGTTTGTTGACATGCAAATCACTTAGTTGGGCTGACTTTGTTTGTGTCCGGACTAAAAGAAGCAAGTTGCAGTACATCTGTACAGTAAATACCACCCATGGGAGCACACACAACAATATCTGCATTGTCCCTTCCTGCACTCTAACTATCAAAACAGGGACAAAACAGAGACAAAAGGGACCAATGCATGAGTCCACTGTAATTTAAAGCCTGAAAGTCTCATGCAAACTTATCTTTTTAACCGCTTTCATCTCTTCTAAGTGTTTCAATTAGCTCCAACACCTCAGGTGAAAAAGCTTGCACCAAGAGCAACTGAAAACTTCAGGAATGGCACCACTTTAAACAATGAGGTATTCTAAAACAGAAACATTTGTTTTTGTGTATTTCACTATTTCTTAGCAAAATTATAAAAGTATGATGACAAGAAATGCTCATTTTAAGTTTGGATTTCCAGCGTTATCCACACCAGAAGAAGAAAAACTTGTAGAACACACTTTCAAATTAGCACTGGTATTGGAATTTGACCGCATTTGATTAAAGAGGATGTTTTCTACTTTTAGAGCAAAAATCAGCTCTAAAAAGTCACAAGCATAGTTGTTCTCAGGAACTACAATAAACCACATACAACAATCAACAAACAGACACCAGATGGAAGGACAAAGTGTGGAAATCAGAGTCCAGTATCTGCCAACAACAATGGAAAAGACGCAATATGCCAAAAGGAAATCATAATGTACCTACCAACTGCAGTTGTGTCTTCAAACTTTTCCTCCTCCTCTGCTATTATTTCCCTTTATTTCACTCCAAATGAATTCCCTCACTAGGCTCACTGCAAAGTTCTGCTCTCCTCCTGCATGCAAATAATTTTTCACGACTTGAAAGATGACTGTGGGAAGGAGAGGGAGAGAGAGAGCGTAAGAGAGAGAGAAAGAAAGAGCGGAGGCAGAAAAGATGACAGAGGGGTGGAGGAGTGGAGATAATGGTTGGGAGCGGACGGCCAATGGGCCCGGAGCCTAATGGGGAGGAAAAGGAAAAAAAAAAAAAAAAATGGGAATCAGGACACACCAATGAGGCGCAGCCTGGAGAGGGAGCACAGTCCGGAGGAGACTGAGAGAAAGAGGGAGCTCGCATGGAGAGATAGAGATGGAGGGAGAGAGAGAGGGAAGAGCTGTGCATAGAGGATGAGCACGGCAGGAGGAGAGAGGCGAGAATCCCAGGCGAGATGGAGAGACTGCAGATCAGAAAGAACAAAAAGAAAGAGAAAAAGACAGAGAGAGAGAGAGGAAGGAAGGAGCCGACTTACCCGGGTACCGCCAGTGGCATCCTTCACACGCCGCCTTGCAGACTCCACACACACATTCAGCCACCCGGCGATAGAGGCGCACGCCGTGCTGCCGCTGAGACCAACCAATAGCGAAATCAACAAAGGAGAGGACTGCCAGAGCTGGCTGGTATACCCTAAAGCAATTGTTCCTGTGTGTGTGTGTCAGTGGGAGAAACTGGGAGTGTGTATGAGCATGTGTTTGTGCAGAGAGGGAGAGACAGCTGAAGGAAGCTGAATCGCACTGTTCTTGGTCCTATACAAGCTGAACTGCTTCCCTCCTCTCTATCTGATGTGTATCTGACTCTCCTCTGTACACTCGGCATGTATGTATCCTCCAACACTCTCCCGCCCCTGTGCTCTCTCTGCCTGCTAATGCGCCCTCCTTTCCCTTCTCCCTCTTATACATTTATTCAGGGCTGCAGACTGTCTGCTCTCGGAGTCAGATCTTCCCACGGGGAAGAGATGGAGGGGCGGGAGGGGAGGAAGAAAGAGGGAGAACAGAGGAGGGCTGGAGATGATACTGAGCCATGTGGAACATCTTCGGTGCATTCATTTTAAAAGGGATGGACACAAATGCGTGCTTTAGTAAAAGAGAAGCTTAAGTGCAGAATATATTCCTACAAGGTGAAGCATGTGGAGCAGAAGACCCATGTGGAGAACCTTCTGGAAGCAGCCAATGTGAAAGCTGATTTACAGTAAAAACGTCAATACCTGCAGAGAAGACAACTTCAAGAACATCAAAGTAAAAACAAATCTAAAAGTGGAAACAATGTACAAATCAAACAGAAAAAGATACTAAAGCAATGATCTGAAGCTTAGCTGCCTAAAAGTATAAGCAGTACAATGCTTGCAAAGGTTTTCCTTATACTTTTTCACATTTTGTCATACAAAAACCACAAATTTCATATATATATATATATATATATATATATATATATATATATATATACATACATATATATATATATAAATTACTAGGATTGTTTTTGACAGACTGTGGAAGCAGTATAAATGCTCTCATTGACTGTAAAGGATGCGTAATTTCTGCTGAGTTTGTACTGTGATGGAGTGGAGCATAGACAGTTGCTGTTTAAATTGGAGGTAAGGCTTTGAAACCATTTTATTGTAGCTCTGGTTGTATGTTTAGAGTCCTGCTACAAGGTAGCCTCTTGGCTACTTCTTTGATTAAGGCTCAACTTGCCTCACCTGTCAGTTTATGTGAACTGCCATTTTTTGTGGACAGAAATTAAATTTCACATCATCTTGCTTCCTAATGGTGAAACATGGTGGTGGTAGTAGCATGCTGTGGAGATGCTTTTATTCAGCATGGACATGGAGGCTATTTGGAGCTGATGGAAGGATCAACAAAGTAAAAGTCAATCCTGGAAAAAGCCCTCTTGGAGGCTACAAAACACTTGAGACCGGGGTGGAGGTCCACCAAACTGTCAACCCTACTAGGTTTTTCATGAACAACAAAAAAAATTATGTTTTTTCTCAACACAAAAGAAGAAAGTAAGCTATCTAACTTGACATCAGAGAGATATGTGAACATTTGACTTTCCAATAAGCGTCTTTAAAGTTATTTCAAGCATTTCCAGACTGATTCCAGACTGGGAAACTCACTACAGACCTTTTGGTTTATTAACTATGTGATGATATATTGACTTGTCATTGTTATTGTTATTAAGAAAATCAATAAAAGGAATGAATAAAAATCATACAATTTGTGTCTTTCTGTTTCATTTGTTTTAGGGGGAACTGATGACATTGAAAAACAAGCATTGGGGCAACCACAGGCTAAATCCAGGCGGGATGGGAGAACAGAAAAAAGACAAACGAACCCAGGGAATAAAACAAAAATGTAAAAAGTGAGAATAAAAGCACTGAAATAAAACGCAACCATCCAGTCCTATAAAACCCACTGACTTTGACATGTTTGGCCTCATTCAGGCTGCTGAGAAAGATACAAGATGTAAACCTAAAGAAAGTCTCCGGTTGATTGCTAGCTTGCTGTTAATTAACACTCTCCCTCACCACCTTCCAGACTTCGAGGCTGGCTAAGCACCAGAATTGAAGAGAGGAGAAGATGAATGAGTATTGAAACAGGCTATCTGCAGCCATGTGTTCAGCGATGAGCCCCGCTCACAAAGCAGGGGACACTCTTTACAATATAATCATGCTTGAACCATAAAGAGGGTGACATTCATGTTCACTCTCATGTGAATAAAAATGTGAATAACGATGCAATGATTTCCATATTTACTCAGATTTGCAATCACAAGGAATGCTAATTTGATCCCCAAGACATAGTCATAATTAGATTATAAATTAGGTTCATTTCTTACCGGACAAGAGGTGCTAATTCATTCATTTTCATGTGGTGAGCTGGGTTCTGCTGAAAATGCAGCAGCCCCTCCAGGCAGAGCTGCATATTTGGGACTCCTTACTCGGTTCAGATAAGCAATAACATTTTCAAAGGAAGCCACATAAATATTTAGATTTGCATCCAAAAACATGAGCATATGCTCCTCATACAAAGAATAGCTGCATATGAAGCATATTGTTTTGATGTTCCTCATATCAGTAAACAAATCAAATGCCACCCAGCAGTGTTTTACAGAACCAACAAGCTCTGCTCTCTCCAGGAACATTGCCAGGCAGCTGAAGAAGGCATGATAAGTACTCCTGTGGGTTGGGACACAGATGCCCTCAGGGCGTTTAATATTACCAAATTCAAATTTTTATTTGGCTATGTTAATGCCAATCAAACACAATTAATTTACCCCACTATCTTAAATAAACAATTGGGAGGAATGGGCACAACACAACAAACAGAAAAATTATGAATCTGGGTACATTTGGATGATACTGGAAATACGAGTAAGTGCAGAACCAGAGGTATGAATAATGCAGAAGTAAAGGGCTGACTCCTAAAAATGTATAGATATTCATTTCTTTAGTTAAAAGTAATTATAGAGTTAACAAAGCTATGATTTAAAATGTGAACCTATAGCTACATTTGGAAATTAAATTTTCAACATTTGCAAGATGTTTCTAAAAATATTATGGTATTAAATATGTTAATATATCAACCACTCCTTTACAGGGAGTGGTTGGAGACTTTGGAGGCTTCAAGAGGTAATCTCACACAACCTCACGGTCCAAGGTTGCATGATGCATGAAACACAAACTATCTCAAGTGAACTGCATATATTTGTGCACAAATATGTATTTTTTCATTTTGCTTTTAGTAATTTGATTTAGGAATGTCTGGCCAGTCAGAAGATACAAATAAATTTCAGTAGACTGCTTATGTCCTTTAGTACTCCCCTAGAAAGTATTAGTTGCTTTGGAATTTTTCTTAATTCAGTTTTAGCTCAGGTTTTTTTAAACTTCTTTCTGTTATGGATTCTCATTCTGAGGCTGGTTCTGCTAGAGGTTTACTCCAGGCAGCAGTTTCTATCAGCTGTTGCCATATGCTTGGTCTGAAGGACTTGAATAATACTGTTTACAAATGCCCCCCATCCAGTCCAACTGAGTTGGAGCATTCATTCATTCATTCATCTTCTATACCACTTATTCCATAGTGGGTCGCAGGGGATCTGGTGCCTATCTCCAGCAGTCTACGGGCAAGAGGCAGGGCACACCGTGGACAGGTCGCCAATCTATCGCAGGGCAGCACAGAGACATATAGGACAAACAACCACACACGCCTCATTCACACCTAAGGGTAAATTAGAGAGAATTTACCTGGCAATCATGTTTTTGGACTGTGGGAGGAAACCGGAATACCCGGAGAGAACCCATGCATGCATAGGGAGAACATGCAAACTCCATGTAGAAAGACCCCTGGCTGCGAGTCTAACCCAGGCCCTTCTTGTTGCAAGGCAACAGTGCTACCAACTGTGCCACTGTGCAGCCTACAGCTTGGACAATTTTGTAAAAAACAATGGGCAAGCATTTCTGTCTCTAAATGTTCTGGTAGCAACTAGAACTGCTAGCGGCATACCCCAAAAGACTGCAGCTGTGGTTGCTGCAAAATGAAGTTATGTAAATTAGAATTTATTTATTTTGTGCAAGTGATACTGACGTTTGTGACTTTTTCTCTCTTGCGAACCCCCTACGCATCTGGAGGCCCTAAGCAACTGCATAGTTTGCGTATCCCTTGGCCTGACATAACAATTCAATATGTGTGATTTCTAAGGGAGTATAAACCTTTTGGGTTTTGTGACAATCATCCCATAAAGATAATGGGCAGAATAAATGACTACCATTTCTTTAAAAAGTTTAATTTTACCTGTAGGATAACCGAATTATTAGGATAAAATAAAATCACAATCTTCTGGTGTAGATTGTAGAATAACAACCTTTTAGTTAAATTCTTTACAGGAAACAAAAGGGCTTTAGTATTTTTAGATCATTTTAAATTTATGAATAACGTTTTACAAATAATTTGTAGTTGTATAAACAACTTATGAGTACTCTATATTAGGTTACAAACTAAACTGTGTATCTAAAAACTTCCAGTTTAGACTGACTGCGGAGAGAAGAAGGGAGAAAATGAAGCAAACGTCAAAGCTGCAGTGAGGATGGGAGGAGCAGCGCTTGTTATTGAGCTTAGAGGTCTTGAAGCTTAGAGGAGTGGAAGCAAGCGAGCACAAGGGAGCTAAAATAGTGGGGGAGGAAGACGCCTGTTGTGTGTTGGGATTTGAGATGATAGCATGGAGAAGGTGAAGGCCTGTTGTTCAGTGGGACTGAGGGAGGAGAGCAGGTGGGGTGAGGGAAGAGGAGAGGAAAAGGTGTGTATGAGGGAAGAGGTTGTATCACTGGTGTACTGGGAGTAAAATACAAAGGAACAACAAGTTCCAGCCTACTTATGTACAGTATGTGTTTGTGTGTGTGTGTTTGTGTGTGTGTGTGTGTGTGTGTGTGTGTGTGTGTGAGAGAGAGAGAGAGAGAGAGAGATAGTGAGACACTAGGGTCTTTGCAATGGGATGACAAATGTGCCAGACATGAAAGACCAGAGAGCAAACAAATCCACAGGGAGTCTCTCTACCTGAACACAAGCACATCTGCACACAGCAGCAGCAACAGCACACGACGGGAGCTTCAGGGGATAAATACACCAAAACATGCATACCCACAATGCAGGACTACATTTGCACACACATAACCAAATTTCTCTATTTGCAATTTACACTTATACTCCTCTCTTTACTTGCAAGTATATAATCCTGAAACATTTACAGCTGTTTCTTTAATGCTTTTTATTATAAAAAAGTTACATTTCTAAAGAAGCAAAGAATGGCTGTAACTTCTATGAGATTATCTTGAGATCCCAAGTTGACAATCAAGTAATTTCAAAACATCCAAGGTTTGATCTTTTTATCTCAAGAAAAAAAAAAATGCAAATTTGCTTCCTAAAAATCATAAGATGATTGTTGTGCAAAGATTGGTGGTTCCTGTGTCTCACCCAGTGTAATTATGATCTATGCCTGTAATGTTTTGATCAGTGATGGATGTTCCCTGATGTGACATTTTCAGCTTGAATCAGTTGCTGGCAGCGCAGTTTCTGGCAACACTGCCCAGATCTCTAATTGAAATAAGTAAACATGTTAACCTATTAATAAAACAGTCTGTGTTGTCTTGAGTCGATTAGATAAATAATTAATTATCCAAAGATAACACAATGAAACACATTTTCTATGCATATCAGATCTCAGGTTTTGTCAGTCAGTCATTTTCTACCGCTTATTCCATAGTGGGCCACGGGGGAGCCGGTGCCCATCTCCAGCAGTCTATGGGCGAGAGGCGGGGTACACCCTGGACAGGTCGCCAGTCCATCGCCAGTCCATCGCAGGGCAACACACAGGTTTTGTACCATTCAGAAAATATGAGCTCTACTCAAACATTCAGGTAACCAGGTGAGCAAGATGTAATTTGGGTGGCAGGGTAAGTCCGCGTCTTTGATACAGGTTCGTTTCCTGGTTGCATCAGGAAGGGCATCTGGTGCAAAATTTGCCAAGTCTGTCTGCAAGTTGTCCTGGCTTGCTGTGGCAACCCCTGAGTAAGGGAGATGCAGATGGCTGTGCACAAGATGCACACAAAAACTCTGAAATACAATCACAACTCTTAATATGTGGTAGCAGATATGATTAAAGGGGTTGTAGAAAGCATCTCAGGAGCATTTATTTGGTGAAATCTTCTGCAAAGGCTAACATTTATTGAAAATCTACAACTAAGCAGAGATGTTTTAGTCAAGACATTTATGGACAATTTTGGTGAATTTTTTACATCTTTTAAATATAAAATTGTTCACAGACAACTATGTACGTGTTCTCTTAACTAAAAGGCATTTTAACACATTTCACTTGTGTACTATAAAATAGAGAATGAAACAAATAATGGGGCAATATTTCATTGTTTAATATATTAAGTGAGCCACTTGCAGCTCTGAAGCTGTAGGTTTCAGACCCCTGATCTAGCAGATTAAAACTGTGATCCTGTCCCAATATCACTGAAGATAAAAGTGCAAAACCTCATTTTTTAATTCATTGGTAAAGTAAAACTGTAAATGTAAAAAAATTAAATTGGTCCAAGGAACCAATTGCTTACAGTTTCTGTTTTGAAAAAAGTTATTATTGTTTAGTCTAAATTATGTTTATGTGTGAAGTTCTGCTCTCGCTAAGATGATTCTTATAATTGTTTTTTAGTGTGAAAAAGGGTTTGTGGAAGGTTAAGGAATGCGGTCTGGAGTGGATCACTCCCTGGACATGACAAGCTTATACCATATATGGGAATGACTACTCTTTTAGGTTGAAATCTCTGTAAAAATTGCCTGAACCAGTTCCCCCTTTTTGCTTGTTGGAATGTGAGTTGTAAATAAAAGGCTGGTGCAAGGATTTCTCATTTTGTGAGAAGGAATTCATTGGTCTGGCAGAGGACTGTCTCCCCCTTGCAAGTCAAACTTGTTTGGTTCATTTGTGTCTTTAATTACACTTGTCTGTATTTATCAGCTTTCTAACTCTAACAGTTTCTGTGCATCTTCTGCGCATGTCATCATAAGAAATTGATTTAGTTTTATGTCTTCAGTGCTGGGCCATAAGAGGGGCTATGATCAGTTCTACAGGGGCACTGGCCCCTGTTGGCCCCTGTCTACAACTGCCCATGTCTCCAATTGATTTCAGTTTTCAGAACACTGTGGTGCAAATCTTACTTTTAACATAGTCCTGAATAAAAATGATAAACAAGGACATATATGTCAGCACATTTAGCATCTAAAATACAATTGTTAACATCCATCCATCATCTACACCTGCTTGCGGGGCAGCAGGAGGCTGCCCCACAACCAGATGTAGGTGATGGTGAGATCAATTAACTCTGGAAACCAATTAACCTAACAGTCATGCTTTTGGCCAGTGGGAAAAAGTCAGAGTACCTGGAGAGAACCCATGCTTTTATAGGGAGAACATGCAAACTCCATGCAAAAAAAACCTCAGGCAAGGATTTTAACCCAAGACCTTTTTGCAGCAGAGCAACACCACTAACAAATCCACAAAAATTCTACTGATGTTGATATGCAATAATACTTTTCAAAGAACTAACTATATTTGTTTGTATTTGTTCAGTTTCTTCCCATTTTAAACTTGATCTGGTCAAATGATCTGCTAATTATCCATAGATAGAAGTCAAATACATATTGCTACATATGTATGATTTGTATAAATCATAGTTGTTTTTTTTAATTTTATTTTTTATTTTTTGTACAAACTGCTCCTTTCAAATAAAACAATGCAAAAAGTTTCCATCATTTATTTTCAACAATGTGAAGAGGGCTTTTGAAACTGCAAAGCATCTAGCGGGTAACGTCCATCTATCCATTAGCTACACCCACTTACCCTGAAGAGGGTCAAGGGGTTACAGCCTGTTCCTGCTGACACTGGGCGAGAGGCGGACAGCACCCTGGACACATTTCTGGTCCCTCACAGGACTAACAAACATTCAGTCAACCATGTACACTCACATCTAATTTAGAAATTCCAGACTGTGGGGGAGAAAAAAACCCACACAGGTGCATTAAAAGGGCCATGTTTGGTTTTAAGCTACCCATTGAACCACTGCATGGTCTGCAAGGGAAGGTACTGAAGTATTCAACAAACATATTTTCACAATCCAAATCATAGCAGTGTGTTTACTTCATGTTCATCAGTTAAAAAACAAGAGTTTCTGTAGCTCAAGAGTTGGAAAGCTCATTGAACAGATGCAATGTTGGTGGTTTAATTTCCATAAAGTCTTACAGAAGAATCTTTACTATGTTACTTCACCATGTTAAATGAAGCAAAGACGGGGCACGGCAGTGGTGCAGGGGTAAACCCATGTATATATGTAAGGTAAATCTAGGGCAAAATTTTAATACAAAACAACAGTTACACGTCTTCAGTTTCTGAAGTACAAGTGCACAAATTGTATTCTGTGTCACACACAAAAACCTCTTAAATTCAAAGTTTTGTCCAAATGGACCCAAAGCGAATTGTGCAAAACTAATTGACACACCTATATTAATATCTTTCCACAAAATATTTTTTTTTAATCTTATTTTATTCCTTGACACAAACGCAAATCTGTGAACACAACTGATCAAATCTGCTGTTGTGAGTCAGAAATGCTGCTTTACAAGTCACATTCTTTTTTGGCTTATGCCACAAACGTACTGCAGACAGTGGAGCAAAACGATCTTTGACTTAATGGTAATTCATATGGCTGTAAAGCAGAGAGCGCTGCCTGCTCCAGACTCACTAAGTATTAACCAGAAATACAAATACCGCCATGTTGAGGATTATGGGGACTCAAGAGTTGTGTCTCGACTCTGATGCTGAACATCAGCCATTCAGCACTTAATATTGATGGAGGAAGCACTGTTTCTCCTAACCAATTTCTCAAAATAATTTGAACTCACATAGAGATGGGTGTTGGGCCTATGGCCTATGCTTCTGCTATTGAGGGCACAACCGACGCTGTCCATATGAATACATATGAGTAACATATTTTACTTTTAGAGCAGCGGGATGGATGTTTTTTTTTCTGTTAGATGTATGGGAATTTTCACATAGGTCTTAAATGTGTCATAACAAAACATGTAGAACATTTGTTGTTTTTAATGGAAGGGCTTCTTTAAAGAAACCTGGAATTATTGTTGCTGGTGTTGCTGTGTATGCTGACTTCCATTGCAGGCAATAATTAACCCACTGAAATAAAAATATTATATATTGTAAAAGTCATTATCAAGCACATCTAGCAACATACAGTTGAATGTCTGATACATACTATATATGACAGAAACAAGTAGACCACCTTCTTTTGAACTAGCCCTATTAAGCTTTCTCATTAGCCAAGGTTGAAATAATTTACTGGTGAGTGAGTCGCATAATCGCTGAAGTAAACCAGTTGGCTACAGCTGCGTAAATGAACAGGCCTCCGCAGCTAGCTTGTGCTATTTTACGTTAGGTTCTAATGTTGTGTTAATTCTAGTTAATCCATCATTTATAATGGCACAAAAGAGGAAAATTACTGCTTTCAAAGTTTTGGATAACATTTGACCAGTGACATTAAAATGGCTGCATGGGATGAGGAAAAAGATGATGAATATTTGATTTGGAGGAGAGGGGGCTAGTTCATGAGTAAGTTGTGGTGTTACTTCTTATTTCTAGGAGATTGATGTTACATGTCTGCTATTTCAACAATATTTTACCTATTTTACCTTTGTAATTACTCTTGTGTAGGACATATATAAACAACATTCACCCATCCCTTCTCCAGAACAAAGAGGCTGCATCCTTGTTTGTGTGGTACTAATTCAAGGCTTGTTTGTTCTGTGTTTGATTCAGAGTCACTTTCAACTCTATTGGTGTTGTGATTATTATTATGAATATATTATTTCATATTTCATATTGATATTATAATATTTTATCAAATAATAGTTCTGCCTGTTAGGGGTTGTCCTGTGAATACCAGCCCTATACGGCAGTGTTATTAGGACAATAGAGAAGATGGGTGAGCCAAGCTCTGGCATTACTGAACAGCAAAACTCTGCACACACATGGAATAAATTCACACAATTTCTTAAAATACAAACATTTATTAACAAAAATAATTCAACTAAAAGTCAAACATATTTCAATCAAAAAACTCTTTACTATACTAGAACAATCCAACGAAACTACCAAGCAAATGAAAGAATAAGAAAGACCAACTATATACAATACGAATAAGTAAATCAAAGAGGGTTGGAAACCATGGCCAATAAAATGATGCAACATTACCATTCAATGTTATTTATGTTTGAGAACCAAAGGTTATCTTGAGAAATCTTGAAATTAAGTTAAGTTTACCTTCAAACAACCATTCACAAGGCAAGGTCAGATAAAACATTGTTTTATAAAATAAAATTTTAAAGAATGATTTCCTAAATAAAACCAACTTTCTGGATGACTATTTCTCAATGTTGTTTTAATTAGCTGCATTTATTTAGTACAATGATATTTAAGGAAAGAGTATTAAGGAAATATTAAAATAATATTTAAGGAAATATTATTTTGAATAAGAACCAAACCTTTCTGGATAAATGAGTCTTAATGGTGTTTGATTAGCTATAACATTTAGTAAAATAATATTTAGGGAAATATTATTTTCCTAGATTGGAAACTAACAACCTTTCTGAATAAATTATTCTTAATGGTGTCATAAGATGAGGTCCTAAAATCAAAAATTTACCTATAAATACCATCAATAAAAGGATTAAAATGTATACGCGTTGACAGCGAGTTATGGCCAATCTGTGTTTAAACCACCCTTTAAATAAAGTTGTCTTAACTTTAAAAACACAACACAGACCACATCATTAGCTGAAGAGCTAGTCTGCTACCACTTACCTGAGTTTTCACAGCACCACCAATCTAAACTAATCTTCTTTGCCCAAACATTACCTCTTACGTGAACTATTCTGAAGATAGGAATTCCTGGGCGACGAGTTGAGAAGCGAAACTGTCCACATGTGGGCATTAAAGGGACTAGTGTTGCTGCTAATCTTAGTAGATCGTGCTGAAAAATGAAATCTTCATCTCCATAAAGCTTTTCAGCAGATGGAAGCATGAAGTGCTCCAAAATCTCCTGATAGCTTGCTGCATTGACCCTGCCCTTGATAAAACACAGTGGACCAACACCAGCAGCTGACACGGCACCCCAGACCATCACTGACTGTGGGTACTTGACACTGGACTTCTGGCATTTTGGCATTTCCTTCTCCCCAGTCTTCCTCCAGACTCTGGCACCTTGATTTCCGAATGACATGCAGGATTAGCTTTCATCCGAAAAAAGTACTTTGGACCACTGAGCAACAGTCCAGTGCTGCTTCTCTGTAGCCCAGGTCAGGCGCTTCTGCTGCTGTTTCTGGTTCAAAAGTGGCTTGACCTGGGGAATGCGGCACCTGTAGCCCATTTCCTGCACACGCCTGTGCACGGTGGCTCTGGATGTTTCTACTCCAGACTCAGTCCACTGCTTCCGCAGGTCCCCCAAGGTCTGGAATCGGCCCTTCTCCACAATCTTCCTCAGGGTCCGGTCACCTCTTCTCGTTGTGCAGCGTTTTCTGCCACACTTTTTCCTTCCCACAGACTTCCCACTGAGGTGCCTTGATACAGCACTCTGGGAACAGCCTATTCGTTCAGAAATTTCTTTCTGTGTCTTACGCTCTTGCTTGAGGGTGTCAATAGTGGCCTTCTGGACAGCAGTCAGGTCGGCAGTCTTACCCCTGATTGGGGTTTTGAGTGATGAACCAGGCTGGGAGTTTTAACTCGTTGATTCAGATGATTAGGTTCATAGCTCGTTTAGAGACCCTTTTAATGATATGCTAATTTTGTGAGATCGGAATTTTGGGTTTTCATGAGCTGTATGCCAAAATCATCTGTATTAAGACAATAAAAGACCTGAAATATTTCAGTTAGTGTGCAATGAATCTAAAATATATGAATGTTAAATTTTCATCATGACATTATGGAAAATAATGAACTTTATCACAATATGCTAATATTTTGAGAAGGACCTGTATACAGTGTCCAGGGGCCGAAGTGTGAACTGAGTGTGCTGTTTCTCCCCAATTACTTCATGTTTTCCTCTGTGGAGCTTCCATACCATACAGTTCAGGAATGATAAAGAATGCTTTCTATAGGGCTTTGATTAATGTTCCTGATCACCTGAGGTAGAAATTGCCCTTGTTTTAGAAGAAGAATAGTCTCTGTTCATCTCCATTCACTAACATGGTGATGTTCACTTACTACTTGTTATCCTCATTGATGCAAATACCAATGAACTGTGATCTAATTGTAACTGTAACTGTAATTCTGATTCTCTAAAGCCCAAAGTAACCTCTTTAATTTTAGTGATGTTCACTATGAAATTATTTTCTATCCACCAGTCAATCATAAGACCAACATCTTATGCCTGTAGTACACGATTCTTAAAATTCAGTCCTTGTGAGCCAGTGTTTTTTTTTTCTTTTATGTGTATCTCCCTCAACACAAATCAAACACGCTTTACTAGGACTCTGTAGAACCTGATTACATGTTGAAGAGGTAATGCTGCCATCTAAAAATTACAGGACTCTAGCCCCTAAGGACTAGAGTTTGAGGCCCCTACTTTAATAGGACTAATTGTTGTCTGAGATGAATCCCAGTACAGGTGATGCCACTGACAAGTTTATTTATGCTTTTAAAGGGGTATGTGGGGATCCAGTCGTGTGAAGTGAGTGAGGAGGCCTGTACTTAGCAAACAGCCCTGCAACAAACCTATGTTCAAGGTTATAGGTGTTCATGTCTGGTTTCAAACACTATAGACACATTTGATTATGGTGTTGGAGGGGTATATGGAAGTGCAGTCATCTGAGAAGAAGCTGGACTTAGCACACAACCTTGTTGCATGCCAGTGTTCAAGTAAATGGTTGAAGATGTCTGATATCCTGTCCTGACATATTGTTTATTGGTGAGAAAGTCAATGATTCATGCACAAAGTACAGGTCCTTCTCAAAATATTAGCATATTGTGATGAAGTTCATTATTTTCCATAATGTCATGATGAAAATGTAACATTCATATATTTTAGATTCATTGCACACTAACTGAAATATTTCAGGTCTTTTATTGTCTTAATACGGATGATTTTGGCATACAGCTCATGAAAACCCAAAATTCTTATCTCACAAAATTAGCATATCATTAAAAGGGTCTCTAAACGAGCTATGAACCTAATCATCTGAATCAACAAGTTAACTCTAAACACCTGCAAAAGATTCGTGAGGCCTTTAAAACTCCCAGCCTGGTTCATCACTCAAAACCCCAATCATGGGTAAGACTGCCGACCTGACTGCTGTCCAGAAGGCCTCTATTGACACCCTCAAGCAAGAGGGTAAGACACAGAAAGAAATTTCTGAACGAATAGGCTGTTCCCAGAGTGCTGTATCAAGGCACCTCAGTGGGAAGTCTGTGGGAAGCAAAAAGTGTGGCAGAAAACGCTGCACAACGAGAAGAGGTGACCGGACCCTGAGGAAGATTGTGGAGAAGGGCCGATTCCAGACCTTGGGGGACCTGCGGAAGCAGTGGACTGAGTCTGGAGTAGAAACATCCAGAGCCACCGTGCACAGGCGTGTGCAGGAAATGGGCTACAGGTGCCGCATTCCCCAGGTCAAGCCACTTTTGAACCAGAAACAGCGGCAGAAGCGCCTGACCTGGGCTACAGAGAAGCAGCACTGGACTGTTGCTCAGTGGTCCAAAGTACTTTTTCGGATGAAAGCAAATTCTGCATGTCCTTCGGAAATCAAGGTGCCAGAGTCTGGAGGAAGACTGGGGAGAAGGAAATGCCAAAATGCCAGAAGTCCAGTGTCAAGTACCCACAGTCAGTGATGGTCTGGGGTGCCGTGTCAGCTGCTGGTGTTGGTCCACTGTGTTTTATCAAGGGCAGGGTCAATGCAGCAAGCTATCAGGAGATTTTGGAGCGCTTCATGCTTCCATCTGCTGAAAAGCTTTATGGAGATGAAGATTTCATTTTTCAGCATGACCTGGCACCTGCTCACAGTGCCGAAACCACTGGTAAATGGTTTACTGACCATGGTATCACTGTGCTCAATTGGCCTGCCAACTCTCCTGACCTGAACCCCATAGAGAATCTGTGGGATATTGTGAAGAGAACGTTGAGAGACTCAAGACCCAACACTCTGGATGAGCTAAAGGCCGCTATCGAAGCATCCTGGGCCTCCATAAGACCTCAGCAGTGCCACAGGCTGATTGCCTCCATGCCACGCCGCATTGAAGCAGTCATTTCTGCAAAAGGATTCCTGACCAAGTATTGAGTGCATAACTGTACATGATTATTTGAAGGTTGACGTTTTTTGTATTAAAAACACTTTTCTTTTATTGGTCAGATGAAATATGCTAATTTTGTGAGATAGGAATTTTGGGTTTTCATGAGCTGTATGCCAAAATCATCCGTATTAAGACAATAAAAGACCTGAAATCTTTCAGTTAGTGTGCAATGAATCTAAAATATATGAATGTTAAATTTTCATCATGACATTATGGAAAATAATGAACTTTATCACAATATGCTAATATTTTGAGAAGGACCTGTATGGTTGGCAATCTGAGTTTGATGAGTTTGTTGAACAGTTTGTGAAGAATAATGACACTGGAGGCAGAAATGTAGCCCCCTGAATGCATCCTTGAGCATCTGTTTGTATTCTCCAAAACTTCCAAAATGTTTTTCTTTAAAAAAGTTAAATTATTTATATATATATATATTTTTTTTATTTTAAGTTCTGCAACATTTTTAATTAGTCTGGTAGAGATGACAGGAGGGAACCTCTGGAAAATATGCACTTTCACTTTCACTTTTACTTTTCCATCTTTTTGATAAAGGCCTTAAAAACACATAGTTATGTTAAGAAACACTCTTAACCTTTGGTATATTATGAGACTCAAACAAAATGTGTTTCTCAGAATGTCTTACAAGCGAGACCGTGCCATCCAAAGGGCTTCAGCAGCTGCCGTACCAAGTTCTTTTAGGGAAAGTATCTTGAACAGGTGAAGGGAAATGAGATAAAACAACAAGCCTTTAAACCTTAGAAAATTAACTCAAGCACCTGAATCACAGCTGAACAAACATGTTTACCTTCAAAATCTGCCTTATTTTGAGGTGTAAAACTATTTTCACAATAGACATCTTCACCCACATACATTTTATGTGAAAGTATTCAGTCACACATGCTGTCATAATGGCAGTTGCAAACACACACACAGCCCCATGCTTATGTAAATTTGAAATCATCAACATGAGAACAAAGGCATGGCAAGAGGGCATACATAAACATTACATGTCCACAGATTATGCAGACACATGCACACATCTGAGGTCTGATAAACACTCAAACACACACATCCACCCCAGTTGCCTCATTCACAAAGGTAAGACCACGCATCATTTCACCCTCTCACTCTCTTTCTCTCTCAAGTCCCCAAATCCATGGCATATGACCTTCTCTGGGACAGATAAAGAATGTGCTTATCAGTCATGCAAATGAGGCTGAATTCATTTTCCACAACAGATGGCCCCATAGATAATGATGATGGAGGAGAGAAAATTAAATGTCTCTCGCTCGGTGACCATGGCAACCGCTTCTCTGCGGCGTAATATCAATAATAAGTGTGCCGCATAATAAGGTTGTCAGTCCTGTGAATCAAAACCTCCCGTGATGGGACAGAGCGAGAAGAGTGCGGGGTGTCTTTAAAACTTTGGCTGACATGCTCGGGGTACAAAGAGGGATCTGTTGAAGTTGGATCATTTAAACTTTTTCTCTCTTTCAAATATACCAACCTCTTTTTACACTACTAGTTATGGCAAGAGTTTAAAAAAGGAAAACTGAAGCTTTAATTGTTGAGTATTGATTTTACTGTTAGTACTGTTGGGACTGTTTTACTGTTTATGAACATGTGCAGATTATAGCTAAATATGTCAAAGAGCCTTCAATTTCTTTTAGTAGTTCCACAGAAAACACTGCATCAGCAGGATGTCTTAAATCCCCCAAATCCAAAAACACAGGGGACCTTGCAAGAGGAAACCATGAAAGCACTGATTACAATGATAATTGTAAGAATATGGCAACATGCAAATGAGGACCAAGAGAATATAGAGGGCTATAATAAATCTATATGTGATCTAAAATCTTAAAAACCATCTTCATCTATGTAACCCACACACAGCAACATAGTGTAAGAAAGGGTACGGTCTTCAGTGAGCTGCCTAAAAAACTGAAGGTCTATGATTTGTTTTGTTTATTCTTAAATTCAGTTTTTCTTTTTGTTTTCACCTTTAGAATTTTATGTTTTGTATTGTTGACAAAGATTTATATTTTGTCCCCCCAGAGATTCAGGGCAGTCTTCTGTGCTCCAACACAAAGTGAAATTGGTTTCTTAGAGCTGCTATAAGTTTTGAACAACACTTCACTTAAAACACATGTAGCTTTATTTGTCATGATTGAAAGACTATCTGAGTTGATACATACAGCTTAAAAGATTCTTCAGTTAATGCATATCTCCCTTTGTTTCATAAAGTAAGTGCCTTGCTTTGAACATCATAATTGTTAATGACTAGTGTTATAGCAATGTGCTGAACTAGTTGAGATTCATATAAGCGTGCCCTAAAAATCCTAAAAATAGGGTGAAGGGCCACAGCTGAGGCTCTAAGATTGAAAAGCTTCCACTCAGAGTTCAATATTAGCTTGACCCAACAGTTGATAATAGATATGCTTAAAGTATGTTTCCATAAGTTACATGTTGTTCACAGATAAGAAGTCATAACAATACAAGAGTGACCAGAAGCCAAGACAAACACAAAGTAGGCGACAGAAGCTCAGTTGCTTTTGTGCTGCAAAAGTCTAAAAATTCCTTTTAGCAATAATAGTAAAATAAACTTGTTTTACATGTAAGTATAAATATTACATACATATAAATATATATTTTTACCTGGATGTTTAGTTGTGAGTCTGTAAATTACAAAGGAATTATAGACTTCTTATGAAAGAGTTGTACCATTGTTTAAGAAGCCTTTTTTTTATATGTGATGGGTACAGACCGTCACCAGGGCTGATTTACTGTTGAAGTTCTACTTTCCCAAAATAATTGAGAAAAGTGCATGAATTGATTTAAGCTCTCATTACTAAACTAAAAGACACTAAGAAAAATTGGAAAGTCTTAAAGATAAAGTAGCCAGATCAACTTATAAGATGCTTTTCTGGAACTCTTCAATTCTGTCCTCCACACTGCAGCTAAATCCGCAATGTGTTCATTTGACAGCACCAATAAATTACCTACTTCACTTAATACATGTATTTTACACGACTGCATCTTAAATGTTCAATCTAATGTGCTGTCAAAGTAACTCTGGATATGAAGTTCTGTGCTATGAAGCAACAAACAAAATCTTCTTTCAGGAAAACATTTGACTCATTTTCACACAGTGTTGCAGAGAGCAGCAGACCTACAGTGTTTTTGCACCATGGTTTGTCTAATTACAGAGCTGATTTATTTCCCCCATTATTTGAGCTCAAGCCCCAGCATCGCCAATCCTGATGAAAACAGTGATTATTGCACAAGCATGAGCATGAATGGAAATTTGAACTAACACTAGCTTGAATTAGGAATTGTTAAAAAAAAAAGACATAGAGACAAACATAGAGACTTTTCCTCTGCATGAAGTTGTTTTAGTAACAGTTTTTTTTTTCTTTTCCAGCAGTTTCACTTTTCTGTTCAGCTATTTATTTCAGACTTTGAGATACTTTCAGTTAAAGGTGTGTACATTATACACAAACATGAAACAATTACTTCAACAGCTAATCTTTTACATTTGCAGACTATTCCTACTTCTGTTTTTCTTGTCCGGAGATATCGGTGAGGTGTAGGTTCTTTAAACAACAATTGGGGGGGGGGAGCAGTCAGTGGTAATACTTCGTCTCAATATTTGTGGACAAGCTGCATTCAGTGTCAATGGAAACCATTGGTGAAAATGGCCTGCAATACTTCCTTTACTGCTTCAGGTTATACACCAGGGTTTGGAGTACACTCACTTCGACATAATTATATTAGCCTCCACATAGATTTAGAGACGTTGCTAGCCATTCTAAACAATAGCACAACAGTCTCTTACTTGTCAGTGTACATACTGTATTCATGCTTGCAGCTGTGAAGAATCCATCCTGTAATCCAGGGGGTTAGGGTTAGCAGGAAAAGCAGATATAAAGTTATTTCCTGCAGATCTGCTGTAAGCTGCCTGCTTATGGCTATGAGGTCTGGCATCCTTCCCCAAGTACACCTTATTCTGAAGATCCACTTTCAATCAGCCAGCTACCTCCTCAGCAGATAGTCATGCATCTTCTTCTTCAAATAAGCCCCCTATCACCATCCACACATCAATAAAGGTAATCCCTATTTATTTTGAAATAAAGAATAAAATGGAGCAAAGCTCTCAATAAACATAGTTCAGCAAACAACTACACCTTCAAGAGCTGAGAACCACATCCTCTGATTTCCACTCATTCACTCATTTGAAGTTAGCTGAGCTCGGGATGGATTACTGTGCCCATCACTAAATTATTTTTAAACTTTCATTTTTTACTTTATTTCATATTTTTATTTTAGTAGCAGATCCATATTCTCTAAAACACAGTTAGCCTGTCTGCCATATTACAGGCTAACTGAAGCTCTTTTTTTTTATTTTTGGTTTTATGTATGGCTGATTATTTGTGATTGTTGTATTGTTTTTATGGCAGAGCCTTATTTAAAATGAACCTATTTAAATAAGGCCCTGCCTTATTTAAAGGCCTTACTAAGTAAGGCCTTTAATCTTCAATACACATTGAAGATGACTAATATTTGCTCGCCCGAATGGATTCGGGCGAGCAAATATTAGTCACAGAGAGTAGGAATATTGAAAAGTTATACTTTACAGTTATTTGATGTCAGTCTTTTAATGCAGCAATGCTCAAAATGACAACAAGGGGTCTTTTTAAACACTTATTTTTCCTGTATAGTTTCTTATCTATAGGGTTTTGTTGGTGGTGTTGTAGGGTTTTTCTTTGTTGTTTAACAAAGGTTTTAAGAAATAGTTACAGAGCAATCTGCTCATTGGCTAGAAACCACAACGTCATCAGTACTACTTGTCAGTTTTCATATGTTTGTTTAAACTTCTTCTGAAACTTTTGCCTTTGAAGGTCGTGTGCAGAGATTAAGAGGAAATTTTACATATTGTCAAAAGTATTATATACGGTTGGTTCTGAAGACAAAAGGGGATCCAACCTGGTATTAGCAAGGTATACAAAAGTGGCCACAACTGCATTTCTGAAACGGAAGACAATAATGTCTTTGTGTGATGTTTGATTAGGTTTGTTGATGTTTCATCTTTAAATCTGTAAAGTTCACTTATTCTACTACATGTTTTAAAGAAACTCTGTTGAGTATAGAATTATAATGTTCAGATTAATTTAGCCCAAGTATTTAAGAATTTGAACTACAATGATCAAATATAGCCCAATGATGAAAATGGTATTTTACTGCTCAAAGGAGCCACCAAAGCAGAAGGTAACTCTAGTGTCGTTATTCTCATAGTGCTTTCATATAACTTCTTGTTTCTTCTCCATAAAGGAGAAGAAATGAGAAGAAATTATATTATTTCACTTTTGTAGTTTATTTATTTAAAGCATAACTTTTATTTATGATCTTGATGAAAACAAGACACCATAGTAACCCTGCAAAGTTGTAAAATCCTGTATTAGAGTCTCACGACCCTTTTAACACCATGTTTCATGTTTCTCCATGGTCCTTTAAACGATTCAGCTTCACTAACAGTGCTGTACATTTAAAGCCAGATACCCTTTTGTTTAAGGCCAGGTACTCCTTGAGCTAATAAACAACCATTTATTTGTGGACGCATCAACAAACAAATATTTTACATTTTAAAACCACACATAATTGATATCAAACTGTTATCCTGACTGTTATCAAAAATTGAGAGAAAACCTTATAGGAAGACCATGAAAAGGAAAGCACCCCTTTTTTGTTCAAATATGTTTGCACACCATGCATGAAACTTTAAAAGACTTGTATTTTTTGCCCATTTGCTGTTGGGCTTGACTAATTTTTGCTGGTTTCGTCAACTCTTTATATAGATTCATGACACCTTAAAGAAAGCCAGGGAATACATACATGTAAATGTAATTGTTTTTTTTTTCATTACTGGATTAAGCAGCACTTATACTCTAGCCTCCAGTTGTAGTATCTATTGTCCCTGAAGGGAGTAGTAGAGGTAAATGTGGTCATCAAACACCACAAACCTCTCCGCTAATGATTCACTCCAGCTACTGCCATCACGACACGTCCGCCTCCAACTTTTAAAAGCGAGGAGCTGGGGGCTTTTTTTTTTTTTTGCCTTCTTCCAAATATAAACTCATGGAAGGCGGAAGAAGACTTGATGACTCATCAGATGACTGTCTGTTTTTAGGGCTCTGGGTCTTGTGCTACTTCAACTGGATAGAGGTCTTTCGGAATTTACTTTAGATTCAAACAAGATGGTTTTGTTAGATTTATTAAACTGAAAACTATATCCCTGTAATGCTCTCCCACTGGGAAAGTATCTGTGGGAGGCCAAAACTGAAAGAATGTGTATAAAAACATATTTAAAACAAAACACTTAGATTTAGGTTTATTTACTCTTTGTTGCTTTCATTTTGGCTTCTGTTTGTCCAACGTCATTGGTATTTTTGCAATAATGCTCAAATCTTTCTTCACAGTGCATTGTAGTGTTCATACCCCTTTTAATTTATCACATTTTGTTGTGATTGTTAGATTACAGCCACAACTGTTCCCCCTAGAAACAGGGCCTGGTGGGAACCAAAAACAACAAGGTGTTGCACAAACAAACGTCAATGACCAACAAAATACTTGCTGTAAAATTAAAGGAAAATTAAGGAAGCAATATTGACGGTATAAATTAATCAACGTTACAACATTAATCAGAAGTCAAGCGACCCTTGGTAACAATGCAGGAGCTTCAGAGATCCAAAGCTCAGGTGGAAGGTTTTGGTGACGGAACAGCTCCAGAAATCTTCTCTTTATGGAGAAGAGGCAACAGGAAAGCCACTGTTGAATGTAAGCTGAGAGAAAACCAGTTTACAATTTGCCAAAGTTCATGTAGAACACGCATGTGGAAGAAGGTGCTCTGGTCAGATGAGACAAAAGTGATTTTTTATCCTCCATGCAAAACACTTGTGTGACAAAGACCAACACTGCAAATCATGCTATAAACATCTTCCCCCAGTGAAATGCGGTGGCATCATTATGCTGTGGGGAGGCTTTTCATCAGCAGGGACAGTGAAGCTGGACAGAGCAGGTGGGAAAATGGTGGGAAAATGAATCTAGCTAAATACAGGGCAATCATAAAAGAAAAACTTTTAGAGGCTGCAAATGACTTGAGATCAAGTTGGAAGTTAAACTTCTAGCAGGACAAAGAGTCTAAATGTACAGCTACATTGAAATGATCAAAACATATTAATTTGTTAGAATGGCCCAGTCAAAGTATAGATCTAAATCCAATTGAGACTTGAACTTGATGTTTACCGACCTGTGTTTATTTTTTTGCAGTTCAATAATGTTTCTGCAAAAATGATCTTTGCAGCAAAAGTGCTCACCACATCCTCCTTCTATGTCTCTAACAAGTGACCACACACCCAATCAGCATATGAATTCAGTATGCATTTTTAGGTCTTTTTTGTCATGAAACCTAATCAAAAGATATTTCTGACAGTACCAATACAGATGCTATATATATATATATATATATATATATATATATATATATATATATATATATATATATATATATAAACCCCATATTTGGTAGCACGATAGTGACTCAAAAAGGCTGACTCAGAAAGGCAGATTGCCATTTATTTATGATTTATGTTTAAATTGTAATGTTTTATGGCTATAAAATATGGTGATTTATGGGCATGTCCTACAGTGGTAAACCTACCTCTTCAACAGCTTTATTTTTTTTAAATTTACATTTAAAACGTATTTACAACTTATAAAAAAAGTTACCAAAACAATTACATTTTAATAAATGAAAATTTGCTTCCATTCCACTTAAAGAAAAAAAATCGATTTTCTTGTCAATTTGGTTAGCAAATATGGGAATTTTTTGGGGGGTTTGAAATGTGTGTCTCTTTTAAATGTATACCCAAATGATTTGTCGTTTTATCTTCTGTTTATCATAATACTGATATGTTATCTATCCATTTGCCCTGATCAGTAGCGAGATGATGTGACTGATTAGATTGACATTGATTGATTGTGTCACTTTTTACAAACATATTTCAATTTGAATTAAATATTCAGAGAAAAACAAAAACTTTTCATTAAAATGTGCATTAATTTCTTTATTATGTACACTTTTTAGGAGCAGATGTATTATTACATGTTAGAATGCATTATCTAACTGTCTTTCTTTGCTCTGCGTGTCATCCACTCCATCTGTCTCTCTTTCTCTTCTCTTGTTTCATCATGCACTCTCGCCCCCTGTTTTTCCTCTGTGTCTACCAACCAGACGCTCTCAATATATCCCTGCTCATAAACACAAAGAGAGACGGAGGCAGAGATGGAGAGACAGTAATAAAAATGAGAGCGGGACAGGCGAGAGACTGAGATAGGGGGTGAATGAGTAGGAGGACAGCAGCAGGAAGGAAAGGACACGCTCATGTATCGCAGCCTACGTGTGTGCATATCAGCATGTATGATTGAAAAAGCAAGAATGGAGGCGGGGCAGGCGAACCAAGCAGAATGGTAAGTCAATGGGCAAGACAGTTGGAGAGAGAGAAATGAAAAGGAGGCGGAAAAATGCAAGAAATTATGCAAGACAGCAGGAGAAAGGAAGCTGAGAAAATTAGAGGCTATGATAAAGTGAAAGAAGGAAGAATGAATCAGAAACATAAGTCTGAGACTGCACTGTAGGCCAGACTGCTAGTTTGTGTAAATAACGAATATGCTTAGAGCGACCACACACACAATCAGTCATGGTTCAGACTAACTTCTCAAATGTTAGATTTCTGACAGATGTTATGAGGGATGGGAAAAGGACGTAAAATATGATTAAAAAAACACAGATTCGTGCAAATGAAAGTGGTTTTCAGTACACTTTTGAATAAAGAACTATTAGTCACTTAATGCTGTAAAAATATGATACCTGTGAGATCTCTGCTGGCTGGTTCTGGCACTTCATTGTTCTCAGCTGCAACTCATCCAGCTAATGAGCTCATGGCTTTTTAAGACAGCTGCTGACACAGTCTGTTGCTGGAACATAGTCTCTGTTATGTGGACTTCTGTCAGCCTGCCTGATCGCTTGTTGTCCTGCCTTCCTGTCGATCTGCCCATCTGTCTGCCTGCCTGTCGCCATATGGAACTCTTCTTCAGGAAATCTGCACTGTAAATATTTCCACCGCCAGAACACTCTCTCTCTGCTCGGATCCTTGGGGCTTCCTCATCCTCTGGCTTCTAACAACTCTAATCAAGGTCTACCTAAGTTGGAACAATAAAACCTCATTTCAATCTAATTCTGTGCATCGAATCTGTGTCATCTTCTGATTTGGTTATATTTCGACAACCTGAGTAAATTAATGATAGTATGTTCCAGCCAGCAGACATGTCGAAAAACAAATCAGATGAAGATGAACAGACCTCCTGGAGGGAACGCCTCCAATCCACTGAGACCATGCTTCAACAGTTGCTACAACAACAAAGGACGACAGATGCCCATCTCACGGAACTTGGTGGTATGGTACATGCCTTAAGTGAAATATTAACCAAACTCTCACCCGCTCCTTCCAATCCTCCAGTTCGTTCTGAGAATCCTCAGCCACCCACAACCCACTCATCCGGAATCCGAGAACCTGATTTCCGTCCGTCTGAACTTTTTGATGGCAACCCTAATAATTTTGGTGGGTTTTCTCTCCAATGTGAGTTGGCTTTTAGTCGTTCCCCCTCTCTGTTTCCGACTGCTGCTTCCAAGATCACTTTTATTGTTACCTCCCTAAAAGGATCTGCTTTACGCTGGGCGCACGCTTTTCTCACAACTAACCCTATTGAGTCTCTGAGTTATGCTGTTTTTTTCAGTCACTTCAAGGAAGTCTTTGATCAACCACTCCAACAGGAGACAGCTGCTAAGAAGTTACTTACCCTCAAACAGGGAAAGAGGGCATTGGCGGAGTTCGCCATCGACTTCCGGGTGGCAGCACAGGAGGTGGGTTGGGATGAAGCGGCACTCAAGGGTATTTTTGTGAATTCCCTTACAGATCAGATAAAGGACCAGTTGGTTTTAAGAGATCAACCTGCGAGACTGGATGATTTAATCAAACTGTCAATCCGTATTGACAACCGCCTAAGAGAGAGACAAGCAGAGAGGAATCATAAGTCAGAGTGGCAGCACTTTATGGCACCTCGGACCGCTTACCTTGATACACCCACTTCCTCTTCGGAGGGATCTGTGGAACCTGAGCCTATGCAGGTTGGTCACACTCGTCTCTCTCCTGAAGAGCGACAACGTCGTTTTGGGGCTGGTCTTTGTTTGTATTGTGGACAAGGTGGACATTATGTTGCAAGATGCCCTAAGAAGGGAAAAGAGGGGGCTCGTCAATAGGTCAGGGGACTTTGATGAGCATGTCCCATTTTTCCCCTATATCTCGTCTGTGTTTTCCAGTCACTATTATTATTGGCCAAGAAAAGTGTCCAGTGGATGCTTTTATTGATTCTGGTGCGGAACAGAATCTTATTTCCTTGGATCTAGTTGACAAACTTAAGATACCTTCTCAGTCTCTCAACCACCCCCTTTCTGTTTCGGGCATCACTGGTCAAACCATATCTCAGGTGAAGTTTAAAGTGCCCCACCTTCACATCATTACCTCAGGTAACCACCATGAATGGGGTGAGTTCTTTGTTGTCTCCTCTATCTCCCCACAATTGGTTCTAGGATTTCCGTGGTTGCAGAGACATAATCCCGCAATTAATTGGGTGGAGGGCAGAGTAGAGAAGTGGAGTGATTACTGTCTCCAGAATTGTCTAAAGACTGCTGTCTCTCACTCTAGCAAACAAATTGAACCACCTGAGCCTGTTGATCTGTCTAAGATTCCTCCTGAATACCACAATCTTGCATCTGTTTTTAGTAAACAGGGGGCTCTTTCTTTACCCATGCATCGCCCCTATGACTGTGCTATTGATCTCCTTCCAGGTGCTCCGTTACCATCCAGCAGACTATACAATCTCTCTGGACCGGAGAGAAGAGTCATGAAGGAGTACATTGAGGATTCCTTAGCATCCGGGATCATTCGGCCATCTACCTCCCCCGTTGGCGCCGGCTTCTTCTTTGTGGGGAAGAAAGATGGCACGTTAAGACCCTGCATTGATTATAGGGGGTTGAATCAAATCACAATCAAAAATAAGTACCCCTTACCACTCATTGATTCTATACATGACCAATTACACACTGCCAAGATTTTTACCAAGCTCGACCTGCGCAATGCGTATCATCTGGTTCGGATCCGAGAGGGTGACGAGTGGAAGACAGCTTTCAAGACTCCCCTGGGACATTTTGAATATTTGGTGATGCCTTTTGGATTGACTAACGCACCCGCTGTTTTTCAGGCTCTTATAAATGATATTCTCCGTGATTTCCTCAACCTCTTTGTGTTTGTTTATCTGGATGATATTTTGATTTTCTCTCAGAACATTGATCAGCATCACCAGCATGTCAGGACCATACTCCAGAGGCTTTATGAAAACCAACTCTTTGTAAAAGCCGAAAAATGTGAATTCGGTGTTTCTTCTGTGACCTTCTTGGGTTTTATTTTTGAAGCAGGCAGGTACAGAACGGATCCTGAGAAGACCAAGGCAGTGGCAGAGTGGCCTACTCCAACGGATCGCAGGCAACTCCAAAGGTTCTTAGGTTTTGCAAATTTTTATAGAAGGTTCATAAAGAACTACAGTCAGGTCACTGTGCCTCTCACTCAACTTACCTCCTCTCTGAAGACATTCCATTGGTCCCCTGAGGCAGAGAAAGCTTTTTGCAAATTGAAAACTTTATTTTCTTCTGCACCCATTCTGACTCATCCTGATCCTAGTGCGCAATTCGTTGTGGAGGTTGATGCTTCTGACATTGGAGTAGGGGCCATCTTGTCTCAACGTTCTCCTATAGACAACAAGGTGCATCCTTGTGCTTATTTTTCTCGTCGTTTGTCGTCAGCAGAGCAGAATTACGATGTGGGAAATCGAGAGCTTCTGGCTATCAAGTTGGCGCTTGAGGAGTGGCGGCATTGGTTAGAGGGGGCGGAAGTCCCTTTTCTCATTTGGACTGACCATAAAAACCTCTCTTACATCCAAAATGCCAAGAGACTTAACTCCAGACAAGCCCGTTGGTCCCTGTTTTTTGCTCGTTTTAATTTTTCTATCTCTTACAGACCCGGCTCCAAGAACATCAAGCCCGACGCTCTCTCTCGCCAATTTTCTCATTCTGAGCAATCCAAGACTGAAGCTTCCATCTTACCGGAATCCTGCATTGTGGGCGCCCTCACCTGGGCCATTGAAAAGGACATCAGGGAGGCACAACAATCTGAACCAGACCCAGGTACTGGTCCTGTAGGCAAACTGTTCGTTCCGAACTCTGTCATCAATAAAGTTCTGGATTGGGTTCATAATAATAAACTTACCTGTCATCCGGGGATTAATCGTATGATCACTTTTACCAAGAGGTATTTCTGGTGGCCCACTATGAATCCCGACATTAGAGAGTTTGTCGCAGCTTGTTCCACATGTGCCCGTAACAAGAACTCAAATCAACCTCCTGCCGGTCTTCTTCAACCTCTGTCTACCCCCAGTCGCCCATGGTCCCACATCTCTATTGACTTCGTCACTGGTCTCCCGCCATCTGACGGAAACACAGTCATCTTTACCGTTGTTGATAGATTCTCTAAGACTGTTCATTTTATTCCCTTAACTAAGCTTCCGTCTGCATTGGAGACTGCTCAACTTCTGGTTCTTCATGTCTTCCGTATTCATGGCATGCCCTTGGATATTGTCTCTGACCGAGGCCCGCAGTTCATTTCACAAGTCTGGAAGGAGTTCTGTAGGGCTATTGGTGCTACCGTAAGCCTTTCATCTGGTTACCACCCTCAGTCTAATGGGCAGACTGAGAGATGCAATCAGGAACTGGAAGTAGCATTGAGATGTGTGATTAATGACAACCCTTCTTCCTGGTGTAGACATCTCACTTGGATAGAATATGCCCATAATATTCATACTTCCTCTGCTACTGGTTTATCTCCCTTTGAGATTTCTCTGGGCTATCTACCTCCATTATTCCCCAGTATTGAATCTGACACTGTTGTCCCCTCTGTTCAGCATTATATCTCCAGGTGTCGTAAGATCTGGCGTCAGACCAGGAGGACACTTCTACGCACTTTGGAACAGAATAAAAGGTTTGCTGACCGTCACCGTTCCACCGCACCGGTCTACTGCATTGATCAGAAGGTCTGGCTCTCCACCAAGAATATTAAATTAAAGGATACTACTCGAAAGTTGGCCCCCCGTTTCATCGGTCCTTTTGTCATAGAAAGGATCATCAACCCTTCTGCGGTGAGACTCAAGTTGCCAGCTTCTATGCACATTCATCCTACCTTTCATGTTTCACAGATCAAGCCAGTCTCGGAAAGTCCCCTGAATCCACCCACCAAGCTCCCTCCCCCTGTTCGTCTCATTGATGACCATCCAGCTTACACGGTCAATCGTATCCTGGATGTTCGACGTAGGGGGCGTGGTTTTCAGTACCTTGTGGATTGGGCTGGATATGGACCTGAAGAAAGAACCTGGGTACCTCGTTCTCTTATCCTGGACCCTGCTCTCATTACATCTTTTTACAGACGTCATCCGGAGAAACGTTCGGGATTGCCTGGAGGCAATCGTTGAGGGGAGGGTACTGTGAGATCTCTGCTGGCTGGTTCTGGCACTTCATTGTTCTCAGCTGCAACTCATCCAGCTAATGAGCTCATGGCTTTTTAAGACAGCTGCTGACACAGTCTGTTGCTGGAACATAGTCTCTGTTATGTGGACTTCTGTCAGCCTGCCTGATCGCTTGTTGTCCTGCCTTCCTGTCGATCTGCCCATCTGTCTGCCTGCCTGTCGCCATATGGAACTCTTCTTCAGGAAATCTGCACTGTAAATATTTCCACCGCCAGAACACTCTCTCTCTGCTCGGATCCTTGGGGCTTCCTCATCCTCTGGCTTCTAACAACTCTAATCAAGGTCTACCTAAGTTGGAACAATAAAACCTCATTTCAATCTAATTCTGTGCATCGAATCTGTGTCATCTTCTGATTTGGTTATATTTCGACAACCTGAGTAAATTAATGATAATACCTTTTTGTTTATTTCAATGGACCATTAACTAAAAGTGAATGAAGATGTGAGCTGAAGAAAATGGCAATTTGTTTTGCGCAAGTCCATTTTTTTTATTCACTCTGTTTAATAATGCACCTGGGTAAAAAAATATACCCCACAAATTCCCTGACAGAGATACAGTAATTATGATTTTACCATGGACCTTTAGAGTTGAGCTTTGTGAAGGGAAGGCGCAAAGCATTTCGGTCTGGTATCTTAGCATTATATTACTTCAGTTAGAACAGTTTAAGTTCCTCTTCAGCTGTAAACTGATCATTTCAACTATAACAAATTTTTAAATCATGGGCTTCTGTTATTGGCCATCTGTGGAGACCATGTGAGGTTATCCTAAAGTCAAAATGATGTACAACTGGTGGTACTTATGGCCCTACTCAGTTATTAGGGTACCCCGTTAGAAACAGTTACTTGGTACCATCCCCTGTTTAGCACCTCTGCAGACAGGAAATGCTTAAAAAGTTAAAAAGCGATTACCTGACCATCAAGGACCATAACGATGAGTGTCTTGGGACTTTAAGCATCTTTTATGTTACATGTCCCATCTGCGGTGTTATCTCCTGCATGAAGACAATAATAACAATGTTGCAGTTAAGTGTTGTGCATGTACTTAAGTTGAGTGTTTTTGTTTTTTGTTCCAGAATCAATTTCTATATCCGAGGGGTATTCCACCTCACTTAATTTTGACCATCTAAGCTTCCCTGCCTGCACCAGCTGCGACACAACTCAGCAACTTGGTAAGAAACAATGAACACGTTCCACATCAATGTTTTTAGTGAGGGCGGAAGTGCTGAAATACTTTATTCTGGTTAAAGTACAGAAAAAGTGTCAAAATGCACTCAAATCATCACAATTTCCACTCAAATGAAATTATTAACGTACTTACTTTTAAATGTTTGCTCTTACATATTACAAAGTCCTTTCTCAAGTTGCAACACTAGCTTTTACTTCTAAATAATTTTTGCAAAATAGTTTTTAAACTGGCTTTTTGTTAACCACCTACCATTTCTACCATTTCTATTGTCTAGGCAAGAAGAAGAGAGTCCAAAATAAGGATCTGTCATCATGTCTTACAGAGATGCAGGCAGAGACGCACTGAACCGGGCCCAGCGGAAATAGCACATGCAGGGGCTTCCTTGCGAAGGGAGTAGATGGAGCAGTATGCTGCATTTAATCAAGCATTCCCTAGAGTGCTGGAAGAGCTTATACGCGCCATGGGTCACAGATATGTGACCAATTCCCACACTCTTATTTTATGTAAGGGGTATAACAATCTATATTCTGGTAAATAGTTTGTATTTTGCAGCTGCCAAGAATAAAAAAAATAAATCATAATTTACTGTTTTATTTGTGCATACATTGGTGGGAAAGATCAACAATACAACCCAAGGTTTTGCTATTGACATTTGTGCATTGATGGCCCATTTTTAAGAAAGGCTAACCTGAATAAGTTAATTTCCTTATTGGGTGAAGTCATCACACAAGCGACTCTATTTTTGGATGTGGCATTGCAGAAGAAACCGTACTCTTTAGTGATTGTACATTAAGGAATTATGTGCCATAATGGCATCTGTAAATCCTGATACTGGGCAAGTGTTTTGTTTTAGCTAACTACATAATGTTTTATTATTCTATTGACCAAATCATGCAGAACCAAAAATTATTTATCCAACTGTGGGATTACGGATTACTGGCTGCACGGTGGCACAGTTGGTAGCACTAAGAAGGTCCTAGGTTCGATTCCCGGCTGGGGCTCTTTCTGCATGGAGTTTGCATGTTCTCCCCGTGCATGCGTGGGTTCTCACCGGGTACTCTGGCTTCCTCCCACAGTCCAAAGACATGCCTGTTAGGTTAATTGGTAACTCTAAATTGCCCTTAGGTGTATGAATGAGTGTGTGCATGGTGGTTTGTGTGTTGCCCTGCGATGGACTGGCGATCTGTCCAGGGTGTACCCCGCCTCTCGGCCATAGACTGCTGGAGATAGGCACCAGCTCCCCCGTGACCCACTATGGAATAAGCGGTAGAAAATGACTGACTGTGGGATTAGTCTTAGTCTTCTTCTGTTTAGCATTTAGCTTCTCATTGTCTTTGCTGTGTACAAAACCAAAGTGGAGACATTCTTAAAAGACACAAGTTTATTGTCAACATTTATACTGAGAAACATGTTTGGGTTTTGGCCTCAGAAGGTAACAAGAATACATTAATAATTAAACTAATGATCAACAATTACTGCATCAGAGCATCTTGTAAATGTCTGCCTTGGCCCATTACACTCTGTGACATTGTCACCACAGACTGAAACTACTATTAGCAATAATAACTAAAATGTGTATTTATTTATGTAACAGTAAATTAACATGTTTGTTATATGTGCTATACAACCAGCTCTATTGTGTGTTTAAAGAATTTAATGAAAAAAATATTTACTTTATGCTAGCATCTACATCAATATTTTAAATGCAAGACAGCCACAACTGGTAACAGTTGTACATTTGTCCTGAGTTTTGAGTGACTTATGTCATATAAGTGTCAATGAATGAAGCTGCAGCCATAGAATAGAGATACATTTTAGTTTAGTTTTCATAGCTTATAAAATTAGATGTTTCACTAAGTACATGTTTTCAAAACAAGTACATGTTTTCAAAAAAAGCTTACGCCTTGTTCAGGATAATATGTTTTGGGAGGTACAGATTCAGATCAGCAGAATGGAAATGTTCCTTTACTAGAACACTGTCTAACTAGAATTAATGGATGTTCAAACACTTACAGAAAGTATTTGAGTTTTAAAGCATACCACTTTTAATTTAAGAAACAGTGTGACTTCATCTTTTCAGGCACACAGAAAGTCTTCTGACTGTATGTGTCATGTGAATGTAAGTCTTTATTTAGCAGATTCCCTCCAACTTCCCATTAACCTTGAGCACACAGGCTTGTAAGACAGAAATGTGTGAATGGCTGGCAGAGAGAGAAAGAAAGATTGATACTGTGAGAGAGAGAGAGAACACAACATTGTAATTACTGGCTACACGCTGGCTGGCAATCATAGCCACTCTCCTCACTTGTGTTTCTTCCCTTCTCCTGCTTCCATCCTCATCTTCTGCAGGCCTCTGATGTCTTTTCCACTCTCCCTCTCTCTTCCTCACTGTCACACTTGCTGGGGGTCTGAACAGGTCTGTGCAGACAGGGTGCAGCTTTTTGCATGTACACCCGCTGAGCAGACATCGATGTAGATTTACACTTTAGTTATCGAACATCCACTTTGTGCTTTGCAGAAAATTGCACAGACTGAGGAAGGGAGCTTGGAATAATTACAGCCATCACCATCCCTGTGTATGTAGATGATGCATCAGCCCCACGGTGGTCCTTGTATCCTGCAGGTATACATAATGCTTGCTCGGCTAATGGCTCCATTAGGGCACTGTGATGTCAAAAAAGAAAGATTGCAAACTGCATACTTTCTAAGTTATGTTTTCACTTAAACTGCACATGTGTGCTTGTTTTGAGATTTCTAACATGTTCATTTTTATTGACCTGAAAAAACTCTATACACTGGGGAAGCATGACTGCAACAAGTGCTGTTCTCTTCTGTAAATTTTTGGATGCTTCCTGACTTTTCTTGACTTAGTCTTTTTATCAAGCACTGCAAATCCTGTAAAATCCCATTTTTAGGGCTACCTGCTAACTGAATGCACATTGCAGGGGCTCTTATCCGCTTTTTCTGCTGTTTGTAGAAAGATATTTCCTTGGTACTTTTTGATCTGACAGACACCTACGAAAAAGATTGGACCAACAGTTGAAGTTGACAGGCTTTTAAAGCCCTGACTAATACCCTCATCACCCTATTTAATATCGATCTTGCATTTAGATAGCATTGGAAATTTGATTCCTTATGTGAATAATCCTAAAACACCACCTTCTTATACATGTGATATTGCAGCATACAAAGTCAACCACCAGCTACCAAAACATATCTATTATTCAAGCCAAAAAAAAATCACAACTCTAAGATGCTAACTAAACTGCGCAAAGGCCCCATTCAAAAAAATACATAACTAAGAGCTTATTAAATGACACTACAGTGACCCAAATGATGACTTTGAGTATTTCATGCTACAATATTAAATGCTCAAGCTGCACTGATAAAGATTTACTGACCTCCATATGATAAACGCTTAAAGCAGATCCAACTGATGGCAGCCTGACCTATAAATTCAGCTTAGTATTATCTAATCACTTGGCAGCACTCAAAAAATATTGAACTTTCATTTACAGATGCTTAGTTTACCCTAAACATATACAATAACATGGCATAAGTAACAGAGTGTCCTGAGGAAGTTGAGCGCTCTGAATGTTGCCCCAGACACAACACTGAAGAGGGGACACATTAAAAATAAAACACATTTCTTTATATTTTGACACACGTAACGTGTTTTTCGACGCACTAACAAATAGGGCAAGAAAACAGCTTTAAAGCAGCTTGAAGCAAAGTTTTACAAGGTTAACCACTTAGTTTACAGTAGAAACATGTTCACCCTATTTATCCTGAGAGTCAGTGCTGAACTTCTTACTAAAAAGACCTCAGTAGGAACTACTGGGGTAACAATTTAACTATGATGGAGGCATCAAACTGTGTTTCTGAACCTATGCTATTTTTTAGTTTAATCATTATGTATTTCTAAAAATTTAAATAAAGTGAAACAACTGATTGCATACTAGACACGAAATTTTGTGCTTCACCAGTGTTTTCCTGACACACAAACTATTACAGAAAACGTGTGAAAATACTTGTATTCGTACTCTTCGTCTTCCGCTTTATCCGGGCAGCAGACTCAGCAGAGACACCCAGACGTCCTTCTCCCCAGACAGCTCTTCCGAGGGAAGCCCAAGGCGTTCCCAGGCCAGCCGAGAGACATATTGATGCCCAAACCTCATCTGGCTCCTCTCGATGTGAAGGAGCAGCGGCTCTTCTCCGAGCGTCTCCCGGATGGCTGAGCTCCTCACCCTATCTCTGAGGAAGTGCCCGGCCACCCTACGGAGGAAGCTCATTTCTGCCGCTTGTATCCAGGATCTCGTTCTTTCGGTCATGACCCAAAGTTCATGGCCATAGGTGAGGGTAGGAACGTAGTCCAACCAGTAAATTGAGAGCTTTGCTTTTCGGCTCAGCTCTCTCTTCACCACAATGGACCGGCACAGCGCCCCCATTACTGTGGCAGCCGCACCGATCCGTCTGTCGATCTCCCGCTCCATTCTTCCCTCACTCGTGAACAAGACCCCGAGATACTTAAACTCCTCCACTTGAGGCAGGAACTCCCCTCCAACCTGAAGAGGACAAGCCACCCTTTTCCGGTCGAGAACGATGGCCTCGGACTTTGAGGAGATGATCCTTATCCCAGCTGCTTCACACTCGACTGCGAACCGCCCCAGTGCATGCTGTAGGTCTTGGCTGGAGGGGCCAAGCAGGACCAGGTCATCTGCAAAAAGAAGAGACGAAATCCACTGGTCCCCAAGCCAGACCCCCTCCGACCCTTGGCTGCACTTAGAAATCCTGTCCATAAAAGTAACGAACAGGACTGGTGACAAAGACACAATATTTTGTGCTTCACCAGTGTTTTCCTGACACACAAACTATTACAGAAAATGTGTGAAAATACTCATTTTGTCATAATGTTCTTTATAGGTTTGACCCACATGCAGAATGACTCTCAGGAGGCAGGAGAAAAGTTTAACAAGTTTATTTGACATGATATGGAGTTCAAACGAAAATTCTAAATGAAAGACTCACCCTCACCGTCGCCACCTTCCAATGACTCTTCTGTGCATCTCCCGGCCTTCCAATCAGCATCCTGTCCGTCTGATTCTCCATCCAATCAACTTCCAACGCCTTGTTTTTAAAGGACCTTCGGCTGTGTTCCTCCTCGCTAGTCAGCTGAGCTCATCCCTCCTCCACCATCTTCCTTCACATTTACTCTGGCTTCCTCGCTCCCTGGCCGCCAATCCAGCACCAGTGTTGGATCAGGAGGAAGACATCTCTAAATCTAAGCTTTACAAATGTTCATCTTAGCTCATGTCATGCACAGCATTCATGTCTTCCTCCCAGGTCCGAGTGCCAAAGATATATCTTGTAATTTCTCACCATTAAAACTTTTCTAATTGCCAACCCTTTGCTTTGTGAGTCTTTTCAGATTGAAATGTGAATTGGACTGGAACCGGAACTGGAGGCCCAGCACTGTATGGGAAAGGTGGACAGGTAAGTTCTCTGAAGATAAACAGAGTACTGGGAATTAAATTAGACTTGAGCTTACTGTCTTTGATGAATAGGGGGTGGTGTGGAGGAATTATGCGAAGCCTGGGAGTACTGAACAGACACTGCTGTGGCACTGGTGAATTGTCCAGGATGACGGTGAGTACTTTCTAGGAGGCTTTGGTGAGTATAGACAATGGATATCCATATTAATAAATGGGAGATTAATTTACCTGGTGAGTCGTTGGTGATAGTTGGTGGAGGGTGAGCAGGGTTCGCTTGTCTGGAGGAGTTGGTATTCAGCTGTCAGCTGGAGATGGAACCAAACTCTGATTCTTCTGAGGTTTGAATACTTAGGCTGAGGCGGGATCCAACACTGAGGACTTTGAGCCAGAGCTGAAGGTTGCAAGAGCATGAAACCAGGACTTGAGGATTCCACCGAGGTTAACACTCAGGCACTGGAGTGCTGACAGCTCCACCTTCTTATACTCCAGCAGGTGATGGAAATGTGGCACACCTGTTACCCTCCACACCAGGGGGTCTTGGCTGCATCTAGTGGTGAGTAAGTGTTAGCAGCAGGTAAAAACAATACATGAAACTCCCAGGCTCCAACACATTTAGTTTTTTTTGTATTATTTTATAGAGAAACATAAATTTTTAAGAAGACTAATAAAATGAGACTGTAATAAAATTATTTTTCAATTTTAATTTCCAGGTTCATTTACACACTTTCTATCCTGGATACTTTTATGTTTTGTTGAGATCATAGATCTTCCTTTCTTTATATAATTTATTCAGAGATTGAGATATGAATACCAACTATGCTAAATTCAGCACAGATCAAGACTAATGTTACTGTGAATCCTGCAAGTGCATGCTTCATATTGGTGGTAGAGATGACTTCTAAAGCCGAGTCATTGGTTTTTTTTTATGCTTAACATTTAGTTTGAAAACTGGAAACGATCAGGATTTTGGCATTTCTTGTGTGTATCTGTACGTGTGAGGCTCATTCCTGCTGAACAGATCTCCACTGGTGTATGTGGGCCATATGCCAGGCAGTGCAGCTCTCCAACCTGAATGTAGTTTCCTCATTATCCATTTAAGATTAAAGGGAGCTACTGGATGACCATTCTCTGCCTGATGATCAACTGATGTGAGAGTTGAGCCCTCTGAGTTACTCCTTTTGTATTGTGATCTTTCTGCGTGTGCTCAAGTTTATTTAATGTGTTATTCTAAGTTTACCTCTTAGTTGCTCACTCCTCTCCACTCTCAGTGCCTCCCAGTTTCAAGCTTGTGTTGGCAGCTCCTCTCTGTTGTTCAGTCTCTCCGAACAAATCCTCACCGTCCTTTGATGGCTCACCCAACCACTTGCTGCCAGGACCATCTTACCTTTCTCCAGAGCTAAAACATCTGCCAGAATCTGTAAGGCAAACAACCTCTCAGCACTCCAATATTCTTACCTTCTCCTCCCTGTTCAATCTAACAGACCTTCTGACGCGTTAAGAGACGCTGCGCTAGATGAGAAACCGGATCATCCACTTTATATGACTGCACATTTCCAAGTTGTAAGTAAAACACTTTTTTGCATCCAGAGTTTCTGAGTGACCTCTGCATGAGAGTCAGGATTTGAAACATTGATGTGACAAAAACTGTCATGTAAAAATGCCTTCTGAAATTCGACAAATCAAATCTCGTCATGTGATGCCCAATAGAAGTTGTTGACCATAGGGCATGTGGGAAATTTTTTATTCAGAACGCATCATTTTAGGGTGGATTGTCAAAAAACTCCATGTTTGCAGTATATAGCTACAAGTTCACATTTCTATCGCTTTCAGTAGCATTGAGGAGGCCATTGACAAAGAAGAAGCCAGATGCTTTTTAAACGTTTGCCCAGCTAAAAAACAGATTCCAGAAAGTGCTGTAATACCCATGCTGGACCACAATGTGCCAATACCATTAGCAAAGAATCCCTCAGAGCAGAAATACATTCATATGAGTAAAACAAAGCTAGCTGCAATTAGAAAACCTGGTAAAAACTATTGTTGGGCATTTCTGTGTATTTTCAATCTACTAAGCCATAGTGGGGACATGCAAAAAGCATTTTTCAAAGTACTGTTTTTGCTCAAGCTGTTAGATATACGGCTGCACGGTGGCGCAGTTGGTAGCACTGTTGCCTTGCAGCAATAAGGTACTGGGTTCAATTCCTGGCCTGGGGTCTTTCTGCATGGAGTTTGCATGTTCTCCCTGTGCATGTGTGGGTTCTCACCGGGTACTCTGGCTTCCTCCCACAGTCCAAAGACATGCATGTTAGGTTAATTGGTCTCTCTAAATTGCCCTTAGGTGTATGAGTGTTTTTGTGTTGCCCTGCGATGGACTGGCAACCTGTCCAGGGTGTACCCTGCCTCTTGCCCATAGACTGCTGGAGATAGGCACCAGCTCCCCTGTGACCCACTATGGAATAAGTGGTAGAGAATGAATGTTAGATATACATGCAAACTAAAACAAGTTTAATAAAATCTTAATTTTGAAAAGTGTTCACAAAAATCAAATTTTCTAACCAAACAACCTTTTGGAGGCGACAAAGAAATACAAAGACAGAAGTAAAGATTGTTTTGACTGTTTACCTGGGCATGCAACTTCTGAATGCAACATTTCATCTTAAAGAGTAAGTTTTGTAAGAATCCTTTCAGTTAAGAATTGTACAAGGTTTGCTTTGGGTGCCTTATGAAGAGTTTTAACAAACATAAGGTCACTGCAGGTATGCAGGAATAAGCAGTCTGCTGTTTATCTGCTCTATGCAAGGTTAGATCCTGGATCCACCGCCAGGTTCTGTACTGTGGTGTTCAACTATTCATGAGAGCAGGAGCCTCCTGTTCCCCCTCTCTGAGAATGCGAGCTGAAACAGACGGCTGGCAGGAGGAGGGAAAGACGATGCTGTGTTTTCTGCTGCAGAGTTTGGAGAAAGATGAGGACAGGTTTCTCTCTGCAGCTGCAGCAGAGGTTAGAAAAATCAAGTATCTCTGTGGTGTCAGACAGAATCAGCAACAGAGAAATCTCAGAGGACAGATCAGGGGATATACTGCACTGCCAGGGCTCTCACAACAAACTAGGATTTACCCGAGTGTTAATGAGGTTATGTATGTGTTGGTTGTGCTCTGGGAAAAGCTTAAAATGTTCTTTTATAATGTTATTATTCACTGTAATCTACACCATGGTAAGGAGGAAAAATCAGGTAACAGTCCCAGACTGCTATTGTGCTGTTTAATGTACAAGTTAGATAACTGACACCAAGACAGTAAAACCCAAATTGTGTGCAATTGGACATGTTAAGTTCAAAATGCAGTAATTTGCTAAAGTCTTGGGTCATCCATTATTTCTCCATATTTAGCCTGTTTGATGCTGCATGATGATGAATATTTCTTGTGCTGTCAGGTCCTTGCTGAACTTTAAATTTTTCTTAGAGACATGACTGTCAGATACTATTGGTATGCAGCTTTTGAAGCTATACATTCCTTCTGCTGTTTTCTCTTGTCCAGTTCACCGATTTATATGGTCTCAGGACACAACTGTTGTCATTGTCAGGTACATGGTCTGAGATAAAATAATATTTAAAAAATCAGGTTAAACCTAAAGAAAATAAAAAAAAAATTAGAAAAGTCTGGAGAACTAGTGATCAACACCAGATTAAATAAATTCAAAAAGTCTAGCTGGTTTGGTGTAATGTAAAACAAAGTGAGGGATTTCCTTTAAACCTTTGCACATCAAAATCTTTTCAACAATTTTGAAGCTCATAAAGAACATTTTGAGGTCATTATCATATTTATTAAAAAACATACATTTAAAGAAACTGGTTCTTGCTTACAGTTAAATGCATGTTTCACAGTTGGGCCCATCAAACACCCCAAAAAAGTGTCGTGATTTGTGGGTGTTTTTGGTTTATTATTATTATTATTATTGATAGATCTTGAATCATGCTTCTGGTCATGCTTTCGTTTTTGTCTTCTTGTTCATGTTTTGTCAAGTTAGGTTTTTGGATCTGGTTATGCTTTAGTTTCATGTTTTTCTATTTGTATTTCTATTAGTTTGTATCCTTGGATTTCCGTTCTGCTCTAGCCAGGTTTTGTTTTCTCCTGTTAATCAACTTTATTCGGTTCACCTGCACCTAGCTAATCTGTCTCCCTGCTTCACCTGGTTCACGCTCCATAAATACACTTCTGCTCTGTTCATTCCTGGCAGAAACATTTCAGATCATGTCACCTTGTTTTAAGGATCATGCCATGCCTGTCTCGCCTGCCTGTTCACTGTTTTGTTCCTGCCTCCTCTAGTGAGTGAGTTTTTGTTTTTCCAAGATTAAATCTTTCACCTACTGTCATGCTGCCTGCTTGTCTGCATTCCGGGGTCCTCCGTTGCATTAAACCTGACAGAATGTTTCCGCCAAACATGGACCTCGCAGATGGTAGGCAGGAGAGCGCCAGGGATCGCTGGGTTCAGCAGCAGATGGAGGAGGCGGTGAAACATCTGCCGATCTGGAGGTTCTGCCGTCTCCACTGCTGCTGGAGCAGATAGAGGGTGAGGCGGTTCAGCTCCGTTCTCCGCCTGCTCTCCTGGTTGCGTGCCCTGATCCGGCAGCAAAGCGTCATCTTTCTCCCGCCGCAGGAAACGTCGGCGCGGAGCACCTTCCTGTTTTTCAGCCGGCGAGGAGTTGTCTCTCATGGCCGCTGCTGTGACGTCTGGAGCGGTGGTTTCCCAGCCAGCTGACGTGAGGGCTGCAGCAAGTAATCCCACGTCTTCATCTGCCACAGCACTGTCTCTCAGGCTCGCTCGCTCCAGCCCGGTGTTCTGAGGCAACACTTGACGAGCTGGAACAGCATTTAAGGTTTTATGCACGCCAGCTTAAAGCCTTCAGGAGGACCTGTCTCCTGTATTCCTCTCTTGAGCTTAGGGAAAGAATTAGGCAGATGGAGGAGGATGATGAGACGGCAGTAAGGCTGTCTTACTGCCGTCCACCTTCACCCATGCCAAGCCACCAGAGCACTACAGCTGAGCAGACTAAGCCAGGTCTCCAGAGTGGTGCTGCAGGTCAGTCCGCGTCGTGTCTCCAGATCTCCGCCATTGTGCCGCCCAAGTCTGCCTCAACCTCCTCCACACACCACAGAGGACGTCGGAAGAGGGACGCCTCATCTCAAGTCATCGAGGGTCCCAGCGACACCTCAGCTTCTGTGCATGCCACTGAGGGTCTCGGCGACGCCCCGGCTCCTGCTCACGCCACTGAGGCTCTGGGCAACGCCTCAGCTCCTGCTCACGTCACTGAGGGTCTGGGCGACGCCTCATCTCCTGCTCACGCCATTAAGGGTCTCTGTGATGCCTCAGCTTCTGCGCAAGCCACTGAGGGTCGACGCGACGCCTCAGCTTCTGCTCCTAGTCTGCAGGCCTTCCAGGGGTTCACTGAGAGTCTGGTCCTCATCCTGGTTCCTGAATCCCCTGATGGAGGGTTCGAAGACGAACTGCCCCCGGACCCTGTTCCTGAGGGGTTCAAGGAGCAGCTTGTCCTCGTTCTGGCCTCTGAACCCAGAGACGAGGGTTTCGAGGAGGAAGCGCCACCGGATTCTGTCTCTGAGGGTTCGCCAGGCTCTGCTTCAGCCTCTGGGGGATCGCCAGGTCATGTTCCGGAGGAGCCCGTGGGCGGGCTGCCTCCACGTCTTGGTCCTGAGCACCTCCTAGGTTTCCTCTGGGGGGTGTTCATGGAACTGCAGCCTGACTCCAGACCAGCTGGCACCACGCCTGACTCTAGGGCGCCTACTGACTCTAAGCCTGACTCCAGGCCTGCCTGCCCGGAGGTCCGAGGGTTCTCGATACACCGCGGCAAGCCACCAGACCGCTGGCTCCAAAGGTCACCCAGACTCCTGTCTTTGGGGTCCAAGTCTACAGGGGCCCTGCCCAAGTCTCTACGGGCCCGGTCCTCTGGGTTCCTCTGGCCTCACCGCCGGTCTCCTGACTAACCTGCAGGTTCCCGCTGCCATCGCCGGCCGCCAGGGTCTCTACGTCTCTGTCGGCCTCCATGTCTTTTCCGCCAGCCTCCACGCCTTCGCCGCCAACCGCCCAGGACTCTGTATTGCAGGTCCTGGCGCCCGCCTGAGCTTTGTGCCTGCGTGGGACGACGTCCTGTTCGCCCGCCTGAACTTTGTGCCTGCTCGGGACGGCCTCCTGGTGGCCCCCCTGAGCTTTATGTTTTTGTTTCTTTCTTGATAGACATGTTTTGTCAAGTTAGATTTTTGGATCTGGTTATGCTTTAGTTTCATGTTTTTCTAGATGTATTTCTATTAGTTTGTATCCTTGGATTTCCATTCTGCTCTAGCCACATTTTGTTTTCTCTTGTTAATCAACTTTATTCGGTTCACCTGGACCTAGCTAATCTATCTCCCTGCTTCACCTGGTTCACGCTCCATAAATACACTTCTGTCACCTTGTTTTAAGGATCATGCCATGCCTGTCTCGCCTGCCTGTACACTGTTTTGTGCCTCTCATTATGCATACTAACATATTTGGCTGATATGTGAACTCTATCCCAACAAACAGAGAAGGTAGGTAAATATTCATTTTAACATGTATCAGCCATTTACTATGTTTTTAAATTATTAAAGTCACATTTGTGTATTTCAATAGTATTTAGAGGCAATTTTATATTCATGTTTACGAATACATTCAGGAGTGGAAAGACTGGGATGCACTGATGAATTATTACAGGTCATAAAGGTTATTAACTATGTTACTCTGTATTTCTTCTTTCATCTACCTGATCTGGTCTCAGGGTGCTGTTAATCTTTTTCAGAAGCAAACATTTCTGCTCCAGTGATTGGTTGCAGCCTGGCCACAATGTAGGGTGAGGATTTCAATCACGCCAATTGAGCACAGTGATACCATGGTCAGTAAACCATTTACCAGTGGTTTTGGCACTGTGAGCAGGTGCCAGGTCGTGCTGAAAAATGAAATCTTCATCTCCATAAAGCTTTTCAGCAGATGGAAGCATGAAGTGCTCCAAAATCTCCTGATAGCTAGCTGCATTGACCCTGCCCTTGATAAAACACAGTGGACCAACACCAGCAGCGGACACGGCACCCCAGACCATCACTGACTGTGGGTACTTGACACTGGACTTCTGGCATTTTGGCATTTCTTTCTCCCCAGTCTTCCTCCAGACTCTGGCACCTTGATTTCCGAATGACATGCAGAATTTGCTTTCATCCGAAAAAAGTACTTTGGACCACTGAGCAACAGTCCAGTGCTGCTTCTCTGTAGCCCAGGTCAGGCGCTTCTGCCGCTGTTTCTGGTTCAAAAGTGGCTTGACCTGAGGAATGCGGCACCTGTAGCCCATTTCCTGCACACGCCTGTGCATGGTGGCTCTGGATGTTTCTACTCCAGACTCAGTCCACTGCTTCCGCAGGTCCCCCAAGGTCTGGAATCGGCCCTTCTCCACAATCTTCCTCAGGGTCCGGTCACCTCTTCTCGTTGTGCAGCGTTTTCTGCCACACTTTTTCCTTCCCACAGACTTCCCACTGAGGTGCCTTGATACAGCACTCTGGGAACAGCCTATTCGTTCAGAAATGTCTTTCTGTGTCTTACCCTCTTTCTTGAGGGTGTCAATAGTGGCCTTCTGGACAGCAGTCAGGTCGGCAGTCTTACCCATGATTGGGGTTTTGAGTGATGAACCAGGCTGGGAGTTTCTAAAGGTCTCAGGAATCTTTTGCAGGTGTTTAGAGTTAACTCGTTGATTCAGATGATTAGGTTCATAGCTCGTTTAGAGACCCTTTTAATGATATGCTAATTTTGTGAGATAGGAATTTTGGGTTTTCATGAGCTGTATGCCAAAATCATCCGTATTAAGACAATAAAAGACCTGAAATATTTCAGTTAGTGTGCAATGAATCTAAAATATATGAATGTTAAATTTTCATCATTACATTATGGAAAATAATGAACTTTATCACAATATGCTAATATTTTGAGAAGGACCTGTATGTTCCTTATTTGTTGGTAACCAATGGAAAAGTAATTCACAAAGCACAAGATTATCACCTAGTTTACTTTGTAGGGACATGTCCAAGTACACAACAAAATGTATTTAAAGGCTAAAAAAGTTGATTTTGTATGATATGTCCCCTTTAAACTTAAGTTAGAATAGAATAGAATGTTCTCAACATCATTTAAACCCGTTTGAATGTCTACCTTTGTCTTTAGTGTAAAAACTGTTCTAGAAACTTTTCAGAATAGATATATGTTATTATATGGGTCACTGGTATATTACTTACTTTTTTTATTTTATTTGCTTTTTATTCTCACTTTTATGTTGTCAGGTGTGGTAAGGTGGAGGACCCCAGAATGCAGACAGCAGACATCTTTACCGAAAGTTAAAAATGGTTTATTTTTAGCAAGGCAAATTACTCACAAAAGGAAGTAGGAACAAAACAGGCACAGACGACAGCAAGAAGCAGTTATGTTTCCGCGATGAGTAAACAAAATGATTATGTATATATGAAGCGTGGTACAGGTGAAACAAAAAGACTGATTACATGATGCGGGTGGACCGCATGAAGCTGATTGCAGGTTGACAGATCCAGGGAGAACAAAATGTGACTAGGGCAAAACAGAAATCCAATTATACAAACTAACTGGGAAAACATAATGCACAGAACATGAACTAGAAAACAACAATAAGAAACTAAAGCATTCCCAGACCAGAAGGGAGATATAGTCCCTCCATTGAGTGCACCAAAGTGAGGCTGCTTATGATATATCCTATTATAAAGCCCACACAACCTCATCTGACTTCTTCATAGAATTTAATACTTTCATGTGGTGGAAACGTTTGATCACTCCTATGATTCTAGGGCTCATGATGTCCAGGGCCTCAACACCCTGCTTCTCATGTTTGGTTATTAGTGGACCCCAAATGTAGGCAGAACCAGAGGCAGAGCGGTGAAGTGAAAGGTTTTTAATAATGAAAAAATAAAGACTGCAAGGAACAGGACATACATAAGGGAAACAGGCAGTGAAACAGAAGAATCCAAAAATGAACAAGGAGAACCAATGAGCGTATGCATTGAGGGAAGAGTGGTAAATGACACTGAATGCAGGTGAGTTAATCAGAAGATTAGGTGCAGCTGGGAGAGAAGTAAGGACTGAGGGAAGGTGAATAATTAACACAGAGGGAATTAAACTAGACACAAAAGTAAACTACAGACCATAGGGAAACGACTAACACTCATCTAATGGAAATAAACTAGAATCCACAGAGGACAGAATGCAAGAAATAAACAAATAAACTAAACACAAATAAACAAACTAAGATCATAATAACAATAATAAAGAACTCAACAGTGATCAAAAATACAGACAAATTAAACAAAGTCCCAAACACCAAAGGATCATGACACTGGAAGGGTTTCACATGACAAATGGTCTCAGGGGAGGTGTCAGACTAAGAGCAATTCAAAACCTTTGATGAAGAAAAGAGAGGTTGGGGGAACTGGGCTTGCTGATCCTAAGTGTCAAAATCTAGCTTTAGGGATCAATGTATTTTTAAAATCTGTTGCTTCTCAGTTTTGCATCAAAGCAATTATATTTTTGCTTTGTTTTAAAGTTTAAAGTTTGTTTAAATACTATGATACTCTAAAACCATGGCATTTTAACTAAAGGTTTTCATTCTAGAATCTGATCCATTCCTGGTTCAAACTGGAATTTCCAAACCTAAAACTCCCAATCTAAAATTAGAACTGAAGAAGCCTTTCTGGGAAGAGGGAACATGTATGGAAATTTAGTTGCATCATATTTACATTTAGCAGCATAATTTCTCATTCAATATTGACTCCATTTTATTATTTTAAATGCAACATTAATATATTTAATCAACTTTCTTACATCTTATGCAAAGAATCAGAAAATATAAAACTTATTAAAGGTGTAACTGTTTTTGGAAGACAGGTTAATGTCTTCTTATTAACTATTGGTCCTGGGCAGTGATCCAAGCTCATTTTAGCATACCCAGAACAGGCAGCTAGAAGTTATGACAAGCAGCAAGAGTTGAGTTTATCCATTAAACGGAGGGAAGAAATGTCAACTTAAATGTTTATGTTTGACAAGGCAAACATGCAATAGAAAAGTAAATGCTAACAGCCTGAAATACACAATTTACAACAGGTTGACTGACTTTAGTCAGTAATTCAGAATTATTTCAGTTTTTTGTATCAGCCATATGGTTGAGGTATAGGCATTAGCTTCTCTCACTGCTAGATCTGAGTGGGACGTCCAGTGTATATGCCAGCTGATGTGGCATTTAAACAATCTGCAGACTCCACCCACCTGCAGCGTATGTGTGAGTAAATGGTGTGGACCCAGTGTTTCCAAATGTTTTCATAATTAGAATCAGACTCATAATCACCTTTATTGCCCAAGTTTGTGTGCACAAACAAGAAATCTGACTTTGGTATCCAGAACTCACATTGTACCGACACCAACTAAAAACACAGAGACTTTAGACTAAATAAAAAGGATCAGTATGCACATGTATGTGTATGTACACCCTGCACACACCATCCTGCCTGCAGAATCTATATGATGTTTGAAGGAAAATACACACACAGAGTGTAGGAGACTCCTGTCAGGGGAGTGATTCTCTGCTATCCATGTGTGTGTGCACATTAGTCACAGTGTGCTTCACGGGCTCACAGCTCTCATGTGTGTTCATTTTTGTTTCATCCTTCACATCCTTCAGCGTTCACATGGCTGTTGTTTGTGTTCATCTTGCCCCGCAGACAGACAAGAGATCCGATTGGCCGATGTCCCCAGACATCTGATGAGGCACTCTGTCAGAGCGCGCTCGCTTGCAGCAGGTCACCTCATTTCCTCTGACAGTCTCAAACACACACGTGATGGAATCAGCACACTTCTATAAATATGCACAAAGGGTCAAGCAAAGGCGTGTTCATACACACACGCTAACATCATAAATCATTGTGACAGATAGCATTATTCAGCTGTGAGTTGCTCCTTTGTGGATAACACAGCAAAATGAAGCGTGTTTTTACTTATATTTTACCCCTTGTTTACCTTCATCACTGGCTGACATAAGACTGACTTAGCTTTTCTGCTGCAAGGATCCAAGTGCTTTTTCTGTTCAGTCTGGCATTGATAGTACAATTTATTACATAACCACTTTAAGAGCAATTAAAGTTCCAAATGTTTAGGTAAAACAAGGAAACGAGGTCAGTTGAACAAAATTACAGTTTACATGAATGACCACAAACTTTTTATCATTAAACTCTATGAATACACTTAAATGTTTTCATGCATCCTCAGTTATTATTAAAAAAATATGTTCAGTATGATGTCATCATGTGAATGTGTGTACACTGTTTATATTTGAGCCTATATGTACATGAACAGTTCACATGAACCATTAAAAGCTCAAAATGATCACATTCATGCCAATAATGAGTATATGTAACATCTTAAAAATAGATTTTGTCCTGTTTCTAATGTTTCAGTGAAATACCAAAGTTCTTGTGCTTGTACAAAATGGTTTAAATTCCACTACTGTATTACGTGATTGTGGTGTGGATTCAATGATGGGATTTTAGAGAGTAGAGCTCATATGTTAAAAAAAACAAAACAAAAGAAAACAGACTATTTTCCCTGTTTCAGAAAGCAGGGTTAGTGAGAACTCAGAGTAAGTTCTGGGGTAAGTATTTGCATACCCTGAGTTTTCAGCTTTCAGAAAGCCAGGTAGCCATTACCCTGAGTCAAGTTACCCCTGAAACTTACTCCATGAACCAACCCTGCTTGGTAACAGGGTTTATTGAATTAATCCTGAGTCTGTTCTACATGTTTTGCTGAGATCTGGCACAATGAAAATGTCAGAAATGGCGTGGTCTTTTCTGGAGGAGCCTGTTGACATTGGAGCACAATTACTCTGCAGAAATCTCCATCAGGTGAGGGTAATTAGGCCGCGATTAGATGTTTTATTTTCTGCATGAATGTATTTTTGAGCATTACAACTTTTTTGCCAAAGTCTCAATAACACAACTGCATTTCGCTTTTATTCTAACGGCAGCTTTTTGTTTAACATACGTGACACAGAAAGTCCTTCAATGGCATGCTGTCAGGAATGTTAAAGTTGCACTTGCCCATGATGTCAATCACAAACATTCATTAAAGTCAGATTGTCCTCCTTAGCAGAGTGGTCTATGTTGCTGTCTCTCACACATGATACTGGGCTATGATCCCCAACAGAGAAATTAGTTTAGTTCTGTTTTTCATGTCATCAGGTACAAATAGCTTAGGTTTAGTTCAATTTCATTTTAAAATGGAGCTGTCCCTCCCCACCGTTGAACTGTAGATTTGTGACTTGGACGTGGATGTTCCTAGTCACAGACCCAGAAAGACCACAGAAAAATTCCACAATATTGCAGGTATCAGTGAAAGCAAAAATTTATTCTGTATCACATTTTAAAAATGAAGCATTATCTAATCATATATTTATGGATTTCCAGGCATAATTGGCTACATACATGATAGTTAAATTCACTGCTCCGTTACTAAATAAAGGAGATTATGTTTTATTTGTTTTATGTTTTATATTATATTGCACAGTTTTTACACAGATTCTGTCACCAATATCACCTGCCTTGCTGATAACCACACAGTTTGTTCAAAAATACATTTTATTTATCCTGGGTTTTATTCTCCTTTACTATACAGGTGGATTGTTTTTCTTGACCGGTTCTATTAGCCTTTAGTCTGGTAACTTCTATGGTTTTAGTGATGTATGAACCTGGATGCTTTCATAGCCTTTTGCTTTGCTGTTGATACACATGAATTTCCACAAAAATAAAGAATTGTCTGTTCTATTCTGTTCTGAATTAAACACACTTTATTAATACAAATGTGTTTTTTTTATATAATTTCTGATTTACCAATCACTTCCCAACTAAATACAATAGTCCTTTCATTTCATTAAGTGTTATTTATTGCCTGCAAATGAAAATACAGTAGTTATTGATGCTTTCTTCAAACTAATAAAATGATCCACCTCAGTTAAATGTAGTCACCTCACCCACATCTAACTGATGCTCTAGCAGTTGTATTGAAATTTGTGTTTTCTGCAGCTGCATATTAGGTACCCCGTTCTGATTACACATGTTTCTATGTTTCCTTGTAAGTACACCTTGTTCAGCTGTTTCACAAGTAGTTTTAGGGTGTATTCAACAGTTGCCACTGTCGGTCTGCTTTAAACGGACCAGAGTTCGTTTCCCCCCTTGGTCCGGACCTTTTGTGCAGGTGTGAATACACTCCAGTGAACACTGGTCCAGACCAAACAACCGGACCGAGACCCACTTTTTGAGGTGGTCTCAGTCCGCTTCCAAACGGACTCTGGTGCGGTTCGCTTATGGTCTGAATACCAACTGGCCCCGATCCGAACCAACTGCAGAAATTGTACGTCTCTTTGGACTTAACAAGCCACCGTAGGCAATAGCAAAGGTGTACGTTTTACTCAAATCATACCTGGTTAGCCTATTGTTGCCTAAACCAGCTCAGTTATGGTTGAGGTGCAAACACACCCTCCATTTCTGCTACCTGTATGACCCCCTCTCTTTTCCTGTGGTTATAATTAGTCTGACAGAGAGAGGTATCCCAATCGTTGTGGTTTTTAGTATAACAATGGCCATCAATGGGCTCTAGATGGACATCCTGTCTACTTTTAAGGGTAGGCTTAAAACTTTCCTTTTTGATAAAGCTTATAGTTAGAGTGGCTTAGGTTATCCTGAGCCATCTCTGTAGTTATGCTGCTATAGGCTTAGGCTGCTGGAGGACATAATGACCACTTTCACCCTCTTCGCTACATTCTCACACTACTCTCCAATTTTGCATTATTTGCGGTTATTTCAGCTTTTAACTTTGTTCTCTCTCTTTTCTCTTCCTAGAAGCTACACCTGGACACATTTCTGGAGAGGGGCATCGTCCAAGCTTCTGTTGTCAACAACTTAATGCTCACCCTGTACAGATGATCCACATGGCCCTGTCTTTCAGTGTTTAACCCTTTCTCTCTCCTAGACATGGCAATTGACTGAGCTTTTACAGTGACTAACTCTATGTGCTCTCTTTCAGACTCTAACCTTGAAAACTGGCTCAGAGTTTACCTGTTCTTTCTTTCTAGGTGAAATGACTAAAGGAGCTACATCCATTAACATACAGGTCCTTCTCAAAATATTAGCATATTGTGATAAAGTTCATTATTTTCCATAATGTCATGATGAAAATTTAACATTCATATATTTTAGATTCATTGCACACTAACTGAAATATTTCAGGTCTTTTATTGTCTTAATACGGATGATTTTGGCATACAGCTCATGAAAACCCAAAATTCCTATCTCACAAAATTAGCATATCATTAAAAGGGTCTCTAAACGAGCTATGAACCTAATCATCTGAATCAACGAGTTAACTCTAAACACCTGCAAAAGATTCCTGAGGCCTTTAAAACTCCCAGCCTGGTTCATCACTCAAAACCCCAATCATGGGTAAGACTGCAGACCTGACTGCTGTCCAGAAGGCCACTATTGACACCCTCAAGCAAGAAGGTAAGACACAGAAAGAAATTTCTGAACGAATAGGCTGTTCCCAGAGTGCTGTATCAAGGCACCTCAGTGGGAAGTCTGTGGGAAGGAAACAGTGTGGCAGAAAACACTGCACAACGAGAAGAGGTGACCGGACCCTGAGGAAGATTGTGGAGAAGGGCCGATTCCAGACCTTGGGGGACCTGCGGAAGCAGTGGACTGAGTCTGGAGTAGAAACATCCAGAGCCACCGTGCACAGGCGTGTGCAGGAAATGGGCTACTGGTGCCGCATTCCCCAAGTCAAGCCACTTTTGAACCAGAAACAGCGGCAGAAGCGCCTGACCTGGGCTACAGAGAAGCAGCACTGGACTGTTGCTCAGTGGTCCAAAGTACTTTTATCGGATGAAAGCAAATTCTGCATGTCATTCGGAAATCAAGGTGCCAGAGTCTGGAGGAAGACTGGGGAGAAGGAAATGCCAAAATGCCAGAAGTCCAGTGTCAAGTACCCACAGTCAGTGATGGTCTGGGTTGCCGTGTCAGCTGCTGGTGTTGGTCCACTGTGTTTTATCAAGGGCAGGGTCAATGCAGCTAGCTATCAGGAGAGGTTGGAGCACTTCATGCTTCCATCTGCTGAAAAGCTTTATGGAGATGAAGATTTCATTTTTCAGCACGACCTGCTCACAGTGCCAAAACCACTGGTAAATGGTTTACTGACCATGGTATCACTGTGCTCAATTGGCCTGCCAACTCTCCTGACCTGAACCCCATAGAGAATCTGTGGGATATTGTGAAGAGAACGTTGAGAGACTCAAGACCCAACACTCTGGATGAGCTAAAGGCCGCTATCGAAGCATCCTGGGCCTCCATAAGACCTCAGCAGTGCCACAGGCTGATTGCTTCCATGCCACGCCGCATTGAAGCAGTCATTTCTGCAAAAGGACTCCCGACCAAGTATTGAGTGCATAACTGTACATGATTATTTGAAGGTTGATGTTTTTTGTATTAAAAACACTTTTCTTTTATTGGTCGGATGAAATATGCTAATTTTGTGAGATAGGAATTTTGGGTTTTCATGAGCTGTATGCCAAAATCATCCGTATTAAGACAATAAAAGACCTGAAATATTTCAGTTAGTGTGCAAAGAATCTAAAATATATGAATGTTAAATTTTCATCATGACATTATGGAAAATAATTAACTTCATCACAATATGCTAATATTTTGAGAAGGACCTGTAGAAAGTACTCCTGGATCAGTGCTTCTGTATTCTTTGTGTGTCTTTGCTCTGTTCTCTCAAACCCCCAGTCGGTCGTGGCAGATGGCCGCTCACACTGAGCCTGGTTCTGCTGGAGGTTTCTTCCTGTTAAAAGGGAGTTTTTCCTCTCCGCTGTCGCTACATGCATGCTCAGTATGAGGGATTGCTGCAACGTCAACGCCAGGGACTGTCCACTGTCTCTACATGCTCATCCGGGAGGAGTGAATGCTGCAAGTCACTGACTGGATGCAATCTGCTGGGTTTCCTTAGACAGAAAAACTTTTTATCCAATTTGAATAAATAACTGAATCTGACTGCACTGTTCAATGGTTTGGATTAATTGGAATGTATGTACCTGACTTTTGTGAAATGCCTTGAGACAACATGTGTTGTGAATTGGCGCTATATAAATAAAACTGAATTGAATTGAATTGAACACCGGGCATGTGGGACCGGGCACGCAGACCACACCGTCTTCTTCGCCGTTAAGCACGCATTCTCCAAAGCGGTTCCAAACATATAAATAGAACGTCGCAAAATCTGTGTTGAATGCGCTGCTCTTCACCCTCACAATAATATTGCAGCTGTAATAACGGCACAAATAAGCAGAACAGAGGTGCTGCACGCAGGACGTCTACAGCTGTTTTCCTAAATTTCTGGGTCTGTGCTCTGTCCCGCCCCCGTCATTTCTGTTCAATGGGAGCAATGATTGTCACTCTGGTGACGATTGGTAATGCAATGATAGTATTGTTTTGTTTACAAGTAATAGTTCACTTGGAAAAAGTACAATGTGAAAGCAAACCGCACCAAACAAAAATAAATAAAGTCTGCTTTTGCTCCGGACCAAACAAGCGGACCAAAGGTCTTTCCTCGTGTGAATACACCCTTAGAGACAAAAAAATCTCAATTGCAGTGGCATGTCTGCTCTTTTTCATATTAAGTCATGAGCCAAGCTATAGCTTCTTACAAATCATTAATTGCATATGTTGATATATAGCCAGTGAATACAGCATAATTCAGTTGGTAAAGTTTAACATAACAATAGCTTGTAACTGAACCTTAGCTGATTTAACTGGATTTTTATATTTAATATTGATTTGTTTCCACATCCTTTTTGTGCCTGCTGGGTTGCACCTAGACTCACATTTATTGCACACGCACCATCGTAGTGTTTTTTTTTTTCTTTTGGATGTTTAATAAGTGTAGTGCGGAGGATACAACTTTAATTCTCCGTCAAATCACATTAACTCATTGACTTGGCCATGCTAACTCTTGCTATTTTGCGGCAGCTATAGCATTGCTTTCCCTCTTAAATATGTGCTGATGTTCTTCATATGCCTTCATCAATATTTACAATTCCATCGCCCGGAAACACTCACTTTGAGGCTTATTGTTTGCTCATGTTGCCATGATGAATCGTGTTATCTGCCTTCCATTGACAAGGGCTTCTTATTTACTCACTCTTAACTCTGCGCGACTTTGACTCAGAGTTGAGCAACCTAAGTGTTACCCCGTGTTCTGAAACCAAAAACCTTGGATATGTTAGTGTGGAGCAGACCCAGCGCCAAAGGGTGGGCCTGGGTGGCTGGGCCCACCCATTAAGGTATGTGGGCCCACCCAAGACAGATTACAAATCCTGTGTAAATTAAATGCAATGTATTCAGCCAAGACAACCAGCAGAGGCTGCTTTAGGTTATTAAATGGGACTTTGCAGGCGGCAAAGAAGACACTTTGATACTTTAGTATGCCAAAATGGGCTTTGGCTGTGTCCAAATTCAGTCGCTGCATCCTTCGAAGGCCTGATTTTAGGACGATTATGTCATAGAGAATTGATGAAGGCTGTCCAAATTCGAAGGGTCCTCCAAAAGCGGCCGCCACGTGCGCCTTTTTTTTTGCTTTCTACTCAGAACTTGTTAATCCTGCTTTCTAAAACAGGGCCCTAAAGTTACAAGAAATGTGAACAAGAGAGTAATTTCTAAAATCTGAAGAACCAAACAAATTCTTTGAATCTTTTTTTTAGCAAATGCTTTATTAAATTTTCCAAATGAATGCTCTGAGTTTGAGGCTCAGTGCGCATCAGAAATTATGTCCTCAGAAACAACATTTTCTTGTTTATGAACCTACTGGGCGGGGCTCCAAATTCCAATGTGAGTGGTGGAAGAAGTAATGGTTTGAATGTATGTATTCAAAAGTCAGGTGCATCTGAGTGGGAAGCTCTGACACTTAAGTTTATTGGAAAACTCATGGCTCTTTTTTTTATTACTTCTTTGTTTTCTGTTTATTTATGTGTATTATGCAGCTTCCTCTTTCCTGGTTAGTTGTTCTTTGCAGATATCTAAATATTTCCACAGAGAAAATGCTCAGCTATAAAGTTAAATCTGAGCTGGAATTGTTTTCATTCGACAGGCACACAGCTGGTGTTAATTTTTTTAATTCTTATTAGTTATTAAAGCTCAGTTATCAAGCCATGATAACAACGTGAGAAGAATCATCAATTAGAGGTGTAAGAAATTATCAGGCAGATGGTGCTATTAAGGTCATTTATTTTAAATACCAGTCACAAGTTCATGCTTGTTGACCACATGAGCTTTGAACATTTTGAAAACTGCTTTATCCACAGGGCGATATATCTTAGCTTTAGGTTTTTTCTTTCTATCACACTGATTCTGCCAGTTAAAGACTTTGGTTTTAAGTTTTTAACAAAGGCCTGACCTCGATTTTTAATTGCATACTACTGTTAATAATTTATGCTCAATTTAAATGAGAAAAAAGTCACAGGAGCAAAAATTACAGATATGATAAACAAAAAACATCTGAGTTTGTATATGCCCAACATCTTTGACTAATAAAAATACATAGTCAAAAATAAGCTTCTAAATCTAAAAGAACAATTTTCTTAAGGTTGGAAGCAGTATGATCATTTAGTAGTCATCAGCCCTACGAGTTCAAATAAAATGTGCACACTGTTCTGAGAAAATGAAGATTAGAGTCGTTTGCACCTTTTAAGTTGTGGGTCAACTATTACAGGAACCTAAAGCTGCCAAATTTGGGATATTAACCCAGTTGTGGGTCAACTACTGAACAATCCAAGCCTGGGTTAAATAACAGAAGATTGGGTTGGACCCAGCATTCTAGGTCAACCTGTTAAAGGGATTCTTAAAGTGTATATATTTGTGTGTGTGTGTGACTGTGATTGTGTGTGGGTGGGGGAGTATGTTTAATAATTTTTTTGTGTTTTTCATGCAGAAGTAATGTATAATCTTCCAGTCTCCCTGGACTTGTTTTCATGTTACACATGTCGCAAATCAGTGTTTCCACAGTGACAGGACGAGGTATCACAAAGCAAGCACTTGGCTGTAAATAGTGGAGCTCCGTTGATGACAGGCTCTCAAAATGTGCTTCCTCACGTGAAAGGTCACAGGACCTGTCTATGATGATGGTGTATTGTTGTTTGACGCAACATAAATGTGAAAACATAGAGAGAGAGGACAGAAAGAAATGGAAAAAAGAAGTAGATATCTGCTGTTAAAGTTAAAGGTAAGAAATAAGAATTCCCATTACAAGTGTGGTGTGTTTTTAAACATGTGACATTTATTTATGTGCATGTACTCATAAAATATTGAGTGTTTGTTGATTTGTTGGGTTAAGCTTGTTACACAAAAAATTATCTTAATGTTTATGGTCTTTAATATATAACAGTTTGTTTAAATTCTATACCTTAAAGAAAAGGCTGATGGAACAGTCAACTTTATTTTTTCTCCCTTACTTCTTCGATTCTTTATTTATAAAAAAAAAAAAAAAACAGGCCCAGTGCAAAAGAACATAAGAACTATAGTTCACATCTGTTAATAAAATAAAAATGGGGAAAACACAATAAATAAAGAAATCCAAGAGTATGTATTAAGTTAGGATTTACTTGACTAAAAATATGTTTGTTAATGTTAATTTAAAAAAAAATAATAATAATTCTAATATCTTACTTTTCAGGTTTTACCCTGTAAAACAAGGTTAGCTTTTTGTGTTAATCTGCAATTAAGCCATTTTTTTAAAAAGATACAAAATGTGATGTTTCTTTTAAAAAACTGAATATTTAATAGGATGTCCTAATTTTTTCATTATATATTGTCACTTTTATTTGTCTTAAAACTGTTTCATGTTGCAAATGGGTAAACCAAAATTCAGTAATAATTTGCGATAAACCTTTGTGTCTAAACTCCATTGGTCTGATATTATGCATGTCATGAGATATTCTGCCAAGGTAACTACTCCCCCACAGTTCAGGTATTTTTTCTTGTTTATTTGTCCTGTGTAGATTAACAGTGAATCAGTTTGAATATGCTATTTAAGAAGCAAAAACTAAATTTCTGGTTCTGTGTCAGGCGAGATTTTTGCACTTTGTAGTCATTCTCCACAAACCATGACTAACCATTCCATTTACATAGATCTCATGTAAAGTGTTTTTTTTTCTTTTTGTTTTTAGGTGCATTATTTCTGTGTGGGCTGTGTTTTTTTGTATTATAATGTCAATATAGGGAACAATGTATGCATCCATACCCACACACTGATATAGACACACATAGGAATGTGTGTATGTCAGTATCTTGGCAACGGTCACGGTCAAGACATTTGCAGGGGTGCCAGACGGCTGAAGGGACGAATGAGTCAGAAGCTTTCACATGCTGATACACACACTCACACTTGTCTGAATGCAGGTATATAACATGCACATTTACAGAAAATTTGAATTAAAAAAAACGTATGAAGGAGGTTGTAAATAGATTGAACTATAGATGCTGAACCCCAAGAGACACAATTACTTATTCAATCTGTTGAATAAAAGGAAACTAAAAACAAGATTCCATTTTCAACCTCCCTGTGGAACCAGCTCCCAGTTTTAGTCCGTGAGGCAGACACCCCGTCTACTTTTAAGGCTAGGCTTCAAACTTTCCTTTTTGATAAAGCTTATAGTTAGAGTGGCTTAGGTTATCCTGAGCTATCTTCCTTATTTTTTACCTCCGTCTTCTTCCCTCCCTGTTGGATGGAGTAAGGGGGAGTCAGGTTTAGCCTAAACAGGCTCAGTTATGATTGAAGTGCAAACACACCCTCCATTTCTGCTACCTGTATGACCCCCTCTCTTTTCCAGTGGTTATAATTAGTCTGACAGAGAGAGGTATCCCAATCGTTGTGGTTTTTAGTATAATAATGGCCATCAGTGGGCTCTAGATGGACACCCTGTCTACTTTTAAGGCTAGGCTTAAAACTTTCATTTTTGATAAAACGTATAGTTAGAGTGGCTTAGGTTATCCTGAGCTATTTCTGTAGTTATGCTGCTATAGGCTTAGGCTGCTGGAGGACATAATGACCACTTTCACCCTCTTCGCTACATTCTCACACTACTCTCCAATTTTGCATTATTTGCGGTTATTTCAGCTTTTAACTTTGTTCTCTCTCTTTTCTCTTCCTAGAAGCTACACCTGGCCTAACTCTGTGTCTACTTGTGACACCTTTCTGGAGAGGGGCATCGTCCACGTTTCTGCTGTCAACAACTTAATGCTCACCCTCTACCAATGACCCACATGGCCCTGTCTTTCAGTGTTTAACCGTTTCTCTCTCCTAGACATGGCAATTGACTGAGCTTTTACTGTGACTAACTCTATGTGCTCTCTTTCAGACTCTAACCTTGAAAACTGGCTCAGAGTTTATCTGTTCTTTCTTTCTAGTTGAAATGACTAAAGGAGCTACATCCACTAACATTTACTTTTCCTTCCCATAGAAAGGACTCCTGGATCAGTACTTCTTTGTTCTCTTTGTGTCTCTGTTCTTTCTCTCAAACCCCCAGTCGGTCGTGGCAGATGGCCGCTCACACTGAGCCTGGTTCTGCTGGAGGTTTCTTCCTGTTAAAAGGGAGTTTTTCCTCTCCACTGTCGCTACATGCATGCTCAGTATGAGGGATTGCTGCAAAGTCAACGCCAGTGACTGTCCACTGTCTCTACATGCTCATCCGGGAGGAGGGAATGCTGCAAGTCACTGACTGGATGCAATCTGCTGGGTTTCCTTAGACAGAAAAACTTTTGATCCAATTTGAATAAATAACTGAATCTGACTGCACTGTTCAATGATTAAGGATTAATTGGAATGTATGTACCTGTCTTTTGTGAAGTGCCTTGAGACAACATGTGTTGTGAATTGGCGCTATATAAATAAACTGAATTGAATTGGATTTTAGACATTATAGTCAGTAGTTATATATAATCTGGAGAGCTATGGTTAGTTTCCATTCAGTGCAACACGTAAAACAAAGGGTTGAAAAAGAAACACCTCTGAAAAAAGTATTGCCATGACACAGTGGCAGCTTTTTTTTATAATACCTGATTGAGATAGATAAAAAAGCTCATATACTGACAGCCACGTATCTATATATTCATTGTTTTCTTTTCTGAAAAGTAAAATAATACTGATTTAGTCCTGTAATGTTCAAAAATACATTTTTACACAGTGCTTTGGAAAAGTTTTCTACTCCCTGAACTTTTTTATATTTTGTCAAATTACAATCATGCATTGAATCTAATTTATGGGGATTCGGTGTGATAGACCAACAGAACGCAGAACATGATTGTGAATCAGAAGGAAAATGATACATGGTTTTCAAATTTTTTTACAAATACATTTCGGAAAAATATGCCGTATTCAGGCGGCTGGGCTAATATTTTGTGGAATAATTTTTGCTACAATTGCAGCTGCAAGTCTTTGTGGTATGTCTCTACCAGCTTTCCACATCTAGCCGGAAAATGTTCATTCGTTCGTCGTCTTCCGCTTATCCAGGACCGGGTCGCGGGGGCAGCAGACTCAGCAGAGACGCCCAGACGTCCCTCTCTCCAGACACCTCCTCCAGCTCCTCCAGGGGAAGCCCAAGGCGTTCCCAGGCCAGCCGAGAGACATAGTCCCTCCAGCGTGTCCTGGGCCGTCCTCTGGGCCTCCTCCCGGTGGGACGTGCCTGGAACACCTCCCGAGGAAGGCGTCCAGGAGGCATCCGGTATAGATGCCCGAGCCACCTCAACTGGCTCCTCTCAATGTGGAGGAGCAGCGGCTCTACTCCGAGCTCCTCCCGGATGGCCGAGCTCCTCACCCTATCTCTAAGGGAGTGCCCGGCCACTCCACGGAGGAAGCTCATTTCAGCCGCTTGTATCCGTGATCTCGTTCTTTCGGTCATGACCCAAAGTTCATGGCCATAGGTGAGGGTAGGAACGTAGACCAACCAGTAAATTGAGAGCTTTGCTTTTCGGCTCAGCTCTCTCTTCACCACAATGGACCGGCACAGCGCCCCCATTACTGTGGCAGCCGCACCGATCCGTCTGTCGATCTCCCGCTCCATTCTTCCCTCACTCGTGAACAAGACCCCGAGATACTTAAACTCCTCCACTTGAGGCAGGAACTCCCCTCCAACCTGAAGAGGACAAGCCACCCTTTTCCGGTCGAGTACCATGGCCTCGGACTTGGAGGAGCTGATCCTCATCCCAGCCGCTTCACACTCGGCTGCGAACCGCCACAGCGCATGCTGTAGGTCTTGGCTAGAGGGGGCCAGCAGGACCACGTCATCCGCAAAAAGAAGAGACGAAATCCACTGGTCCCCAAACCAGACCCCCTCCGGCCCTTGGCTGCGTCTAGAAATCCTGTCCATAAAAGTTATGAACAGGACCGGCGACAAAGGGCAGCTCTGCCAGAGTCCAACATGCACTGGGAACAGGTCCAACTTAGTGCCGGCAATGCGGACCAAACTCTTGCTCCGCTCGTACAGGGACCGGATGGCCCCTAATAAAGGGCCCCCGATTCCATACTCCTGGAGCACCCCCCACAGGGCATCACGAGGGACACAGTCGAATGCTTTCTCCAGGTCCACAAAACACATGTGAACCGGTTGGGCAAACTCCCATGAACCCTCGAGCACCCTGTAGAGGGTATAGAGCTGGTCCAGTGTTCCACGGCTGGGACGAAAACCACACTGTTCCTCCTGAAGCCGAGGTTCGACTATCGGTCGGACTCTCCTCTCCAATACCTTGGCGTAGGCCTTACCAGGGAGGCTGAGGAGTGTGATCCCCCTGTAGTTGGAACACACCCTCCGGTCCCCCTTCTTATAAAGGGGGACCACCACCCCAGTCTGCCAGTCCAGAGGCACTGTCCCCGACCGCCATGCAATGTTGAAGAGGCGTGTCAACCATGACAGCCCTACAACATCCAGACACTTGAGGTACTCAGGGCGGATCTCATCCACCCCCGAAGACTTGCCACCGCGGAGCTTTTTAACCACCTCGGTGACTTCAGCCTGGGTGATGAAAGAGTCCAACCCCGAGTCCCCAGCCTCTGTTTCCACCACGGAATGCGTGATGGCAGGATTGAGGAGATCCTCGAAGTACTCCTTCCACCGCCCGATAATGTCCTCAGTCGAGGTCAGCAGTCTCCTGCCCCCACTATAAACAGTGTTGGCAAAGCACTGCTTCCCCCTCCTGAGGCGCCGGACGGTTTGCCAGAATCGAGGCCAACCGGTAGTCCTTCTCCATGGCCTCACCGAACTCTTCCCAGGCCCGAGTTTTTGCCTCTGCCACATCCCGGGCTGCAGCACGCTTGGCCTCACGGTACCCGACAGCCGCCTCAGGAGTCCCACAAGCCAACCACAGCCGATAGGACTCCTTCTTCAGCTTAACAGCATCCCTTACTGCCGGTGTCCACCACCGGGTTCTGGGATTGCCGCCACGACAGGCACCGCAGACCTTACGGCCGCAGCTACGGGCAGCAGCATCGACAATAGATGCAGAGAACATGGTCCACTCAGACTCTATGTCTCCAACATCCCCCGGTATCTGGTCGAAGCTCTCCCGGAGGTGGGAGTTGAATACATCCCTGGCCGAGGGCTCCGCCAAGCGTTCCCAGCAGACCCTCACTATGCGCTTGGGCCTGCCAAGTCTGTCTGGCTTTCTCCTCCTCCAGCGGATCCAACTCACCACCAGGTGATGATCAGTGGACAGCTCAGCCCCTCTCTTCACCCGAGTGTCCAAAACATGCGGCCGAAGGTCTGATGATACGACAACAAAGTCGATCATTGACCTCCTGCCTAGGGTGTCCTGGTGCCAAGTGCACTGATGGACACCCTTATGTTTGAACATGGTGTTCGTTATGGACAATCCGTGACTATCACAGAAGTCCAATAACAAAACACCACTCGGATTCAGATCGGGGAGGCCATTCCTCCCGATCACGCCTCTCCAGGTGTCACTGTCGTTCCCCAAGTGGGCGTTGAAGTCCCCCAGCAGAATAATGGAGTCCCCAGGAGGGGCACTATCCAGCACCCCCGACAGGGACGCCAAGAAGGCAGGATAGTCTGCACTACCACTCGGCCCATAGGCTGAAATGATAGTCAGAGACCTCTCCCCAACCCGAAGGCGCAGGGATACAACCCTCTCATCCACTGGGGTAAACCCCAACACGAGACGGCTGAGCTGGGGGGCAACAAGCAAACCCACACCAGCCCGCCGCCTCTCCCCGTGGGCCACTCCAGAGTAGAAGAGAGTCCAACCCCTCTCAAGGAGATGGGTTCCAGAGCCCACGCTGTGCGTGGAGGCGAGCCCGATTATTTCTAGTCGATATCTCCCGACCTCCCGCACAAGCTCAAGCTCCTTCCCCCCCAGCGAGGTGACATTCCACGTCCCTAGAGCCAGCCTAAGCATCCGGGGATCGGGCCGCTGAGGTCTCCACCTTCGTCCGCCACCCAATCCTCTTTGCACCGGTCCCTCACGGTTCCCCCTGCAGGTGGTGGGCCCACTGGGGGATGGCCTCGCGTCTCTCGTTCGGGCTTGGCCCGGCCGGGTCCCGCGAGGAGCAACCCGGCCACCAGGCGCTCTCCGACGAGTCCCGACCCCAGGCCTGGCTCCAGGGTGGGACCCCGGCTCCGCCGTACCGGGCGACGTCACGTGCCTCGATATTTTGTACACTCTTAATTGCAAAACAGCTCAAGCTCAGTCAGAGAAGGTTAAGGGTGTCTGCTAACATCAATTTCCTAGTCTTGCCATACATTCTCAAGTGGGTTTAGGTCTTCTTTTTAACCTGGCCTTGGTAACACCTGAATATCATTTAATCTAAACTCTTGCATTGTAGCTCTGACTGTATATTTAAGGTTGTTGACCTGATGGAAGGTGAACTTTTGCAGCCTTTTACAGTCTTTTTTTCTAAGATTACCCTGTACTCCATCCATCTTCCCATCAACTCTGGCCTGCTTCCCCATCACTGCTGAACAAAAAGCATCCCTGCTGCAAAATCCATGTGTCACCATAAAAATGGCATGTTCAGTAGGATATGCAATGTTTTGCTCCACAAATGGTGCTTTGCATGTAAGCCAAAAATTTTAAAAGGCCTTCATAAAACCTTTTGTTCAGTAATGTTTTAAATTTTTTATTCATTCAATAATTGCCAGATTTGCAGAGTGAACAACTACCAGTTTTACCATTGACATATTCTTCCACTATAGCAACAGCTCTCTGCAGCTCCTCAAGAGTTAACATGGGCCTCTTGGCTGTTTCTTTGATTATTGTTCTTATTGCCTGGCCCGTCAGTTTAGGTGGACGGCCATAATTTGGAACGTTTTCAGTTGTGCATAAGTCTTTCCATTTTCAGAATACGAATTGAACAGTGCTCTCTGAGATGTTCATATCTTCCGCTGCAGTTTTATGACCACAATGAGTTAGTTAAATTATTTCATGATGCAGTGCATCATGGGAACCATGGAATTCTAGATTCATAATGAAATAAATAAAACAAAATTAAAAATTTATGATTTTAGCATATGAAGAAATGTGTATTTATATATATATTTCACTTTCAGTGCTATAAATCAATTTCAGTTCCAAAATTCTTTTTTTTAAATCACAAATTCAGGTATTTAAGAAAGCCACGATGTAATCAAACAGATTCACATCAGGTTGAACCTTCTTTACAGCATTTTGAGCTGGAGCAGTGAAGCATACATGAGCTTTGCAGATCTCATTCACCATGTCAATATAGAACTGAAAGTGAAAGTAGTCAAACTGAAGTTTCAATACAACGAAATACAGTTTCAATTAAATTAATTCAGTTTCAAACCATTAAACTTTGTTCCAGTTTAGTGAGATTCATTTTCAAAAAAATGCTTTTAATTTCAAATTCAATCTGAGAAAGTCAAATTCAGTTTCTAAATAGCACAAATTGTATTTGTGTGTGTATATAGAAATGGCATTTTTAATTAATTATTTTTAATTTATTTTTTAAATATGTAACAAATGATAATTGAATGACCCATTAATGTATTGAACTGAGGCACGTTTCACTTTCATATCAAGTAAGACATAAGTTTTATTTTATTTAATGGTCACTAAATGATGTTTTTAGAGCCAATCTGCTCCAATTTTTACAACCTTCTCACTTCCTTTTGCTGCACAGAGCCACTACGTGGTCAGGATTATGGCTTGACCTGGTCTGTAAAGTACACAGCACAACGATTACTTCGACCGCCTCTCAGAATGCTCTGAAGTGATATTTCATTCCATTTTATTTCCCCTCCAACTCTCTCAAAACCACATCCTATCAAGCGCTCAGCGGTTTACCGGCCCTTCAGGGTCAGAAACGGAGACTCCAGCAGTTCGTTTGGGGGCTGTAAGATTAGCACAAGAGGGGCTGTGACACAGGGAGAAACACAAAACGTGTCAGGGTATTAGAGCAGATTCAGGAATTTTACTTCCTCTTAAGAGTCAAAAGGGGAAAAAATATGGAAGTGTGACTGGTCACACTGCTATAGTTTGAGGAAATGTCTTTTTCGTTAAGTGACATTTCTAGGAAAGTCTTTGTGTGTTGCGCAGGACGCTATCAGTGGGAGAATGTTTCTGGGTGTGCTTCTGAAAGCCGATTGGTGCAGAACTATGTGGGTGGAAAAATGCTAATTGTGTCTGATACAGGATAATTCCCTCCAATTTTCCCAATGATTCTTGCAGATCAAGAGTCTGTCTTCCTGGTAGTCATTTGTCAGTCAGTCTGTGATTTCCATCCACTCAATGCCAGTTTAAAAGCTCAACTGCTAAAGATTTTTTTGAGTATTTTTTTAATTCAACCCTTGCCTCGGCTCGTTTTGTTCCACCATAAACCAGGATGCTAACATCTTCCTGCCACCCCAGTGCCGTTCTGCCGTTTATAGACCTTAAGGCCTGACAGAAAAAGGCAACAATTTTGTCTAAAATAGCGATGGTATCATCATTATGTGCAAATGTTATTACAAATAATGGACTGAAAGAATACTCAGGACAAGGAAAAAGACAAACCTTTATTTCTATAATACTCAGGTAGGAACCGAGGTTTACTTGTTATAAGAAACACTACCATGAAACCACATACGTGGCTTGGACAGATTCGGTACCTTACACATATGTTCATACCCCATTGAATGTTCAGACAGACATACAGAGCTTTAATGTAGTACAAAAATAGAATTTACTAATCATTTATCAACATCAGCACGGTGTTAAGAAATATTTTTTTACAGCGCTTATACTTCGCATACTACACGATGCATCCATTCTCATTAACTAAACATGTACATAAGTACTAAGGATTTAATTTGTCATTTGTGACAAATCACATTTCTTTAAATTCAAATTTTGCCTTGTTGAGCTCCACAGGCTAGGCCACCCTGTGCAAAGAGCCATATTGATTGTTAGGGTTTTTATTTATTTTGTATTGCTTATCACTCATGTAAGTGCTTTTCCCTCCTTACATGTTACAGGAAGGGAGATGGTCACAAGAATGAGTTAGGCTTTTATTCTTTTATTATTTTAGTAGCAGCATCTGGGGGCTATTCACCAGGTCCCCACTTCCTCTGTTTTTTTATAATCAAGACAAATGAACCCTAACCTTTTTGAACCCCCCCCCCCCTACACACACACACACACACCCACCCTGAATGATGTTTGAATTGTGTGTGACCAAGCATGTATAAATAAAGAGGGAGGAGTGTTAATACTTCGTAGTCTCTGTGTCATTCCTTACCTCTGAGTTGACTAAATAATACCTAATATTGACGATATGTAAGACTGCCACTCAAGGTGGCATTGTGTGGGAATCAATTTTTTTGGTTGGGATGCAGACGCTGGTCAGAGTTAAAGGGAACATAGAAATCACTAAATAAAAGGGGATTCTGAGGGGAAAAAAAACTGTTAGAAGCTGCAAAAAACATGAGATTGGGGCGGAGGTTCATTTTGCAGTAGGACAATGACCCTGAATTTTTATTTATATATGTGTATATTGTATATATGTATATTCTTTAATGCAAAAAACAAAAACCAGAGAGCAAAGTGTACAGGAGTCAAATTCCTTGTTTGTATGTACGGACTTCGCAATAAAGCTGATTCTGATTCTGAACATGCATCCAGAGTTACAATGAAATGAATTACATCAAAGCATATTTATATGTTATAATGGACTTAAGTGAAAACTTAAATTCGGTTTGGCTGAATACAAACACACACTTTGTACAAAATTCTACAACACAAAACGCAGAAAATATTGAAAAAGGGTTAATTACTCAACCTAAACCACTTCTTGGTATTAATCTAATAACCAGCATAATAAACTAATATGTAAGTTATTGAATGCAGCCAGACATCAATACACAATGTCTGAACTGAATTCATCTGCTTATATTGCACAGTAATTGTATGATAAATTTAAAAAACATTTAGATTGTCTCAAGACTTGTCTAACTCATGTTTTGCTATAAGTTTACAAACCTTTTCGTTAAAAAATTACTTTTGCAAAGAAAAGGTCTGACATTTATACATTATGACAAAACTCAATAAAACAACTGATTGCTAAAATTACCGGTAAGATGAATTGGCTTCATTTAGACTTATTGTGTTGAGAGTGAGGTTGCTCAAAATTTCAGGAGACTTCGAGCCAGCTGTACAAGTGGTAACTTGTTTAACCCCGAGAGACCCAATTTGTTTTTCCAACTGTGCAAAAGAAATAAATTTTTACAACTCTTCACCATATTAAATAATGTATTCATGACCTAACTGGTTGTTAAAGACCTGTCATGTAGGAAAGTTAAACAATGCAAGATAAAAGTGCTCTGGACAAGCTCACAAAAGTGTGGTTCTAATTTCAAAGATTCAAAAGTATGAATGCAAATGTAAAAGGATTTTTGTTTTCACTTTTTTTAAAATTCATAAAATGCTTTGAAATCTTTTGTTTTTCCAATTTTGAATAGATGATAAAATATTTTTTATGAATTTGAAAAAGAAAATGTAGAAGACTTGAGTCATTATTGAGTGCATCCAAAAAACACACAGTCAGAAACAACACAATTCATCTCAAATACGTACAAACACACACTTCCTGAAGGACAGCCAAACAAAACACAGAGGTAGCTTGGTGGCAAATGGATCAGTCATGCCGTGTGTGTGCGCGTGTGTCTGTGTGTGTGCAGGAGAATGAGTGAGCATGCATGTAAAGTTTTAAAATGGTGCCAGTAACCAAAACCAGGGCAAAGCTATTTATTCTGGGGTGATGCTGGTGGAGTTCTTTCCATAACCCATGCTCATGCGTTGACCTGTATAAACAGCTTTGCACTGTTCATCTTGTTTACGTTTATAAGATGGTTTTCTATTCAAAGCACATCACTGTTACTGTATTTCAAATCAACAGGCAAGGAAACGATTTCAGGTTCTGTTCAGAAACTCAAGAGGAAGAGTGTAATAGCATTATGACAGGATGAAATCATGATGCTAAAAATAATCCAGATACACATTCTGTCTTTCCAAAACCTATTTGTTGCATTTTGTTAATGAGCAAGTGTCATGTTAAAGGTTTGTTTCTTGTGACCCAATTTCATGAACACTCTAGAAATTGCCAGGTAGTTTTAAGAGGTTTACTCTAAACTCTTAATAATAATAATAATAATAACAAGGTCATAAGTTTCTGTGCAGACATTTTTCTGGAAGTGGAGTAAATGTGGTTAGTGAAGGTAAGGTGGGTTTTCAGAGAAATCATCTTATTGAATTCAGTCTTACTTGTTAGGTTACTAGCATTGGGAGTACACTAAGAATCCCAGAGTGACTGAACCAGAGTTCATTAAATTGTGTAAAACTATATTCTCTTACAGGCTTAGTTTCCCAGAATTCTGTGTGAAGTTAGGAACGAATGAATGAAAGAAAGAAAGGCACAATGAAGGAAGGAAGGCAGGCAGGCACTATTAAACAAGGGCGGAAGGAAGGAAGGCTCTATTATAGAAAGGCACAAGGAAGGAAGGAATGTATAAAAAAGGAAGGAAGGACAATTTTAAATATCCATAAAGCATTAAAAATCCAGCTCCATCTTAATATTTGCATTAACTACACATAAAAACATGCATACATTGTGTAGAAATTGGTTTTCTGTTCTTTTGAGACATTTTGTATCAGTTTTATGTTCTGTGTTATGCTTTTAGGATTTTCAAAGTTATAAATGTATCCTTTTTATCAAGTATGATATTTTGAAGACCATTCACTGTCATCTCTGCTGTCTTGTGAAATAAAACACTATAATCATCCTTTGAGCACTCTTGTTGGTTGAGAACTGTGCTGTTTGGTTTAGAAAGGTTAAATCGAGAAGACTGTTGTAGTTGTTACTGTGTGTAGTGCACTAAAGAGGAGAAATTATTTAGGACAAAGTGAGAAAGGAGAAGAGTGATTTTGAGAAGGTCTATGACCTTCTCAAATGAGTAGAGCAAGAGAGAACAACCAGAGGGAGGAGTGGAGCAAGGTAGATGCCATTTATCTACACCCCACCCCGTCCTGGTGACATCATCCAACATCCAAGTGGGACAGTGAAGCTGAAGATGAGGCCCGCCGAAACTTGCTCTGTATAATTATCAGAATCAAATCTTGTGCCATCCTCTGTCTATTCCATTTACTCATTTAAGCTTTAACACCAAAGCAGAATAACCTTCAGATTCAAGCTCACTCACTGATCACACCGCTCTATCCATCACAGCCTCTTTAGGCCTCTGCTCATCCTCTGGTGTGAGCTGAGAAGGGGTGAGATGAGCAGACACTGCAGCAACCTCCTTCATATGGCCGATCCGCAGCAATAAGTGCAAATATGAACAGCTGAGAAGTCATAATGTGGACACAGACTTTAGCAAAAGCTAAATCATTTATGCAATGACCTTCACAGACCATAATGTTTTTAAGATTTTTGTTTCTCCAACAATAAATCAATGGTTGAAGTCAGAAAAAGGGCCTAACTTCAACAAACTAAAAACTGGAAATGTGAATTTATACTACTGCAATGCGAGTGTAACAAGAAACACAGTAAATTCATGAGTACCCAAAGACATAAAGATAGACACAATTTTGAACATTGGTGTTGAGGCAAATAAAGTGTTCTGACAAATGAAGCACTAGGTAACAACATCTGTAACACAAGTAGTGCTTAAATATATGAAGCCAAGTCTGTCATAAGGAAATATATTCGAACAATGTGGTAAGACTATTGGGAGGCATTCCTATAATACTGAAATACAAGTAGATCATGCAAAGTGACGAGTCAAAGATAGAAACATAACACACACTGGGCTTGACAACTCTGGCAGGCTATGGATATTTATGGAAAGTAGTGTTTTAATGGAGAGACAATTTAGTTTATGTTTCTACCAATCACTTGTTCTAAACTCCTGTTCAGTAATTGGTGGTAAAGATACCTTTACCACCAATTTCAAATACTCTGACAAAATCATAAGAAATCAATCAGTATGAATTATTTTAACACTAAAGATGGAAGTTTTTAAGGTCAAGTTGTAAAAGTCACATGAAAGTCCCCTGATCTTACATTTCCACCATGGATATAGTTGGTCCCATTGCTTTGACCTGATTAAAGGACTATTCTCATTGTGCTCATTGACTGGGTTAACTTCTATTTTCAATACAAACTTATGGGGGCATGACAAAGATCTTACAGTATTAAAATGTTATTTCACATCATTGTGAAGTAAATCTCACAAAGCGCTATGCTTTTGCTGTCAGTAAATGCCTTTGTCTGGCAAGGAGTCTAAGCTATTTTGAGAAAATGAACACGAGTGCTTCAAGCTTGGATCTTAGATACTCTTATTTTGAAGTAAAAAGATGTGTTGCTTTGACACCATTACTGATAAAGACTGCACAAAAGCCCGCATGATGCCCTCATCCATTTAAAGTGTTTTTTGTGGTAGCATTTTGGGGACTCTGTAAAAAAAAAGGAAAAGGAAGTGGTGACAGAGGCGCAAACAAGCAACATATGCTTTCGAAGTGACCAGACGGGCTAACAACACTAAAGTTAGTATCTACTTTGGAGCTTTCTTTAGGTGCTAATATACAAGGATATTTCGCAGTTTTTTAATGTTTTTGGAGGACCCAAACACAGGAACAGGATGCCAGAAGGATCATATTTGAGGTGATTCGTAAAAAAAAAAATACAAAACATAAAGACATTAAAGGAAATATGTAAGGAAAACCAACAGGGAGCAACTGGAGAGGACCATGTGAACAGGAATTAGATGGATTTCACAATAGAAAGACCTGGCACAGAACTGACACAGAGAGGTTCCGCAAGGAACCCAAATAATTAAAATGTATAGGTACACTCACATCAGCAACTGTGCAGTGTGGTTGTGTTTACCAAGGCCATTTATGCAAGAAGGAAGTTTGGCGGGATGCCCTAGCAGCTTTTGTATCAAGTTCCTGAATTTTACCAGCCAAACAGGAAACCAGACCGGAGAGAGTTCCAGTGAATTTTATAATATAATCAACCAATCAACATACGCTAACTTGACTAGTGTATCAAAACGACAAAAAAACAGAAAAACAAGGAAACGGAGGTGCTATTTGAGGATGAAAAAGGATAGTTGTGCGTACAGATAACAAGTTTCAAAGAAAACGAAATCCATAGCTGTTTTTACTCATTTAGAGGGATAGCAACAGAAAGGAGCAGACAGGGATTTTCCTCTCTCTTTTTGCCTGCATGCTCCAAAATGTGAAAATTACTTAATAACCGGTGACACTGGGTCAAAATACGGCCAAATACAGACTTTGTTTATGAGAGACTAGTTACATGTTTGAGCTAGTTCTCACGCGAACTCCCAGGACCCACGTGAACTTCTGCTCTCAGGAGCGCTGTTTCCACAGCCGGAGCAGTAGCTGGGCCGGGCTGGCTGCAGCGCAGTGTGAGTAGCTTTCTGCAGCACGATCGCACCGCAGCTGCACCACGTTCAGTGTTAGCCCGGCATGAAAGCAGATTCAGGTGAGCCTTAATCAACAGAATACATTGTACGGTAGTACATGAATAGATAATCTAAGTGAAAAAGTGTAAGACATAGTTTCACAGGAAAATACTAACTTGGAAAATTAAAAATAAGCAATGAACTGAATATAGAACACTGACTGAGACAAATAAAGCCACAGTGCCACAGATGATAAAAAGTATGGAATGTTATGATGAATGTTGAAGTAGAACCCAAGTTCAAAGGGTAGTGATTGGTGAAAAATATTTTTTAATAATAATAATAATAATAATAATAAGACTTACAAAATGACCAGGTTCAAGAATACAGGCAGGGGTGAGACATGGGCAAGAGGATAGCAGGAACACAGGATCAAGAAACAAGGAGACAGACAGCAAACAGGGTAGTTTCCAGGAGGAACCGGAGAGAGTAATGAGAACTAGGGAGTATAAATGCTGAGGAGGAGTGGAGAATGAGCAATGAACTGAGAAAACTAATCAGAAGGGTATGAGAAGCAGCTGGTGAAAGAGGGACTGCAGGGAACTGAGGGAGCGTGAATAACTAGCATGATGAGCAGGGAGTGCAAGGAGGAACAGAAAACAAAGAGAAATAAGTAAACAATGAGACTGCCAAAAGAACATAAAGAGATGAACAAGATCTATAAGGAAGTACAAAACTAAAGCAATTAACATAGGAATCCAGGGAAGTAACAATAGACTGAATCTAATAAACCCGAATGACCTGAATTAAAGCAAATGAAAAACATGGCAGTGCAAAGAATGTAAACAGAACTCACACCCAAAACCTAAACTATCATGGGCAGATTATTTCTAGTCTCAAAGCTAAGCTTGAGCTGGATAATTTTACACTGATAACAGGATCTTTAAAAGACAGTTTGAGATCAATGAAATGTATAGTCTACATGTAAGACATGTACCCCGCCTCTCGCCCATAGACTGCTGGAGATAGGCACCAGCTCCCCCGCGACCCACTATGGAATAAGCGGTAGAAAATGACTGACTGACTGACTGAAATGTATAGTCTACATGTAAGACAAAGAATGGCATTTTTATGGCTTTTTTCACATAAATGGCAGTATATTTGGACCCGCTCAAAATAAGGATTCTTAAGTTTTTCCCCCAAAAAAATATTGCTAAAATCTAGCTTCATCTAATAAGCCTAAACTTGTGAATTGTTTTGTCCTGTGGGCTAGATGTATTGTCACACCCTTTCAAGTCATTGACAATAAACTTTTAGCATTTTATGTATTTAAACACTCTAGAAACACTTGCACTAATGGGGGTTTTCTGTGAAGGATTTAATGGGATACAAACCCTGAGAAGTGCAAATAAAAAGTTTATTACCACTGCAATCACCGGTTTTATGCCCACGATTGCCGTATTGGATTTTGAGGTCACGGCTGATGCGAAACCTTTCTCTTTCCAAGTCATAAATCTGACAATGCAGGTGGTACAGGGTGCTGGTAGGACAGGGAAATTCCTTGTGATTGGACAGTCTTTTAGTCAGGTTTTACAAACCTCAAACACATCTGAAATCTTAACTGGGAGAACTACTCCAGGCACTACTGGTCTCTTTGGTACATGAAGAATAAACTTGTCAGTTTGTGTGTAAGTATGTAAGGGCGAATCACAATGATGAGCTGGATTTTGAGACTGATCTTACAGTTTTACTGGTGCCCTGTGTGAGTTGCCTTTTGTCTCTAAAGTCATAGGCCATAGACAAACATAACAGATTACTCCATGTAATTATAAAGAAATGCTATCTTCCCCATAGGAAAGGTCAGATGAAACTCCAAAAAATTATAACTGCTTACAGGGCATATATCATAGTTTTTCAAATATTTTTTTTTGTTTTGCCTTTGGATGGTAGTTCTATTCATTACCTTGTCTAAAACTACGATGGTGCCATAAGTTCCTGATAAGTGATGACATTACATTTGGATTGCCATACACAGAGATCAAAGCATGGCCACCCAAGAGGAAGGTAGAGATAAAACCTCCATTTCTACGTATAGGCCGAAAAAACAGTTAGAGAACTGTTTACGATGCGAAGGCGCAGGGATGCAGCCATCTCATCCACCGGGGTAAACCCCAACATGAGACGACTGAGCTAGGGGGCCACGAGCAAACCCACCCCAGCCTGCCACCTCTCTCCGTGGGCCACTCCAGAGTGAAAGAGAATCCAACCTCTCTCAAGAAGTTGGGTTTCAGAGGCCATACTGTGTGAAGAGGTGAGCCCAACTATTTCTAGCCAATATTTCTCAACCTCCCGCAAAAGTTCTGGCTCCTTCCCCCCCAGCAAGGTGACTATCCAAGTCCCCGGAGACAGTTTAAGGTCATCAGGTCATCGAGGTCTCTGCCTCACACCGCCACCTGAGCCTCTTTGTATCGTCCCCTTATGGTTCCCCCTGTAGGTGGGCACACTGGGGGATGGCCTCGCGTCACGACAAGCATTTACCTCTAGCCAGGCTCCAGGGTGGGACTCCGGCTCTGCTGCACCATGTGACAGTCACGTGTCTTGATTTTTTTACTGGTCCTCATGAAGGCTTCTGAGTCACTCTTTATCTGATTTGTCACCCAGAGCCTGTTTGCCATGGGAGACCCTACAAGGGACATTTAAGCCCTGGACAACATAATCGTAATAATTCAAGCACCCAAACCCCTCCACCACATTAAGGTGGTGGTTCAAGGAGGAGCTTAAATTATATTTAAACTTTGTTTATTCTTGCCGTTATTAAGTATATATATATGTCAATATATATTTGCAATGCTCAGAACTGCAAGAAGGGTGTGGCTTTTTTTTGTTTTGTTACCAAATCCACTTTTGTAATGTCACCAAAAAGGCAAAGTGAGGGACAGATGAGGACTGTGTACTCTAGGCATGCTGATGTCTTCACATACTTTTGGCCAAAAGCCATAGAAAGGTAGATAGAGCCAGAGAGCTGTAGATAGTCATCAGGTACCTTCAGGTATTTCTGAAAGTTTTATATAAATTTTTAAGAATAACTTTGGGGGTTGAACTTTAGGAAGGCAAGTAATTTCCCTTTGGGATGAATAAAATATGTTTGAATTACATTATTACTAGAGGAATATCTATATTTATTTAATCTTAAATTTGGATTGGATCATAGATTTTAACTTGTGATTTTCAAATAATTATTTGTTATCAGTGCCATATGTATCTTCGAAAACATTAAAGGGAATGCAATCTTTTCAATTCAAAATTCAAAAATACTTTATTAATCCCAAAGGGAAATAAAATGTTGTTGTAGCTCATTATGAAGGTTTCTTCAAAGAGCCATTGTAGATGCTAATGGCTTTGGGCAGGAAGGATCTCCTGTAGCGCTCCGTCTTACAGCAGATCTGAAGTAGCTTCTGACTGAAGACACTCTGTTGTTGTACGTCAGTCTCATGAAGAGGATGCTCAGTGTTCTCCGTAATGTTCTTCATTTTATGAAGAATCCGTCTTTCCACAATGATCTCCAGAGGTTCCGGAGGAGTCCCCAGAACAGAGCCAGCCTTCTTTATCAGCTTGTTGAGCTTTTTTAAGTCCCTGGCTCTGATGCTGCTACCCCAGCAGATGATGGCAGAGAAGATCACACTCAATTTATAGGAGATATGCAGCATCTTGCTGCAAACACCAGAGGTCCTAAGCTTCCTCAAGAAATACAGTCTGCTCTACTTGTTTAAGGTTTCACAGTTGCATCTCCACTCCAGTCTGTTGTCCAGGTGAACACTAAGGTATTTATACTCCTCCACCACCTCCACCTTCGATCCCATGATGGAAATAGCGTTTGACCTATTCCTGTTTCTCTTGAAATCTACAATAATCTCCTTTGTTTTAGTCACGTTCGAGGTGAGATGATTGTTTCTACACCATCCCACAACGCAGTCAACCAGCTTTTCTATAAAATATGTCCTCAAAGTTATTTTTTCTTTACTGTTCCATGGTAACAAGTTAAAGGCATTTTTATTTTACAGGTCTGGGTTATTTCAAATGTATGTCTGCATGGAAGAATTGATGACCTAATCGTTTTGAGATTTTCCCACCAGGATGTCAGAGATGTACTAATATTGGTATTTTTAGAACAGCTGTGCTGCTTAATTAAAGGGCTGATAAATGGAATATCTGAGATAAAGATTTCCTTAAATAGGGTTTGTTCTATTTCTATACATAGACTGTCAGATGGATTTTTCTAAATCCATTTTAAGAAATATTCTAATCTATGTGCCAGGTAATGTTTATAAAAGTTTGGAAGTAAATATTGTTGGTTTGACTAATTGTAGCCACCAGTGTTTCAATGAATATAGTGAACAGTGAGAGGGAGAGTGGACATGCCTGGCTGGTGCCTCTTTCAAAATTAAAACTCTATTGGGGTCATCAGACCCATGACAAAAAAACTGTCCAAATCCAAATATATGCAAGGTAGCAAATTGAAATTTCCTGTTAACCTTGTCAAAAGCCTTCTCTGCATCTAATGAAACAATTAAACCACTTTAATTGTAGATGTTACAATAGTCTATTAGATTCATGAGTTTTCCTGTATTATTTATTGCATACCGATTTTTAATAAACCCAGCCTGGTCAATATGTATAATATGAGGGGTTGTATTTTCAAGCCTTGTGGCAAATGTCTTGCAGATGATTTTAAGATCTGTATTTCTAAGTGATATTGGCGGGTAGCTAGTTGGAAGTATGAGATGTTTATCTGGTTTGAGGATAAGATTTATGTTGGCACAGTTCATGTTTGGATAGAGTATCAAGGTTTCCTAAATTTCTGACCATCCATTGGACAGTGGGGGCCAGCAGTGGCCAGAACTCTTTGTAGAACTTTGCAGGGAAGCCATCAGGTGCTGGAGATTTGCCACTAGACATCCTTATAACTGCTTCATGGAGTTCACTAGCCGCTAAAGGTAACTTCAGAGCCCTTTTCCCGTTACTTATGGTATTTAGAAAGATTCATTTAATTTAAAAATTCATCTATGTCAGGATTGGAGAGCTCAATATTAGTTCAGCATAGGTTTTTGTAAAGATTTCTAAAAATTGTATTAATTTATTTTGGGCCAAGTTGATTTACCATTACTGTCCGTTATTGCTGAAATTGTTATCTTATCTTTATTCTTTTTCAATAGATTTGCTAGAATTATTACTATGATCAAAGTTCTCCAACCACAATCTTAGCATTTGGTGTTGTATTCTTGCCCCTAGTATTCCATTAAGTTCTAGTTTTACAGATTTTCTTCTTGGGATGTAGTAAAAGTTGTTTCGTTCGTTCGTTCGTCGTCTTCCGCTTATCCAGGACCGGGTCGCGGGGGCAGCAGACTCAGCAGAGACGCCCAGACGTCCCTCTCTCCAGACACCTCCTCCAGTTCCTCCAGGGGGAGCCCAAGGCGTTCCCAGGCCAGCCGAGAGACATAGTCCCTCCAGCGTGTCCTGGGCCGTCCCCTGGGCCTCCTCCCGGTGGGACGTGCCTGGAACACCTCCCGAGGAAGGCGTCCAGGAGGCATCCGGTATAGATGCCCGAGCCACCTCAACTGGCTCCTCTCGATGTGGAGGAGCAGCGGCTCTACTCCGAGCCCCTCCCGGATGGCCGAGCTCCTCACCCTATCTCTAAGGGAGTGCCCGGCCACCCTACGGAGGAAGCTCATTTCAGCCACTTGTATCCGTGATCTCGTTCTTTCGGTCATGACCCAAAGTTCATGGCCATAGGTGAGGGTAGGAACGTAGACCGACCAGTAAATTGAGAGCTTTGCTTTTCGGCTCAGCTCTCTCTTCACCACAATGGACCGGCACAGCGCCCCCATTACTGTGGCAGCTGCACCGATCCGTCTGTCGATCTCCCGCTCCATTCTTCCCTCACTCGTGAACAAGACCCCGAGATACTTAAACTCCTCCACTTGAGGCAGGAACTCCCCTCCAACCTGAAGAGGACAAGCCACCCTTTTCCGGTCGAGTACCATGGCCTCGGACTTGGAGGAGCTGATCCTCATCCCAGCCGCTTCACACTCGGCTGCGAACCGCCACAGCGCATGCTGTAGGTCTTGGCTAGAGGGGGCCAGCAGGACCACGTCATCCGCAAAAAGAAGAGACGAAATCCACTGGTCCCCAAACCAGACCCCCTCCGGCCCTTGGCTGCGTCTAGAAATCCTGTCCATAAAAGTTATGAACAGTACCGGCGACAAAGGGCAGCCCTGCCGGAGTCCAACATGCACTGGGAACAGGTCCGACTTAGTGCCGGCAATGCGGACCAAACTCCTGCTCCGCTCGTACAGGGACCGGATGGCCCCTAATAAAGGGCCCCCGATTCCATACTCCTGGAGCACCCCCCACAGGGCATCACGAGGGACACAGTCGAATGCCTTCTCCAGGTCCACAAAACACATGTGAACCGGTTGGGCAAACTCCCATGAACCCTCGAGCACCCTGTAGAGGGTATAGAGCTGGTCCAGTGTTCCACGGCTGGGACGAAAACCACACTGTTCCTCCTGAAGCCGAGGTTCGACTATCGGTCGGACTCTCCTCTCCAATACCCTGGCGTAGGCCTTACCAGGGAGGCTGAGGAGTGTGATCCCCCTGTAGTTGGAACACACCCTCCGGTCCCCCTTCTTATAAAGGGGGACCACCACCCCAGTCTGCCAGTCCAGAGGCACTGTCCCCGACCGCCACGCAATGTTGAAGAGGCGTGTCAACCATGACAGCCCTACAACATCCAGAGACTTGAGGTACTCAGGGCGGATCTCATCCACCCCCGAAGCCTTGCCACCGCGGAGCTTTTTAACCACCTCGGTGACTTCAGCCTGGGTGATGAAAGAGTCCAACCCCGAGTCCCCAGCCTCTGTTTCCACCACGGAATGCGTGATTGCAGGATTGAGGAGATCCTTGAAGTACTCCTTCCACCGCCCGATAATGTCCTCAGTCGAGGTCAGCAGTCTCCCGCCCCCACTATAAACAGTGTTGGCAGAGCACTGCTTCCCCCTCCCGAGGCGTCGGACGGTTTGCCAGAATCGCTTCGAGTGTTTCTAAGTCTTTTATTTTATATTCTAGTTCCACTTCAGTTGCTTTTTCTTTTTTTAAGAATTTATTTTACTGCTCTTTACACAGACACCAGGGGCTTCATGTTTAAACGGTGTGTGTGCAAAAAACACTTTGCAGTCCCATGTTTAATGCACAATGTTTCAAAATAAATGTTGCGTGAAAGCGTGCGTAAAAATACGCAAACCTTTGACCAGCCATGAGAATGTATAAACAGCCATGCAAAGTTTTTCAGTCGACTGTATCTACTAGTACTAAACCTTACCTAAATACACTGAAATATGACTTCATTCAGTTTTTTTTAACTCAAGGAGCTTCTGAACACAATGTTTTTTCATAAATTTGAGCTGTTATGGTTTAAACCAGCACAATTAATCTGAGCCACGTTTAGCTTCATAAAATATAACAGCACACAGCACCTCAAATAGTTATTTTCCGCTGTTTCCTCTGTCAATGTTACAGAGGGAAACTAGGAGGAACCGTGCGTTGCCAGTGCCAGTTCAACTTCTCACTTCACTGGGGTCCCTTACAACTGGAGCTTTTCAGAGGGAGCTGGCTGAGAGGTTGGGTATTTCACAGTCATACATCAGCCGTGCAATGCTAACCATATGGGACAGAGTCATCCACATGTTGCCCATATATATTGAATTGTGGCTAAATAAGCAAACATCAAACTGCAAACTTTGCAGTGAGGAGCTGATTTCCAAATGTAATCAGAACTATCATATTGTGCTTTGTGGGACATTAGGTTGGTCTCTCTAAATTGCCCTTAGGTGTATGAATGTGTGCGTGGTTGTTTGTGTGTTGCCCTGCGATGGACTGGTGACTTGCCCAGGGTGTACCCCGCCTCTCGCCCGTAGACTGCTGGAGATAGGCACCAGCTTATGAAAGAGTTGAGAAGGAGGCTAGGAGTAGGAGCAGCAGAGCAGGGACCCAGGACATCAAAAACCTTTTTTCTAAGAATGCTGACAATAAAATTACTGAGGGCGGCTGAAACAATTAGCCTCCTTGTTCATTCATTTTATGTCTGTAACATTACCAGTGACGGGGCCCAGGCTGGAACCTACGTTAGCTGTCATCTGGCTGCGTTACACTCTGGACAAGTCCCCAGTTCATTAAAAAAAAAGAGAAAAGATGTTGTAGACCAACGGTTCCTGGAGTAGTTACAAGTGAACGCTACTAATTTGGGGGTTACTACAGTGACTGTGTGTTTCACACATAACATTGTCGGACAGTTCTCCCACAGGAGAATTGTATTATAAGACATTATAAGACAAGTTCTACTCAGTAATTATGAGCATCAGACGATGCTGTCAGTTACATTATCATGATGGACACCTGTGGACCTGCTCAGAACTTGGCCGGTCAACATTCCAACGAACCATCAAGGACAATGGCCTCTGTGACAGTGCTTCATGGACTTACTTGCACACACTCACTCGCACACACACACATGCTCAAGATAAACATATGCACTCCCTCACACCACCTTCACCGTTCCTGGCATGATGTTGTTTTGTCAACTTGTTGCTTCTTTGTGCTGAGGTTTTTTTGCAATCTCAAACTGTATCCTGCTAAGGATAAGGTGTGAAATATGATTTTTTTCCCCCTCTACTTACCTAATGTGGCCTCTTTTCTCATCTAACAAGGGCAGCGCCTGTGAGTGGGCAGCAAAGCCTCGGTGACCCGTCTCCCTTGTCTTGTGTCATGATTTATGTTTGGATGGGTTGTACTGGAATTCTAATGTTGGACAGTTTACGCTGACTTTTGGGTGGTTTAAAAAATGTTTTTGCCTGGAAAAGTGAAGCTGTCTGCCTAGAGCTATGGTACTAAAAAGCCCATTTAGATTTTGTCCAAGAATAGGTTAGTTCTTTATCAGTTTTCCATGAAAAATTACATTTAAAGTTTACAATATATATAATGGAACAATAAACTTTGATGCTCTGTTGCTCCAGAATCATCAGTGGCTGCTTCATCTGAGTTTGACCCCACAGCAGATGCTCACCCCCAGCAGTCCAATGATGCCTTTGATGGTGAGTGAGGGATGTAGACAAAGGATGCCTGTGTTTTGGCTGTTTATTAGTGAGCTGACTATCTTGAGCCAGGAGACTTAGTTTTTTTTTTCTTCATATCAGTCAGTGCTTGATTGTTAAATACAATAAAATACCCACTACCTATTTGTTGAGTGGTTATTTGAGAATGTATTTTCAATCAGAGGCATAATAACTTGTTGCAAACCAGTGAAGTTAGAATAATACAACCAATAATACATAATTTAACTAATAATACTCTGACTTGTTACATCGTTAATTGTAAACAAGGAAACAGATTGGCTGTAGTACACCAGGCACCAAGAACACTAAAAAACAAGAAAATTGAAGGTGGCAATGAATGGGATAGATGGGCCCACACTGATATTCTTTCAGGGGGCCCAGAAATCCTAGCAACTGCCCTGACTGTAACATGTCATTATGAAATAAATTATCAAGGTATAGCATGTTCAATTAATTTTAATTGATACATTTACATTATCATACTTACCAAGCATGTACGATTCGCCGTCATGTGCTGGCAGGATGCCAGACAGTGTTGTCTCCCCATTTATTGCAGCAACTCTCTCTGCGTGGAGTCAGCTGTGTGGCGTCAAATAAATATGAGGTCTAAACTAAGTTTGTATTGTAATTGTCTTCCAGTGTGTGTGTGTGTGTGTGTGTGTGTGTGTGTGTGTGTGTGTGTGTGTGTGTGTGTGTGTGTGTGTTTGTGTGTGTGTGTGTGTGTGTGTGTCATAGACAAAGAGTGAGAGATTGTGCGTGTCTGTGTGAGGGAGTGAAAGAAAAGAAAAAAACAGGTGTCTGGGGAGACCACACATCAAAAATCACAATCACAATGAGTTGCACATTAGCCTTAATAAATAAACAGTAAACTTCCCTATCATCTGATCAGTGTTAACTATTTTATCATACCTGCTGTTGTGTTCAGTAAAGCCACTGAGTAATCTAATAGTCTCTGAACAGCTGTCCATTTACATATAGCCTGTCAACCATGACAATAGCTCAGTTCCCTTCTCGATGAGATTCGTCCTCCCAGGAAAAAGAGCGTGTCAGCGGTCAAGGATCGTCTTTGGAAACTGGTCATTCACACTGTAGTTGGTACCACGCTGTTCCTTACCACAGATATTATCCTGTTCATTCTGTTACAAATGTTCGAATTTAGCTAAAATGGGTCTTGGCCAGTGGTTGTCGAGCTGCTTGATGGCATTCTCAATGTCGCTAGAAATCTTGATCTTTCGCTGCACGAAATCTCGCACAGTGGCCTCTGGGTCTTCTTCTCTGCGCTGAGAAATGCTGGAGAAAACGAGGTATTCTGCATGCTGCTCTCTTGGATATCCAGTATGGTCTTCTTCATTTTTGTGTTGTTGATGTAGAGCTGCATTATCCCTTCCATGAGTTTGTGTACATTTTCCCTCAGCGTCCTGTTTTTAGCCACCAGTGTCGCCATCTTTTCAGGTTGTCCAGACTGCTTTCGAGCGATCTCAGGGCCTGGAAATCTATGTGCAGAGGTTCTACCATGACCAGCTTCTGGTCGATAGAGTTTAAAATATCTATGTATGTCGCTGATGAGGAAAGATTACAATGGTTATATTTTAAATTGCATGTGATATTTGACTTAATTTTATTGGCTTGTTTTACCTGAGCTGGAGAGCTGTTTGTTTTGGTAGTTCTCCGCTGTCTTTCATATTTACACTCCACTCTCGTGGGAGCTCAGCACACCCTGGTCTGTCTCTCGATATAGGATAAATGTTTGTTGGGAACTGATAGAGGACACACATGTCCATTTGAGATATTTTGGTTGACAATTATGTTTTTTTTTTGTCAAGAAAACAATCCTTCCTCTGTTTACAACCATAGACAGTGAGATCTTCATCCATATAATGAAATCGAAGTCCCGTTTTGAGTGAGACAAAAGGCTGTTTTAGTATCAGAAAAGTGGGGGGTCAGCCAATTGTGATTTATTTCATTTTAACATTATTAGGTTATTTAGCTTTTAAATATAATGATATTTGCCCCTGAACAACTTTCTCAGACAGTGCTTGGACACTGCTGCCAATGATTATATGTAAAATACATGATTCTGTGGTGACTGTTCTATATTCTCAACATTGAATTTTCTATCACCTCGTTAGGAAAGAAGCACTGCCAAGGTGACTTGCAGCAACTATTGTCAGATGGTCCTTGCTTTTTCAGCAGCAAAGCGTGAAAGTGAAACGACCCACTGAATTCTCCGAGTCCCTCGGCGCTAAATGGAAAACATCACGAAGCGCGTGCTGCCACCTTGAAATTAAACACCACTGAGGAAATCAGAGAGGAGAAATGAAACTATTGTGGAATATGTTTGGAGGATGTGTGTGAAAAATACCTGAAACCTGAAGCCTAAAAGGGAATAGTGGTGAAAGCCTGGAATTATTGGTACTATTAGGAGTCCCAAAGGGGCAATTAATTGTACTAATGAATACTGGTTACTCATTAAATTTTAATATCCCATAAGATGTCATATATATTAGAATTAGCTGATGAAATACACTGTAAACTGTCTCAGAAAAGTACAATTTCCCCACTGAACCATTTAAACTTATTGAAATAACTACAGCAGACAGGAAATCCCTTGATCCTTCTACACTATTATCTTAAATGTCTACATATCTGTTCCTGTGCTTTGCAGGTCAGTGTGAGCCTTGGTTCCAACCATGCTTTCTATAGGGTTATATCCTCGTTTGTTTGCTTATTTGGTTGTGCATTTGCTGTGCTCCGCAGCTGTGCTAACAAGGCGCCATTTTGCCCGTGCTGGTGTATGGTCCAATTAAAGCGTGTGATCAGCCAGAACGCTTTAATGATGGTTGTGGAGCAGAAGTTGACCGGTTTACAGAGCGGGAGAGACGGATAACATGCTGTGAGGTGGTGTCTGCAGCATAGCAGTGTTGTGGCTCAGTGGTTCCACTGCAGACAGCAGGCAAGGTAAAATTAGCCCTCCTCTTACGTTTGTCAGAGGGAAGACAAAAGGCCAGCCAACTGTGGGCATTGCCTGAAAATTAATGATAGAGAGTGAACATAAGGTTTCAGCACCTAAATTGTTTTACATTTACCTTTTATTACTGGCATTTGTGTAATACCTTTTTAAAACTGCATATCTAAAACAAATCCATCCAAAGCAACACGTCTTTAACCCATTGCCACTTGGCATCATATCAAATCAACAGAAAGTGTGCTTCATCTATAGTAATTAGAATGCACCCTTGAGATGCAATGCATGTTGACATGTGGGTTGTTGCTGCCATTGTGTGGGCACACAAAGATAACTGGATCTTTGGCAACATTTAACAGGAATCAGACATTATATGTTTCACATAGCTTCCACAAAAATCAATGAAACTCCAGACATTAAGGATAGGATACCGTGCTGTGAAGTATCCACATCCCTACATACTTCTGATTTTGCTTCCTCCCCCCACAATGTTTCAGCTCATCAAACAAAATTAAATATGAAAGATACCTGAAGAAAACACATAAAGCAGTTTTGAAATGATAATGTCATTTAGGAACTTAAACCTTATTGAAATGTTGTAGTATATATATAAACAGGCTGTTCATCCAGTAAAGCCATTCAAAGGGCTTTCTGTAAGGAGAGTGGGCCAAAATATCTCTTCAGCAAAATCTTGAATGCAATTGTGCATCCACTGGTGTTACAATAAATTGTTAAGTTTAATGAGTACTTTTTCATATAGGGTCAGGTTTGTTTGGATAGCATTTTCCAAAAATAAATTAAATCATCACTTGAAAATTGCCTTTTGTATAGGTTACCTTTGTCTGATATCAAAAATGATTATACATGATTTATTAAACCACTATGGGAATTAATTGTCAAGGGGTAGGGGGAGGGTTAGGGGTAGGGATTACCCAAGAAATGGGAATCAGCTTGAGACTGGTGCCTCGGTTTTCCGACCAAAGACAAGAAGGACAGTTGTTAATGTTTCATATTTAATTATGCATTCCTCTGGAAGTCCATTTGTCAACATCCGTCACTGATTCCTTCTACATAAAGTCACAAAACGTCTTTTAACAGAATCAAAATACACTGTTCTCAGGCTTCAAAAAGACACTGTTATTTCCTTACACTTATCAGGAAATTTACAGTTGGTACCAACTGCAACAGCAACCATCAAACTAAACAACATCATACAGTACATTATAAGGGGTCTTCTAATAACAGCTAGGTTGCAATATAAAGCATACTTACAGGGGTTGGACAATGAAACTGAAACACCTGGTTTTAGACCACAATAATTTATTAGTATGGGGTAGGGCCTCCTTTTGCGGCCAATACAGCGTCAATTCGTCTTGGGAATGACATGTACAAGTCCTGCACAGTGGGCAGAAGGATTTTAAGCCATTCTTCTTGCAGGATAGTGGCCAGGTCACTATGTGATACTGGTGGAAGAAAACGTTTCCTGACTCGCTCCTTCAAAACACCCCAAAGTGGCTCAATAATATTTAGATCTGGTGACTGTGCAGGCCATGGGAGATGTTCAACTTCACTTTCATGTTCATCAAACCAATCTTTCACCAGTCTTGCTGTGTGTATTGGTGCATTGTCATCCTGATACACGGCACCGCCTTCAGGATACAATGTTTGAACCATTAGATGCACATGGTCCTCAAGAATGCTTTGATAGTCCTTGGCAGTGACACACCCATCTAGCACAAGTACTGGGCCAAGGGAATGCCATAATATGGCCCATCACTGATCCACCTCCATGCTTCACTCTGGGCACGCAACAGTCTGGGTGGTACGCTTCTTTGGGGCTTCTCTACAACGTAACTCTCCCAGATGTGGGGAAAACAAGGTGGACTCATCAGAGAACAATACATGTTTCACATTGTCCACAGCCCAAGATTTGCGCTCCTTGCACCATTGAAACCAAGGTTTGGCATTGGCATGAGTGACCAAAGGTTTGGCTATAGCAGCCCGGCCGTGTATATTGACCCTGTGGAGTTCCCGACGGACAGTTCTGGTGGAAACAGGAGAGTTGAGGTGCACATTTAATTCTGCCATGATTTGGGCAGCCGTGGTTTTATGTTTTTTGGATACAATCCGGGTTAGCACCCGAACATCCCTTTCAGACAGCTTCCTCTTGCGTCCACAGTTAATCCTGTTGGATGTGGTTCGTCCTTCTTGGTGGTATGCTGACATTACCCTGGATACCATGGCTCTTGATACATCACAAAGACTTGCTGTCTTGGTCACAGATGCGCCAGCAAGACGTGCACCAACAATTTGTCCTCTTTTGAACTCTGGTATGTCACCCATAATGTTGTGTGCATTTCAATATTTTGAGCAAAACTGTGCTCTTACCCTGCTAATTGAACCTTCACACTCTGCTCTTACTGGTGCAATGTGCAATCAATGAAAACTGGCTACCAAGCAAAATTTGTAGGTCATGATAGCACTACCATTTCACTCTTTTAGACTAGACTAGAATGGCTGAAGAAACTAGGAGTCGAGGTTTTGGGATGGCCTAGTAAAATGTCCACATCAAATATATTGAAATGGTTAAACTGCACTAGGGAATTCAGAGGAAATGGTGGACACAGCTCCGCAACCACAGCGGAGTCTTTATGAATGTGCAGGCTAGTAAGCAGGGCCACAAATGACGGCTGAACAGCTATGACACATTTACTGGTTTACATCGACCATGGCCTTCCCATACTTTGACTACAAACTTGTTCCTCAAATCATTAGCACAGCACCATTTGAACAGACATTAGCACAGCTGAAGCACACTGGCCATCTTGAGCGATGGTAAACCCTGTGTGGGGGAGGGGTGTGAGCAGCGCATAGACGAGCGTGATTGACACTGCTAAGACATTCCTCCTGGCTCTGATTAGGTGTTTTTGACCAGGAGCGGCATATTTCTGCAAATGGCAGTAGGATCACTGGGAGGAGCCAGAGGAGCTTGATTTTTTCACAGATCATCTGTCTCACATTGTACTGTCTGCATACTAAAATCCCTTCAAACTTCCATGAACTAAAGCATCTCTGTAAAGACAAGTACGACAAAGTTCCTCCATAACGATGTGACAAAGTAACTGCAATTCATTTATTGCTGCTAAAGGTGGTTCTACAAGCTGCTCAACCACAAAGTCAGCAGTTCATTTTCCTACCCTGCTTCTGGACATTGGTTTAGATTTTGGTAAATAAATTACATAAATATATAATGTGTCATGTGCTGACCTAATTTTATGCCTTGGCAAGAAACAGGTATTTTGTTATAACAAGAAAAACCTTCAAACTGAAATGGGTGTACTGTTCTCCCAGATTACAGTACACCATCATTTTCTTTATGGGTTTTATTAATGCTCTACTTTGTGTGTCTTTTTTTGTGAGCATTCGTGGTGTACATGGAAGTGCATGTGTGTGTCTACAGCATCCGACCCTTGGCTCTCAGCAGATGCCAGCGTCTGTTGTGGAGCCCTCTAATGGACGCCCAGCTGGAGTCAGACGCATAGTCGGGCAGCCAAGGTCACAGCCACTGCCTCTCAGGACCCCATCATTTGGCAGAACTCTGGAGCTTGCAGTCTGTAGATGAGCTTTCTCTGTACCCGGTTCTGACTGTCTGCATGTTCATAAAGAAATTATGGGTATTTTTAGTTATATACTAAACACAGACTGCACATTGACACAAAAAAGGAGCAGGTTCTATTTATCAGTGAAGAGAACAGTAGACCCTAATTGTTTTGTTTAAAAAAATCCCCTCTCTTAATTCTTAGAAAGACTAATTAAAGGACAAATATCAACATATTTTAAAGCTGGAAAACCTGAAAATATTCAATGTATGAAACATAAATCACAATTAGCATGTTCTTGTTTTCAAAGAATATTACAAAATTGAAAACCTTTTGAGTCATTTCCTGAAAAGCGGAAGGCATGACCCTATATATCAATAATGAAATGGCATCTGCAACCGCACCAGCAGCCTTTAGCTTGTCACTCTCTAGGGCTGTAAATGTGTTACAGATTGTTTTCTTGACGAAAAGGATCTTTTCAACACAATATGTTTAATAGATTTGTGGCGGCTTATTGGCAACACAGAAAACTGACATAGCAAGCATTTTTGCTAAAAAGATGGACATGCACAGGTAGGGAGGTCATAGTTCTCACAAAAAATAAATTTAAGAAAAAAACATTTTGCCAGCAAAAATCTTTTTCCCTATGATAATGAAACAATTAGAATCTCAGATTAAGGGCAAGAACAAACTCAAGATGAGGGAAGAGGATACAAAAAGGGTCAGACTAAGCAGTGATTCAACAGCCAGACCACAAAGGTGACTAATCTTTTACAATATTTTTTTCTTTTTTGTATCCTTTGTTAGCAAATAATCTGCTGGTATTTGCAAATCAGGTTGGATCAATAAGTGCTCTATCCAAATGATTCTTCTGCATGTTTAGCCATAATTAACTTCACCTGCAACTGTTTGAGCAAAATAAAGGACAGGGTGTGCTTGCCTGCAACTGCAGTCTGATTCTATATAAGTATTTTAATTTCCCTTCCATTCATCATGTTTCTGTTTGTAGCAATGTAATTCAGTGTTGTACACTATTCTGTAGCATTAGCTTGAAGTCAAATCATAGTTTGAAACAACAACTAACTGTAGACACATAGAGGTTGAGTGATGTGACAGATGCCCTTAAAATAACATTTTGACCATGAGATAACTGTAGAGTAGTTAAACTGTCACAAGTAAAATAGGGACTGACTAAGTGGAAAAAAGTCCGTCGTACAGTCACGGCATGGCTCGCTAAAGCGTACAACAGTGACAAAGCTGGTCAGAACTGAAACACAAACTTCATCCTGTATCTGAAAACTGCCATATATTTTGTGTTTTAACTTGCAGTTTTTTTCCCCAGCTGGCATTAATTTCTGAAGTTTATGAACTCAAATTTGAGCTGGGGACTTCACTATCACTACTTTCTGTGTCCATTGTGTTATGCATTGATGCCTGAGTTTAGTAATCCAAATCTAAGTTCATTATTCTTCTGCAACTCTCAGCTCTGTTTTTAGCTCCTTGATTTTTTTACACTTACATATTTCTAGATTTTGCTCATAGAAATTGCTATAGTTGTCATTAGCTACAAATAAACATAACTGAAAAGGAAAAGTCATACAATTACAATAAATGCCCTTTAAAAATACACTGACAAAAGTTTATTATAGTTTAGCAACACCATTTAATATTTTAGCCACCTCCAGCATTCATTCTTATGCTCTAAGTTTGAACTATGAAGTCAGGGCAGTGAGTTTTGTTCTCTACAGCACAAAAAAAGTCTGACTTCCAGATGAGGAAAATGAGTGTTAACACTGTGTGTGTCTTGTGTGGTCCACTGTTTTGATCCACCATGCAGGCTGCAGTACTTTACTGCAAATCATCACATAGAATGCTACAGATGGCAGCAGTTCTTCTGTGTGAATAAACCCTGCTGTGTAGAAGAGACTTGCTGCTGCTTGAGCTGTGTTTGATGCAAAACTAGAAACACTTTGGTTGCAGCCTTTTTTACAGTCAAAAACAGAAAGAAGAAAGCATTTGCTGCAACAAATTGAATAAAAAGATGCCTATAGCAGAATGTCTCATGAACATAATGAGAATCAGTCCAGATCAGAATATGTCCACCTGCTGATTCTTGCACAGAAAAGGGGAAATAAATTTGATCAAATTTACAAAAAGGGTATGCGATGCAGAAAGCTGAACAAAAAAAAAAAGCTTTTTTATGTGTAACTCCCATTTCACAGTAAAGCATCAAAGAAGAAGATGAATTGAGGCTTACTTCAAACAACGTGTTATGAGCTGCACTATCAGAGAAACTCACATATGTAAGTATTTTTCCCAAGATCCCAGACTAGAATAAGCAGGTGTGGAGTAAAGATGAATGGATGGAAAAATTGTTTTTGTTGAAAGAGAAAGCTGTAGCTATGCAAGTCAATTAACAAGTCTGCTATGTAAAAGGAAGTGACAACAAATGATGGCCTATTGGCTTCTTGAAGATGTGTCCCTAATGAAGGGCAATATTTTAACAATTTCCCCTAATGTCTTTAGATTCAGGAGCAGGAAAAGAGTCAAAATCTGCAGTAAGGGGGCTTGTCAAAGCCATAAAAAGAGGTAACAGACCCAGAACATCTGACCAGAGCAGCATGTGGCAAACTGTAAATATCAGTGAAAATATTCATACCCCACATTTTCTTCACTTTATCATTAGTGACATCAATGTGTTTTTTATTGGGATTTTATGTCATTGACCAACAAAGCTGGGCATAATTGTAAGGTGTTAGCGTGTAACACTTGTTTAAAACATTTATAAATTAATTCTGAGGAGTGTACAAAACATTGTAGAACCACCTTACAGCCTTTGCTGTGTGTTAGGGTCGTTGTCCTGCTAAAAGGTAACCTCAGTCACGGACTAAAGTTTTTTCACCCCTCTAGCATATTTTTTTTTTCCATAACTGCCTTGTATTTAGCCCATCCATCTTTGTGACCAGCTTCCCTGACCCTACTTAAGAAAATTATCATCCCATGCCTGATACTGCCAGCACTGTGTTTCAACATAGATTTGTTGTATTCAAGGTGATGTGCGGTGTTATTTTTCCAATGTTTTGGCATATAGGCCCAAAAATTATGTTGTCCAGACGACCTTGTGTCACATGTTTCCTGCGTCCTCGACATGGCTTATGGCAAACTGCAAACAACACTTATTCAAAATGTACTTTTAAAAATGATAATTAGGAATCATTTTGCTTCTGCTTTATATTTTTGTGCCAATTTATGTCATTTGTCACAGGGATCAGCAACCCGGGGCTCCAGATCTATATGTGGCTTTTAATAACAAAAACAAAAAGAAAAAAAATCAGCAGCATTTTTATTATAAAGGTAATCTCAAGGACTGGTTTTGAAGGGTGGGTGCATGTTTTTAGGAAACATCTTTAACTAATTTCCAAGACAGAATCACACCATTTGAACTAGGTTTTTCTGTCATTTTGCTGTAAACTGTGTTTTAAGTGCGCTACCCATTTTTCCTGTTTAATTATATGAAAATGATTTAACCAGCGGGCTGCACGGTGGCACAGTTGGTAGCACTGTTGCCTTGCAGCAAGAAGGTCCTAGGGTCGATTCCCAGCCAGGGGTCTTTCTGCGTGAAGTTTGTTCTACCTGTACATGCATGGGTTCTCACCGGGTACTCCAGCTTAAGCGGTAGAAAATTACTGACTGACTGATTTAACCAGCTTTATTATACAGAAGAAAGGGATTCATTTTCTCTGTACAAGTTCAATTTTTTGTAATTTTCTAAAATCTCAGAATAGAGTTCATTAGAGTTATTTCATTTCACATTAAAACAAAACTGTATTTAGTATGTATTTATAAAGTTTTTAATAGGTTTAAGTGAGAAAAAGAGCTGTGGCTCTAGACAAATTGTCTAGTACTGAGACAAAATGTGAACGGGTTCAAGGTATAGGCAAATAGTAGCATGGTACTGCGATTTGGAGTGTAACATTTCCTATTGAACTTTCCTGTCCAAAATAAGTGTCTGATTATTTCATTTCTCCTTAGTAAATAAATAAAATATTGCTGTTCTCTTAGCAAAAATATCTGTTTTTCTTAAATAATGGAAAAGATCAATTCTGGCAGATGACTGTGAATAGTTTATTTCACTGTCTAAATGCCTTCAGTTATTTAATATTTAACCAACTATTGGCAAAGCATTCAGTTAGTGTTAAACACAGAAGGATAATGTAAGGTTATCACAGTTTTGAACCAAAACAGAGTGAAAGTTCAATGATGTTCTGAATTTGTAAACATTCCTGTGCATGTCTCAGAGTTTGTCTTTCAGAAACCATGTAATTTAACTCACAATCCTAACTAAACAGGTTTGCATAAAAGTTGATTTTCTGAAAGAAAGACAGCAAAAGGATGGATGTCTTCAGCACTTACTGCATCGAAATATTTGAATATTCAATTACTTTTGTTTTTGGTCAAAGTCTGCACAGCGATAGAAATATTCTAATGGTGATTTTACATTTAATCATAGCTGACCTAAATTGTTAAACTCTTTAATGCTTTTACATGACCCAGTAATCTGTACAGAAGGCTAGACAACTGCAGCCAGTGGAATACAAAAGGTGAGGGTTCTTAGACTGAAGGTGGTTGGGTTGCTTGGTTCAAGGATTAGGGTTTCTAGGATTAGGGTTTACCGTTGCAGTTTAAGGCAGAATAACAACTATGCTGTTCCGTCCTTTAACAACCTTTACCACCGGTGCAGAACGATCAATATTCTGACAGTGCAAGTATTTTTAAAGATCAGTGGACAGGAACAATAGCTCTGTTATCAACCAAAGCGTTCCGTATAATGAAGTATTTCAGTTTGCACCAACATGTAAACATTGCCCGTGTACTGTATAACCATGTAGGTGGATGATCATCACTCTAAAAATGTGTGTCCATGCATATATGTGTATAAGGTATGTATCCTTGAGCAAATGGTATATCCAGGTTGTACTGAATGCTTGCCAACACTTCTTGTCTGAATATGACTGAAATCAGCCCAAACATGTGCACATGCCACAGCTTTTTACATGGATGACATATTGTTTTTGAAGAGGTACAGTATGTGTGTGTGTATATTTGCAACAGAGTGCATACCTACCTGGAATGTGTGCAACATACCTGCACACTTTCCAGTGCCTTGCATATAGTTGTTTTTAAATTGTCGGTTTACAATCACAGACTTCAATACATTTTAATCAGATTTTACGTCTTAGACCAACACAAAGTAGCGCATAATTGTCAAGTGAATGAGAAAGGATAAATGGTTTTCCAATTTCAAATGCCACCACTTTGTTTCAGCGTGGTGATGGTGTGTTTAGGGTGATGTGCAGTGATAGTTTTCTTAAATACATAGTATTGTGCATGTAGCCAAAGAAAGTTTCCTTTTTTCTTCTCTTATGAACAGAGCACCTTCTTCCAAATGTTTCCTGTGGTGCTTTCTTTGCTTTTGGCAAACTGGAAATGGAACATGTAAGGTCTTTCCAGTTTTACCATGGTGCTGATGGCTGCTTCTCTAAATAATTATCTCCTTGCCCAGCCTGCCAGTTTAAACAGATCACCACCTCTTGGTAAGTTTGCAGTTTGATTGATGTATTAAAGAGCGCTCACTGAGATGTTACTTTAAACACATAACATAATTTCTGTTTCTTCACTAATGTTTTCTAATAAACCTGTGAGGCCTTCAGGGAACACTGGTACAGGGTTTAAATTGCACACTGGTGTATCTAGTTTCTATTTTGGGGTTATGAAGTAAAGGTGGCTGAATACTATGATGGAGTATTAGGCCAGGCTAAGAGATTTTTTTTACAAGAATGAAGTGGTAATATTACAAGAATAAAGTTGGAATATTATGAGAATAAAGTAGGAATTTTTATGAGAACCCTTACAAAAGTGAGTCTTCAATGCATGAATGTTGAGCATCTTGTGAAGTTAAACCTTAGCATCAGTTTCACATTCATGGGGATTCTAAATCTTTAAGCACATCAGCATCAAATTATTACCAGTACCTTTGAAACGATTGTGAATATGAATTTTGAAGAAAGAACCACACAGACTTGGAAGGACATGCTTGTTTTTTGGAAGATGAGCTGTCATTATTTTATTTTCGTAATGTTACAACTTTATTCTGGTGCTACAGAGCGCTGTTTACTAAAATGAACCGCCACAGAGACAGTTTCTTCCCCCAGGCTGTTTCTCTGATGAGCACTTGACAGTCAGATTTACAAAACAACACCATGGATACTTGGACTGATCTCACAGTATATTCCATTGTAAAGTCAATTTTGTAAATACACTGCCTGGCCAAAAAAAAATGTCGCCAACTGTATTTAACTAAGCAAATAGGTACGAGCCTCCCATTGGATAATTACTGCATGGCGAATTATGTTTCAGCTGGCAACAAGTTATTTAACCCCAACTGGTGCAATGAGTTGCTTCTCATTTCTTAAACAACCATGTCGAAAGACACACCCTGTGGTCGTGGAAAAGATGTCAGTCTGTTTCAGAAGGGTCAAATCATTGGTATGCATCAAACAGAGAAAACATCTAAGGAGATTGGAGAAACTATCAAAATTGGGTTAAGAACTGTCCAACGCATTATTAAAAACTGGAAGGATAGTGGGGATCCATCTTCTTTGAGGAAGAAATGTGGCAGGAAACAAATCCTGAAAGATTGTGATTGGTGATCACTTAAATGTTTGGTGAAATCAAATCGAAAAAAAACAACAGTCGAAATCTGGGCTATGTTTAATAGTGAAAGTAAGAGCATTTCCACACACACAATGCGAAGGGAACTAAAGGGATTAGGACTGAACAGCTGTGCAGCCTTAAGAAAACCACTAATCAGTGAGGCTAACTGGAAAAAAAAGGCTTCAATTTACTAGGGACCCTAAAGATTGGACTCTGGAGCAATGGAAGAAGGTCATATGGTCTGATGAGTCCAGATTTACCCTGTTCCAGAGTGATGGGCGCATCAGGGTAAGAAGAGAGGCAGGTGAAGTGATGCACTCATCATGCCTAGTGCCTACAGTACAAGCCTGTGGGAGCAGTGCTATGATCTGGGGTTGCTGTAGTTGGTCAGGTCTGGGTTCAGCAACAATATGTGTTCAAAGAATGAGGTCAGCTGACTACCTGAATATACTGAATGACCAGGTTATTCCCTGATAGCGCTGGCATATTCCAAGATGACAATGCAAAAATTCATCAGGCGCGAATTGTGAAAGAGTGGTTCAGGGAGCATGAGTCCAGACCTTAAGCCCATTGAGAATATTTGGGATGTGTTGGAGAAGGCTTTGCAATCAATCATCAATGCAAGATCTTGGTGAAAAATGAATGCAAGACTGGGTGAAAATAAATCTTGTGACATTGCAGAAGCTTATCGAAACAATGCCACAGCGAATGCGTGCCGTAATCAAAGCTAAAGGCTGTCCAGCGGAATTTTAGAGTGTGTTACCTTTTGCTTTTGGTGGCGACTTTTTGTTTTGGCCAGACAATGTATGTACATTTAAAAAGATATTCTTTGTTATTGAGAGCAAAGTGTACCGGAGTCAAATCCTTGTTTGTCTGTACAAATCAAATAATAAAGCAAAAAATACAAACATATTGTTATCGAGTTACAAAGTAAATACAATTTATTCTTTTTATATTGTCTGTGCAGAGACATCAAATAAAAACCAATCTACATATGTCCAGGATTGCACTGTAAATGTATGGAATGGACAAATAAAACAAACCTTTGCAAACTTCATAGTTTTGTGGTTTACATATACCAGTGTGATGTACATTTCGTGCTACTCACAGCATGTTCTAGCTCTGTGAATGCAATCCCATAGCCAGCTGAGCTTTTTGTGTCACTGCCAGTACTCTCTTCCATCCAGCCTGTGGGCTCTAAGATGTTCCTGTGCTCATTGTTTGACTTTCTACTGGGGCACAAGTGCACCGAGTGCAGTTTCCATCACTGGTGAACTATGTATGTTCTTTCATTTTTTTCTACAGCTAACTTTTTTCTAACGAACACTGGCACGCATGCTGTTGACATTGTGCTTTGTTTGTTTGCAGGTGAGCTATTGGGCATCTGCACATGCAAGCGCCGTGCATTCCTGAACCTGCATTCTCAGCTAGTGATGTATGTGTGCTCTGTCTGCATGCATGAATATGACTACGAGCAGGCCAGTGTGTGTTTGAGAAAAGTCAAAACCATCTTTTAGATCTTTTTGACGCCACTCTCTGAGCCAAGGACTCCACCTGTATATCCAGCAGGGCTACCAGCCGTGAGAATAAATGCCAGGTTCACTTCATGTGCCCTTTAACAATCGCCTGTTGGGGATGCAGCCGTAAAGGCTGTGACACATATGAGTGATTCTTCAGCACACATCATTTTTGTGTCCGCGAACCACATGTGCATACGTACCTTTCTGACCCATTCTTGTGCAGGCAATATAACCATGGCTTTGGCAAGAAAAAGAAACCATTGCAGAATTTTTTAGATAAAAATACTGTTTAAAAAAAAATGTAAAAGAATGGTAAATAGATTTTAGAGAAAGCAGCAAAAGTATTTTACAAATTTCAATTATGGCTATTTTCTGTAGTTGTCATTCTTTCGTAATAGCTCTGACCCACATACAGAAGAACACACCAGAGAAAATAGAATGAGTGAAATTATATTTTATTGTGCCACAAAATAATCAGGAACGTAAATGGGCGAAACTCCAACTGTAAGGGGAGAGGGGAAGAGAACTGGTGAAAACAGGGAACAAACGTAACTGAGCAAACGACAAGAATTTCAGATAGAGAAGTGAATGGCTTACTAAGTAGTTGCAGTCAGGTCGCCAGGGGTAGAGGGATTCGGGATCCAGGTTGTTGTAGCAGAGTTTGTTCTGTTGATTTCTTAGGTGCTTCTTGGGTGAGCTTGGAGACAATTGAGTTAGTTCGTTTGTGCAGATACTTGCATTGGAGGGTGGACAGGGTACGCTTATGCTTAGGTCCTGGAGATTGAGGAAGCAGGAAACTGCCAGCTTGGTTGGTAATCCAGACGGGAACAATAGTTAGAAAACGAAGTCCTCAGAACGTAGATAATCTTGGTCACCCTGAAAACTCCTGGACATGAAGTCAGTTGTTCAGTGATATAAATCCAAAGTTAAGATTCCTAGTCTGCGAAGGGACATAAACAAAGTTATTCCAGATCGAAAGACAAAGCATAGACTTAGCATTGGCTGAGCTTGTTACCACAAAAGGCAAAACAATCTGGCATCGAAGTGCTGGCAGCCTCCTGCTAAAGTACTCCTCCTAGCAATCAGCAGAATAAGTCGCACCTGTCCCCCAGCACAGCTTAAATGCACATTTCCTTACTGTTAAGTATCAAGTTCTATCAAGTTCTCCCTTATATTGGATTTGAATAAGCTGTAGATCCATCCATCCATCCATCCATCCATCCTCTGTACCAACTCATCCTTGCAGGGACTTGGGCAAAGCTAGTGCCAGGGTTTACTCTACAGCTTGCCAGTCCATCACATGGCTCTAAATTTAATAAGAATTAAAAAATCATAAATATAACCTTTGCTGTTAGTTTAGTGATAACTGAATGCAAAGTGATGTTCAGTTCTTATTCAGAAGGTCTCTGGTTGATTCATTTGTTTCATGGTAATTTACTTTTGAAAGTTTCTAGACAAAACGTTTGATCTTAGAAATGCATTTTTTTAATTGCACACATTTGCAACAGCATGCATATGCTCAGACTAAGCTGGATATGCAGCAGTTAAATGATTCTTTCTCTGTCTGTTCTGGTGTCTGTCTCTAGCTTTTCAGTGTCCCGGTGTCCTTCAGACAATGTAACCTACTCCCGTCCCCTGGGCCGGGCCCGCTGAGGCCTCAAGGCAAAAGCAGAGACAGAGCACCGTGAAATGACAGTGTAACTATCTCCACTGCTGAGCCACAGTCAAACACACACCACAGCATGTTTGAAGACAGTGGATTAAACGGAACCTATTCATTTGATCATTATGACCTTTGAAACATGTGAATGAGAGGTTTTACTCACAAATTATAAATTATAACTTAAATATAATGACAAATTGCAATGACAACAAAGAAACATCAGATAACATTTTGCATTTATGAGGGAATAAAAACAAAAAAATGCTAAACAAAATCTTTTGAATTAATTATTAATGTCTATTTGACTGGCAGGTTCCTCTAACAAGGAGAACAACTTTAAAAAGAATGAAGAAATACTTTTTAGAGGATGTCAAAGACGAAAAAAGAGGGAGAATTTGTTGCGGTGCACTGTTGTGGTACACAAGGTACACATTTGAAAACTTTGAAAAGAACTTTTTGCCCAATGAGAAAAAAAAAACAAGGCACCTGAATTGGTCCTAAACAAAACCAGAAAACTTAGTTCTAACCAATTATTAAACCAATGGATGTAACAGAGTTTAGTTTAACTTAAACAAATAACATATAGCATATATAGTAGCATATTTAGCCCCTTAACAATTTTGAAGCAGGTTGTTGACATGATCACAGATAGTTACTTCACTATTGGATGTTCCTTTCATACACTTTTCTTTAATAAGATGAATCTTAAAAATCAGGTATTTATCTTCGCATTTATGAGGTGGGAGCATGGGGACTTGGATCAATATGTTGCAATATGAAACCCAGTCAGATAAGTTTTACTCTAAATGGTTGTTTCTGTGTTATTCTCATTTTCTATCACATAGCAACTCAAGGACTCACATGTTTGAGTTTCAAACAACTTGCTGGATTGTTCTGTGGGAATCTTTTTGAACAACAACCAAAAACACGCCCATTTTAATTGATTAGAATGATCTCACAACTGTTAGGTTAAGGGGACTGTCTTGACCTATTGGCAAGTAGAGCAAACTGAGCCTGAATGCAGGCTGGTGGACAGACAAGAGAAACAGAATTTGGTCTGATAAAATATTTATTACCTCCGCCACGGAGGTTATGTTTTCAGATAAGTTTTTTTGTCTGTCTGTCTGTCTGTTTGTGTGTTAGGTTTTGTTGGGCCCATCCATTGTGGTCGCACATTTTGACACACGCAGCTCAACAGACGTCGCAGCTCTGACGTCACTGGGAGCATAAACCAGCTGAGATGGAGAGTTTTGTTGCCATTTCCCGCCTGTCTAACAGGACAGCGCATCGGAGGCGCATATCTGGAGAGACAAAAGCTTGCAGGCAAAGTTTCGCTCCACAAGGCCATTCCCGGAAGAGCTTGAAAGCTGGAAAACTGTCTGATACGAGAAGATCAGAGGATTTATTTGCCGATCGAAGACCGCGCTGACACCCGGCGCAGGTGGAAAACCGACAGAGGTTCTATGTCCAAGGAGATGAGTTTTACTCCTTGTATAATGCAGTCGACTAACGGTTCATAATTTCCCCTCCTGGACGGATGAGAAATTACCGTTCTTTTTCTTTAATTTGATCATGGACGCATGATCCCCCCCCCCCCTCCATTTTTCTTCAGACCTGATCCATCCTCAACCGCTGGAAAGCAGAAATCAACTTCAAAGTAATTTCGTTCTTTTTATATTAAACCGGATAGGTGCATTTAGAGGTCTGGGCAGGATGAGGCAGTTAAGGTGATGTAGGATCACCAGTAGTTAATCTCAGGTATTAACTTGTTGCATGCAATACTGATTGAATTATGTTATGCTGAGCTGTGTTTTGATTTGATTTGCTGCGCAAGCGCTGCTGAATTGTGCGTGGTTAATGTTTTGTCCGGCTGATCCCAAATCAGCCAGGAGTTAGAAGTTGGACATTTAAAAGTTTTTCATTCAAAGCAACTGCGGTCTGGGCCTCGCCCGACCACTTTTTGTTCCAGTTTTATTGCTGGAGATTTTCCACTTAGTTCCCGCCTCAGAGTTTTATGACCCATTGTCAAGATTTGGGGCAATCAGCTGGTTGTGGCTAAAGGGGCGTGGCCCCACCGTTTTACCAGCTGATCGCTGCAATCGAGACATCAACACGACAGGAGGACTTCTCTTTCCATTTCACCCAAATTACACATTTTGTCCATAAAACTACTGGTTTGATCTTCTTAGACACTAAATGCGCATATATATATTTCTTTTATTATAATTGTTAGGTAGTCATTTTTATTCCATTTGTGTAGAACGGTGCTTGTTAGTTAGGTGATGGTTTTGGACCAGAATAATGGTATATCAGGATTATTTGGCTTCAATAAATCTTCATATATATAATTAAGAGAAGTGTTTGTGTTTATTTTGTGCAAGAGAGATTTATCTGTCAAAACAAGGTCGAAGTTCCCCCACCTTGGGTGAAGTGGTTGAATAAACAGTGACAGTTTGTGGTTTTGGTTAATAATTTGTAATTATTAAAGTGCTTTGAGCCCATAATCACAACACCAGAGGACATCTCTGATTTCTATTTGTAAGTGATGATTTTTGGTTAAGAAATTAATTTTATTTCAAATTATGATTTTAAATTATAATTCTTGATGAACATTAATTAATCAATAATCATAATAATTATAGTTTGTTGTTATGGATTTTTCACCAGAGGTGTGTCTTAGCCCTAGGAAGAATCCATTACATTTTGGTGGTGATCCAGATCACAATCCGGACGCAGGATTTTCTATGGCTTCAGTGACCCTACTTTTTGTGGTGGAGGTATGCAGTCGCTGATTGTCTTGTTTAAACATGCATTATTGGGAAAATTAATTACTCTTTACTTGTTAAAAATAAAAGGGAGATAGATTCATTAATCAATAAATATCCCTTTAGTGTGAATATGTTGATGTGAGTCTGTTGGTTGTGGTTCGGAAATCTCTTCTGGGTGTACCCACCTCATATCAGTTATGCTTTTCTACTGTGGTTCTGGTTGTATATTTAGGGTTGTCCTGCTTGAAGGTGAACCTCTTCAACACTCAAGTGCTTTCCAGCCTCAAACAAGTTTTCTTCCAGGATTGACCAGTATTTAGCTTCATCGATTTATGACCATCTTTCCTGTCTCTGCTAAAAAAAATCATCCCACAACATGATGCTGCCAGGTCCCTGTTTTTTTGCCACAGGCTTGTTGAGGGTAATGTGTATTTTGGTCTCATTCAACCAGCTTCCGACATAACTTGTGGCCAACTGCAAATTCTTGTAACTTTTTTTTTTTTAACATTTCCTTAATCTTGGCACATCTTCGCATAATTGTCAAAGACACAATGCAAACGACAGTCCACTGTCGCTATAAGCTCATCCATAAGAACTGAATGCTGAAAGCTAGTGACTCGATGCAATCTGCCTGTTTCCTTAAACAGAAAATGTAACCAATTTGAATAAACTGAACTTGACTGCGTTGATAACTAGGGTGAATTTGGAATCTATGTAATTTACTTGATATCTGTCTGTGTGATTGAATTGACTTTTTGTTTGTAAAGTACCTATCATCGAAGTGTTGTGAATTGGTGCTATATAAATAACTGAATTAAATTGCTTCTTGTTTATTGCTGTCTTTGTGTGTTGACCAACTGGATGCACAGTAGTTTTATAAAACACCACCTTTACCTTTAGATGTAAAGTCAAAAACTGTGAAAAAGATCAAGGCGTATGAAATCAAGAGAGTATGCAAGCACTGCATCTTCATTTTGTGACCACTTAACTCTAGAATAGTGGAGCTGAGCTTTTTTAGCTCCCTTAAGGCTGCTGAGGGAGGAACTCACTTGTCCAACAGGATTGACTTCATACTTGCTTGGAGCTGCTATTAAAAAGAACATTTACCCTGCTGGTATTTTGAGATGGATTGGATTCTGAGAAAAAGTTGCAGTTTTTAAATAAAATAAAATATTTCAACTGTGTCTTCTTGGGCTACAGAGACAGAGTTAACCAAAAGTGTTAGATTAACTAAACTGTGTCCAATAATGTTTTAACATATTTTGACACGTTTTATAGGTTAAGACGTAAACAACTTGTATTCTCTCACTGATTGAGATATCGAGCCATAATACTGACTGAATAAATAATAGTTACATAAATAACAGATAACAATTTTCATCAATATGCAATTTAAAACATACTACAGAGACCAGAAGGTGTCACAAAGGGAAAATATTGAATGAACATGCAAGAGGAGGCAAAGACGAGCACAGGGAAAGAAAAGGGATGAGAAAGATGAAAGATGGACGATGGTGGAAGCCCCTAATTCGGTGGCCAGGCAGGCAGGCGTGGAAGAAGGGATTTGGACTGAGCTGTGGTCCAGATCCCTGCCTGTTAGACTGACACAGCAACAACCCTGCCACTGGCCTAATCCTCCAAATCACCCCACCAACACGGGAACAGAGACAAGCAAGGATTGGAGGGAATCAAACGGATGAGTGAAGGAGGAGAGGGGAAGGAGAAGGAAGGATGAACATACAGATAAAGGAGAGGAAAAAGAAATTGTGAAAAGACGGAGGGATGGATAAAATCAAATTCACAGAAGATAAAGGAGAAGCAAACAGGGAATGAATAAAGAGAGGAAAGGGGAGGAAACAACAGGGCCAAATTGGCTGAGAGGGATGGAGTGAAGATGGAGAGAGCACTGAGACGAGCAAGAGGGGGGCTGCTTTGAGCCGGTGTTTCAGCTTCATCCAACAGTGGCTCTGCCTAGCACTAATGAGTGTTGCTGCTCTCGGGTACAGATAGCGTGTGTTGATGCTGTAAGGATGAGGAAGTGGTGGAGGGCGAGAGGGCTGGCACATCCAAATCACCCCACCACCACAGTCACCCGTTTTCCCCCTGCTTAATGTCTCCTCTTTCATCCATTGCTTCATCTCTTCTCTCCTCCCTCCCTTTGCTCATTAGTATGATTGAATGCCCCACTCCCTTTTTTGCTTACTATCTGCCAGGGTCAGTGAGCATGCAGAGCATTTCTAAACCCTCTGCAACAACCACCCTCCTCCCAACTCTCTGTATCTTTCTCCCTGCAAAACAAGCTGGAGGCTGGTCTCACTCCCTGCATCCGAGGAGCTTGGAGGTGGTGGCCTTAAGTAACCCACCTTACAGGTCTTTTCACCACTTTCCAAAGAGGAGAACTCACTTTCTATGTGCTCCTTTGCGTCTGCACGCTCTCTCTCTTTCTTCCCAGAGGCTGTCCTCTTGAAACCAGGTCCAGCATTGATTGTGAACGGGTGTGAAAGGGCAATCAATGAGGCTTTACCGGTGAGCGTGAAAACTATGGAGTCTATATAGAGCAACAAGCAAGTCCAAATCAGGCTGGAGGTGTTGTATAGTCCGGTACAGTGGAAGAAGAGAATAGAAGAGTTTGTGTTGTAGAAAAGCATTCGTATGACTCGACACACACAGAAGCACACTGCCCTTCCCACCCCCTGACGAGGGCCCTCTTTAAAAATTCATTCAGTCAATAATGACCCTTCGCCCTCCCAGTCTCTCTTAGGAGCTCGCATAGCTGTCTCCTCCCACACTGCTCCTCTTTCTCCATCCCTTTTTCAATGCCTTAGTCTTTCAGATAATTGCCACACACACACTGATGCAAACACACACTCTCGAAGGCCCTGAGCACACACGCTCTCCTGTGTCCTCGTGGCCTTAATGTCAGCTCTGTTGCTGCGGCATCATCACACAAGGCTAAATGGTAACACTACCTGCATACTGCAGTCACACACCTCATGCTAATTATTGCAGTATTTTCTACTTTTCCAAGTTCTGAAGCAGGTTTGCCTAAAATGACAAGAGGAAAGAGTCAACTTCTGACTTCGTCAGTGGCTCAAAAAATTGGCAGCGCTATCTTGTGGCGTAGCTAGCAGACATACACGTTAAGGTTTACAGAGTGACATGGTGCTTGGAGCTCCTTCAAGGATGATCTCAAACATGAGAAAAAAATATCAAGAAGTTTAATATTTATGGGAAGCTGGAAAAAGCCCAAAACCTGGTTGAGAGATAAATTGGATAAAGTTCAAATCTGGGCCCAGATCCAAACTTTTTTTTAAAGTAGTTTGTCAGTGAGTTTATTTAATGTTTGTTATATTTTAACCTTATTGAGTATCATACAGACTGCAGCTGCCTAGATTGGTTTCCTACTTAAATCTGAAGAAGACCCTGCCACTGGTTTGGCAAAGAAGTGTATCTTTCACAGAACAATAAGATTTTGGAACAATTTGACATAAAGCGTCTGGGGGTTTGGTGTTTGGTACTGAAAAATGTCAGTGGTTTCAGCAGAAAATAATCTTGACTTCCTTCCAGCTTTTTGATCTATTTTTGAGCTATCATCATTATAATCAATAATGTTTCCAGTTTTTTAAAATAAAAGCAACTCAATTTCCTGTTGATTCAAAAATTAGATATCCTCTCCTATTCACTCAGTATGTTATGCTGTGCTCTTTATTTTGTAATTTATAACAGTCTATGGAGCATAATTATTTATTTAACTTAATGAGCATTTAAAATCCAAACGGTTTTCCTAACAATCTTGCAAATCCTCTACAGTCCCAATAAGAAAAGCCAAGCGAACAACACATGTGGTAACTGCATCAGGATAAAAAAACGTATAGTTCTTTAATATAAAAGTATATCTTGTTTGAATCCTTCAGAAACAGAGTTCAATCCAATTATATTACATGTCTTTGAACATAAATGCACATTTATATTCTAATGGACTAAATATGACGCCTAATAAACAAAAAACATCATAGCAGTTCATAACATTTTTTAAATGTTTAAATAAATGTTCTGAAAACAATTATTGTTAAATGTCAGTGTGTTAAAGGAGGCCTACAGAAACACAGGTCATGAGTTAAATTCATAGTATATTACTTGGGTGGAAAGACTATCTCCACTTCATCATTTCTAAAAATAATATCGTACACACGTGAGGTTTTTCAGAAAAGTTTTCATCCAAACCAACCCGCACTAATACGCCACTGAGCATTGTGTTAAACACTCCAGACGCATAGGGGGCATGGGGCAGGCAAACAGAATCCTTCAAAACAATCACGACTTCCTGTTGGGTATGAAACATGGTACCAGGAGGTTCAATTGTGTGGACAGAAGAAGAAGCTGAACTTTTAAACACAGTTTCAGAATATAAAGCTGATAAAACACAAGATAGTGTCGATTGGGAATTGTTCATCATTCATTTTTACTCCACTGTATGGCCGAGTCTATGAACAATGGTTGCACATTTGACGTCAGCGCTGCAATATTTGTCGCAGAGAGTGATGAGCCGAACTGTAAAAGTCCGTTTGATTATGGACACATGCAGGCTCAAAAACGGAGTTTTTATAAATCTTCCCTTTGGCCGGAGTTTTCAGAATTATTCATTTTTAGAGATGTAAAATGGAGTTTATGTGTGGATGAAAGGCCAAAACACTTTAGTAATTTGTTTACCCAGATATCCGCCTACGTGTGGACAAAGCCTTAGGGCCTGATCTTTAAAGATCCCAAATAGCGGATGCTAATTTTCATGTACTATAAATCAACTGCACGTGCAATAAGTGGGCATGTTGCGTGCGATTTTCAAAGATTGCGAGTGCAATGGATAACAGGTGCAAAACAGGTACAGAACGCCCTGTTTAAATGAGGAAATTGCGTGAGCTACTGGCTAGAACAAGAGGAAAAGCAAACAGATCCTCTGCTGTGTTGTTAGAAATATGCAGGGTTTGTTACACTGCATCATTATAAATGATTAGTTAACTTTTGTTGTGCCACTCACAGCAGATTTGTCATCTGCCCTGATGAGATTGTTTCTCTTATCTTGCTCGATGTAACTCGCAACAAATTGGTCAATCAATATAAACAATATAAAAGACAAATATGTCTGTTAATTAATTTGTCTCCCTTGATCTTTTAAATCTTTTCGGAGACTTGTCGGGTTGTGTTGTTTTTTTGAGAGTATATGTTTGAAGAGTTTGGAGTTTATCATAAACAGCCACAATATTTAAGCCCGAAGGTAATATTAGCAACATAAAAATAGATTGTTGTAGGAGTTGGCAATCTGTATGTTATAGCTTTGCTAATTTTAAAACATAGCGTCACATAACTGTTTTGCAAAAAAGTTAATTCGAACATTTATGTACGTAAAAAGATAAATTGTTTTCCAATGATTTTACAGAATTCGTTTTGTTTGTTGCGCTAATATTTTAACAATATACAACGTGTTTGATTGTTTAAATATTTTTTGGGTGACAGAATATTTTCTTACCACATAAACAAAACTCTTCCCTGGCATATGTTAACATTTAAATAGCGTAATCAAACTGATCCAGCTCTGATTGCCCTGCAATGACATAGCGTTACTGTCAATAATCCTTGTGTTTTGTTTAGTGACAAGAATAAAGCATACACTGTCTTTGTCGCCAAAAGCTGCCTTAAAATGGTGACTTTTCACCTGCAAAGAAGTGATTTCAGCATCCAGTTTGCAAATGAAGGATTTAATCTGCCTTATAATGTCTTTCTGTATAAGTTCTTTCCTATTAATTATATTATCAACATCAAAGCACAGTGGGTATTTTGCATGATGTGTGATTACAGGCTGTGCGCACTTGATCAGTTATGTGCGCATTTTGTTATGATCAGGTTTGCGCGCGTTCACCATATGATCACTGACAGCGATGTTATACTGAAATGATGTTAAATGAAGTGTTGCTAGGAGTTTTACCATGGGAGAAATATCATGGCCTTGGTTTGTGATTGGCTCCAAATCAGAGCTTAGATAATCCTACATAGAATCCTCTATTCTTATCTATTTTAAATATTTATTTTTTTTTGACAACCCAAATCTGTTGCCACATGTACAGAAGATTCTCTCTCCCTGTCATCTGTCATTCTATCTATGTTTCCTTCTGGCCAAAGTGACAGCAGACATTTTTGCGGCCCAGTTAGCACCTGCATTTCAAATGTGCTAAATTCACACGCAAAAATTGCGCCCGCAAACCGTTTCAGGCTTTCAAAATTGCATTGTGGGTGGTAAGGGATAGCATTTGCATATACTCCTTCAATGAATTTGCGTGTTTGGATCATTATCATATGTTTTGCATATTCATGAAGGCAGACACACTAAAATGTTTGCACATGCAGTTCCGCTGATTTTACAAAGGCAATCCGATGACCACCTCGTTTGTAGAACAGCTTTGCTGACACAAACAGGTTTGCGTTCGGTTTTGTACACGCAAATCTTTTGAAGATCGGGCCCTTACAGTATAATTTGACTAGGACTTGAGATTTTGAAAAAAATAGGACTTTTAAACAGATCTCAATGCTGTTTTTAGTTGATTTTGGTGTTACAGCAGCGGTAAGACAGTTACTGTAAAAGTTGAACATAACTGTGTCCCCTCTAAAAACAAGTCTGCAAGTATTTTTTCTCAGCAGAGACCACATGAACATGGTTTACATTCTGTATTATACAGGTCCTTCTCAAAATATTAGCATATTGTGATAAAGTTCATTATTTTCCATAATGTAATGATGAAAATTTAACATTCATATATTTTAGATTCATTGCACACTAACTGAAATATTTCAGGTCTTTTATTGTCTTAATACAGATGATTTTGGCATACAGCTCATGAAAACCCAAAATTCCTATCTCACAAAATTAGCATATCATTAAAAGGGTCTCTAAACGAGCTATGAACCTAATCATCTGAATCAACGAGTTAACTCTAAACACCTGCAAAAGATTCCTGAGGCCTTTAAAACTCCCAGCCTGGTTCATCACTCAAAACCCCAATCATGGGTAAGACTGCAGACCTGACTGCTGTCCAGAAGGCCACTATTGACACCCTCAAGCAAGAGGGTAAGACACAGAAAGAAATTTCTGAACGAATAGGCTGTTCCCAGAGTGCTGTATCAAGGCACCTCAGTGGGAAGTCTGTGGGAAGGAAAAAGTGTGGCAGAAAACGCTGCACAACGAGAAGAGGTGACCGGACCCTGAGGAAGATTGTGGAGAAGGGCCGATTCCAGACCTTGGGGGACCTGCGGAAGCAGTGGACTGAGTCTGGAGTAGAAACATCCAGAGCCACCGTGCACAGGCGTGTGCAGGAAATAGGCTACAGGTGCCGCATTCCCCAGGTCAAGCCACTTTTGAATCAGAAACAGCGGCAGAAGCGCCTGACCTGGGCTACAGAGAAGCAGCACTGGACTGTTGCTCAGTGGTCCAAAGTACTTTTTTTGGATGAAAGCAAATTCTGCATGTCATTCGGAAATCAAGGTGCCAGAGTCTGGAGGAAGACTGGGGAGAAGGAAATGCCAAAATGCCAGAAGTCCAGTGTCAAGTACCCACAGTCAGTGATGGTCTGGGGTGCCGTGTCAGCTGCTGGTGTTGGTCCACTGTGTTTTATCAAGGGCAGGGTCAATGCAGCTAGCTATCAGGAGATTTTGGAGCACTTCATGCTTCCATCTGCTGAAAAGCTTTATGGAGATGAAGATTTCATTTTTCAGCACGGCCTGGCACCTGCTCACAGTGCCAAAACCACTGGTAAATGGTTTACTGACCATGGTATCACTGTGCTCAATTGGCCTGCCAACTCTCCTGACCTGAACCCCATAGAGAATCTGTGGGATATTGTGAAGAGAATGTTGAGAGACTCAAGACCCAACACTCTGGATGAGCTAAAGGCCACTATCGAAGCATCCTGGGCCTCCATAAGACCTCAGCAGTGCCACAGGCTGATTGCCTCCATACCACGCCGCATTGAAGCAGTCATTTCTGCAAAAGGATTCCCGACCAAGTATTGAGTGCATAACTGTACATGATTATTTGAAGGTTGACGTTTTTTGTATTAAAAACACTTTTCTTTTATTGGTCGGATGAAATATGCTAATTTTGTGAGATAGGAATTTTGGGTTTTCATGAGCTGTATGCCACAATCATCCATATTAAGACAATAAAAGACCTGAAATATTTCAGTTAGTGTGCAATGAATCTAAAATATATGAATGTTAAATTTTCATCATGACATTATGGAAAATAATGAACTTCATCACAATATGCTAATATTTTGAGAAGGACCAGTATATTATATTAAAGACCAAGAGAATCAATAACATGACTTTTCATGTTAAAACATTGTTGACATGTTTTTTATGCATTATTTTGACGTTTCACAAAGATTGTGCGTGAACTTTTGATGTGTGCCTGATGTGCAAAGAAAGTGCAAACATGTTTATGTGCGAGGAACACACTGACAACACATCAAAGTTATATTAGTGGCCCTTCTGGCCTTCCACAGTTGCGTACATGTTGTGTACAGGTTGAGTACATGCTTTTTTATCAAGTTATCCGTGTATAGCATAGGTATTCCCACGACTGGTAATGTAGTTAGGAATATAACAAGTTAATATCTTTGCAAATTAAAAGTATTTTGCTATCCTCATGAATACTTCAGACCCAAAAAGGAATAGCCAGACTGCTTACTTTAAAATAACGTCAGCAATTGAGATCCATGAAAATATTATGCACCTGTTTTTTACACTGGGGAAATTCCCAAACCTAGGTCTGAATGCACCAAAAACCTTTTCAAAGGAAATGTTGAAAGATACATTGCTTTCTGTAAAGGGTTTATTTACATTGTTGACTTTTATATATGAGGTATTTATAATAGTAACAAAACTTTTAATACTAACAAAACACTACAGTTACATGGACTGTATAGCAGAAACATAAAAGAGCTCAGAGCAAATGTTAATAGGTTATAAGTTTGGTCCTGCATTCCAGTTGTCTTTATAAAGAGTAGTTTTTCTAAGCATACAAGTTTTTCCTCAACAAACCTCAAGGAATTAAGCATAGTGCTTTTTATTTAGTGTTTTTCTAATTTCTTCCATTTTGTGTTTCCAGTGACATAACATTTGTGTCCTGCTGTTAACCACAGCAATCGCCACATCGCAAACCTTGCTCTTATGACAAGATACACTGTGATGTTTAAAATGAACTATTGCAGGTATAACAGATGTTCCACTGCATTTATCTTTAATGTTAAGGGGTAAACACCACCCAAAACATCGGAATTGCACTCAAAATATATATTTTTTTAAATATGCCCTCATACTCAATCTTCTGCAACTATTACATCAACACAAAGCTTGTGGGAATGCTGACCTAAAAAGGTGTGATCACCTTTGCCCCACCTGTGTCTCTTCCCATTACCACCCATTAACACATTCATGGTTTCAAGTAGAAATCCCTAATGGCACCCCATTCCCGGTGTGCTCAAGGAGGCAACACTCCCCCCATACCCCCATCCCCTCCACACCATTCCCTTCCTTCATTCATCCATCATGAGCAGCTCGCTAAATGGAGCACAGCATATCGCTTCTGACCCCTTTCAATGAGCCATGGGGTGTTCCAGGTGTGCAACGCACTTGTCATCCTGGGGGCGCAATTTGGGTGAACACACTCACATCGGTAATGTCCTATGGCATTCAGGATGCATTAAGGCTCTGGAAATAACTACCATCTACTCTGACTCTCCCTTTCTGTGTGTATCTAGACATCCTTTCGCTCTGCATCCTCTTACTCGTCTGTCTGTTATATTCGGTGTGTTAGACAACAACGATTGCATTCCAGCCTGGGATTTGTGACTTTGAAAGGGGTTGCACACACATAAGGGTTAAACTCTATATAGAATACATATGTAAGTATGTATTCATATTTTCCAGATTATTGTTAGCATGTTGGAATGTAAACAGTGACTTCTTCCCTCCCACTCTGTATCCTCCTGTGGTTTCATTATCCTTTAACTACTTGTGCATTTCTGCCTCAAACACTTCACTCAATCCGTCTACCACCTGTCCATCCCATCAACAACTCATCCTATTTCACCATTCCTCCTGTCACCCATCTATCCTCTTGTCATTTTTCATCCATCAGTGCATTTTTTCCTCTCTCCATGCCTTTAGCACTTTTGCACTTGCCTATCCATTACTGCATCTCTCCCTTCTACTTCCATTGGACCATTCTACCTTTCCTTCCATTTATTCCTTATTGTACTTACCTTCCTTTCCTCCTGTCACTTGTTTTCTGTCTGGAACCTATCTGATCCTTCAGACCCAAAGGCTCAACGAGCAAGGAGGGGCAAGCACAACCACAGAAGACTGTTCTTTCATAGCCCACATGGCACTTGTTAACCCAATAATATCAGACAATAATATATAGAGAGCCGCTGCTCCTCCACATCGAGAGGTGCCAGTTGAGGTGGCTCGGGCATCTATACCGGATGCCTCCTGGACGCCTTCCTCTGGAGGTGTTCCAGGCACGTCCCACCGGGAGGAGGCCCAGGGGACGGCCCAGGACACGCTGGAGAGACTATGTCTCTCGGCTGGCCTGGGAACGCCTTGGGCTCCCCCCGGAGGACCTGGAGGAGGTGTCTGGGGAGAGGGACATCTGGGCGTCTCCTGAGTCTGCTGCCCCCGCGACCCGGTCCCGGATAAAGCGGAAGATGACGAGTACGAAATTACATTTTTAAATAAAAAACTGAAAGGTGTGAAGCGCATTTGTACTCAGACCCCTTTACTCTGAAACCACTTTCCTAATCAGTAACCTAATCAATAAATAGAGTTCACTTATGTGTAATTCAGCTGCTTGAAGGATCAGCAGCAGCAGATGAGGCTGGGGAGCGTCTTTTCCCAAACAGGAACCATCAGCACTGGCGCCTCCATGGGTGTGTCTCTCCCCACTCCTCCTCTCCCTCTACACAACTAATTGCACCTCAGCGGATCCATCTTTGAAACTCCTGAAGTTTGCAGATGACACCACTGTTATTGGTCAATCAAAAGAAGAAGCAACGTCTCACGTCATAACCGACCTGCACGCCACAATGCTAGTAAAATAAAACAGAAAATGCAGCTACAACAAACACAAATGGTTTATAACTGGCTGAGGCCAGTAAAAGGTGATCTCTGAGGGATTTTTATTAAGTTTACTAAAGTTATTTTTCAATTTCACACGGAGGAGCACACTGTACAAGTGAGTTGCACAAGAAATGCGACATAGGCAATGTTCGGAAGAAGGCCCAGCAGAGACTGTACTTCCTGAGGCACCTCAAGAAGTACAACTTTCCATAGGAGCTGCTGGTTATCTTCTACACTGCCATCATTCGGTCTGTCCTGTCTTCGTCCATCTCAGTGTGGTTTGGCTCATCGACAAAACAGGACAGGTCCAGACTACAATGAACAATCAGGTCTATAGGGAGAATCATCAGGTCTGACCTTCCCTCTATCCAGGACAGGTCTAGGGTCAGGAGAAGGGCAGCTAAAATATCTGCAGACCCCACACACCCTGCACACAAACTGTTTAGACTTTTACCTCCATTTCGGCGCTACAGAGCGCTGTCTAATAAAACCTGCTGCCACAGAGACAGTTGGTTCCCCCAGGCTGTTTCTCTGATGAACACTTGACAGTCAGAGTTCCAGAACAACATCATGCATACTTGGACTCTTGTTATATTCCATTGCAAAGTCAGTTGTGTATATATGTACATTCAAAAAGATGTTTTATATTTCCATTATTATATACTTGTATATAAATTAAAAAATTTAAAATCTTCACTGGAGTTAAATCCCTTGTTTGTCTGTACATACTTGGCAATAAAGCTGAATCTGAATCTAATTTAATATTAGTATAAATGTAGTTGTTCTTTGAGGTCCTCAGTGGTTTGTCTAAGAACAGTAGTAAACAAAAAGCATTATGAAGACCAAGGAACACACCAGATAGGTCACTGATAAAGTTATAGAAATGTTTTAAGCAATGTTAGGTTCTGAAACAATATATTGAGTACTGTTCAATCCATCATCCAAAAAAGGATAAAGTATGCCACAGCTGTAAACATACCAAGACATTCTGTCCACCTAAACCTACAAGCTAGGAAAGAAAAACATTAATCAGAGTCCATGGTAACTTTGAAAGAGCTGCAGGGATGTATGGCTCAGGTGGGAAAGTCTGTTTAAAGCATTACTATTAGTTGTGTACTCCACAATTCTGGGCTTTATTGAAGAGTAGCAAGATGCTATGCTGTGAAGATGCTTTTCTACAACAAGGCCAGGTAATCAGAGTTGATGAAAAAATGTATGCATAGCTTGAGCTATTTTCCAAAGAACGAGAGAAAAAAACATTCATAGATTCAGAGCTGGTAGATACATGCCCCAAAAGATTTGCAGCTGTTACTGGAAGTTCAAATATGGTGCTAGAAAGTATTGACTTGACTCAGGGGGATGAATAGAAATCTATGACACATATTTTAGATTTTTATCCTAGCAAAAACTTTAAGAACTATGTATCCTTTCCCCCACATAAGCTGCAAATACAATACATTGACGTTTGCGACTGTAATGTGGCAAAAATCAATAATAGTTTAAGTAACCAGTAATTAGGAATGGGCATACTTTTTTAAGCACTGAATATCATATTGTTGTAAACGTTCTCCAGGTGGCCAGTGAGGGGAGTACTTTCTAAATTTTGTGCACTGAAAAGGGTCGAATGGTCGCCTTTTTTGGATCAACAACAAAAATATGCCCCCCACCTCTCAGTGAGCCCAGCATTGCACTCACTCACGCAAGTACATTTGCACACATAAAAATGATATCAGAATATTAGAAATCCGAATATTTGTAAAAGCTGGCTTGTTACTAACCTGCTCTTTTTATTGTAAAATGAGAAGGAGATGTCGGTGAAAGCAATGATGCTCAGCATGGTAGTCAATGGTGACAAATTCATGCACATCTAGATGAGAAAGAGCAAAACAGATGAGAGAAAGGCCTAATAAAACTGGTAGAAGAGTTGTAAATCACATTCATAAAACTAAGTAACGAGATTTTTATAATTTCAGTTTCATTACTTAAGGCTAGTGTTGCTTTGTTAAGGAACAGAGGATATTCAATATTATTTATAAAATACTGGAAAGAGGAACTTGTTCACAGGTGGAGAGGGAAGGAAGTAAAAAAATGAGACAGAGGAACATGGAGAAGAATACATCAAAGCAGAGACATCTGAGAGATGACAAAAAATCAGGACAAGGGACAAAGGCAGATGTAGTGAAATAAGGAAATGATGAGCAACAAACAACATTTATATTACTTATTTGAGAAAAAAATAATACACAGAAAACACACAGAACGAAATATTGGACTCATTCTGATATAAGTATACGAAATCCTACAGTATGATGCCGTTTGCTCAAATAGGTATGTCTTTATTTTGTGTTTCAGGTCTTGGTGTAATATGGCCCTTTTTTGAACTTTGAGCACAGGGGTAAACCCTAGACAGCTAACCAATAAATCGCAGGGAATTTAGAGTAACCTATTAACCCTAAAGTCATGTTTTAGACTGTGGGAGGAAGCCAACGTACCCTGAGAGAATACACAAGTGGAGAGCATGCAAACTCCATGCAGAAGGACACCAGGCAGGGATTCAAACCCAGGACCTTCTTGTTGGAAGGCAACAGTGCTGCCACCGTGCAGCCCTCAAACAATTTATGAAAGGAAAAAACATCCAAATCAGCCTGGCCCCATTTGAAAATAGAATTGCTCTTCTTGTTAAAACATTTACTTACATCTATCAGACAGGAAGGGGTTACCAAGCTATTTCCACTGTTTGGGGAAACCACTGGGCATCGCATGAAGGGTGAAGCTTCCCAAGAGTGGAAAACCTACCAAAATTACTCCAAAAATAAACTCATCCAGGATGTCACAAATGGGCTCAGAACAACATCTAAAGCACTGCAGGCATCACTGCCTCAGTTCAGGTCTATGTTCATGATTTATCAAAAAGAAAGAGACCAAGGTGACCAAAACAGGTATCCATGGGAGAGGTCCAAGGGGAAAACAGTTGCTGACCAAAAACAAACATGAAAGCCTATCTCACATTCTCCAAAAGCATTTTGATGATACCCTGGACATTTAGGAAAATAATCAGTGACAAGACAATAATTAAACTCTTTGACTGTGTCTGTCCTGTTGCATCTGATAAAGGGTGGCAGCATGATGGTCTGGTCTGCTTTACTCCTTCAGGACCTGGATGAAATGCTGTGATCAATGTCACCATGAATTCTGCTCTGTTGCAAAAACTCCTGAGGGAGAATGTTTGATCATTAAATCTTAAATTCAAGCACACTTAGATTATGCATCCGGACAGTGATCCAAAGGATTCAGCTAAGTCATCCTCCTAACGGCTAAAAAATTAAAGGTTGTGACGTAGCCTAGTCAAAGTCCCGAATGAAATCTAGATATTTTGGCATGACTGTTCATCCTCAATTACCACCCCATGTGGCTGAATTAAAACAATTCTGCAAAGAGTGGGCCAAAAGTCTTCCCCGGTGACATAAAACTTGTTGCCAGTCATTGCATGTAATAATAATCATCATGTCAGCTGCTGCTGCCAAGGCTAGCAAACAGCAATAACAGAAAAAATCAGTGAAGGGCTCACCACTGTATTTATTGTCTATGAATCAACTTTTCTATCAATACTAGACACAAACTTATGTTTCTGTGATTAACTGGAATGCTTTTGTATCCAGAACTAGAACTCTGTACAGTTTTTGTGTTTTTTCCACAGTAGAAATCGTATGTGCTCTTCTATGAAGGAAAAGTTTCCTTTTTCTTCTTAATTATGTGATGTAAAATCTAATGGCATGGCAATAGCATCCGTTACACTGAGCTATAGTCAGAATAATAGAACAAGTAAATGATGGTGGACTGCATGTTTGAATTTGTATGCAGCAAATTGAGATTTTGAGTCATTTACGTCCAGTTTAGCCCATCTATTATTTCGCACTTCTCTAATTCACTTTTTAGAATAATACATTAACAGGGTGGCCAAACTATACACGTTTAATGATCTGTCCTGTCAGTCAATGAATTTGCTGCCCTGCTCAGATTATTCTGAGATTTTTAAAATGTGACTGAGACACAGCATTAATGCGTAGTTCATAAAAAGGAGGCCCGATCAAGTACTGACCTCATAGAAATATGCATACTTTTCACTTGCATGACATTTCTGTTTGAAATTATTATCTGTTTCTTAATCCTATGTATTATTTTAATTTTTTGAGATATTCATCAAAATTACAAAAAACAAAGGCCTGAAATATTTTTATCTATCTGTACTGAATGTAATATTGGATTTTTCACACTATTCTAAATTTTAAGATGTACAGGTCCTTCTCAAAATATTAGCATATTGTGATAAAGTTCATTATTTCCCATAATGTCATGATGAAAATTTAACATTCATATATTTTAGATTCATTGCACACTAACTGAAATATTTCAGGTCTTTTATTGTCTTAATACGGATGATTTTGGCATACAGCTCATGAAAACCCAAAATTCCTATCTCACAAAATTAGCATATCATTAAAAGGGTCTCTAAACGAGCTATGAACCTAATCATCTGAATCAACGAGTTAACTCTAAACACCTGCAAAAGATTCCTGAGGCCTTTAAAACTCCCAGCCTGGTTCATCACTCAAAACCCCAATCATGGGTAAGACTGCCGACCTGACTGCTGTCCAGAAGGCCACTATTGACACCCTCAAGCAAGAGGGTAAGACACAGAAAGAAATTTCTGAACGAATAGGCTGTTCCCAGAGTGCTGTATCAAGGCACCTCAGTGGGAAGTCTGCGGGAAGGAAAATGTGTGGCAGAAAACTCTACACAACGAGAAGAGGTGACCGGAACCTGAGGAAGATTGTGGAGAAGGGCCGATTCCAGACCTTGGGGGACCTGCGGAAGCAGTGGACTGAGTCTGGAGTAGAAACATCCAGAGCCACCGTGCACAGGCGTGTGCAGGAAATGGGCTACAGGTGCCGCATTCCCCAGGTCAAGCCACTTTTGAACCAGAAACAGCGGCAGAAGCGCCTGACCTGGGCTACAGAGAAGCAGCACTGGACTGTTGCTCAGTGGTCCAAAGTACTTTTTTCGGATGAAAGCAAATTCTGCATGTCATTCGGAAATCAAGGTGCCAGAGTCTGGAGGAAGACTGGGGAGAAGGAAATGCCAAAATGCCAGAAGTCCAGTGTCAAGTACCCACAGTCAGTGATGGTCTGGGGTGCCATGTCAGCTGCTGGTGTTGGTCCACTGTGTTTTATCGAGGGCAGGGTCAATGCAGCTAGCTATCAGGAGATTTTGGAGCACTTCATGCTTCCATCTGCTGAAAAGCTTTATGGAGATGAAGATTTCATTTTTCAGCACGACCTGGCACCTGCTCACAGTGCCAAAACCACTGGTAAATGATTTACTGACCATGGTATCACTGCGCTCAATTGGCCTGCCAACTCTCCTGACCTGAACCCCATAGAGAATCTGTGGGATATTGTGAAGAGAACGTTGAGAGACTCAAGACCCAACACTCTGGATGAGCTAAAGGCCGCTATCGAAGCATCCTGGGCCTCCATAAGACTTCAGCAGTGCCACAGGCTGATTGCCTCCATGCCACGCCGCATTGAAGCAGTCATTTCTGCCAAAGGATTCCCGACCAAGTATTGAGTGCATAACTGTACATGATTATTTGAAGGTTGACGTTTTTTGTATTAAAAACACTTTTCTTTTATTGGTCGGATGAAATATGCTAATTTTGTGAGATAGGAATTTTGGGTTTTCATGAGCTGTATGCCACAATCATCCGTATTAAGACAATAAAAGACCTGAAATATTTCAGTTAGTGTGCAATGAATCTAAAATATATGAATGTTAAATTTTCATCATGACATTATGGAAAATAATGAACTTCATCACAATATGCTAATATTTTGAGAAGGACCTGTATTTGTGTCCTGGTGCAGGTTAGTAAGCAAAAACAAAAAAACCTGTGTAAATTTATTTTTCTTCTAGGGCCCAATGCTTGATTTACAGTAATAATTTAAACCTAAAAAGCAATGGACATATTCTAAAATCCTCAGTTTGTTTGGTTGGGTGTGATCTTGAATTCTCATTTAAAATTTGAAAAACAGAAAAAAGATGTTAAGCAAACTTAACGAGTTAACTCTAAACACCTGCAAAAGATTCCTGAGGCCTTTAAAACTCCCAGCCTGGTTCATCACTCAAAACCCCAATCATGGGTAAGACTGCCGACCTGACTGCTGTCCAGAAGGCCACTATTGACACCCTCAAGCAAGAGGGTAAGACACAGAAAGAAATTTCTGTACGAATAGGCTGTTCCCAGAGTGCTGTATCAAGGCACCTCAGTGGGAAGTCTGTGGGAAGGAAAAAGTGTGGCAGAAAAACACTTTTCTTTTATTGGTCGGATGAAATATGTTAATTTTGTGAGATAGGAATTTTGGGTTTTCATGAGCTGTATGCCAAAATCATCCGTATTAAGACAATAAAAGACCTGAAATGTTTCAGTTAGTGTGCAATTAATCTAAAATATATGAATGTTAAATTTTCATCATTACATTATGGAAAATAATGAACTTTATCACAATATGCTAATATTTTGAGAAGGACCTGTATTTGTGAAACAGAAAAAAGATGTTAAGCAAAATTGCAAAAAGCAAATATGCATCAACAGCATCAACCTAACTTCAGCATAGTAAAACAAATGTTTTTTACCTGAGAAAACAGCAGCCAACATAACAGATTTTCAGAGAGTATCGATGTTTAACAAAAGCTAATATAAGTTGGATATAAACATTTTCAGTCTGATTTGCTTTATATTACTACAATCAGCTAAAAACCGGGTCCTTCTAACTAGCTGGTTGCCTTCCACTGTTCAGAGGACTTACTTTTTACAAACTCGTGGTGAGATCATGCTACTAAAGTTAAGAAACTATTAGTGACAATTCTTTAATAGGACCATACTAAAAGAAATCCAAACCTTTCTTTTAATACATTTAATCCACATTTACTGGGCAAAGCTCCCAGTCTATTCAGAGTACTCTGCTGGACAGCACACGTTAAAAAGAAAATAAAACCCATAATAAATAAAACACTCAGATTTACTGTTAATCTTTCAAAGTGGTCTGCAGCAATAGTTCTCCAAGAATTTTGAAGGTGTATAAAAATCTTTCTTTCGACATTCGGTCTTAACCTACCCAGAGGTTTTCTTAAGCTGATGTCACACCTGTTCACCTGCCCTACATCTACGTCAAATCTTTAATGGATTTTGTTCCTGTTTCTTCAAGACATGACTTTCAAATGTAGACCATCTGTTGTAAATTCATTTCTCAGGCCGGAAATGTTTTTCTCCTATCTCCCACTTGCCCACTTTTACATTTTCTATATATCATTCTCAGGCATAAGGTCTGAACTGAATGCAAACAGTCAAAGACCACAGGCTTCATGGATTTTGTTATTGGGAATCTCATGAAAGACCTCAATCTGACACTGATCATACTGATGATCCATTGAGTGTGAAATATTCATATAATATATATATATATTATTATATATATTATATATATAATATATATATATAATATATATATTTGAAATACTTAGTCAAATATTCCTAAACAGATATATAGGAAGTTTGTTAACAAATACTAATGGCCGAGACCTAAGGATGTGTGGCAGTCCTGAAATAGGCTTTGTTTAGATAATTCCCCTTCTTCCCCTTCAATCTGAGCTAAGCACAATTTTTTGAGAAGCACTCAATCAAGCCATTTTAGTTGCAGCGCCTGGATTCTTCTCCATGTCTCCCGATGCACAAAGTCAAAGAGTGAAAACAAAGTGTAGCCATCATCAGCCTGCAATTGAATCCTCCATTGTAATTCCCTGGTTTTTAATCAAGGCATATAATTAGTGCCCATAATATAGCATTAGTACTCATACTCTAAATTATGATTGCAAAGAGGAAGTGTGATTATTTTTTTTTTTGCTTCTAACCCTTTCTCTGCCGGTATCATTATGACCATATAGCTCTCAGTGACAGCAGGACTTCGGCCCTCATGCCAGGCCTTTTCGTACCTTGTTCCACGGGTGTCCGTGACAGTTCATAACAAATGTACCTCTGCAGCACCTCACAGAGTGTGAATGGCTCCAGATAAATGTAGCAATCAGTGCTTGCTGGGAATGAAAGAGTCATAGAGGCTGATTGCACGATGGGAGCCGCAGAGCAGTGACTCCTCAGCATCTCTGCATGCTCGGAATAACAAGCTCCATCGCCCACAGTGGGAAACAACAGCCTGCTAATTGGAAGCAGCATGCCTCTCCTTGGGCTTATTCTAATATCTGCTGGCTGCAGGGTTCGGGGTATAGGTAAGGTATGGGGGAGTAGGGCTGCAGCTGGTGTTCGTGTTTGTCTGCATCTTTTCAGTGGAGACATTTTAATGTGTTGTCATGTAATGTCCCTGTAACAGACCACTTATTTAACACAAAGAATCTGTCCTCGGTGTCCTTGAGTTTGAACATTTTCACATCACACAATTCAGAGCAAATTTCTACTCTAAAGATAATTGCTACATTGTGCCATGTTCACTTAAGAGTCAAAAACAATGGTTTAGGTCAATGACTTAAAAAATACTGATTTATTTAATTTCCCTTTGGGATTAATAAAGTATTTTTGAATTGAATTGAATTGAAATGATCAGGTCTCTTCTTCAGATAAAGTGGTGCAATAGACTTGCTCACAGATGTCTGACAGAAATGTTTTGTCCTTAAAAAAATTACTAAAGCAGAAAACATCATTGCAAAACAAGCTCAAAAGGTAAAGTTATGTCCAGCAATTCAGACAGCAGAGCAGAATTTGAAGCAATAAATTGGTTTATTTTGTCACATACAAACAAATGTGACAAAACCACTTAGTCTTTCCAGTTATTCCTCTCAGAGAAAATGACTTTTCAGACCAAAACAGGCATCTTTTATCTGCAATAAACCCACCAAATATTTTGGCAGACACCTATTCTCTCATATTTTTTAAGATTTCTTGCACTAGAGAATCCCGTAACACTAACGTCCTGCCCATGTAACGTAGGTGAACTAAGAAGAAACCTTCCTATCACCTACCTCAAATGTGCAACATCTGCACTTTTAAGCATGATGTTATAGATTTTTCTTTAGCTTTACACAGCCCTTACTGTTAGTACAAAGCAAGGTCATCACCTTACCGTGAGTTCAAAGCAAGGTCAAACAACACAACTATTGTTTCTATAGTAATTGAAATTAAGTGACAAACAGGAATTAACAATGAAAAGAAGCTTTTCCATCCCTCAAAGCAAATGAAATATATGCCTGTGAGTATTAAATACATTACATGTTAAGCTTATATGTATTAGTATTCACTTGTTAAATCTATTTTAGAGGCAGAGATGCTAATAATTATCTATGCACAGGATTTTCCATAAACTTAGTGTATGAGGATTTATTGCTGCACCCATGTCTATGTCTCCAGTGGTGACATTTATTTTTGTGTTGTCCTGGCATGTCCCTGTAATAGGCCACTTATTTAACACCAAGACTCTGTCCTCTGTATCCTTGAGTTCATACATTTTCACATCATAGAATTCAGAGCATATTTTTAGTCTAAAGTACCATCTCTTAGAACCACAGAAGGAAACATTTTGAGTTGAATAGGATGTTTCATATTAAGGGGAAACAAGAAAGACATATTTTTTTTGCAATCTAAGGACAAACAAGCTAAACAATAAAAACTAAATTTGTCCAGTGTATTTTTGTTGTGGAAATTCTTTGCAGATATTACATGACCACCTTTTGTATTACCTTTATATATGAAAACAATGCTCGGTTCTATTATTGGCCAAAGACGTTAAGAGCTAATATGGAGGGCCCAAAGAGTCACATGTAGCTCCTGAGCCACAGTTTGCAAAACCTATGACAAACAAACATAGTAGTGAAGAAGGTTTTCATAACATTTTATTAATAAAAGACTGAAGTTAAGTCTTGCCACAGTTTCTCGTGGATTTAGGTCTGGACTTTGACAGGGCCATTCTATAACAAATACCACTCATTAAAACATCCATCTGATGGATGGATGGATGGATGGATGGATGGATGGATGGATGGATGGATGACAAGCCTTATAGTACCTTTGAATGTATGTTTAAGGCAGCTGTGATACTGGAAGTTGACCCTCGAACAAGTTCCAGGATATTTTAACTTCATGAAGGGCAATGGAGAGTGTTACCACCATCATCCACATCTCTATAGCTTAACAAAGGTCATCAGATGAAGAGACCATTTTTTAAATTCCCCTTTTGTATACGTTTAGCCTGTTTTTTTTAAGTGTGCAGATAAACGTGTGTACTCCCTATTACAATGAAACTGATTCCTCATTAAAGCACTGGGCTAAAAATACAACCTGATGCTGTTGTTGAAGGAGAACAGACTCTATCATCCACCTGAGGAAAGAAGATGTAAACTCTCTGCATGCTGAGGCGCACACCTCCGCAGCTAAAAATAAAAAAAAAACACACATATGCACCTGGCTCAGAGCTGCACACACATACCTGTAGGCGTTCACGACAAACATGACGCATGTTCACAACTCATACAGAATCCACCCTTTGTGTTACCGCATCCCCTGCCCTACCCCCACCACAGCCCAACACCCCTCCGTCTCCCATTCATTCACCTCACCCCTATTTAATTAAAGCATGCAGTAAGTGTGAAATTAACTCTCTCCTACACCAGGCCTGACAGCTCTGAGTGGGAGGAGGGAGAATCAGACGCCTTTGTCTCCACACATAATTAGAGCGATGGAGGGAAAGAGATGGGGCTGAGGGAGGAAGAAAGAGGACTGGTCGGTCGGCCGCAGCGAGAGACCAGAAGCGAGATGGAAGAGATAAAAGAAAGACAGACTAAAGAGACAGAAGGGGATACGGAGGGTGGAGGGAGGATGTTAAAGATAAAGAAAGATGGAGAAGAGGATCAAGACAGGAACAAATTCTTGGGATAAGAAGAGTTGTAGGGTAAGAGATTGTATGGGCAAAGAAGGAAAGAAACATGCATGGTGCAGTAGTCATTACCACCTATAAAAAAACTCATGCCGGAGGATAATTTGACAATCTGCTGTGGCATTGCCTTGCTCTGCAGTGAGAACGACAAGAGAGGAAACCACAGAGCAGAAGAACTGAAAGAAGGAAGTGAGAGGCAGCGGAGTAGCGCCACACTTGATAGATGGCACAATTTGGGGAAGGAGAGAGGCTGGGAGTCTTATGAGTTTAAAGATTGATGAAGACAAAATGGGCCTGGGTAGCAGGGGTAATAACTTGTGGGGCTTCGTGCCGCTACTTATGGGCCATGTCACCGGCTCAGCCCGCCCCTGATAGGCAGTTTCCCAGCCTCCCTCCATCCTGTTGAACCTCCCCACTGCAGCTGATATGAACAAAAGGAGGAGCATGATGTTGATGTAAAGGAGGGAATTATTTAGGAAAGATAATCAGCCGTCGCAAAGCACCCTTCATCATGATTTTAACTGTAAATAACGTTACTTATGAGTTTCTTCTGACTTGATGCTCAAGTGCTGAGGCTCTGAAAAACACTGTGACTTGCAAAGGTATTTACCCCCCTTTTCACATTTTATCACTTTGCAATCCAAGACCATAACATTTTAATTTGTATTTCAAATAGTAGATCAACACAAAGTAGCACATAATTGTGAAGTGAAAGAAAATGAATACAAGGAATTTTGATCCCTTTTTTAAATAGAAATGTGAAAAATGTGTCATACTTCTTAAGTGCATCCAGCTGGCCTCAGAAGTACTAATTAGAGTCCATCTGTGTCTAACTTAATCAGTATTAATATCACTTTTCTGTGAAGGCCTCAGAGGTTTGTTAGAGGACATTAGTGGACAAACAGCACCATGAACACCAAGAAACACAGCAGACAGACTGGGGATAAAGTTGTATTCACCATAGGCTGTGCATGGAGAACATCTATCATGGAAACAGCCAAAAGGCTCATGGTAGCTCTGGAGGTGTTGTAGAAGTCTACACTTCAAGTGGGAGAATCTTTTCCCTATCTCCACTTTAGAAATCTGGTATTTAACAAAGACTGTCAGGAGGAAAGCCATTGTTGAAAGAAAGCCAGTAAGATGTGTTTTTGTTAGTTTACAACAAGCCATGTAGAGTACACACCAGATATGTTGAAGAAGGTGCTCTGGTCGGATGAGACCAAAATGTAACTTTCTGGCCTACATGCAAAGCTGACATTGTGGCAGAAAACTAACACATCACCTGGAACACACCATCCCCACTGTAAAACATAGTGGTGGCGTTTAAAGCAGCATCATGCTGTGGGGATACTTTTCATCTGCTGAGACTAGAAAGATGTTCAGAGTTACTATACCATACTATCTGTATTTATGAAGCACTTTAAAATAAACTAGGGCTCACAAAGTTCTATGCATATACAGAGTTGTTGGAAAGGGCTGAATTCCCATAGATACCTCGTTATAGAAAATACCGGAAACCATGTATCTGGTTCCTTCGACTTCACAATTATACACTATTTTGTGATTCTCTATTATATTTAATTGTAATAAAACACATTGAGGTGTGTTTTTGTAACGTGACAAAATGTTAAAAAGTTCAGTAGGTCTGACTATTTTTGGAAGGCACTTCCCAAATGAAAAACAAATACTCTTTTAACGCAGAGAAGCTTTTTCTGTAGGCCTCAGAGAGAAAAGTCAACCCAGGCTTGTACCTTAATTCCCGTTTATGAATGAATCTACCCGATACACGAACAGTGATTAATTTGTACTTATCTTAGTGCATATGATCGATGATTGTATGACACTCTCGGATCCAGTTGAAGAGTTATGTCTGTTTGAATGCAAAGAGACATTAGCGCGCTGTCCCCTCTATCCGGTCCCTCTGGAGGCCGTGTGGAAGAGAAAGACTTGTGGGGGAAGTGGGGGTTTTATGTGGACAGTGGCATCATGGGAAGTTCACTGTTACCCCCAATTCCTAAGTTGTGTGGCTGTGGTCCCAACACTTACATAGCACAATAAACTCTGAATAAACAGTATAATCATTGTTTAACTCACATTGTGTTAAAAGCCAAAGAATAAAAGTGTGCTTTCATCGAGATTTAAAAACATCAACTAAGGGAGCTTGTCCTATGTGCATGGGCAGCTCATCCAATGCTTTGGGGCCACAACAGAAAAGGTTTGATCACTTCTCAATTTCCACTGCCATTTAGGAACCACGAGCAGCAACTGGTTAGCTGACCTGAAGGAATGAGATGAGGTGCAAGCAGTTGGACAAATATGTTGGCACAAGCCCGTTGAGAGACTTAAAAACAAATAAAGGAACTTTACAAGTGATCCCTAGGATTTAAAATTGATTAGTCTTTTTATGTGTAGCAGAAATTGTCACTAGCAGTAGCCACATTATGCAACAGCAACAAAATATCCAGTACGCACTTGTTTAAATGTTATTCTTACAGTATTATTCGTGCAGATAAGTCCTGATTCAGTCTTGTGAAATCCAGGTTGCAGCGAACAGGAGCATCACTTTCCACAGCCATCACAAACAGGTGATTCAGACTGTTTTGGCTCACAGTGAAACTATTTTTATCCAGACCCACTTTGAAAAAGATCGCTCCCTGCTGGCAGTAGTTACACTCATAAATACTTGGAGTGCTATGTCAACACCTGGAAACTGTGCTTTCTTTCGTCTTCTAAACTCTAGCTGTGCCCTTGTTTTCCTTAGTAAACATACTTGATTTCTTAAAATGTTGTACTTCTTTTATCCAAAGCACCTGAATAATTCCTCAATGTGCAAAACCTGCATAGAAACTGCTCAGTAGCAAACATGGATTTGTTTTAGTCTCTGTAAAGTAGTTATACATGCATATTTGTTTAGTTTCAGGCCCATGTTGTAGGTAATGTTTGAGGAGGAGAGTCGTGATAAAGTCAGTTTCACTCCAGTTTGTGGAATCTCATAGATGCTATATGCTCTTTTGTTTATGAGCAAATGTAGGTCAAGGTTAAAGTTTCCAAATATGGGTCTACACACACACTTTTGCAGTGCTGCTTTCAATTGCTGACTGGTTAGTTTTATTAGTTTTCCTATATGTGGGTCATTTTTAAGCTTCTAGCATCACTGGGAACATCCTTTGTTGCACTGCAAATTTTCAGGTTGACAATGAACTCCAAGGTTGAACTTTTTCCTTTTGACGCCACATATTCTTCAGCAATTCTGTTGCCACTAAATTGGCTTTTTCTGGCATATAACATAAACACACATATTTCTTTGTTATTTACCATGATCTCCATGCAAGCTTTGTTGTTTTCTAAGTTTTACGGCCTCAGGTACACCACTCTGGATATTTATGAAATCCATTTTTAAATCCTCCTCACAGCATTGTGGACACATTTGGAGCCAGATGTTTACATATACTGTATAAAAAGTATAAGTATATAAAAATATATAAACTAAAAAAGTGTATTGCTCTTTTAGGTCTTTTAGGATCACCATAATTATTTCTTTTTGCTAAATAGCTTCTGTGAGGCTAATTCACAACATCTGAGATCATTTAAGCATGCTTGTAAGTGCCTTTCAAGGTAACACCTCAAATAACTTATTAAGAAATTCTGAAGAAATCGGGAACAGAATTGTGGACACCCACAAGTCTTGTTTATTCTTGGGTACAAGAATAAACAAGAAGCCTGAAGGTGCCACATTCCAGAAGCCTGAAGGTGCCACATTCATGCGGTTAAAGGTTTAACACCACACGAATGTTTAGCCATTATTGTTCAGGAAGGAGGTGTGTCCTTGTCCCAGAGATGAGAGTGTACTCGTACTCGTTGTCTTCCGCCTCATCCGGGACCGGGTCACGGGGGCGGCAGACTCAGTAGAGACACCCAGACGTCCCTCTCCCCAGACACCTCCTCCAGCGCGTCCGGGGAACCCCAAGGCGTTCCCAGGCCAGCCGAGAGACATAGTCCCTCCAGAGTGTTTTGGTTGGAAATGACAGTATCAACCCCTGTACAAAAGCAAAATACTTTGTCAAATGGGTCTTCCAAATGAACAATTGACCTTAAACATACCGCCAAATTATGTATAATGTGGCTTAAGGACAACAAAGTCAATATTTGGCACGACCATCGCAAAGCTGTGATCTCAGCCTCATAGACAATTTGGGGGAAGAGTTAAAAATGTGTGTGCTAGCAGGTTGCCCGAAAAACCTGACAAAGCTATTCCAGTTGTGTCTGGTGGAATGGGTGAAAATTTCCGAAGAAAACTGAGAATTTCTGGAAAATGTTTGACCCAGATTATACAGTTAAAAAGGCAATTCAACCAAATGTTTGGTAAATGTACTGTATTTAAACTTTTGGATTTGAACAAAGTAAAAATAATTAAACAAATATAATATTTTTTCTCGTTAATCTGACATTTAACAGATTTTAATAATCTTTCCTGACCAAAAACAAGAAAATGTGGTCTGAGTTAAGGTAAGACAGTGTACCTAAACATCTGCTATTAACTACTGTATTTTCAAAAAAAATACTGAAACACCCTTGACATAGGGACTGGATTCCCACAACCAATGTTTAACAATCTGGCACCTCTGGAGAGTCATGCTGGTCCTCTTAAACTGTGACTCGGGGAGATGAACGGTGCATCCATCTGCAAATGGTACAAGTTTCACTCTGTAAGTTACGTTTTTAATATTATCAAAATTGAACTTTTTTAAATTGACCTCTACAGAGAATGTGGTGAAAATATCTGTTTAAACAGAGATCTGTTTATCAAATTGTGAAAAAACTGTTCATTTAAAACATCCAAAATAGACTAGATGAGGCAATATTAAAATAGTATGACAGCTCTTTGAACATTGTACAGTTGCTATTGAGAACTGAGTTGTTTGTAGTATTTATCCTATTGGTTGTGATGCTGTGTCTGAAACAGTGCCATAACCCCATGAAACATACAGGTGATGCAGCAACACAATTGTCATGATTTAGACAGAATAGGGGCACACCTTGTATTTGACTGGCACACACGCTCACATAGTGTTTTGCCGGTCTCTCTCTGGGAGCTGTGAAGGATAAAAGTGGGAGGAATGGATGTCATGTGGTGGCATGGAAGGTAGCAGGGAGAAAGAGAAGATGTCAACGGTAATCCCAAGTGGATATTTCACCCCTGAGGGCATCTTACCCTGCGGCTAGAGATAGACAGAGGCAGAGACACCTTCACACTGCTGTACCAGTGGAGTAACACAATCAACAAGCACCTCAGTTATTCAGCACAAAATCTGTTACCTAAAACCTGAACCATAATATAAATGAAATAGAAATGCACATATACAAACACATTATATGCTGCAGGATTTTTCAGTCATTTTGTTTTTTCCAAAAATACTACTATAAACATTTGATTGTGGTTATTGCTGCAGCCCTGCAAAGATAAGCAAGTATACACACTGTACAGATAGATTATATACATTTTATTTATATACATATTAACCATAAATATCCTTTAGAAAACATTTATTAATTTATTTATTTAAGAATCCCCATTAGTCTCTACCATAGCAAAGACTAGTCTTCCTGGGGTCCACACCACAAACATAATAAAATCATGCTTTTACAAATATTACAAAAAAAGACAAAATAAAATACCTTAAAATACAAGCAAAATCAAAAACTCAAAATTAATTTTAAAGTGTGCAATACTTATGTTCTGTGTTATTTTGGGGTGGGGAGGGGTTATGGCTCGGTGAGAAGGATGATAATTTTCCAATCAAGAAATTATCACAAATTGTCTAACTTGTGGTCAACTATTTGTACATTTGATATTACATTTCATCCCAGTTGTCACTTAAGAACATTTACAGGCAAAACAACTGCATGTGTATGCAGATGTATTTGTTGCAGATAAAGCAAGTGTTTCCTTAAAAATAAGGTGTGCACAAAGCTTTAGTAATATTAAGCGCAATTCTTTGCTTGTCCTGATATATTTTTATGACTTCTATGCCACCCTGTCAAGCTGTGACTCTCTATAAGGTGTTCTGAGATGCTTCAATGCATTTCATTGGTAATAAAACCATTTTTACACATTTTGTAATGTAATTTGGTTTCTGTCTCGCCTATGTTGATGACATAAGACATCCCTTAACTCTGAATAACCAGTGTTGTGATTATTAATCTGAGAATATTATTTAATATGAATATTTTATCAAATAATACTTCGGTCTGTTAAAGGTTGTCCTGTGAATACCAGCCCAGTAAGGCGATGGTATTAGGACAAAATAGAAAGGTGTGAGATGAGCTCTGACATTATTGAACAGCATAAACTCTGCACATATATGGAATGAATTCACACAATTTCTTAAAATACAATAATTTATTAACAAAAATAAGTCAACTCAAAGTCAAACATATTTCAATCAACAAACTCTGCAAACTCTGCAAACTGTGCTAAAACAATCCAACTAAACTACCAAGCAGAGTTAAAGAATAGGGAAGACTAATGGGCTATGTACAATATAAACAAGTTGATTAAAGATGATTGAAAACAATGACCAAAAGAGTGATGCAACATTACCATGCAATGTTTATGTCTGAGAACCAAGGATTATCTTGAAAGATCTGGAAATGAAGTTAAGTTAGTCTTGGAACCAACTTAGGCAATAATCAGCAAACGTTTAGACAACCATTCACAATGCAAGATCGGATAGAATATTATTTTAATAAAATAATGTTTTAAATAATGATCTGCTGAATAAAACCAACCTTCTGGATGAACATTTCTCAACGGTTTCTCATTAGCTGCCTTTATTTATTAAAATAATATTTGAAGAAATCTTATTAAGGGAATATTTTGGAAAGAACCAAATCTTTCTGGAGAAATGGGGCTTAATGGTGTTTACTTAGTTATAAAATTTAGTAAAATGATGTAAGGGACACATTATTTACTGGATTGAAAACTAAATCTTTCTGGGTAAATATTATTTAGCAGCAAGCACATGTCCTTAGCTGTTAAGCTAACAAAGAAGCTGCTAGCTTAGCACCAGATTCAAGCACACACCTTAAAAAAAATACCGTTAATAAAAGGGTTAAATGCATAAGCGCGGACGGCGCGTTATGGCCGATCTTCTGTGTTAAAATCACCCTTTAATAAAGTTTGTCTTAACTTTAAAAACACACAAAGAACACAACTTGAACACGTGTGCTGCAGATATTCTGCTAGCACCAAGATAGCTGAGTTCAACACAAACAAAACCAAACTTCATAAAATGAAAAACGTTTAGATCATTTCAATCTAAATCACTTCTATATTATTCTGCCCAAACACTTAACCTCATGAACTGTGGTGAGGAACGTTGCTCAGGGCAGCGAAGTTTGAAGAAACATCCACAGTATTTAAACGGTTAGCTACAGCTAACCTCCTTAGCTGTGGGGAGTGGCGGCTGTTAATTTCCCCGTTCATGAATGAAAATTCCGGATACACAGACAGTATTTCATTCGTATTTAACTTTGCATATGATTGATGACCGTATGACATCCTTGGATCCAGTTGAAGAGTTTATGTCTGTTTGCCAGCAAAGAGACATCAGCACGCTTGTCTCCTCTATCCAGTCCCTTTCGAAGGCTGTGTGGATGAGATCGGCTTGTTGGAGAGGGGGTGCTCTTATTCAGACAGTGGCATCATGTGAAGTCCGCTGCTACCCCCCCTTTCCTCAGTTGCTGGAAGTCAGTTAAATGCAATTTATTTTGAAAGTTCCAGAAGAGTTCCTACCGGAGTTTAATGTTGAAATCCATGGCTGGGTCCCAACAACGCCAAGAGCTTATAAATTGGTCCTCATAAAATAATTTTTATTTAACCAAAAAACAGGTTTGATTGCTTTTCCTGCAACAGATGTGCTTGGGAAGGTCTTTTTGTTTCTTTACATTTTCTGTCATTTTGATCATCTTTGTTCTGGGTCAGTTCGGATGGCTTTTGTTGTACCACACTAACTTTATTTTCCCAGAACGTCTTTGACCAAGAACCAAATTGACATGTTCTTGATTAACAGTTAATTTGTTTAATGAAAATAAAGATGTTTTTTATTTACATTCTAAACAAATACATGTCAACTACAACTCTACACCCATTTGAGTAAAACTCAAAGAAGAACAAAATTATGTTTTTAGTTGTATGAAGTTTTTTCTTCAATACTTTTTCATAAATCGTTTTGGAAAACAAGAAGTTAAAACATGTTAAAATGTATTGTCCTTTAGGTCAAATCTGTTTTGAACTAAAATGATTCAGAAAGATGCCACACAAATAAAGAAAGGTAGACTACCTTGTTAAATAGTTCACACTGAATAGGTGTTAAATGGAACAACTACATCTCCCATTGTCATGAAAATACATTCCATGACATTTCAAAACATTTTTTTGAAGGGGACCCAAAATGCACAGGAGCAGCTTGGTGAGAGAAAACTTACATCTAGAAAAAAAAAAGTGAACAGGCATGGTATGAACACATGAACAGGCTAAACAGGCGAGGATATAGACAGGATTGGCTTGGTTTGAACAAGTGGTGTGGCAAGGCAAACAATATACTCCTGCAAGGAGTAAACAGAACAGAAGGGTACATAAAGAGTATGGCACAGGTGAGAACCATGAGACTGATGGGCATGGAGCAGGTGAACCGAATTAAGCTGATTACAAGCTGACAGTGGCAGATTCTCTCTATTTATCTATTATTTCTAAGTATTACCATTATTTCTGTGTTTTCTTTTTGTTTTTGTTTTTTCAATAGGAGGAATTCCTGGCGCTGCGCTCCTGTGTTTACCTTTGTCTATTTCATGAATAGCACCAATATCCTTTATGTTAATGACATAAACTGCGGGTACTTTCTGCTTTTCTATCTGAAGGAAAGTATTTCTGGCTCAGTCACTCTGTGTTTAATTGTGTCTCTTTCTTGGATGGCGATATCAATTGAGCTATTGTTGGCATTACCTATACGTACTCAAAATGTTTGCTAAAGATGAAGGGAATATCTTGATGCAGTCAACTGGGCTGATTAACTGAATTTGGCTATACTGTATTATAATTTGGACTGATTTGACCTGTATATAATGAATTTGAATTTTACATGAATTAGATGTATTTGTTCTATAAAGTGCTTTGGTACTGCATTTGTTCGTAATTACCCTTATATAAACAAATAACCGTATTGTGTTAGCTATCACCTTTTGCAAATAAAAGAGGAACTGCCTGCATATTACATATGATCCATTATATAGCCATGTTACTTAAGTAATGAACAAAAAACTGACTGTATGATTAGTGACCCAGCTTGATCAATCATCTGCATAGCTTTCCAAACAGGTTTTTTTTTGTTTTCACAATAAAGATAATGACACTATTTAATACAAACAACTTTGACATTTTGAAATGTGACAATTTTCATTAGCAACCATCTGAAGGATGTAATTAGATGCATTTTGCTCATAAGTTGACAGTTTTATCGAACATTCCATGTCTGTTGTTTATGAATGAATCTTTTTGGGTCCTTTGTTTCAGAATCAGTGTTTAAGAGTAATAGGCACTCTGATAAACAGTCATGATGTTTGCTATGATGTTGTGAAACAAAAGCCCCTAAATGTTTCAATACTATGAAAGATAATGACTCTTGGCCAACTTTCGGATCCATTCTGAACCAGCCACTTAAACTGTCTAAAAGTGTGAAAGGAGACCTGTCAATGTAATGTGAAGAAAATCAACCAGTGGCTTTTCTGTCATTGATCCCAAGGTCTGTCTGTCCAACCCTACAACACTCTCTCTGTCATGTTTATAACATCTCAGCTCTCGGTGTCAACATCCTCCCTACCCTGCCAATAGCTGCCTGTCTGAGCCGTCCATCAAAAGGCCTGCTTGGCCCCACCCCTTTCTCCTCCATTAGTTGTAGACAAACCACCCCCCACCTTCCAGGACTAGACAGCCCGCCTCTGCCTCTGGCTCCAACTATTGACTGGTTCTTACGGTAATGGGCATCTGTCTCCCCATTGTCTAATTGGCTAAGTGATGGGATTGATCCTTAGATTGTTCTCTAAGTTCATTTGGTGTGAGACCAGCAAGAGGCCTGCACTGTATGAGCTCAGAGCTGCTTGGAGCTGTGGAACACATTCACTGTAATGGTTCTGTAATTGATCAGCTGCAAACAAAAGTGGGTTGGGCTGGATGCATTAGAGCTGCAGAATGTTAGCACAATGTTGATCAAGATTCATTACAGCTTTATTATGTTATAATCAACTGAAGGCTATGTGTTGTTCAAAGCTTTGTGTATGATTTGTAGGTCAAACCTTAAAAACAATGTGTGCCAGATTTTGAATGAAATGCAGGGAAATCATTTAAATACTGTTTATCATAGTATCATGAACAAAATGTCAGTTATGGATGTATTAGAAGAAGTAAACCCTCTTGAATGTCTAATGCTAAAGTAAATACTTCAGGGATTCTTATTTTAAAGTACATCAAACATCATATTGTTTAAAAAACAGAATGCAAACCTAGCTTATTGACGTCATATAGAACCAGCCAGTTTGGTGAACTGCCAACAGAATCTTGTGCTGCCTACGTTTTTCATTTGAGCATTATTTAACACATTGATTTTCTTATTTAAAATGCACACCATCAAGAAAATGTAGGACAGCATTAAAATAGATTGTCACAGATAATATGTATTAGAATACAGAGATTTCAGGAGTTATTTTTTCTTATTCTTCCTGCAAACACGTCTTCAGGTAAACAACAGTGGGATCATCATTGTCTCATTTTTGAGTTCCCCAGTATTCATTAATGGCAAACCAGTCCGATCTGTGCCCTCTTCTTCCTCTGCCATACTCGAGTAAGGTATGTCAAATTTATAGTATACCTTAAGAATTACAAGTAATAATAATAGATGCCTTCCATCCCTTTAACTAGGACTTGACATAATTTGCTGTGTGGATCTATGCAAGCTGCTTGGACCTTGCATTAAGCACATGCATACTCCTATGCACACTCTTATTTGCTCAGGTCAATAAGCGCTTTCCACTCAGAAATATACATTTTGCATTACACGTTCTTAAGAGACAATGATGCGATGGTTTATATACTGTCTACGCAAAAGAGGTGAAAAAGAAAAAAACTGAAAAGAAAGACTAAAGTAATTTCTTATCAGAATATCAATGTAGTTTTTGAATCCTTGTTGTCCCTCACATATAAATTCTTCAAAGACAGAAGATCCCCCCTCGCTGTATTTCTTTAAAAAGTTTCATTGCTGCTCATGATCTGACCCTTCATTAATTTATTTGCTACATTTTTGGTGTCACCCTCTGACTGAAGTTATTATTGTCTCTGCCTCACACACAGGCAACATGTCCGCAGAGACCTCTATCGTAACCTAGTGGGTGTGTATAGATGACTAAATCTATGTCACCCGGGCTGTGTGGTCGAGTGGACTATAGATTGCATCAAGTTTAAATTAGCCTTTATTCAGAGAACAACATGGTGGAGGTTCACTTGAGTCACATTTTTGTGGAGCCATTTCAGCAGCAAATTATTAATGAGCTTAATCGTGTAGCTTAACTGATGCAATAAGAGAGAGGTAAAATAATATATACTACTACAATATATACCCACTGATCAATAAGATCCAGACTTCTAAGAGAATGTCTTTCCAACAAATTTAAGAATATTTTAATTCATCAGGTGTGTCCATGCTTTTTGGCTTGTAAGCTACTTCTAAAAATACCATTTAAAAATTATCTACTCAAAAAAAATGCTTAATCCTATTCTTTTAAAATATTTGGATGATATCTTTCATACAGCAAATGTTGGTAAACCTTGCCTTAATGCATGAAGCCTTGCAGGACTGTAAAATGCATTACATTCGTAACTCCTATATTATGATTTGCACAGAATGGAGTCAGCCAGGGTTCCATAATCTGAACAGTGGCAGCTGGTAGCCAACCTGAGGCCTGTTTGAACTACAGCCCAATAATGCAGTCAAAGAGGAATCAAATTATGTCATGTTTAGGTACTTATCATCCTAGGGGCCAGTTCCAAAAACTGCCCATAGAGCCTTTTACTTCAGTGTCAGCTTATAGTGTCGAAATCTCTTCCTCCACTGCAAACCAATTTAGATAAAACAGCGATGCAGGTTCTGCTGAAGAAAATCAATCTCAGCATCTTCCCCAACTAAATGGGAAATTAATGTAGCAAGTGGATTTAGTAAGCAAAGTTTGTCAAAGTGTAACTGGACATTTCAATCTGCTCTAATGGTGCTGACTGTCAAGGTTTGTAAACAACTTCCCTTGATTTCTTTCCCCATGATGTGAAACTAGGGAAGCTCACTAGATCTTGCCTCTGAAGCTTCCGGGACTGAAGTTAATTTTTTTCATTTAAAAGCATGAACTGGTCAGGTCTTTTTATTGCAGCTCTAAATTAACCTCATCCATCATGTTAAGTTTGGTAAAAAGAAAAAAAATGCTGTATCTAAAAGCCACTGATTTGTCATTAAGTTGCTTGTATTCTGCATGTTTAGTAACAAAAAGAAACTCCTTAATCTCTGGACAGAGCTGTTGGAATCTGTGCAAGAACTTCCTCCTGCTAAACCATCTCTTGTCAGTGTGTAGCCAGAATGCATTATGGAGGGAAGTCCATGCTGTAGTTTCTACATACAGTTGGGAAGTACCTGTCTACTTTCCCCTCTTTGTGATGGCAATTCTAGGTTCAAAAAAGCCCAACTGATAAAATCTGTTTTTTGATCCAATGAGATCCAGGAATGGACTAGAAGTGGGCTATAGCAAACATCAAACGTTTGGTTTTTTTAATGGTAATTTACAACCTAATTTTTAGGAATGGGAAAGACAGAATTTGGAAGACCATATGCCATTTATGATAGACAAGTAACTGTTGACTCTGAACTCAGGAAAAAACAAAAAACAAAAAGGGAACTGAAAATTGATAACAAATTGATTTATTTAATCAATGCAGTTTATTTAATCAATGGTTTTTGTGGTCCCTGAGAAATAAATTATCCAGATGGGAAAACAGTACATCTCCTAGAAAGAATGAAATAAGTCATTGAACTTAATCATCTGAGTCTGTAGTGTCTTTAGTGAGTCTTGTAAGCTGGGTCAACAATCTGATCCAAACAAATCTTCTAAGTTCACCAGGTTTCCACGTGAATCTGCTAACTAGTAAACAAATCAGCTGAGCCAATTGTGTTTCAGTAAGAAAATTCAAATGATTAACCAGGTGATTCAGGAACCAACCAGTTCTACTGAGCAAGCAATGGCAACGCTCTCCTCTAACCGGAAAAGGTTAAGTTAATTTCAATGTTCAAGGTAGCTTTTACTGTGACGGGTTTGCAAATTTTGACAGCTGTTGAGAACCTTGGGTTTTGCTCAATGGAGAGCACAGGACACAGCGATTCCCACAATGAGACCAAACAAGATCACTAAAAGCAGGTTGATCAGTGTTAATATGGACAGCCACTGCCCCAAACGTTTGGCACCATAACGGAGCATTTTTCTGATGACACACAGGTGCAAATATGAATGTAGTAGATAGATGTCAGATTGCTGAAAAGAATTGGTTTCTACATACCAATAAGGTGAGAGATCTTGAAAACTATATTTTACCTACGAATAAGGTCAGCTTGTTATTTTAGTTTGGAATGTCCAAAAATGTATGTAAGAATTTCTTTCAGAGTGGTGCAGATTTTTGGTTTTAAATCTTAACTAAAACATTTTGGGCTCTTATTATAAGTGGTGCACTGTGTCCACAACTAACTAATATGGTGGTAGTGTAAGCACAAAGTTAGGTCAATAATAGATTTATAATTGCATTAAAGTCTTTTGAATCATAATCAAATCAAATAGCGGCAAAAATTCCCACCTCTAGTCTGAGAGTCTAGCTATTAGAGTTGCTGCTGCTGACAACAGTCTGGCTGCTCCTTTCATTTTTCATCTGAAGCACGCACCACCAGTTTCTTCCAAGAAAGACCTGTAATACTAATCCATTTGACAACAATTTACGTGTGCACTGTGTGATGTTCCATCCCAAACAGTTCTGAGCACAGAAGTACTGACACATCCTCTGGACAAAAGCCAATTTATTCCAGATCACAGTTCTGGAATAAAGACAAAACCAGAAAACCCACCATTAAGAATCACTTTACTCCTTCACATCATAAATGCGATCCTGTGAGATCACAGAGAATCTGAGCATTCATATCATGTGACTGTGATTGCAGAAATAAGGGAATGTGTCTTGAAACGTGCAGCCTTCACCTGTGGAGGCTGATCTCTGTGTCGGCATTCTTATGAATGCTCTCCAAATGCGTTCAGTGCTTTCACTACAATCAAAGTTGTTGCATGTAGTGAAAGTTGTTGCTGTCGTCAGCGTGTTATCTTCTTCAGATTCTGCTGATCACCATATTTTTCAAGTCAGATGGACTCTGGAGGATGATACAATGTCTCCATTCTGAGCACAACGGTAGACTGTGCTGCTGCTTCTGCTGTTTTGGTTTGTACTACGGAGATATTTACACCCCAATCTGGTCAGGACCTTTCAGTTGATCACGCAGAGTGATAAACACCGGTAGGTCACAGAACAAAAGGATGATCTGAAAAGAGCTGAGGTTAACATAAGAACCCTTTTTGCACAGAAGAGTGGCATTTGTGAATGTAACTCCACATAGTCAAGAGCTTTCCAAAGTGAACCCTCATCTCTGCGGTTCTATCAGTCATTGATGAAGGATACAGTGCCATCTAAGGCCTCAAACATCAAAGCAGTTCAGCTTAGCCTTTTTCCTTTTTTCTCTACACATCTTGTTCCTTGAATGTTTTCATGATATTTAACACCAGATGAAGAAATCCTCTCATATCTCTCTTTCATGAACATTGTTTTTAATCCATTTATTGATTTTCTCACACATTTGCGGTCAACATTAAACATCAAGGATACTGCTTTTGGATCAAATCATCATTACAATGACCTGTTTTGCAATGCAAGACTTATTTTTATGTTTAATACTAATCACAAATGTACTTACTTACAATGTTATTTGGAATATTTTGCAGGGCCAAATTTTATTTAATTATATTTAAGTAGCAGTAACAGATTCCTTTTAATCTGAAGCCAGCAAGAGAGTGCAGGCTGCTGATGGCGTGCAGCCTCTGAATCTTGTCCCAGTAGTAATAACACATCCTTAATACCGTGTCTGAGTTTCACCTTGCTCACTCCTACTCCTTTTTTCCCTCATCCTATTTACAGAGAGCAAGCACAGAGAGAGCAAGGTGCAGAGATACCCGGAGAGAGAGAAACACAGATGAGTCTGCACTGCTGCCAGCATCAGCATCAGCACACCAGTCATTGATTAACACAGGATTAACACCTCTGAGTGTGCACACGCCCATCATCACACATGTGCGCTTGCCGGCAGCGTGAACAGCCCTCCGCTGCCACGGATATGTGTTATCTCCTTCCCATATGTGTACCTCAGGGCCCTTCCCAGTCTCTGTAATAGACTGTCACACTCAGTACCATGCTAGAGGGGCTGCAGTGTGTGTGTGTGTGTGTGTGTGTGTGTGTGTGTGTGCGTGTGTGTGTGCGTGTCTGTGTGTGTGTGCGTGCGTGCGTGCGTGCGTGCGTGCGTGCGTGCGTGCGTGCGTGCGTGCGTGCGTGTGTGTGTGTGCGAGAATGGCTTTTATCATGCCGTGTCACTCTCCCATAAAACAATTAAATCCAAAATCCTACCCCACCCAGCTGTACTGCAGTGACTGTGACAGACACACAGCCTTACACACATGTCTGTGAGTGTGTGTTTGTGAATATGGAGGACGCTAAATCCCATTTACACCAGCTATTGTTTTTTTATATGCCTCTCCCAATAGGTTTCCCTCATCATGATTCACTAAAACTTGGTCTAAATGAGCTTTGCTCACAATCAGGTGAATCCCATATCTCTCATATCATCCCTGTCTTTCTGGATTGTTTTCTTTTTCAGTTTTTATTTTGTTTTGTGATATATACTTGGTATAACTGGTATTTTATACTGGTGTTCTTCTTACATCTGTTCTCAGTTCTGTAATTACCATACTTGCTTTGTATTGAGTAATTTATCTCCAACTGTACAGATTATTTTTCATTTTGTTAGATGATTGATGATAGTACTGTATTGAGCATTTTGTGTTGCAGTGTACATCTAAAAAATGTCTACATGGTTCATAGGCTAAATGGGTATACATTTAGTCTACAAGTGAATGTTTCTTATAACAAAAAGATCAGGATGAGAAGGGCTCCATCTCAAGCACTTCTCGATAACTAAGGCAACATCTTTACACAATGCCACCATATTGTATTTTTAGAAGGGCAAATAGTGTACAAGTACAAGAATTTGCACGCGTGCCAGTCAATATTTTATTGCCGTTGCAGGAAAATTAATGACTTGTATGTATCAGTTATCTCCCCCCTTTTTTCCTCTTGATCCTGCGTTTTGGTTCCTTTCTTCTATCAGCTCAACTATTGGTCACTTTATGTGGATGGTGGGCTAGGATGTCAAAAACAGACAGGCTACATCCTTTATCCGTCACACTGAAGGGTGAGTGGTAAAATATGGAAGGAAGAAGAAGGTAAGATAAGATGAGATGCTGAAATAGAGTGAGAAGAAGAGATTGTGAGAAATGTGGGAGCCAAAATAGAGGATGTGGCGGTGTGGAGTGATATGTTCTCACAGAGGAAAAAAGGTTAATCCATTTAAGGTGCAGCATTTGATCCCATAAGCTGCGCAGCGGTGATAATATCTCCACAATGCTACACATACCCTTTAGGCAACATCACTGGAACTGCACACAATTACCCTTCAGGATGCATTGTTAAAAGTCAGGCTCATAATGAGTCACATTTTGACAATATGGAGTCCCTGCTGAGGTCAGCGCAAACAAAGATGAGACTGAGGCATTACGATAATTAGATTAAAAGCCCAGTAATGGATATTGTTTAGGTTAAAATCAGCCTGATAGCTGTTCTCAGTGGCACAAATAGCTGCAGCTCTGATTAAAGCAATGTACATCTGAAGTGTATGCTCTTTAATCGGAAGGTGTCAAGGTGAAGCCATGAAGGTTAATGGTGGCCTGCCGTTTGTCCTGATATTTGTGCGATTGCTCCAATCATAGGCAGCAACAGGAGCAGCCGTGGTATCTATAGGTCATTACTGTGATTCAGACCGTAGCTGCTTCCTATGTGTTTAATGGGTGTTTGCACCATTAGGCTGCTTCCTTACAGCCATCTGCTCTTCTGAAGAATCCTGCTGGAACATCCGAACATCGCACATCATTATGTGGCCTCGGCTGAACCGAGCAGTAAGCACGGAGCCAGGCTTGTGTGGAAGTGAAGAAAACCAAGGTTAGCTCCCGGTCGATGATAGAATCTGCAAATGGACACCGTCTTTTGCAGCGGGACAAGTCATTTTAGTGGCCTAATGGAATTTTACAGCGCTAGAATACAGTGTAGAGGGAGATATCACTTTGTGCAATAGGAAGCTCTGTGTGCTGTGGTAAATCCTAATATTTCTATTTATTCACTCCTGGGGAAAATGAAACTTATTTCCAGTTGAGGTTAACACAGATGAGATTGCCAATATCTCAGGCAGAGTCCACCAGAAGACTTTACATTCTAAAGGGGAAGGACCTGGATATGTTCACTCACTGGGCTTGTTGTTGTGCTGTTGTTTTGTGCTTTTATTAACTGAAGAACAAGAGGTTTCAATAAATAATTTGCTGTTTACAAAAGTTTTTTTCTAGATTTAGTGTATTTCTATTTATTGCTTGCTGATTTTTTTTAAGTAAGGCTTTGGAGAGAGCAGAATATCAATAGCCTTTTTTGTTTTTAAATATACAACTTCTGCACTACATTTTTTATTGAGGGATTCACATTTCTGACAGAATTCATTTTGAAATGTATGCGCATTTCACTATGCATTTCAGGTAAAAACAATCCAAAACATACAACTAGTAAAATCAGGGGAACAAAATTCTAAGCAGAAATGTAAAAAGGCTCTGCTTAGGTTGCATCTCTAAGTTGCATCTATATTTGTCATCAATGCTGCTGAATGTGCAATAAGTGATCAGCTACAAGCTACAGAAAACAAATACTGTGCTATAGTTGGTGCAGCTTCAACAAACATTACAATACATGTGGATCTAATATCAAATTCTCCATTCACTAAAAATCCTGGCTAGCATATTTTTAAGATATGATGTAATATTGTATCCGTTTAACTGCAACAACACTGGGAGCTTGTTAAATAGCTGATGCTGCCTAAATGTTGTTTGTGCTTTATCTGTTCGGTTGCATTGAATGAAAACAATCAGAGCAGCAGAGGGACTGTCAAATAGCCTTTTGTTAGACCAGAAAAGAGATAACTTACTTGAAATGACCTACAAGTACAACGCCTTGTAAAAGTTTGATACCCTTTAAACATTTTGTCAGGCTGCAACCAAAAACATTAATGCTTTTGGTTTGGATTTTATGTGTTGGTAGCACTGTTGCCTTGCAGCAAAGAGGTCCTGGGTTCAAATCCCAGCTTGGAGTCTTTTGTTGTCCCATTAGGATGCTTAAATTATTTATTATTTAATTAAAAAACATTCAGCCAAGGGGCGCAGGGCCAACAGACGGACACATGTGAGATTATCACTTTCGGGTCAGCGGCTGCTAACGCAAAGCAAGTAGCTCATTTAACAATCATATGTTTTAACAAGTTTTAACAAAAAAAAGTTTTACCCGTACTTGAAATACCATTAACACAAATGTTAATTATGTACAAATGTGTATTTTCTAATGATTAAGGAGTGAATGAAATTAACTCTGTGGTAAACAAAGCTCTCTACTGTGTGGTATAAAGTTGAGCTAGTAGCCTGTTGGCCGCTTGGGGAGACAACCTTTGGCATGTTTAAGCAACTATTCAACCTAATTTTTAGCAGGTTAGTTTGACGAGAATACGGAAATTAGGAAATTAGTGGACAATCAGTGTTTAAACCATATAACTGAAATAAAGTTTCTCTTAACTTTAAACCACAACTTAGAACAATAATCTGTTCACATTAGCTGAGCAGATAGCCTGTTAGCATTCAAATAGATTAACCTTTAGAACCACACAGAGAGCAAAACACTATGAAATAAACAATATTTAGATTGTTTCATCCTAAACTAATTTTCTCTGCCCAGTTATTACTTCATACATGAATTGTTCTGAAGAGCAGACGTAAAGAAAGGTCCAAAGGGCACTGGCCTGTGTAGTAAAGGTGGCTCGGTCTGGCCATGTGGTGGACAGCGAACAAAGAAGCCGTAGCAGCTGCTCTTAGTAGCAGCTGGGGTGGCTTATTCTGGATAGGCACGCATTAGGTGTGCAGAACTGCAGTTCCGATGCCTTTTTCTTCAGGCCATGGGGAAAACCGGTTTGATTAGAGACAATGTCTATTATGTGGCATTTCTGGCTCAGATTGCTTTTTTGCAGAAGCTCACAAAGAAAGGTTGAAGACAGATTGTCTTAATTCCCCTTTAGCATGAACGCTGGATTACTCAAACAGCAGATCATACTTAACTTTTGGGGTTTTTTTTAATCGCCGGGTGCACAACTCCAGATCCAATGTCAATCTTGCCACCAAGTCACTCGTGTTCTCCCTAGTCTGCATCTCTAGGAGAGTTGCGCGGTTAGAGAAGGAGGCGAAGCTGGAAAAGTGGTTTACTTAGTGGCTGCATGACATTCGAGGATTTCAGCTGTGACTCCTCCGTCCTGGGCTGAACTAAAACTAGGGTAAGGCTTTATTTAAAGATGCAGATTTTGCCTACCAGCCTCTTTGTTTGTGTACAGTTCAGTCCGTGTTTTTATCCATGGCTGGATCAGAACGCTTTCTGCATGGAGTTTGCATCTTCGATCTATGCATGTGTTGGTTCCCTTGAAGTTCTTTTGGCGTTCTCCTACAGTCAAAAAAAACAAACCTGTTAGATTAATTGGTTGCTCTAAATTGACCATATGTATGAAGGTATTTGTCCCGTGTTTGAGTATTGTCCTGTGATGGATTGGCAACTTGTCCAAGGTGTAACCTGCTTCTTGCTCAATGACTGTTGGAGATAAGGAGCAGTCCCCCACCGTGACAACAAAACGACGGATAAAACGGCAACACAAAAAATCCACAAAACTAGCGCATAATTGTGAAAAAGGAAAATAATGTTGAAAGAATTTTAACAGTGTGAATTACATTTGTATTCAGCTTCTTTGTTTGATACCCCTAAATAAAAACAGGTGCAGCAACTGCCTTAAGAATTCACCTACGTTGATATTTACCACTGTGCCTCAGAATAACTCCAGCTATTACATGAATGTCTCAAAGGTTTATTGGAGAACATTAGTGAACAAACAGCATCATGAAGACCAAGATACACCTTTACAGGTTGGGGATAAAGTTGTGGTGAAATTTGAATTCTGGTTAGGTTGAAAAAAACATATCCCAGGCTTTCAACATCTTAAAGAGCACTGTTCAATCTATCACCTTAAAATGGAGAATGTATGGCATAAAACCCAGATGTAGCTGTCCACTTAAGCTCAAATAATTAATCAGGGAGGCCCATAATAATTCCGGAGTAGGTGCAGAGATCCACAGTCTGGTGGTAGAATATGTCGACTGAAAACTATTAGATGTCCTGTCCACAAATCTGGCCTTTTTGGAAGAGTGGCAAGAAGAAACACATAAGAAGTCATGTTTGCAGTTTACCAGACATGTAGGGGGCACAGCAGGCATGTGGAACCCTAACCCTCACCCTAACACTCAGCCTCACCTTCAGCCTAACCCTAACCCTCACCCTAACCATAACCCCTCACCCTAACCCTCTGGTAAAATGAAACCTCTATTTTTTGGCCAACGTGCAAAACACTTGTGTGATGGAAAGCAAACAATTCACGTAACTCTGAACAAACACAGTGATACAGTGGTGGCAGCATTATGCTTTGCGGATGCTTTTCTTTAGGATGGATGGGAAAGCTAATCCAAGTTGATGGGAAGATGGATGGAGCTAAATAAAGGGAAATACTGGAAAAAAAACCTGTTCAAAGCTGCAAAAGGTGAAGGATTTACCTTCCAACAGGACAATAAACCCAAAAATACAGGCAGAGCTACAATAATTTTGATTAAAACATTAATACATAAAAATAAGATCTAAATGGAACTGAGAGTCTGTGGCAATACTGGAAAACTGATGTTCCCTGTAACCTGTCAGAGTCTGGTTTATTTTACAAAGAAGAATGGGCAAAAATTTCAGTCTCCAGGCTTGCAAAGTTTGGACATACCCCAAATGCTTTACAGAATTAAGTTAGAAGTAGTTCCACATAGTATATTCTGAATTCAATTGTGTGCCATATTTTTAAGATTTTTACAATTTATCTCATATAATGCTAGTTTTGTGTTAGTACTTTGACAAAATGTGAAAGCAATGTATATAAAATAGACATTTCTCATAATTCTTTGCTGCTGTAGCCTACAAGCTTGGTTGTATTGAAACAAATAATTGAAATAAAATCAATCAAGATAAATCAAAGAACAGAAGAGTAAATGAAGCATAGGATGCATTAGATCCACACCATGGCTGCATGGAGATACCTGGCTGCACTCAAGTGAAAGATTTTAGATAGATCAGAAAGGCATAACAAGTCAGTTTTATCCTAAACAAAAGGTATGCATCATGTGTGTGGGCAACGCATGTATTTACCTGAAGTTCTGAACGCCTCTTCAGGTGGCCAAATGATGCCCACAGACTCAGTCCCTGAAGAGAACCAGGAAGCATAAGTCTTTATCTACTTAGCAGCAAGCTGCTTTAGAAAGCCTTGTTAGGTGGAGAAATAGGCTGTAGAGAAGCTGTGCATACAAAATATTTATACGTAGATAAACAGGGAGGAGAGATTATCATTTCTCCTCTTTGCTCCAAGTTGCTTCTGAATAGAGAAACCTATAGGAAATTTTAACACAAAACCTTCCACATCTGGATGGTCATATTTTATTTTATTTATCTATTTATTCAGTGCAATTTGCATTCTCTGTTTCTTTCAGATGATGAAATTATTTTAATGCTGCATAGATAGTGGTGCATATATATGAAAAAGCCATTAAAGGGAAGTTTTTAAAGAAGCCTACTGTTTGTAGTCTTGTATAACTGAAAAGGTCCAGAAGTTGTTTAGGTTTGTGTAGTTGGTGAAACTTGTTCGAGTCATCCATCATTGCCAGTGGGGGGACTCACCTCCTTCAAAGGGACAGCTGTTTTGGCAATGACAGGAGCGTGCCAACTCTGTTTCCTTCTATCTGCTGCTGGGTTGGTGTCAACAGGGTCGTTGGTGGCTTTGTGTGGCACAATGGATGATGAATCAGCATCTGCTACAGACTGATCAAGAAACACAAAACGCAGGGTCAGAGGGCTAGAAATGATATCTTAGGAGGAAATGAGTTCAGGATCAGAGCTGATTTCATATCAGACTGCTGCTTTGCTTTCCAGAGTAAACACAGTGCAGCTGCTTGAGCAAAATAATACCCAAGTAAACTGGATATTCCTAACTTGGATTTCTTTCGTCTCTTTTGACATATTTTGACATTATAGATATCTGGTTTTTCCTTGGGCAGTGATACGTGCCCTGAGGTTTACAGAACTATCTGTAGATTTGATTGACAGGATTGGTTTAGAGCACACAGTTTTGCATCAGGCAGCAAACCTTTGCATTTCTCACTGCTTGGAAAAATATTCATAAATGCTCTCAAATAGCATCAATGGTTGCATTCAAGCAAATAATGCCAGAAAATTATTGTAGTATAGCATAGGTTGTAAGTCAGAATAGAATTAAATCTCGAAACTGAAAAACATAAAGTCAGCTTAAATATTGTCCATCCATCAGACATTTCAGTTTCTGGGTTCAAAACAACCCAATAATCAGTTTTGGCTCTATCACTGTGGGGAATTATATGTACTCGTACTCGTACTCGTACTCATACTCATACTCGTCGTCTTCCACTTATCCGGGAACGGGTCGTGGGGCCAGCAGACTAAGGAGAGACGCCCAGACGTCCTTCTCCCCAGACACCTCCTCCAGCTCCTCCGGGGGGAGCCCAAGGCGTTCCCAGGCCAGCCGAGAGACATAGTCCCTCCAGCGTGTCCTGGGCCATCCCCTGGGCCTCCTCCCGGTGGGACGTGCCTGGAACACCTCCCGAGGAAGGCGTCCAGGAGGCATCCGGTATAGATGCCCGAGCCACCTCAACTGGCTCCTCTCGATGTGGAGGAGCAGCGGCTCTACTCCGAGTACCATGGCCTCAGACTTGGAGGAGCTGATCTTCATCCCAGCCGCTTCACACTCGGCTGCGAACCGCCACAGCGCATGCTGTAGGTCTTGGCTAGAGGGGGCCAGCAGGACCACGTCATCTGCAAAAAGAAGAGACAAAATCCACTGGTCCCCAAACCAGACCCCCTCCGGCCCTTGGCTGCATCTAGAAATGTTGTCCATAAAAGTTATGAACAGGACCGGTGACAAAGGGCAGCCCTGCCGGAGTCCAAAATGCACCGGGAACAGGTCCGACTTAGTGCCGGCAATGCGGACCAAACTTCTGCTCCACTCGTACAGGGACCGGATGGCCCCTAATAAAAGGCCCCCGATTCCATACGCCTGGAGCCCCCCCCACAGGGCATCACGAGGGACACAGTTGAATGCCTTCTCCAGGTCGACAAAACACATGTGAACCGGTTGGGCAAACTCCCATGAACCCTCGAGCACCCTGTAGAGGGTATAGAGCTGGTCCAGTGTTCCGCGGCCGGGACAAAAACCACACTGCTCCTCCTGAAGCCTGGGTTCGACTATCGGCCGGACTCTCCTCTCCAATACCCTGGCGTAGGCCTTACCAGGGAGGCTGAGGAGTGTGATCCCCTGTAGTTGGAACACACCCTCCAGTCCCCCTTCTTATGAAAGGGGAACAACACCCCAGTCTGCCAGTCCAAAGGCACTGTCCCCGACCGCCATGCAATGTTGAAGAGTCATGTCAACCATGACAGCCCAACAACATCCAGAGATTTGAGGTACTCAGGGCGGATCTCATCCACCCCTGAAGCCTTGCCACCACGGAGCTTTTTAACCACCTCGGTGACTTCAGCCTGGGTGATGAAAGAGTCCAACCCCGAGTCCCCAGCCTCTGTTTCCACCACGGAATGCATGATGGCAGGATTGTGGAGATCCTCGAAGTATTCCTTCCACCGCCCGATAATGTCCTCAGTCGAGGTCAGCAGCTCCCCACCCCCACTATAAACAGTGTTGGCGAAGCACTGCTTCCCCCTCCTGAGGCGCCAGACGGTTTGCCAGAATCGCTTCGAGACCATCTGGTAGTCCTTCTCCATGGCCTCACATCTTCAGCTTGACAGCATCCCTTACTGCCGGTGTCCACCACCGGGTTCTGGGATTGCCGCCGCGACAGGCACCGCTGACCTTACGGCCGCAGCTACGGGCAGCAGCATCGACAATAGATGCGGAGAACATGGTCCACTTGGACTCTATGTCCCCAACATCCCCCGGGATCAGGTCAAAGCTCTCCCGGAGGTGGGAGTGGAATACATCCCTGGCCGAGGGCTCCGCCAGGCGTTCCCAGCAGACCCTCACTTGCGCTTGGGCCTGCCAAGTCTGTCCGGCTTTCTCCTCCTCCAGCGGATCCAACTCACCACCAGGTGGTGATCAGTGGACAGCTCAGCCCCTCTCTTCACCCGTGTGTCCAAAACATGCGGCCGAAGGTCTGATGATACGACAACAAAGTCGATCATCGACCTCCTGCCTAGGGTGTTCTGGTGCCAAGTGCACTGATGGACACCCTTATGTTTGAACATGGTGTTCATTATGGACAATCCGTGACTAGCACAGAAGTCCAATAACAAAACACCACTCAGATTCAGATCGGGGAGGCCATTCCTCCCGATCACGCCTCTCCAGGTGTCACTGTCATTTCCCACATGGGCGTTGAAGTCCCCCAGCAGAATAATGGAGTCCCTGGGAGGGGCACTATTCAGCAACCCCAACAGAGACACCAAGAAGGCCGGGTACTCCGCACTACCGCTCGGCCCATAGGCCGAGACGACAGTCAGAGACTTATCCCCAACCCGAAGGCGCAGGGATACGACCCAGTGGATAACAACTATGTATTAAAAAGAGGGACCTCGGGTGAGGCTACGTCATAAAATACCTCAGATAAGAGATGTGTCTTCATTTTGCCGTCAAGTCAAATTAAAGTGATCTTGCTCTTTTATTGTTTTTGCACTAGATTTACTCATACCTCGTGAGTGTATATGCCACTAGCTTCCTTCACTGACTCTCTGTTAAACCAGAATAGAATTTAAAATGCTTTTTCTTACTTTTAAAGCCCTCGAAATTCAAGCGCCACCATTTATCAGAGATCTATTTATTCCATATGTTCCTGACAGAGCACTTCACCCCCAGACAGCAAGTTTCTAAAAGTAGAATGGGAGGCAAACATTTTAGTTAACATGCTCCTCTCCTGTGAAACCACCTCCCAGTTTTAGTCCATGAGACAGACACCCTGTCTACTTTTAAGGCTAGCCTTAAAACTTTCCTTTTTTTGATAAAGCTTTTAGTTAGAGTGGCTTAGGTTACCCTAAGCTATCTGTAGTTATACTGCTATAGGTTTAGGCTGCTGGACTTTGCTACATTCTCTTACTACTCTCCAGCTTTGCATTATTTGCTGTTATTTCAACTTTTAACTTGATGTTCTCGCTCTGTTTTTGCTCTTCATAGAAGTTACATCTGGCCTGGCATTTTGTTTTGCTGTGACAACTTTCCAGAGGTGCACATCACCTACGTTACTGCTGCCAATTACTTACAGTTTTCCTTCAAAGGATGATACACATGCCCCTGTCTTTCAATGCTTAACCCTATCTCTCTACTAGACAAAGCTATTGGTCTTTACTGCGACTAACTGTATGCGCTCTTTTTTATACCCTAGGTTTGTTCAGAACTTATCTGGACACAAACACATATATATATACACTGCTCAAAAAATAAAGGGAACACTTAAACAACACAATATAACCCCAAGTAAATCAAACTTCTCTGAAATCAAACTGTCCACTTAGGAAGCAACACTGATTGACAATCAATTTCACATGCTGTTGTGCAACTGGAATAGACAGCAAGGGGAAATCTTTGGCGATTAGCAAGACACACTCAATAAAGGAGTGGTTCTGCAGGTGGGGATCACAGACCACTTCTCAGTACCTATGCTTTCTGGCTGATGTTTTGGTCACTTTTCAATGTTGAATGGTGATGCTTTCACACTCTTGGTAGCATGAGACAGACTCTACAACCCACACAAGTGGCTCAGGTAGTGCAGCTCATCCAGGATGGTACATCAATGCGAGCTGTGTCTGTCAGCGTAGTGTCCAGAGCCTGGATGCGCTACCAGGAGACAAGCCGGTACACCAAGAGACGTGGAGGAGGCCGTAAGAGGGCAACAACCCAGCAGCAGGACTGCTACCTCCACCTTTGTGCAAGGAGGAACAGGAGGAGCAATGCCAGAGCCCTGCAAAATGATCTCCAGCAGGCCACAAATGTGCATGTGTCTGCACAAACAGTTAGAAACCAACTCCATGAGGATGGTATGAGGGCCCGACGTCCACAAATGGGGGTTGTGCTCACAGCCCAACACCGTGCAGGATGCTTGGCATTTGCCAGAGAACAACAGGATTGGCAAATTTGCCACTGGTGCCCTGTGCTCTTCACAGATGAAAGCAGGTTCACACTGAGCACATGTGACAGATGTGACGGAGTCTGGAGACACCGTGGAGAGCGATCTGCTGCTTGCAACATCCTTCAGCATGACCGATTTGGTAGTGGGTCAGTAATGGTGTGGGGTGGCATTTCTTTGGAGAGCCGCACGGCCCTCCATGTGCTCGCCAGAGATAGCCTGACTGCCATTGGGTACTGAGATGAGATCCTCAGACCCCTTGTGAGACCATATGCTGGTGCGGTTGGCCCTGGGTTCCTCCTAATGCAGGACAACGCTAGACCTCATGTGGCTGGAGTGTGTCAGCAGTTCCTGCAAGATGAAGACATTGAAGCTATGGACTGGCCCGCCTGTTCCCCAGACCTGAATCCGATTGAGCACATCTGGGACATCATGTCTCGCTCCATCCACCAACGTCACGTTGCACCACAGACTGTCCAGGAGTTGACACATGCTTTAGTCCAGGTCTGGGAGGAGATCCCTCAGGAGACCATCCAGCATCTCATCAGGAGCATGGCCAGGTGTTGTAGGGAGGTCATACAGGCACGTGGAGGCCACACACAATACTGAACCTCACTTTGACTTGTTTTTAGGACATTACATCAAAGTTGGATCAGCCTGTAGTGTGTTTTTCCACTTTAATTTTGTGTGTGACTCCAAATCCAGGCCTCCATTGGTTAAAAAATTTGATGATTTTTGTGTGATTTTGTTGTCAGCACATTCAACGATTCCCAGCCTGGGGTCTTTCTGCATGGAGTTGTTCTCCCCGTGCATGCGTGGGTTTTCACCGGGTACTCCGGCTTCCTCCCACAGTCCAAAGACATGCCTGTTAGGTTAATTGGTCACTCTAAATTGCCCTTAGGTGTATGAATGAGTGTGTGCATGGTTGTTTGTGTGGTGCCCTGCGATGGACTGGCGACCTGTCCGGGTGTACCCTGCCTCTCGCCCATAGACTGCTGGAGATAGGCACCAGCTCCCCCGCGACCCACGATACTTGCAATTCCCACTTATAGATAAATCTGACTTTCTAACATAGTATCACAATCAATGCCGGTCTTTGATGAATTGGACACTTTTACATAAACAGGCATCTTTTCATCTAAAAGAAGCTGGTTGGTTTGTCAGTGAAGTTTGGAGGAAACTGTCTTCGGTTTGCTTTCATTAGCATGCATAAAGACTACAAAATTATTTAGAATATCAAAGCGTGCATTTGCACATTTTCATGCACACACAAACAGTATGTTTTTATTGGTTATTTATTCACAACTCAGTCTGATGATGAGTAAGCTTTTATTAAAGATCTTATTTTGCCCAGTAATGTCTCATGAAAAGATGATTGTTGGTAAAATCCCTTTGGCCTGATGAATTAGAGAAGAGTGACTTTTTTTGTGTTTTAGACTTCTCTGGAGTTTTTATACATGTGGTGAAGAAATATATAACTGTTTAGCTGTTGCAGACATCTAGAGGGTCAGAAACACATTTACAGGGGCAGTGTTTTACTGATTGCGGTGCATTTCACATCTCATATATGGCCTATTGATGCCTTGTTTAATGCAACAAACGGGAGCCTGAATTTGCAACTTGCAAATGGAAAAAAGAAAGCAATTATGGTAATGTTTATTAAATCCGACATCTGCATTTTAGTGCATTCAAAAACAGGTCTCTCAAAAAACCAAAGAATTTCTAATATTCTTGATATGATGAAACATTTGACCAATCACTATGTAACAAAATAACATTGTACATTTCATTAGTATTACCTGGTTTATATAAATGTTAGGATTTTTAGTATTTAACTGAACAATGATGTTGTGGATGCTGCAGTGTGCATCCTTTCCTGACAGCAACAGATGTTTTATTCCATCTAACTGGATACGCTGCAGGTCCGCCTAAATATATCAGCACCAGCATTGGGGTAACTCAATAAGGAAAGCTATAATGTCCTGACATCATGTAAAATTTGCATAGCTTATTTATTTCTAATGTTATATCTGACTTGACATATACAGGTTCTTCTCAAAATATTAGCATATTGTGATAAAGTTCATTATTTTCCATAATGTCATGATGAACATTTAACATTCATATATTTTAGATTCATTGCACACTAAGTGAAATATTTCAGGTCTTTTATTGTCTTAATACGGATGATTTTGGCATACAGCTCATGAAAACCCAAAATTCCTATCTCACAAAATTAGCATATTTCATCTGACCAATAGAAGAAAAGTGTTTTTAATACAAAAAACGTCAACCTTCAAATAATCATGTACAGTTATGCACTCAATACTTGGTCGGGAATCCTTTGGCAGAAATGACTGCTTCAATGCGGCGTGGCATGGAGGCAATCAGCCTGTGGCACTGCTGAGGTCTTATGGAGGCCCAGGATGCTTCGATAGCGGCCTTTAGCTCATCCAGAGTGTTGGGTCTTGAGTCTCTCAACGTTCTCTTCACAATATCCCACAGATTCTCTATGGGGTTCAGGTCAGGAGAGTTGGCAGGCCAATTGAGCACAGTGATACCATGGTCAGTAAACCATTTACCAGTGGTTTTGGCACTGTGAGCAGGTGCCAGGTCGTGCTGAAAAATGAAATCTTCATCTCCATAAAGCTTTTCAGCAGATGGAAGCATGAAGTGCTCCAAAATCTCCTGATAGCTAGCTGCATTGACCCTGCCCTTGATAAAACCCAGTGGACCAACACCAGCAGCTGACACGGCACCCCAGACCATCACTGACTGTGGGTACTTGACACTGGACTTCTGGCATTTTGGCATTTCCTTGTCCCCAGTCTTCCTCCAGACTCTGGCACCTTGATTTCCGAATAACATGCAGAATTTGCTTTCATTCGTAAAAAGTACTTTGGACCACTGAGCAACAGTCCAGTGCTGCTTCTCTGTAGCCCAGGTCAGGCGCTTCTGACGCTGTTTCTGGTTCAAAAGTGGCTTGACCTGGGGAATGCGGCACCTGTAGCCCATTTCCGGCACACGCCTGTGCACGGTGGCTCTGGATGTTTCTACTCCAGACTCAGTCCACTGCTTCCGCAGGTCCCCCAAGGTCTGGAATCGGCCCTTCTCCACAATCTTCCTCAGGGTCCGGTCACCTCTTCTCGTTGTGCAGCATTTTCTGCCACACTTTTTCCTTCCCACAGACTTCCCACTGAGGTGCCTTGATACAGCACTCTGGGAACAGCCTATTCGTTCCGAAATTTCTTTCTGTGTCTTACCCTCTTGCTTGAGGGTGTCAATAGTGACCTTCTGGACAGCAGTCAGGTCGGCAGTCTTACCCATGATTGGGGTTTTGAGTGATGAACCAGGCTGGGAGTTTTAAAGGCCTCGGAATTTTTTGCAGGTGTTTAGAGTTAACTCGTTGATTCAGATGATTAGGTTCATAGCTCGTTTAGAGACCCTTTTTAAAGATATGCTAATTTTGTGAGATAGGAATTTTGGGTTTTCATGAGCTGTATGCCAAAATCATCCGTATTAAGACAATAAAAGACCTGAAATATTTCAGTTAGTGTGCAATGAATCTAAAATATATGAATGTTACATTTTCATCATGACATTATGGAAAATAATGAACTTTATCACAATATGCTAATATTTTGAGAAGGACCTGTATATGTTCAAGCAAAGTAAAGTGGTTTATGTGTAATATGTTTCACTGCCAAGAACAAAAAAAAAAAAAAACTGCAAATGTAGGAGGAGGCTCTAGTCAGCATAAGGTGGTAAAAAGGGGGCAAATGGAGAAAAACTGATGCTGTAAACACCATGAGGAAGAGGAAGGATAAAGTAATTCTGGAGTTGAAACCCACACGCACACCCAGAAGAGCCAAAGGGAGATGAGGATGTTGCTGCTGCTCTTCTCCTAAAATGCTCCACCCCAGCAAGCTTCTCCTCTCACCTCCCCTGCTGAGCAGTCTGCTTTCATGTTCTTTTCAAAGTCTCAGGTAGTATTACCCAGGGCAACCTTGACAGAGCCTGGGGCAAAGGCAGCGCATGGCTCTGTAGCTGTGCAAACACATGAACTGCAACACATGCGCACCGTTATTCAGGCATCAATGTTGCCTCATGTTATACCCACCCACGCACTGCCTTAACACACACACACACACACACACTTTGATTGTCTCAACGCCGTGGCTGTCATTAAGACTCATTAAGGGGGATGGTTTTATTGAAGGCGGTCGTGTTCAGGCATCCGCTGAATTATTCATGTGCTCTTTCCACTTTCTCTCACGCACACATGGTTGAGATGCAGGAAGCGGGAGCAGACTACAGAGAGAGAAAGAGAGAGAAATGTAGCCTATATAGGTCACTTCCTCCTCCACCCGCATCACTCAAAGTGGAACTAGAAGGCTGGCGGGAAGAGTAGAGACAGAAGCTTATTATAGTAGGCAGACACACAATAACACATGCACACACAGGCCACAGCAGATAAAGGAGCATGCACCTCTGAGAATAGATCGTCACAGCAATGAATGAGGCTCCCAGCGGCTTGAATGTGATGCTAATTCATCGCTGAGCAGACCGGCAAATAGACTCAGCGCTCTGGTGTGATGGCATGAAGGCCCCATATATTCCCAACATTTCATCACACGAGATCCCCCTCTGCACAAACATACAGAGCATGCATGGAATGGAAACACATTTACATTTAGTTTGATCATATATTCCATCAAATATTCATTACACTCAGTCAGGGTTAAATATGCACAGCCACGCGGCTGCAACAGCGAGAAAAAGGGGAGCTAAATGTTGTGGGTAAATGCACACTGGAGGCTAAGATTATTAAATTGTTATTTGATTAAGGTTAATTGCAGCTCGGGTTGTCTTTTTTTTGTTATTCCAGACATTATGTTATCCTTTGCATTATGATTTGCAAGTGCAGAAATGTTATTTTATTTTATAATCTAACAGTAGAGAAGGAGACTCTTGAAAACACAAGGTAAATTAAAGCTGCAAGAAGTGATAAAAGACTCTTGCACTCTGGTGGCGCTATGGACTTTGGTGGCGCAACTGAGGGCTTTAAGAACCTTCTCCTCAGTGCCTTCACACTTTGGCCCCTAAATTGTGTGCTTTGTCAGTAGCTTGTACTCTTTGTAAGCACTAAAAATTACATTTACTATCATTCACCTGATGCTGAAGATATTTTGTAGCTGATGCAGTTAAGAGTTAAAGATGAATGTCAGCAAGTAAAACTTTACCTCCTGTGGTGAGATGGCAGGGTTTATTTAGGTAGTATCAGATTATGACCATGTAGCTGTGCAAACACAGCTACATGGGGATCTGACGTGTTTTAATCTTGACAAACTTGGTGAGAATCATACTTTTGCCAACAAGTTAAAACAATTATGAATGCGTTTTATTATGAGACGTATGAGTTTGAGGTCTGACCACACCCACACCCATTGATAATAACTCTTGAAAAAGCTTTTTATAACATTGAATCTCACATAGAAATGGTGATTTTCATACTTGATCTCAAGTAACACATAAGTTGAAAAACAAAGACTTCAGACTCGACTGTCACTCTCTAAAGACTCATAACTTCAGTCTGGTGTTCTGAGACTCGATTCTTATTAACAATCTTTATCTCATGTAATCATGAGTGAAAGCAGATTTCTACATGCCCCAGTTCTGCATGAAATCTATTCAAGGGTCTTCCGTTTATGAGGAGCTGTGGATCAATATTTTCACTGCCCCCTGCCATAGGTGCAAAATATGGTGAGTTTTGGAGTTTTCTGTTCCCCAAAAGGCTAATCAGCTGGATTAAAATAACAGAAAAAAGATTAATAATAAACATTTGAATATCAGTATCAAATGTTCAGTTTTGCACTTGTATCAACCAATGTGTAATTTAACCTCAGTATCAATCTTGCTATTCTGTGAAGGCCTCAGAGGTTTGCTAGTCAACATCAATGAACAAACAGCATCATGAAGATCAACAAACACAGCAAATAGGTTGGGGATAAAGTTATGGAGAGATTTAAACGTACCAAGACATGGTCATCCACAGCCTGGGCAAGCAGAGCATTATTCAGGGAACCAGCCTAGAGGCCCATGGTAACTCTTGAGGAGCTGCAGAGATCTACTGCTCAGGTGGGAGAATATGTTAAAAGAAAAACCATTAGCACTATACTCTTTTTATGGTTGAAAAAGAAACATAAAAATCCTGTCACAATTAACAAAAAACATGTATAATTTCCCTTCTACTTTATAATTATGCACAAGTTGCTGATATATGACATAGTCACAAGTTACAAGGCACAAACTGGGAAAAAGTTCAAGCTACTTTTCAGAAAACCAGCTGATACCGGTTTGATCTCCTTAAAAGAAGTGGTTTGTATGTTCATCAAATAAAGGACGGTTATGCAGGCCCGTCCCAACGGGAGGAGGCCCAGGGGACAGCCCAGGACACGCTGGAGGGACTATGTCTCTCGGCTGGCCTGGGAACGCCTTGGGCTCCCCCTGGAGGAGCTGGAGGAGGTGTCTGGGGAGAAAGACGTCTGGGTGTCTCCGCTGAGTCCGCTGCCCCCGGTCCCCGATAAAGCGGAAAACGATAAGTACAACGGGATGCTTATGTAACTTAAATTCCCACAGATGCAGAAAATCATTTGTTTTTGAAGCACAAGAATGTCAAAGGGGAACTAATTGGAATGACCACTCCATCACTCAGTCAGTTTCCTCACTAACTTACAGCAGCAATGAAATTATTTTATAAAAACTAAATAGAAAGAAAAACCCAGACCAGATAGAATCTGCAAAAATAGTCTCTTGCTGGGTTCCATTTTCAGTAAGTAATAATGAATGACACTGTAGGTCCTGGAAATAATACCCAGCAATCAAGTCAAACCACCAAAATTTTGAAAATCCATCATTAATTCACCATGGGTTGACTGTTCATGGACCTCTGAGCTGTGGCACCCTGGCTAAATTGGTTTTAATGGGTTGCATGGGGTGCTATTCTGGACTGTTGATTGACAAAGATTGACGTGTTCACCAGCTGCAGATCAGTCTGCCAGCCAGAATTTTCTACCATGAGTTCATCGAAGCTTTTTCCAACACTCAGAAACATAAGCAAAAGTACCTCAGAGAGGTAAAAAGATTTCAAAGTGGGGGGCAACTAAACCGTTTATTTTTAAAATAAATGTTCTATGTGGAACAATTTATAATATTGGATATTAGGAAAGAAAATGAAACGGATTATAGCTTGACAAAACAGAAATCTCAGAATGTGTTTTTAGGTTTCACCAGTAAGCTTTAAGAAATTAACCTAGCAGTCATGTTTTTGGACTGTGGTTGGAAGCAGGAATACTGGGTCAAACCCATTCTTATACTGGGAGGATGCAGATTAGAGTCCAGACTTTAAGAATTGCTGCTGTAAAGTCAAGGAAACATTTAATGCGCACATTTCTTTGCACATCTTCCCAGTGAAGATTTACACTATAGAGCTGCTGACTTGACCCAGAGACACAGACATCAGATTGCACTGCAATCATATCTATTGTTTTGAGACTGAAGAGCTACTGAGAAACACACACCTGAATGAAATGCCATCTTCCTTCTTCATCAAAACATTGGTGGACAGTTTTAGCAATAATATAACCCATTCTGGCTGCTATAGTAGCATCAATTAGTGATCCCTTTTATAGACCCCAGAGGTTTAAGTCTATTTTTCCAGTTTTGAAGGTTTATGCTGTATATTGGTGTGCTGTGGAATAACATGGTTTCAAAGAGGGCTCAATTGGTAAAAGCTATATATGACCGATACCTGAAAATTAAATCACTCACTAGTTTTCATAGCCAAGAAGCAACCACCTCTATTCCTCCTCAATTGACAGGCAAATTCAGAGTGGAGATGTGTGTGTTGTGTCCAAGGGTTCACTGGGGCAATATCACAGCAAAGGTTCACTGCTTCTCCTTGTCACCTGGGCTCCTCCGTCCTCACCTGATGTCTTGTCAGCGACCCAAATGTCAAGTGCTTCTGTGGCCAAGCGTGTGTGTGGTCAGCTGGGTAAAGGAGGAGACAGATCTGGGTCAGGCAGCTCCCATGAGTGTGTCCTGGCGCTCTGCGCCGAATGACAAGTCTGATGTGACCGAACGAGCAAGGAGGAGAGGGGTGAAGATTCAGCAGATGAGTGACCGAGCAGCATGACAGAAGAACAGCGAGGGGTCAGAGGAGGACAGAAAAACTGCATGGAAACACTTACATATAAGGCAAAAACAAATATACAGAACACAGGTAGTTTACAGATTTTAGTCTTTTAAGCTCTGGTGACAAAAATGATTCACCATCACTGACTAATCAGACGTTCATCTTACATACAATAAGTCATTGGTGCCTTTAAACAGGTTAAGAATATCCAGAGGATTGTGTCATAACTTCTAAAAGCCTCTAATAAGTTAATTCACACCATTTAAGTTTAATGGAGCCATACATGTGGATGTATTTTAAGGAAACAAATACATTGCATCCTTGAGTGAAATAATGGGTAAAATCAAAGGAAATCAACCAAGATAATTATGGACTTCCACAAATTTGGTTAATCCTTGTGCACAATTTCTGGATGCCACAAGGTGCAATATTCGTCTGTTATAAACAACTATAAAAACACTGAAAATATCCAGTAATCATACTGGCCAAACTCCCAGGAAGAAGACAGGTCCTATGTCCCTAAGATGAGCATATTTTGGTGCAAAATCTGTGAATCAACCTCAGAACAAAAAGCAAAAGAGTGTCATTATCCACAGTGAAATGACTGTTGAGACAACATGGACTGAAAGGCCACTTAGAGATGAAGAAGCCATTACTCCAAAATGCCAAATTACAGTTTGCAAATGCTGTCAAGGGCCAAATCGTAAATGTTTTTAGACATGTCCCTTGGTGTGATGAGCCTTAAATCAAATGTTTGGCCATAATGACCACTACTACATTTTGTTAGTGTCATAGCATAATTGCATATGTCATATGACTTAGGCAACTATGCTATGAGAGAAATGATTTAAAGGATAAAGGGGGAACTGTGAAGTAAGGGGGGCAGTAGCATCATGTTGTGGGGATGTTTTGCTGCAGGTTTCCCAAATGCATTGCCTGGCCAAATAAAAAAGTTGTCACCTTGATTTAACTAAGCAAATAGGTACGAGCCTCCCATTGAATAATTACTGCATGGCCGATTATGTTTCAGCTGGCAACAAGTTATTTAACCCATCTGGTGCAATGAGTTGCTTCTCATTTCTTAAACAACAATGTTGAAAGACACACCCTGTGGTCGTGGAAAAGATGTCAGTCTGTTTCAGAAGGGTCAAATCATTGGCATCCATCAAGCAGAGAAAACATCTAAGGAGATTGCAGAGACAACCAAAATTGGGTTAAGAACTGTCCAACGCATTATTAAAAACTGGAAGGATAGTGGGGACCCATCATCTTTGAGGAAGAAATGTGGCTGGAAGAAAATCCTGAACGATCATGATCAAATCAAAGAAAAACATCAGTAGAACTCCGGACTATGTTTAATAGTGAAAGTAAGAGCATTTCCACACTCACAATGCGAAGGAAACTCAAGGGACTGGGACTGAACAGCTGTGTAGCCTTAAGAAAACCACTAATCAATGAGACTAACTGGAAAAAAAGGCTTCAATTTGCTAGGGAGCATAAAGATTGGACTCTGCAGCAATGGAAGAAGGTCATATGGTCTGATGAGTCCAGATTTATCCTGTTCCAGAATGATGGGCGCATCAGGGTAAGAAGAGAGGCAGGTGAAGTGATGCACCCATCATGCCTAGTGCCTACAATACAAGCCTGTGGGAGCAGTGCTATGATCTGGGGTTGCTGCAGTTTGTCAGGTTTGGGTTCAGTAACAGTATGTGTTCAAAGAATGAGGTCAGCTGACTACCTGAATATACTGAATGACCAGGTTATTCCATCAATGGATTTTTTCTTCCCTGATAGGGAAGAACATATTCCAAGATGACAATGCCAGGATTCATCGAGCTCAAATTGTGAAAGAGTGGTTCAGGGAGCATGAGACATCATTCTCATACATGGATTGGCCACCAGAGTCCAGACGTTAACCCCATTAAGAATCTTTGGGATGTGCTGAAGAAGGCTTTGCGCAGCAGTCAGACTCTACCATCATCAATGCAAGATCTTGGTGAAACATTATTGCAACACTGGGTGAAAATAAATTTTGTGACATTGCATAACCTTATCGAAACAATGCCACAGCGAATGCATGCCGTAATCAAAGCTAAAGGCGATCCAACAAAATATTAGAGTGTGTGATCTTTTTTGTTGGTGGCGACTTTTTTTTGGCCAGGCAGTGTAGATAATGTCTCAAAAAATACTGCCAAATCAGTTAAAAAATGGCTTAAGAAAAAGAAAATCAGTGTTTTTGAGTGGCCATCAAAAAGGCCTGATATATGTCTAACAGAAGATTTGTGCGCAGAGCTGAGAAGATGTGTGAAGCAAAGATTAAGGAAACAAAGTTCTGAATTAAAACAATGTCAAAAACGTATCCAATATAAACTCTCTTATGTTATTCTGGCATTTAGCCAAAAAAAATTAAGTTTGGTAATCCTAAATGGCCCAAATAGGAAAAGTTCAGTTTAGATTTATTGAGACAGTGAGGAAGAAAAACTGTCTTTTTATGGTGTATGTAATCTGTTTTCAGATGTATGCCATGGGTACCTCCAAAATATCAGAAATTAAAATGTATTAAGTTCATTATTATAAATAAACAAAAAGCTACTTCAACAGATAAGAAACAAACAAAACAATATGAAAGAAACAGAAAGAGTGTAACAGGTACAGATTTATAGCAGAATAAGTAATGGCCCCTGACAGTGAGCCCCTTTGACCATAAAATAATGAATGACACCTCAAACCCTAAAAATAATATGCAGCAATCAACTCAAAGCTCCAATGTTTTGAAAATCTTTCATTAATTCACTGTTGTTCAGAGTGGAGCTTCGAGCTGTGCAGTTCTGGCTAAATTGGTTTTAATGGATTACATGGTGAGCCGTTTGCTGGCTCGTGATTGACAAAAAGGTTTGAGTGTTGCTACGGCCCCTGCTCCTGCTCTGTCGCCCAGCTACGCACCAATGATCAAACACATTCAGTCTGTCAGTCTATATCACTGGGATGCTGGTGATGGGCTCAGCGGTCACTGCAATCACTGGCCGATCAGAAGTCTGAGACACAAAATGCTGCACTTATTCTGCAAGTAGGAATATTAGATCACCTAAACTACATGACAGTTTGATCAAACAGTTCTAAATTACTTCTTCAAACACACTGTTACAGACTAAATCCCAACAAGCAACCTGTGAGCCAATGTCTCTCTGTGACAATTGGCTCTCAAAATCTCCACCTAGACAGTAGGAGGGCAATGGTGGGGGTGGGCATCTGAGCTGGACATGAGAAATGAGCACAATTACAGCTTTTGAGAGGTAATTATAGGTGCATTGTGGTAGCAAAGGCTCATAAATAACATTGATACACTCAGTGCTTATTCCATAATTGAGGAACAATGAGGCCAGAAAAAAAGATAGGCATATAGTGACAGAGGCTTGTCCACCAGGCTCACTCAGCAAGATCTGGTGGTTGCACAGACAAACAGTGAGGACTTTTCCATTGGCTGATTAGCAGAAAACTGACAAAGCTTATATACAATACAGTAAGGATACCAAGAGCAGATTTCAGATTAATCACATCAGCTACAAATAATAAAATTTAGCTTCATTTTGAAGGAGTCTGACATATTCATCCCTTAGACACCTTGGTGAGATCCAAAGAACTGCAAGGTTTTCACGACCAACCCAGTTGAGGACAGCGGCGGGCAAGGATATAAAGGATGTAAAAATGGACAACAATGAAAACAAACACCAACTCTGTCAGAAATGTGAATTTTAATTAGAAACATTCCCTGAAATATTCTAGTGGAGATTATCCTCACCAAGGACTATAGCCAAGAGGCAAAAGCTATACCTTTTAAACTACAGAATGAATATTTATTTATTTATGTTGTTAATTAAAATGTATTTTTTTCACAAAGTAATGCAATTCTGCTGCTTTTATTTATAGGTGCATTTGGAAAAAATTATGTGACTCTTTTCCCTTTTTTAAATAAAAACCTACTTATTGAATAACCCTACTTCTCTCATGCCTGTATATAGGTTGAAAAACTTGACATGCTATAAAGCTCACAACATGGAAAGAACATATAGCTTTGATAAAGGCCATTCGGTTTCCTTCCCAAACATAACCCAAAACAGTTCTATCCCGTTCTAAAGCAGTTTATCTCCTGCAAAAGCGATGGGGTGGTAAATAAGTAGCTTACGGCGCACAGAAGCTTTTCCCCGACTACAGGCTGCTTGTCAGTGTTAAGTAGTCATCCTCGAACACATCAAGCCAACATCAAACGTGATGGGACTGTGTTTCATCCGGGCTTCTTCTGCTTCCGAGCTCAGAGCCTGAGAAAGCTCCAACAAAGAGCGCTCTGCAGCTCAGGTGCAACTAGGTTAACAGTTAACTGATTTTATGCCAGGTTGATTCCCCTGTACAGTAAACCTCTGCCTGCTTCAAACACATTGTTTATTTTTAGATTTCCACTGGCTTCTGGTATTGTAAATGTTCTCTCTTATTATTATTTTTTTTAAATTTTGGAGTTCTTTCCAGCTGTAAAATCACTATATTCCTATAAAAACATGCAAACACTTATGAATGGACACAAAAAGGTGGATTTGCATAATTCTGGAAGTTATTAAGTCATCTTTTACCCTATCTCTCCGCTCCTTCACACAATCCTAAACATACATTTGCAGCTCTCTTCCTCTCATGGGAGCCTCTTCTTTCTATCAGTTACTTTCTCTTCTTTGTCTTTCTCTATCCTCTTCCTGCAGAGAGCAACGTGTTTGTGAATAATTTTCATTTCAAGGGGGTCATATAAACACTCCTCCATGCAAATGAGTCAAACTCTCAAAGGTAATAATCACCTGAAGCCCCCCCACTCCCACACAAACATACACACACCCCAGGTGGCTCCATATTGCTTAGCCGACATGAATAAATAATTAAATGAAATCTAATTTTTTTCTATTTCATTTCCACAGCTGCTGAATCCAATTCCGCCTCCACCTTCTGAGAATGACACCCAGGTGACCCTCAGGTGCAATTACCTCAATTCAAGATGCTACGCAGAGACTCACTTCTAAGTGATATGATTCATATGGTGGGTGTCATGTCCCAGAGCCAGTAAAAATATTTACTGAGAGACAAAATGAACAGAAGTTAATGCAGACAGATCTCAGAAATAGCAAATCAGTTTTAGAAGATATGTCTGTATGGCCTTTTTCCCATTTCAACCCAGAATAATTAGGCAGAAATATTGTAATGTGTAGTGTTGTTGTCCAAGCTTCTGCTGGCAACAACTTATTGCTCACCTTCTACAGATGATCCACATGGCCCTGTCTTTCAGTTTGAACCCTTTCTCTCTCCTAGACATGGCAATTGACTGAGCTTTTACTGTAACAAACTCGATGTGCTCTCTTTCAGACTCTAACCTTGAAAACTGGCTCAAAGTTTATCTGTTGTTTCTTTTTAGATGAAACAACTAAAGGAGCTACATCCATTAACATTTACTTTTCCTTCCCATAGAAAGTACTCCTGGATCAGTGCTTCTTTGTTCTCTTTGTGTCTCTGCTCTGTTCTCTCAAACCCCCAGTCGGTCGTGGCAGATGGCCGCTCACACTGAGCCTGCTTCTGCTGGAGGTTTCTTCCTGTTAAAAGGGAGTTTTTCCTCTCCACTGTCGCTACATGCATGCTCAGCATGAGGGATTGCTGCAAAGTCAACGCCAGTGACTGTCCACTGTCTCTACATGCTCATCTGGGAGGAGTGAATGCTGCAAGTCTCTGACTCGATGTAATCTGCTGGGTTTCCTTAGACAGAAACACTTTTTATCCAATTTAGTTCTGTTTATTAATTTGGTTACGTGGATTTTAAAAATGTTCATCTCTTGGGTATAATGATGGATTATTTGCAGTCTTTTGCAGTGTCAAGCAGGCTTTCTTCCAGGATTGCCATCTATTTAGCTCCATCTATTCTCCCTTCAGCCTTGCCCAGCTTCACATCCTGGCTGAAGAAAAGCAATCCCACCACATAATGTTTCCATCATGGTATTTGAATGTGGGTATGGTGTGTTAAGCATGGTGTTCCATGTTAGTTTTTCTCTTAACATAATGTTTTATTCGCAAAAAGGTCAGCTTAGGCCACATCCGGCCAGAGCACCTTCTTCCACCTGTTGTACAACCTAACTCTGCTTTAAACTGCCCAACAACTTCATCTTTGACCTGTCTACTGAGTTCCTTGGTCTTCATGATGCTGTTTGTTCACTTATGTTCTCCAACAAACCACTGAAGCCTTCACAGAAAAGTTGGATTTATACTAAAGTCAAGCTACAAACAGCTAAAGTGTTTTCTAATTAGGTGACTTAGGATACTGTTGGCACTGAATTATATTTAGGGGTGTCAGAGTACAGGCTAAATGCACACTCTATACTTCTTTTCTTTTAATTTAAATAAAATGTTCAATGAAATGCAAATGTCCCTTTCACGTCACACTCGTGCTACGTTTTGTCGATATATTACATTAAAGCCCAATAAAATGCAAAGTTTGTAGTTGTAATGTGACAAAACGTACAAAGGTTAAAGAGATGTAAATACTTTGCCAAGGCTCTGTACTTAATCTGATTAAAATCCTCCACTAAGACATTGGAGGACTAACCAAAAGGAATCTAAATAAATCAAAAATTTAGAAGTGACTAATTTATACCCCAAATGTCGATGCCAGGCTTTAGTTTCCAGTTCTATTGGTGACCTGGAAAAATATTTAAACTGGCTTCAATAATCTACCCAAATCTCCTCATTGAAAATCGATGCATCATAGTCATGTAATTTGTCCCGGGAAAGGCTTTCAGGCATGCTAAAGAGGTGCCCTTATTGATTCAAATGCAAAAACTCGTCTGTTATTAGCAGACGGATCGACATTCGGTCACAAAGCTGAGCTGCTGTTGGAAGTTCTTCATGAAAAACAGGAACGTTTTGACACCCCTTTAAACACACTGTTTATACAGCTACTGAAATATGCACATGCTGCTCTCTGTCAGATATTTTCACACTCTGGTACAGGTTAAAGACAACATATGTGTCTTGATGGGTAAATAAAAGGGATTACTGCAAATCCACTCAGATCCCTGACTGAAGGGTAGCAGCAGCTGGCTGTGAGCAGGTTCTGTGTTTAGTCAAGAGAAACAGATTCAGGTTCCAGCCTCAGAACTGAAGATAATGAAGTGTCCATGGCCCTCCCTCCCTTCTCTCATGTGTGAGAGCATGTGGAAGTGTGATCCCTGAAGTCAAGCTGCAATTAAGAGGCCTGTCAATGATGTCCGCTATCACAGAGGCTCGGACTGTCACTATCGACCAGCTGCAGCACCTGCAGACTCAGAGGAGGAGGGCATGTGGACGGCAGAAGGCAGAGGCGTAAAGATGGTACAAAACACGTGGAATAATATCATGATAAAATCATGAAAATATATATTTTTTTAAAGTTGCCATAATCTGTCACCTGTCTTTAAATGTGCATCATAGCTCTGTTAAGTTTGAATTTACAACAGCATTAAAGTCTGTATTGGACAGAAGCATTCCCACTAAAATCAATATAACTATTTGAAAGTTAATTCAAAAATCAATAGACACAAAATCAACAGCAATTTTGAGATCTGAGTAATGAATTAAGCTGCCTCTCCCTGAAGCCTTTAAGAGTTGTGTGTCTGTATTTGTGCTAAAATCAAAACCAAGACACTGCTTGGTGTTATGCTGATGTAGATAGATTAATATCGCATGGAAAAAAAATCAAACCCTTAATTTGAGTCCCAATTATTCAGTAGGGGAAAGAAATCCTACAGAAAATAATCGTTTTGTGCAGCCCATCTATTCTCATAAGATAAATATAACTGACATATTCTTGTATTTTTTGCTTTACTTGTTGAGTTTGTTAAACTCTAAACTCGTTTAGGATTTGGACTGTTTTGGTAAAAAGAGAGCAACAAACATTCCAGGAGGGTCTGATGTATAATGGGTCAATAAAAAAAGCCTTCACACCACTGTTAAAAGGCAAGGTTTTAATTCAAAAACATGAGACTTAAATCAGTTAATTTTTTATACCTTATAATGTGACATACAAATGAAAAACAAACAATGTATTATTATTAAAAATATACTAGAACATGTTTTTTTTAAGTTAGATGAAGGTCTGATATTTTAAAATATCAGTCAGCATTGGCACCAAACCATTAGTTGTCTGCAAGAAAGCTGAAGATGAAAGAATGACTTCATGTGAAGAAAATTAAAGTTTTGTAATGACCTAGCCAAAGTCCTGAGCTAAAATTGCCAGAAAACCTGTGGGTTGACCTGAAGAAGTCTTTGGTATAGAGATGGCCTCAAAATCTGATAGATCTGGAGATGTTTTGCAAGAAAGAGCTGGCAAATATTCAATGAAGGTGTGGGATGCTGGCAGACCCCTACAAAAGAAAACTGAATTAAAATATGTCAACAAAGTACTTGTTTAAAGGTGTGGCCATTTATCGCAGCTATTTTTCTTTTTAACAGAATGTTATTTTTCAGAACTGGACAGGATAAATGTCGCTCTTTTAGTATTGAAAATCTTACAACTTAGTCCCTATGGCTTAGTTTATCTAACACACAAACAGAAAGTATGTAAAGCATGCACTGTAAATTAATTAAAATAAAATCCCAGAAGACTTATTGAAAAGGTTAACTTTAACATTTTTAGAAGCCAGTGTCCTTTATTTTTCAAATTTTTTCAAAAGTGAGTTGGCAGGAAATAGGGTGGAGAGAGGGTGGAGGAAATACAGTAAATGTAAACCTGCTGGAACTCGAACCTGCGACAGCCTGCATCAAGAACTAAGGTCTCTGTAAATGGGTCGCGCGCTCCACCATTGCCCCACTGCTGCCAACCTAACTTCAACATTTTTCATTAAATATTTTTTAAGTTGAAGTTTCCAGGTAGTCTGGACCTGAAGTTAAAAGTCTATGAACAGTTTGTGTGCAGGATGTGCGGGGTCTGCAGAGATGTTAGCTGGCCTTTTCCTGACCCTAGACTTGTACAAGTTCTGGATAGAGGGACAGTCAGCCCTTATGATTCTCTCTGCAGACCTAATTGTTCATTGCAGTTTAGACCTGTCCTGATTTGCTGATGAGCCACACCACACAGTGATGGACGAACACGGGACAGACTCAATAATGGCCATTTAGAAGATGACCAGCAGTTCCTGTGGAAGGTTGTACTTCTTGAGTTGCCACAGGAAGTGGAGTCTCTGCTGGGCCTTCTTCCGAACAGTGTCTAAGTGTGAGGACCAGCTCAGGTCCCGAGAAAGGGTGGCTACTAGGAACCGGCAGTGATCCACAGCAGCCACATGTTGTCATCTCCACAGTTTAGAGCAGGTTAAACTTCAGGTGGTCAAGAAAACTTTGCTTGATCAAAATGACTGAATAAATTACAGACCTATCCAATCTTCCGTTATTATCTAAAATTCTTGAGAAAATAGTTGACAATCAATTGGGTGAGTATTTACACAGCAATGATCTGAAGAGTTTCAGTTAGGTTTCAGAGCTCATCATAGCACTAAAACAGCACTGGTGAAATGATACTCTCATGGCTTCAGATAACGGACCTGTGTCTATACTTATACTGTTAGATCTTAGTGCTGCATTTGACTGTCAACCAATTACACTGTAGTAATCCAAGTTGAGTATAAGTAGCACCAGTCCTCCGTTTGAAATACATTCAAAGTCCTCTCTCCATGTTTCCCGTCTCTTCTCAAGCGCTTCTGTACACTCTCCTACTGGATGGTTATGGATACTGGAAATTAATCCCCTCCGTAAACAACTCATGGTCATTAATATTTCTATGGTAGATGTTAAGGGGCTACATTGCTTGTTTGTGTTTTAATAGAACTTCTCAGCTGGATATATTCAAAGAGGTGACAATGAGGTATATTAAAATTTGCAACTTCTTTTCAAATTTTATGCCCCTTTATTTTTACCTTATCTAGGTTACCCATTAGACATGATAAAGAAATGCAACATGACACAACATGTCATACTAATCTACTGTTGATACCAAAAACTCAAATGAGGAGGGAAAAGGCTCCTCTTTGTTATTATGACCCCAATGTCTAAAATTCTCTCCCAGATACTTTAAAGGCTATTGGGTATTTTAAGACTTTCAACAAGGGTCTTAAACTAACTGGTTGCAGTTAACTTAGTATTGCTGTAAGATCATTTTATTTAAAATGCTACTGTTGAAAATGTGCCATACAAAGATTTGTTAGTATAATGTTGCTATTAAAATATTCACAATTTATTTGACTTGTCATTCTGTTTTCAGATACCGGGACTGTTTCTTATGCTTGTCTAAGGAAATCAGTCACGAGTTTAAAAACAACACAGTTACGGTCACTAAATAAAACCTTCTGAGCTCAAAAATGAGTTACACTTTGTTTTAGAGATTTTCCTTTAATGCTGATAAGCAACATACTTCTTTCTTTACAGTGATTGGGACATCCATACTTAGATATTTACATCAGACAAATGTGTCACGCTTGTGGGTTCCCCCTTTGCCTCACAGCAGGATGCGGTATTTAAGAGCTCGGGGGACCCTGTTGATGACCAGGCGTCCATCATAGCTGAGTGAGGCAAACAGCCACGGGTCAGCCGACGACCACTCTGCTGCGTATACACTGTCCTCGTGTTCCTCGTAGGTGGACACCACACTGTCTTTCAGAGGCTCCTTACTCCTGAAGTACAAAAACACATTACAGAAATATCTAAGACACTGAGGAAGAATGCTTTATGATTTATTTGTTAAAACAAAATTCTGCAGATTTAGTTTGTGAAAATGTCTGCAGTATTAAATGGCATGCATAAAATCAAGTCTCCACAGCACCATTAGCTAGCAGGAGAGCGGAAGATTCACATTATTTTGTTCACTTTATTTCTACATAACTTTCAGAAGTTAAATCCAAACATCAAAAAGTAAATTTGGGTATTAATGTATGAATAAAAAAATAAATCTGTCCACCAACATTGTGGCCATTGCTGACACATTTCAACTGCTGCTACAATACTGAGACGATAATTAACAATTCAGAAATATGATCCAGCATTACTGCCAGCACAAACTCCCCTCAACCCTCAGGCTGTAAGTGTTCCTGAGGGAAAAACAATGATTTAAACATTTGGATTTATTTTACACACCTACGTTTTTGCTCTGACAGTAGCTGCTCCCTCTGGACGGCAGCCTAAAATAAAATCGCTCTTAAATGTGTCACTTGTATACGTTTAGTGGGAAAGAACAGAAAGAGAGAGCGCAACTGGGAGCCCTTGAGTGATCCTAAGAAATACTGGTCTTGGTCTCAGTAACACCAGGGATTGAGAGCTTTTAGGGATAATGTCACTGAACAATTTAAACACTGACAAACTGCCATGCATCACCTGGTGGGGTCACATATTTAGGAGCCTCTAAGTGAAAACTCTTGATTGCAAATTATTTTAAGGTGCAATCTAAAGAAACCAGTCTTGGACATGTAGATTGAATTAAAAGTTTAATTAAATTAACTCCTAACAACTCCATGACAGAAACAGGCACAAGGCTGCTTTTTTATTCCATTTGGCATGACTGCTTTTATTCCCACAACAACTCTGATGAAAATATGTTATTAAAGCCATTTTATCTTTTAAGGATTATCCCTTGCCCTTACCCACTTGGTGTTGCTTTTCCCCAGAGTGGGGTTCCATGGCTCTGGGTGATCAAAACCAGTTCTCAGACTCATGCGATTTCTATATATGTGACCCATGCAACCTATATATAGGTCAAAGGTGCAGACCAACAACTAATGAGCAAATCCCTTCTGTTGGATTTTTTTTACAAGAAAAATAAATCACACTTAATGAATACAGCTGTTTAAGACCCAAAGCTGCTTACACTTTACAGTAAAGTGTAATAGGGACTTATTTTACAAGTTGTAAATCTAACTTTGTAAACTTACTTACTTTTTATTCCTTAACAAGTAAAGTGCCTTTCTTGACACACATACAAAAAAGAGAAACTTCATAAAATAAACTTAATTTGCAGCAGGACACTGTTGCCTGGCATAAAAAACTGAGAGAACTTGAAGATAATAGATCTCATAATAAAGCAGTTATAATGCATACTATAGCAACTTATTGTGAAAAATAGTCCTCTCTGGACTCAATGAGCCTTTTAGAGCTATGGCCATATGAAATAAATAGTTGTCTTTTTCAAACTTATTTGATTTCTTTCAAGGATTTAATGTTTTAAAAAATAAACATGGTTCTTACCCCAGAAAGTATCATAATAATATGGTTAAAGTATCTAGTTTCACAATTTCACAGAAAGTAAGAGAAGTAAAATTTACAGCATGTAATTACATGGCTTAGTGAAGTTTTTAAAAAGTTACCTTACAGTTATCAATTAGTATATTTGTTAAAAAAAAATAGCACAAATCTTTTATTTGAAAATAAAGAAACAATACTTCTTCACAAATCTAAATTTCACATTGGATTTCATTAATATCACACATTTTGCAACAGCATTTTGTTTGTGTTCCATCTAAATTTGTGCAACAATAATAATGCTCAGGATGTTTTTTGTGTTCTTGTTTCATATTCTGTCTCCCTGATGTCTCTTCATAGTCTCCACCCCAACACAGGGCTAACTGGGATTTACAAAGCTGCCTAAACAGTTTCCTTGAAACACGTGTAATGTTGTCATTTTTTATTATTGTAAAACTATTTGAGTCTAAATACACGGCTACAAAAAATTTGCAGTAAACACGCGTCTTGCTTTGCTGAGGGAGATGTTTGCTGAGGTGCTAGGCAAACATTAGCTTGCTTCCTGCTTTAAAAACTAAACATTTTGCTTTGAAAATTGTAATTGTTGCTGATTAGCATTGTGGCAACATGCTGCGCTATACTCAAGGCCCCCCACACTGCGGTCAAAAGAGCCTCAGCTGACCGTGCCTTCAAAATAAGGTGGGGGCTGGAAATGGACTGACTTGTTGTTTGGTCTGTACTCAGACTACAATCATCTCTGTAGATCCCGATGAAAATATTTCACACATTTTTTGGCAAAAAGAAAAAAAAAATGCTTTTGAACTCACAACCTTCTGATTGCAAGACGACTACTCTTCCTACTGAGCCACAGTCAGCATATAAAACCATTGCAAAAGCAAATGCCAATTTTTCATCAGTTTGCCCTGAAACAAAGACCTTCAAAACTGAAATAACAAAACATTTTAACTTCTCATAATGGCTACATACTACAGAATCAATTGAATATTTTTTGCTTTGAATAGGTAAAAAACTATATATGTAAATTAAAGTGTATTATGAACCTCTTTGACTAACACGATGAGCATGACCCAAACGATTTGCCTGATCTTGTGTCAACCTTGCCAATCTGATTTTTAGTGTCCTTTTAGGTTAAAGTCCAGCAGAGGCAATTAACACTTTGGGTGAAAGCTTTTAACCAAATTCAATCAAATCAAATAGATTGCTGCCTAATTCTGTATTTTTGACAAAAATTGAATGAGAATTCAAATATGTGCTGAAGTAACAGGATTTTTCTTGACTTTGCTTTTAAATGATCTTCACCCCAGATGTTCTGGCTACCGCAGGGGATCAGATTGCAGTGTTCAGGTACTGTTAAGTAGGACATGCAGAAGGTGGGTCAACAGCTGCCGGGGAATGGGTTAAAAGTAAAAATGAGTGCTGGTGATTAGGAAGAAGAGTCGATAATTGTGGATGAGAGTTGGCCATTGAGTGTAAGAGCTGGTAGTTATGGCTGAGAGGAGGACTGTAATGGATGTTGGACTGTGGCAGATTTGGACAGCAGTGAACAGTAACAATTACAGAGGATTTTGCTGACATTTTCAAATCAACTGTTTAGTCTACACAGAGAGAAAGAAAGAATCTCAAAGTGTTTTGACAGAAACACATTTTAATGTTTTCCTTTTATCATTGAGATTTTCAAAGTACCGTAAGACAGAAGGTTCAGGCTGTCAGCTTTAATCTCGGGAGGACCATTATCAAGGGAACGGTTCAAATATACACAGCATATTTCCATACAGTCTTCAGTGTCTCAGTTTGTTTCAGTAGAACCTTTACACCACTGAAGAAGACAAGCAGAGGAAAGGCTCAATATGATGAAGACTTGAGTCTGTGCTATGACTCTACTTCTGAACCTTAATGCAGGAAGAGAGCATAGCTGACCCAAGAGGGTAAAGACCAAACAGACAAAAAACTGAGAAAAAAGAAACAAAATTATTTTTGGCATTTTGGAAGAAGTACTGAAGGAAATATCTAGGACTCCAATAACTGGTTAACAAATGAATCTTTAGCCTTTCTTCTACAGTACTGGGAGTTCTTAGATGGCCCTTTTTCTTTCCAGTTATTTCAGAAACTAATCAGTGTTATCTATCCTAAAAATGGTTATGAACCAAAAACTAAACCAAAATGCAGTGTCACTGTGTGAGGAACCTCATACACCACATGATTCAGCAGCTTGTAGAAGCACATTTGACAGCAATAGTTAGCAGTAATAATTTTCCACATGACTTTATCAGTCTCCCACATTGTGGAGGAAATTTTAGGCCTCTTTTCATTGTTTCAGTTCACTGAGGTTTGCAAACATATATTTCTCCACAGTCCTCTTAAGGCTCTTTGACTGGGCCATTGAAACATCATGATGTTTTCTTCTTTAAGCCATACTGTTGCAGATTCCCTGATGTGTAGACATGTAACCTCATATTTGACCCTAGAAAACTCTGGTATAAAGAGAAGTTGATAGTCAACTCAATGACTGAGAGCGGCATAAAGAAAGTTCAAATCATCACCCCCTCTACTATCATGCTTGACTGTTGGTATGGAGGTTTGGTGCTAACATGCTGTGTTTGTGTTTATCCAAAAATGCCACTGTGCATTCTGACGATTATTTGATCTGATCTGTCCAGATGACATTGTTTCAGATGTCTAGTGGTTTATTCAGATACATGTTTGGAAATTAATCTGTCTTCTTGTTTATGGAAGAGAGATATTTCTCTTGGCAACCTTATTAAAATACCCTTGATTCTTTAGTCTTGTTCAGTTTTACTGTTGTGACATTTAACACGGTAAATGAGGCCATTAGGGTCTGATAAGGAGGTTTTTGGGTGTTTTTGTCAGTTCTTTGAGATGGTCCGACTTTGAGGTAAATGAATGTGGACAGACGCTTCTTGGAAGATTGGCAGCTGTCTTAAATGTTTTTCAGCTGTTAAAAATCTTTTTGTACAATAGAATGATAAACTTCAAATTGTCCGTAAATGGCCTTTTAATAATATTAATTAGCTGTTGTGTTTGGGGCTATGAACTTGCATCACCCAACTTTATACAAGCCTCTTATTTACCTCAAAATGTTGACTTGTTCTCATTACTTTCTATTAATTAGGAAAAACAAATCTTAAAATCTTAACTGTAGGCAAAGGTTCATGTACCTGGTTAAGCAAAAGTAATTTATGAAATTGTCTTTTGTCAGTACCAATTGTTTTGCTATTTATCTTGCATTTAATGACAGGTTGGTGTTTAACTGTAACTATTCCTATTTTTGAATAAGAGGAAATTTATTTAGACAAAACATGTTTTAGTTTGTTAAAACATTGACAACCTAATGGCCTTTTGGTGAAACCTTGATAAACATTAAATGAATCTCTTTGAAATAAGTCAATGTGACAAAACAGGGAAATACCAGATATATTTCAACAATCAATATAAAATTAAACTTCAAAAGTCATATTTGCTGGAGACTTGGCTATCACTGTTTTTGTCTTGGGTAGCCATTGTGTTATACATTGTTGCACATTAGAACATCAGAAATTAAATCTCATATTCAGTCCTTATAACAATCCAACATCAACCAGCTTAAACCAGACTGCTTAAGTAAGGAGCTGCTGCTGATGAGTTGTTAGAACTCCCAGAGTTGCTCTTACTTGTCCTCCTGGTGGTTGTCCTCCCCCTCGCTGAGCTCCTCGTCGTCCACCAAGTGTCCGAATGGCTCCGAGGAGATGGACACCATATTGGAAAGGATGAGACGGCTGTCGCTGCTGGCTGTTAACACCAGCTGGTCGTGGCTGTGGTTGTAGCGGACGCTCCACACCCTGGGACACACATTATTCATTCAGAGTTAGACAGCCGAGCTATGACAGGAACATTTTTTTTTTATTTACATTTATGAATATGATGACAATGATTGTGAAGAAAGTCCTGTGTGGGTTGAGAACCCTGCAGCAACCTCTGGATGCTGTGATAGTTTGTTGACTGTATGCCTGAATAGACCACACATGCACGCTCTCAGCCACCCACACACATCATGCAGAAAATGCAGTGCTCTCACGCAAGCGTTAAAATAGCTGTGTTTGAGTATTTAGATGCCAGTAATGAGGATTTGGAAGCTTGCAGTCTATATTTGAGCTCTGTTCACATCTGCTGATGATCATAATCAAAAACTCCATAATCCTCACTTTATTTCTTTCTGAGTTTCCTCTTCTCCCTTCCATAACTCTCCATTTTGTCCCTTCATTCCCCGAATTGCTTCCTTTTTTCTTCGGTTTTTGTGCACTTGTTCTTTGCGTGTTTGTGTGCCTTTGTGAGCCCGAGGCGCAGCTCAGAGTGCGGTCCCAGTTCCCTCACAGGGAGGGATTGAGGGATAACTGAGGCTGTTGACAGAAAAATCAGCCTCGGCCACGCCATTCCCCGCGCTCCGCTAATCCGCTTCCCTGCTAAAAAATACTCCCTAATACCCCCAGCAGCCCTGAGGCCATATCCTGGCTGCGCTCCGACAAATGAGCGTGCACAACAAACACCCACACATAAACGCAATGCACAGAAGAAGATAGGTGCTCATACAGGCGAATACAAAGGAGAATATGCTTTAGAGAAATGTGGGGGGGAAGGCACAAAAACGCATGTGGCCACACAGATAAAAAGAGAGCTCTGCAAAAACACAGATTAAATGATAGTGAAAACACACACACACACACACACACACACACACACACACACAGTCACCTATCTCCCATCAGAAGACATCCCATCTGCTGCAATCTACAGTTATGGATATGTTTGCCGAGCCTGCCTCTCTTTTGGAGATAACGTCTGCTCCTTCGAGGATGCGTGCAAATAGACAAAGTGTGCTAATACTCCACTGTGTGTGTGTGTGTGTGTGTGCATGTGTGTGTGTGTGCGTGTGCTGCAGCAGGATCCCAGTTTGGCTCACGCTGATCATCTATTCAGCTCACAGAGGAGACGGTGCATGTCTCCTACATGACACATCTGCAGTCGGCTGTTCAGCTCAGAGCGACGCCTGAAGCCTCAGCAGAAGACAACCTGGGGCTGGACTCACCTCCAGTCCTCAACCACCAATCAAGTGGCGATGGATTTAATTTGTAATGAGTTTATTACTGCAATTTATTACATCAGGAGCAGTCGGGGCATTTCATGAGTCCTGAGATAAAGCAATTAATGAAACAGGAAACCAGTCACAAGTCAATGAAAGGAGTTTTCATCATATTTATTGTTACTGTGGGTTCTTCCCTGAATATGCGTAAATATCAGTTCTGTCAGGCCTTCCTTCTGCTTATATGCAGACACTTTTATCCACATCTTAAATGTTACATTTACCAGGAGAGTAAGTAATTTCTGCTTTAGAAATTAATCACATTTTACGAGGAACATTTCATATACGTTAAAGAAAGATGGTAGAGAACATTTAGAGAAAAAAATAAAACCGTGAAGTGTATTAGAACATAAGATGAGCACAGCTTGATGTTGTTGTTGTGAAACTTTGCTACCCATGCTATAAAAGCCTAGAAAGCACTCCTGGAGCAGCAATTCTGTATTGTTTACGTCTGCTTTCTATTCTCTGATACTCCCTGTCAAATGTGGCAAATAGTTGCTGGTACTGAAGTTGGTTCTGCTGGAGGTTCCTTTCTGTTAAAACAGAGCTGTTCCTCCCCACTGTTGCCACATTGTTGCTCAGTAAGAGGGATTGCTGCAAAGTTAAATCAATGCAATCGGCTGGACTTACTTAGATGACATTTTACCAAATAAATGTATCGCTGAAGTTGGATCTTTCTATATAATTGTATTGGATTGATTTTACATTACTGTATATGAATTGGACCTATTTGTCTTGCAAAATATTGATCAGATGACATTTGTTATGAATTGGAGCTATTTACTGCGTATAAATTGAATAAATCTTAATGGGAGTTGCATATAATACAGTCAACAACATATTTTAAATAATCTTATATAACTGGTTTGACAATTCAATGAGATTACAATAGTATTTTACTTTATTTTTCGATTTCCACATATCTGTTTTACGAGGTGAGGCATTTGGGGGAAATTCGAGGATTAACCAATGTCCAAAAATATGTTAATATGTGAAGAAACTGTGGACTGAGGTAGGTAACCTGCTGTATCACCTGCATAAAAATCAACACTGATTACAAAGCGATGTAACTTAAATAGCCATAATACTGACAGCTAAAATAATAAACTTAAGTTTACAGATGTCATTAATGTGAAATGCATTCTGATTGTTTGAAGAATGTATTTTGGGGATTTTTATGATACATGATAGTGAATGTCTTGTACTTATATATATATAAACTAGAACAATACACAAAACCATTTTTTGTGCTGACTGAACTTGTGCAGGAACTCTCTAAAGATTTAATACTGTACCTGACTTGCAGAACACAGCTCTCAACTAAACTAAGCTCCAGAAAGTTTTGTTTTGATCTAGGACAAAGTTTGAGCTAAACTGCCAAACTGGATTTTGTTGTTAAAGCAAGAATTATGAGGCTTCACTGACTGCAGTCCAAGCAAAATGGTAGCTTTTGTTTTTTTTAAATGTACATCTTTTTTTTTTGTTGAAAAAGCACTTTTTATCCATTTGTTCGAATGTATTTTATGCAATTTGTTATTATGAAGATAAATGGCCAAATAAAATGCAAAATTTCATTGTGTATTATTTTTAATACTGCTACTACTATGTGCATTTATTTTTGTTCTGATCCAGTTTAGGCCAGTTTACTCTTCTAAAATATGACAAACTAAGACTCTTGATGAAGCCAAAATACCGAAGTGAGCTCCTGCTGGTAGATCAAATTTATTGGAGTCATAAAACCCCCGTTTCCTTACAGTGTGTGGAAATAGCAATGAACAAAATGACCCCGTTTTAAGAAATGCCTGTGAAAGTGAAATACGCCACCAGTAAATATACAATATTTGTGCAAAATGTGGATCGTATGCAAAGAGAAAGCACAACACACAAAGGAGATGATAATCATCCATAATAATTTGTATAAGAAGGTTAAAGATTAACAGCATATACTGTTAAATTCAAACGGTGTGATTTAGGAAGGTAATGAATCTGCCAGTGTGCAAGGTTGACTCACAGAGCACATTTTCGACAAATACAGGAATTAACCATCTCCCATTCAAGGACCTCCACCACCCCTTATTTCCCCCTGGGGTCCACCCACCAGTGCGAGTGCTCCTCCAAGGTTTTTACGGGCTCCTGGATATTACGGACGTCCCAGAACTTGACCTTGCAGTCATCTCCGCAACTGGCCAGGTAGTACTGGCGGTTAGGATTGAAGTCCAGGTCACGCACCAGCTGGCCATGGGCGTTCTCTATACAGTAGATCTGACTGAATAGAAAAAGATAAAAGACAGAAATGATTAGAAAGGAGGGAAACAATAGAAAGCCTGGAGAAAAATAGAAAGAAGTGAAGCACAAAGAGGAATTAGGATAGGATTAGGGGGAGAGAAGACGATATAAGAGAACAACAAACAGAGCACTCCTAAGGTAAATCAAAGCTTTTCTGTATCTGTCTGTCAGCGAAGCCCAGGCGCAAAAATGAAACTAATGCTGGCAGAGATAAATTATGAAGGCAAGCCTCATAAGTGAAGAGCCTTGAGTTCTAGACGCAGTGAAGCTAACAGAGGTGACATGATAAAGGAAAATATGTTCTGTTTAATGGGTTTCTTTTTATCTCTCTGAACACCTACTTTTATCTCCTGTAAGTTCTTAAGTTCTTCTTTCTCTAAATATACATTTATTTGTCTCTCTTTCCGCCATCCATAGCACCACCATACATATAACCTCTGTTTCAAGAGCTGCAAACAGTGCTTATGAACAACTAGTAATCCCTAATCTTGTACTGATAAAACATATTTTCCTCTCCTCTGAGAGTCAACATTTTTAAGCCTATTGAACAAACTCAACTCTCATCAGCAACATTCCCACACGCAGCAAGCATCTGTTTTTAGAAAACTAACGTACTGAGGGTTTTATCCTTACACCACAATAACAGACTGCAACAATAAACAAAACAACTTTATTAATTCTAAAAGGAAGGAGGCCACTGGATCAATCAACAAGTAGTTGTTTTAACACATTTAAAGGTGACAGGTCCATTGGAAATGTTGGGCTGCTCAGTGCTGATTTTTACCAACTAAATATTTCTTAGCAAATCCATTACATTCTCAGTGTTAATATTTCAAATGTTTACAGCTTGTTAGCAGAAGGAGACATATATAACATTAAGGTTTTTCTGTTATGTTAAGATATTGAATTGATTGTATTTTATTAATGTGGATCTACATATTTATAAGTGGGCTGCAATCTCAAATGGGTTTCCTTGAAACATACAGAGCTGATCCCTATCCTGAAATATTCATGCATATACAAACCTTGGAAAAAGAAAGTACACCCTCTTTGCCAATGTTTTTAATTGATTCTAAAATAATTCAAATCTAACCTAAAGTGTACAGACGACACAACAAATTCAACAATGTTACTGGTTATTAAGCAAAGATAAAGCCAAATTGGAAACGCTGCGTATGGAAAAACTAAGTGAACACTTTTCTATAGTATTTTTTACAGAAAGAGGGCAAGTAGCAGCCATGTGCTGCGGACCATGGAGATTGATTAATGATCAGTATCATTGTGACTACTTCTATAAAAGCAGGGTTTTGACCATTTGTTGCTCTAGAGAAAAATGTGTTAAAAGAGAGCCAGGGTGTAAAGGCATCAGCAATGAGAAGCAACAGCTGCTGCACATCAACTTAAGAAGGCCTTAAAAGTCATATCAAAACAAGCCTATCATTCTTCAGTGAGGAAGATTATTGATAAGAGGAAAACATTTGTGCTGAAAATCTGTATAAGAATAGAAATACAAATAAATTAACCCAAAGATCAGACAAGATCAGCAACTCTGGAAAAAAAAAAACACAAGATATCTATCACAGACTCTATATGTATGGCTTATTTGGAAATGTTGAAGGAGTCTCTTCTCTTGGAAAAGAATATATCAGCATGACTTATGTTTGAAAATCTGCATATTAATAAACCACAAAACGTCTGGAACAAACAGATGAGACCAATGTGGAGACGTTTGGTCTTAATGTACAGCACCACCTCTGGTGAAAACCAAAACCTGCATATTAACATAAACACCTTATATCAGTTGTCAAGCACGGTGGTGGTGTTGTGATGATGTGTCTTCATTTTGCAGTCACTGGACAAAAAACTATTATTTTACAATGATGTAACAGACTGATGTTTCCTTTAAACTTATTGCTGCTAAAGATATTTCTACAAGCCACTGAATCATGTAATTGGTTTTTATATACAGTTTTTAAATTTTAGCACGTTGTGAAGATGCATGGCATGTAAAGCTGCCATAATTTGTTGACATAATTAGTAAGTTTGTGTATAAAAATCTGTTTAAATCAATTTCTTCAATAGGCACATCGTTTTTATGATTTCATCTTTTAATTTTCTTCTGATTCTTAATAAAAGTTGCAGCAGTTTTCTTCAAAGAGCTGTGTGCAGAAAATCCAATACATTCCATACACAAAACTATTTGCTCTAAAGACTTGAAGCTAGGTGACAATAAATGGAGATTTGGATGCTCTGTAATCTTTACTCTAATCCAGAACAGCACAGTGTGATCCAAGAAAAGCAGCGGAGGCAATCCCAGGGTCTGCACAGGAGCCAGGAATACACTGCTGTGAGCTTTTTTAAGCTTCTAAATAAATGATGTTAGACAAGTTGTCTCTCTGCTTTGTTTTTTTGTTTTTGTTTGTTTTTTTTAGTGTAGTATTGGCTGATATGCTAGATGCAATTAAATTTTTACTAAAAGATGTAGAAAGTAACAGAAAAAGAGTTTGTTTCTTTAGAGTTGCACTTAGTTAATCTGAGACCAATTCTTGTTTCTAGCTCAGTATCATGATATTCAACATTGTGTATACTTTTTTGTTTGTAAATGTATAAATATAGATGAAAGATTCATTTTTTGTCGTGCTGGGGGGGGAACTTTCTACATGTTATACTTTAAAATGCAAAACTTTGTATGCATTTTATGGGATCCAAAAACTGGAAATGTTTTACTTAAAATAAATGATAATAAAATAAAATGATCCATTAATAAAAAAGAAAAAAGAAAAAAAAAAAAACACTTCAATAAATTAATCAAAAACCAATAACCACTGGCTGCCATAATGACGTGTGCGCTGAGTCAGACACCAATAAGTACCATGCAGCATTGTATTTAGAAGAATCTATTAAATGTTGTCTATCAAATGAAGAAAAAGCATAAGGAAAAGACATGGGATATTTTTGATACATTTTTTTCAAATGCTCATCAGTATGAATCTGATGTAGTTGTTTGAGTCGGCTAGGTCACAGACATGATCTCTCTTTATGCCCAATGAAAAATGTGTCCTTTTAGTTTGAGTTTGCAATGTTATCTGACGTTTTCTGTCAAACAGGCAAACAATGAAGCAACAGTCCAGGAGCAGAGCTAGCATGAATACACTCATATTTAAATACACACAGTCTCTGAAAACCCCTGAGTCTTCCTGACCTAAATGAAGCCCAGCGGTCTGCCTCAGGTCATTCTCTTATACCTCCCTTATTTTAATGAGATTTTTAATTAGCATGTTAATTGCCTAACGCAATCAGCAGGGTGACTAGCTTGCTGGCTAGCTACTGCTGGCACCCAACTGGGCCATAACACTGAGGCTTTCCACTCTGCTGAGCAAAACCATGCAGAGCTTTGCTGTTCAAGGCTAGCCTGCAGAGGAAATGGTGCTAAAGAAAACAAGCAGCGAATTTTCTACAAACTCATGCTGCCTTTATGGTGAAGGCAGAGTTCCAGATCTAATTAACTAGCAGTTTGTTCTTTTCTCTAACCGACAGTTTTTGCTGTTCTTGCTTTTTTCTGCTGTTCAGACAAAAGGCTTCAGGAGACAACAAAGACCATGAACCAACTTACAACTAAAGTCACACATAAAACTGAATGAAGTTACAGTATGTAAAGAGTCTTGAAAAAGTATTTGCCCCCTACAGTCTTCTTCGACCACTGGTGTGGTCAACTTAAGTATAACCTTCTACAGGAACTGCTGGTCATCTTCTACATTGCCAAAATTCAGTCTGTCCTGTCTTTGTCCATCTCAGTGTGGTCTGGCTCATCCACAAAACAGGACCGCTCCAGACTGTAACGGACAATCAGGGCTGCAGAGAGAATCATCAGGACTGACCTTCCTTCTATCCAGGACTTATACAGGTCTAGGGTCAGTAAAAGGGCAGCTAAAATCTCTGCAGACCCCAAAGACCCTGCACACAAACTGTTTAGGCCTTTACCTTCAGGTGGTGCTACAGAGTGCTGTCTGCTAAAACCAGCGCTACAGAGACTGCTTCTTCCCCCAGGCTGTTTCTCTGAGGAACACTTGACAATCCAGAACACCACCATGCATACTTGGACTGATTTCACATTATATTCTATTGTAAAGTCAATTGTGTATATATGTACAGGGGTTGGACTATGAAACTGAAACACCAGGTTTTAGACCACAATAATTTATTAGTATGGTGTAGGGCCTCCTTTTGTGGCCAATACAGCGTCAATTCGTCTTGGGAATGACATATACAAGTCCTGTACAGTGGTCAGAGGGATTTTAAGCCATTCTTCTTGCAGGATAGTGGCCAGGTCACTACGTGATACTGGTGGAGGAAAACGTTTCCTGACTCGCTCCTCCAAAACACCCCAAAGTGGCTCAATAATATTTAGATCTGGTGACTGTGCAGGCCATGGGAGATGTTCAACTTCACTTTCATGTTCATCAAACCAATCTTTCACCAGTCTTGCTGTGTGTATTGGTGCATTGTCATCCTGATACACAGCACCGCCTTCAGGATACAATGTTTGAACCATTGGATATACATGGTCCTCAAGAATGGTTCGGTAGTCCTTGGCATTGACGCGCCCATCTAGCACAAGTATTGGGCCAAGGGAATGCCATGATATGGCAGCCCAAACCATCACTGATCCACCCCCATGCTTCACTCTGGGCATGCAACAGTCTGGGTGGTACGCTTCTTTGGGGCTTCTCCACACCGTAACTCTCCCAGATGTGGGGAAAACAGTAAAGGTGGACTCATCAGAGAACAATACATGTTTCACATTGTCCAAGGCCCAATATTTGCGCTCCTTGCACCATTGAAACCGACGTTTGGCATTGGCGTGAGTGACCAAAGGTTTGGCTATAGCAGCGCGGCCGTGTATATTGACCCTGTGGAGCTCCCGACGGACAGTTCTGGTGGAAACAGGAGAGTTGAGGTGCACATTTAATTCTGCCGTGATTTGGGCAGCCATGGTTTTATGTTTTTTGGATACAATCCGGGTTAGCACCCGAACATCCCTTTCAGACAGCTTCCTCTTGCGTCCACAGTTAATCCTGTTGGATGTGGTTCGTCCTTCTTGGTGGTATGCTGACATTACCCTGGATATCGTGGCTCTTGATACATCACAAAGACTTGCTGTCTTGGTCACAGATGCGCCAGCAAGACGTGCACCAACAATTTGTCCTCTTTTGAACTCTGGTATGTCACCCATAATGTTGTGTGCATTTCAATATTTTGAGCAAAACTGTGCTCTTACCCTGCTAATTGAACCTTCACACTCTGCTCTTACTGGTACAATGTGCAATCAATGAAGACTGGCTACCAGGCTGGTCCAATTTAGCCATGAAACCTCCCACACTAAAATGACAGGTGTTTCAGTTTCACTGTCCAACACCTATACATTTAAAAATATATAATTTATTATTGAGAGCAAAGTTTACTGGTGTCAAATTCCTTGTTTGTCTGTACAAACTTGGCAATAAAGCTGATTCTGATTCTTAATTTTCTTGGCCAATAACGTGACAAGCCTGTCCCTAGGTGACCGTAACATCCCTTTTCTAAGAAAGTCTGAAGGCAAGATTATTGTTAAAAAATAGGAGCAGGACTTGACAACAACATAACAGAATCCACAATTTAAAAATAGTGATTGAGTCGCACTTACTGCATTCCTTCTAAATAACAGTAGACACAATCGTAAATGTGAAAATAACACAACTCCTATGAAGAAATGGCATAACATGTGGTTGTAAAGGAAGTATGTTGTTCATACATAAACTGCTTTAAAATTGACAATTTGTTCACAAATTTAAAATCTGCAGCGATTGCGCCTATAAGCGTTATCTTCAATCGGACACATCCTGCTTTCAGACCCTGCTACTGTCCTGTTTTACCTGGGGCCTGCATCACCAAGCAGCATTAGGTTAGCTTTTTGGTCAACTAGTTACAGAACTACACTATGAAAGCACCACCCCTCAACTAATCAATGCCCTTATAAAATAAAAAATATATAAAATAATTAAATCAACAGCGGTGTTAAACCTTTATGTCTTACTTTTCACCTGAGCAGAACGCATCATGTATCTATATTTTGTGGAGGTGCAGATTAGAAACAAATGTTAATGACATTTCTTTATTAAAACTCCTACCTGTGATAACATCTAATCATTTATCAAGAATGCACACATGCAGGGTGCTTCATACCCTCCAAAATATATTCTGTAGATTCTTATATGTCTGTAGATTAATGTTCATTCACATATCTTTTGCATATTTTTTTAAAGACTTTCAAATCACAAACCAGGCATTAATTCTTTTCTATAATATCATAGTCCAGATGGCAGAAAATTAACTTTCTGATGCTGTAATGGATTTTTTTTTTTTTTTATGTTTGTTGATCATTTTGCATAGAGATTAGGATTGAAACCTTTGATGTCAAACAGATGACACCTACAGTGTTTAAGTTGTGTGTGTGAGAGAAAGAGGTTTTGTGAGTTTTATACAGCATGTGAGATAGGATTATACACTGCTCAAAAAAATAAAGGGAACACATAAACAACACAATATAACTCCAAGTAAATCAAACTTCCGCTAAATCAAATTGTTCACTTAGGAAGCAACACTGATTCACAATCAATTTCACCTGCTATTGTGCAAATGGAATAGACAACAGGGGGAAATCTTTGGCGATTAGCAAGACACACTCAATAAAGGAGTGGTTCTGCAGGTGGGGACCACAGACCACTTCTCAGTACCTATGCTTTCTGGCTGATGTTTTGGTCACTTTTGAATGTTGGTGGTGCTTTCACACTCGTGGTAGCATGAGACGGACTCTACAACCCACACAAGTGGCTCAGGTAGTGCAGCTCATCCAGGATGGCACATCAATGCGAGATGTTGCAAGAAGGTTTGCTGTGTCTGTCAGCGTAGTGTCCAGAACCTGGAGGCGCTACCAGGAAACAGGCCAGTACACCAGGAGACGTGGAGGAGGCCGTAGGAGGGCAACAACCCAGCAGCAGGACCGCTACCTCCGCCTTTGTGCAAGTAGGAACAGGAGGAGCACAGCCAGAGCCCTGCAAAATGACCTCCAGCAGGCCACAAATGTGCATGTGTCTGCACAAACCGTTAGAAACCGACTCCATGAGGATGGTATGAGGGCCCGACGTCCACAAATGGTGGTTCTGCTCACAGCCCAACACCATGTAAGATGCTGGACATTTGCCAGAGAACACCAGGATTGGCAAATTCACCACTGGTGCCCTGTGGTCTTCACAGATGAAAGCAGGTTCACACTGAGCACATGTGACAGACGTGACAGAGTCTGGCGACAACGTGGAGAGCGATCTGCTGCCTGCAACATCCTTCAGCATGACCGGTTTGGCAGTGGGTCAGTAATGGTGTGGGGTGGCATTTCTTTGGAGCGCCGCATGATTGAGCACATCTGGGACATCATGTCTCGCTCCATCCACCAACGTCACGTTGCACCACAGACAGTCCAGGAGTTGGCGGATGCTTTAGTCCAGGTCTGGTAGGAGATCCCTCAGGAGACCATCTGCCGTCTCATCAGGAGCATGCCCAGGCATTGTAGGGAGGTCATACAGGCACGTGGAGGCCACACACACAATACTGAGCCTCATTTTGACTTGTTTTAAGGACAGTATATCAAAGTTGGATCAGCCTATAGTGTGGTTTTCCACATTAACTTTGTGTGTGACTCCAAATCCAGGCCTCAAATGGTTAATACATTTGATTTCCATTGATGATTTTTTGTGTAATTTTGTTGTCAGCACATTCAACTTTGTACAGAACAAAGTATTCAATGAGAGTATTTCATTCATTCAGATGTAGTACGTGTTATTTGAGTGTTCCCTTTATTTTTTTGAGCAGTGTACTTATGTGACATGTTGGATGATTAAAGCCTCAGTTTAAATGGTCCTGCCATTTTGTAACAATTAAAAAAAGATTATATGCTTATAAACGGTAAGTCTGTAATATCAGGTAGGTATATTTAGTTACCTTCATATACTGAAAATAAGTTTCCAGATTCCATTTATTCTCCCACTGTCTGCCATTAATGAGACAATTTATTTCATGTTTTAGCTCAGTTAGGAATAGCAAAACTATTTCTATTGACTAAATACCAGAATTATGATGAATTTTATTACTTTCTTCAAATTCAGAAGTCCACGCTGATGATGACATGATTTTTGAGACTTGTGATTGTTTGAGTTAATTACAGAAACACTAGTGGATGTATTTTAAAGGTAACATTAAACAAACTGTTTGTTTCTTTGGCATCACAGGACAATCAAAAGAAATAGGCCAAGATATCAGAAAGATAATTGTGGACCTACACAAGTCTTTGTCCACAAGTTCTGTCGTTGGGTTCAGTTCCAGATGCCTGGAGGTGACCCATTCATCAGTTCAAACAACTATATGCTTATATGGGAATGTCCAGCCATCATACTGTTCAGGAATGAGACAGGTTTTGTGTTTTAAACATGTTCTGGTAAGAAATATGTGTATCATTCTCTGAACTAAATCAAAAGGACTTGTGTAGATGCTGTCTGAAACTGGAAAGAGAGCATCATTATCCACAGTTAACCAAGTCCTGTAGCGACATGGGCTGAAAGGCCACCAAGAGAGGAAGAAGGCATTACTTCAAAACCAACATAAAAAGCTAGATCACAGTTTGCAAATGAAATAAATGCAGGCACAAGGACCTTAACTCTTTGTAAAATGTCTTGTGGTCTAATTAAATAAAACGGAAGTGTTTGGCCATTATGACCATGGTTACACCGTTTGAAGAAAATGGAGGAAGCGTGCAAACCTATCAACACCATCCCAACTGTGAAGTATAGTGATGGCAGTATCATGTTGTGTATGAAGGCAGCGAAACAGATGGCATCACATGGAAAGAATGTTATGTGGAAACACTGAAATAACATCTTACGACACCAAATGGGTCGTAAGTGATCCCAAGCATAACATCAAATTAGTCACAATCTGGCTTAAGTACAACACAATAAAGGTTTTGTAGGTGCCATCACAAAGTTTTGATCTCATACCAATAGAACATTTGTAGGCAGAAAAGGTGAAAATGTGTGTGTGTGAGTAGGTCATCCTAAAAACCAGTTACATGTCACTCAGTTACATCAGTTTCATCAGGAGGAAAAACCCAAAATTCTAGCAAATTATTGTTCAAATTTCTGAAAAGACATCTAAAACATTTGGCTCAACTTATAAAGTTTAAAGTGTAGTTCTGCCAAATACTTAGTAAATTTATATTCAAATTCAAATGTTTAAAAAGATAAAGAAATCTTTATAAAATGTTTTGTATTGCATTAACAAATTTAAATATTTCTGGTAATTCTAAGTGACCTAAAACAGGAAACCTTTTTTGCCAATTTATTGTTAGATGGTGAGAAAATTAGATTATATATCTTTTTATACAGTGGAAAGTATATAAATGTCTAGGTTTAACTCTATAATACAGTATCTTGTGGGAATGTAGTTATTCATTTGCATGGCTTTAAGGATGGACAGGTCATTGATGAGAATAAACATAGGGCATCTTAATATTTCAAAGCTGCACCTATCAAACAGAATGATTCTGATCTGAGTTGACTTGAAACTTTTAGTGAACTTCAATTTCACACAAAATTGCTATTTTGTGTGTAATTTGGAGCTGGGGTCCCATGATTTATTTAAACTGAACTCCCGCCCCCCACCCCATACTCTCCGAAGCGTGGCTCAGGGGTAAAAGGCATGACCTCGGGCTGAAGGGTGGCTGGTGTTCAACCCAGTCCGCTGTGGAATGGGACGCAGCCGCCGCGTGAAAAGGAAATGGAGCAGGAAATTGGGTTAGTTTCGCTCGTTCCCCCTTCTTGTGTCTCTGAGCAATCCCCCTCCAAACATGCATACACACACACACACACACATACAGAGACACGCATAGACTCCCTCGGCCCCGGCTAATAGTGGAGAGACCTGGGACCTCATATATGTGTGCAAGTGTGTGTTTACGTTTGTTTGAGTGCAGAGGATTAGAGTTATGGTCGGCCTAAGCCACCAAACACTCAATCTAAAGTCATCCAGCCAGCTAGAGAGTGTGTGATGGGGGGCTGATGAGGGGACAGGGGACCTATTACACACACTGTTGGTCACACGCAGATAAAAAAAAGAAAAAAAATAGGGAAAACACACATTCTCGCATACTGTTCTTGTGTGTAAATAAAAAAAGATGATAAAGGTGTGCAGGCAGGAAACTACAAAGGAAGACAGAGAAGAGAACAGTTGGCCATCACAACTTCCTAACTCTGGGTGATAAATGTCTCTGCTGAGGGAATCGACTGGAACACAGATGCTCATGGTAACTCACAAAATCTCTCTCTCTCACGCACACACTCCTCTGTTTCTATGACAACTATGGGGAGGTGGGGGGGGGAAGAGAGAGAGAACAGAAGAACTGAAAGGGGTGGGCAATCATTTCATCGCTGATCAAAATTAAAGGCAGGCTTTGAGATGGAGCCGGCACAGAAAGTGGGTGGAAACAAGTAAGGTGGGCAGGCAGGCAGAAGGAAGGTAGGGAGAGTCTGGTCATATGTTAACAGAAAGGGATCAACACAATAAGCAGCATACACTGTGCAAAGGTCTTAGATAACTCCTTATTTGACTTGGTTATCTTTGACAGTATTCTTGATGACTGAACACAAATTATTTTTGTACAGTGGCAGCTTTTTCACTCATTTTTCAATCCAGTTTTTGTACCCTTACCATGTACAGAGCTATGTTTTTTGACTAACACAAGCTGTCACAACACCTGCACCTTTTTGGAGCCGTAACGTTTATGTCCAGTCTTCTTTGCAAATCAGCTGAAGCTCAGCCAGGTTGGTTGGGGAGCATCATCATTTTTTAGGTACTGAAATAAATTCTCAATTAGATTTAGTCATGGACACTTACAGGAACATGCCAACACATGAATTTGGCCCAACTCACCCATTCCATTATAGCTATGGCTGTATGTTTATGGCTGTTCTCCTGCAGGTATGGGGACCTCTGTCTTTTGTTGCCTCTAGGCTTTTTTCCAGCACTGGCTTGTATTTAGCTCCATCCATCTTCCCATCAACTCAATTTTCCTTGTCCTTGATTATTTAAAATGTGTTTCCACAGCACAAACCTGCCACCACCATGTTTTAACTGAGGAGTGTGTTCAGTATTGTGTTAAGTGTTTTCATTTTCTGTTGCTCTCATCTAATCTAATTTGCGTTGTCCCTTACGTGGCTTTTGAGAAACTGCAGATGAGACTTAGTATGGCTCTCTTTTAACAATTGCTTTCTTATTGCCACTCTTCCATAAAGGCACATTGAACAGTGGTCCTTGAAACCTTCAGAACGTAGGATGTTCTTTCATAATTTAATCCTGCTTTAAATGTATCCACTTTATCTCTGACCTGTCTGGTCCATTCTTTGGTCATCATGATGCTGTCTGGTCACCAATGTTTTATAACAAATTTCCAAAATGATTATCCAACAGCTATTAGATGAAAACATGGCACACAACAGATAAAAAACTAAACTGAACTGAATTATTGCCCAGTCCTTCACATGTACTTGGAGTAAAGTTTTTTGAAAAATTTAGCAATGTAAATTTCCAAGAAAATCCAAACTGTATTTGGTTTCTGATTTCTGTCAGATTTGTAAAGTCTGATGTCAAAAGGTGTTACACTATGTACAACAGGCCAGTCTATCTCTGGATTTCTCCAGATTTTTAAGCAGTTACAGGAACAGAAAGCATGCAAAATGTTTGACAGATGGGGTTTCATTAAGCCTTTCGGATTACCTGCTGCAATCTGAAAATCTTGTGTCTGGCTAATTATCTCCCAAATACCGCAGCCGTTTGTTTTCCTTTCAAGGACGTTCATTAACTAGTTAGATGAAGGGAAAAAAAGCACAGGCTCAGTTCTACCTGTGATTTTTTAGTTTTCCTCCCATTTTTAATGAAGACCAGTTTGAAACTGGCACAGAGGAATGCTTTTAGGTGTGCTGTGGACAGCACTGCCTCTCATGTAACTTAGTGGAATTAGTATGTCATGTGGTAAGGTATCCATGGAAACAGTAATCACAGTGAAGATATTGAGCTTTCAATCACTAACAAAGTATTTTTCCTCTCTGTTTACATCAACAATTTTCAGTGAAATTGGATAAAAATCCACATGGATCCAAATTCCAAAACCACATTGTGTTAACCTATATTATTGTGCGTGTGTGGCCATATAAATCTTCACATTCAAATTAACCATCAATAAACAACAACCATTTAATTTTTCTGCAACTTTTCTTATTAGACAAACAAAATGATAGAGTATATAATAACGTTGTATCCTCTAGTGGTTTGACAGTCTACCTGCAAATGTTACTAGTGAAATAAACCAGCCCACAAGGTGCAATATCGCCACTTACTGGACTGGAGTTTATGAATGTTCACAGATGAGTTGAAGACTGAGGCAAACATTTAGTAGCGCTGGCTCAAAACCACTACCAAGCATCTGCACAGTTCTAATAACAATGAGCACATAGATACCTGATTCAAGCCCCTCTTTTTTGGCACAAAATGCCATTACTGCCCTCTTTAAAATATATTTATGGTTATATTCTGTGGTTGTTCTGAAAAACATTTCCACTTTAACAACAGTAAAGGCTCTGGGAAGTAAAGAAAATACTGACAAATAAAAGCCTGTTTCTGAATCTAAAAGTATTTCCTTTAATTTAATTTGCTCACTTTAAGGTTTTGCATGAATTATTGACCATGCTGCTGTAAGAGTAGCTGTATGGTGCTTCGTTTGTCTTCTGAGAGGGAGCAGGGACATGAAAAGGTCACAGATGATCAGTTTGACATCAGCTGGGTTCAGAAAGTTGCCCCCAAATCAACAGTGGCATATGGAAATTTACAGTTTCAACAAAACAGCTCATGTCTTTAGCATAATAACCTTGTTTATATCCTAGCATATGACACTGGTTGAATAACAGCGTATACTGTCTGGACAAGGAGTTTTAATGATGTCAACTTCTTGTCTTTCCACCAACACAAAGCTATTATTTAACCTGGGCTGTGAAGGAACAAACAGCATATCCATCAATCATTTCAATCTCTTTTCCGCTCAATAGGTTTACAGTCTCTTACTTACACACAAATGCACAACAGAGGATAGGAGTCAAATCCATACTTCACTAAAAAACTGCTCTGCTTTTCAGTATGCATCTGACTGCAGTGTATGGTATGGCTGCATGCCTGACGGCCATTACACAGCTTAGTGTGTATCTGTGCGACTGCCTCACCCCATAACTGCAATCTGAGGATCCAAGAGAGAATTCAGGAAAATTTGGAGAAATAGCATCATGACTACAAACTTCTCTGTTTGATGCACAAACACAAAAAGAAATGTAATCTTAGATCTCACCGGCTCAATTTATTTACCAACCTTTTCCTCCACTGAGACAATTTGAGTTACTAAAAAAATAAGTAAAACAGAGGGTACAGTTTGTCCGGTTTGTGGATAACTTTAGAATTGTAGTTTAGAGAGGATTATCCTCAGCTTATTGAACTAGAATAAGACATACAAATATACTTAAAAAATGGTAAATAGACATGCTACCTTTTCAGATACGTAAGCATCATGCCTTTTGGTCAAGACTAAGTGGACATTTTAATCAGAAAAGAATTCAGCACCTTAAATCACTAATGCATAAAATTCAGTGCAAGGAAAATAAATGTAATTTCTGTAGACTTTAGAGATAACAGAAAAAAACAGCAGCAGGCAAAGTTTGACCCCACAAGGTAATTTGAGCTCAAAATTAACAATTTAGGGCTGTGGCTTGTTCACAAACAGAAAATGCCAGATGTAGATGTTTATTTTAATGCCTAAGAAAGCCACATATCGTGGGCTGGTTTAGGCTAGGCTGGGCTGGGCTGTGCTAGGTTTAAATCTTATTTGTCTGACAGATTCCAGTTTGTTCATGTAAATGATTAATCATCTTTAAACTCCAAGGTTAATTGTGGAGTACCACAGGGTTCAGTACTTGGGCCAATTCTCTTTACTATATACTTTATATGCTTACAATAGGTAAAATTATCAGGCAGCACAGGATACATTTTCACTGTTATGTTGATGATACTCAGCTTTACTTATCCATAAATCCTGATGAGCCCAACCAGTTAGATAGACTACAAGTATGTCTTGAAGACATAAAAACTTGGATGACGTTACATTTTCCGCTTCTAAATTTAGACAAAACAGAAGTTGTTGTCTTTGGACCAGAGTCTTTAAAAAAGAAACTGCTTAATCAATCACTTAACTTGGATGGCATTAAATTGACCTCCGGTAATAAAGTAAAAAACCTTGTTGTTATTTTTGACGAGGACATGTCATTTAAATCCCATATTAAACAGGTTTCTAGGATTTCCTTCTTTCACCTCCGGAACATTGCCAAAATTAGAAATATCCTATCCAGGAGTGACGCTGAAAAACTAGTCCATGTATTCGTTACTTCAAGGCTGGACTATTGTAATTCTTTACTATCTGGATGTCCACAAGATGCAGTTAAAAGCCTTCAGCTGATTCAAAATGCTGCAACAAGAGTTCTGATGAAAATTAAAAAGAGAGATCATATTTCTCCTACTTTAGCTTCCCTTCATTGGCTCCCTATTAAATCCAGAATATAATTTAAAATTCTCCTCCTCACATATAAAGCCCTTAATGATCTAGCTCCATCATACATCAGAGATCTGATTGTTCCATATGTTCCTAACAGAGCACTTTGTTCTCAGACTGCAGGTTTACTGGTGGTTCCTAGAGTCTCTAGAAGTAGAATGGGAGGCAGATCCTTTAGTTATCAGGCTCCTCTCCTGTGAACCAGCTCCCGGTTTTGGTCCGTGAGGCGGACACCCTGTCTACTTTTAAGGCTAGGCTTAAAACTTTCCCTTTTGATAAAGCTTATAGTTAGAGTGGCTTAGGTTATCCTGAGCTTTCTCTGTAGTTATGCTGCTATAGGCTTAGGCTGCTGGAGGACATAATGACCTCTTTCACCCTCTTTGCTACATTCTCACACTACTCTCCAATTTTGCATTATTTGCTGTTATTTCAGCTTCTAACTTTATGTTCTCTCTCTTTTCTCTTCCTAGAAGCTACACCTGGCCTGACTTTGTGTCTACATGTGACACCTTTCTGGAGAGGGGCATCGTCCAAGTTTCTGCTGGCAACAACTTAATGCTCACCCTCTACCGATGATCCACATGGCCCTGTCTTTCAGTGTTTAATCCTTTTTCTCTCCTAGACATAGCTACTGACTGAGCTACTGACTGAGCTTCTACTGTGACTAACTCTATGTGCTCTCTTTCAGACTCTAACCTTGAAAACTGGCTCAGAGTTGATCTGTTCTTTCTTTCTAGATGAAACGACTAAAGGAGCTACATCCATTAACATTTACTTTTCCTTCCCATAGAAAGTACTCCTGAATCAGTGCTTCTGTGTTCTTTTTGTGTCTGCTCTGTTCTCTCAAACCCGAGTCGGTCGTGGCAGATGGCCGCTCACACTGAGCCTGGTTCTGCTGGAGGTTTCTTCCTGTTAAAAGGGAGTTTTTGCTCACTACTGTCGCTACATGCATGCTCAGTATGAAGGATTGCTGCAAAGTCAACGCCAGTGACTGTCCAGTGTCTCTACATGCTCATCCAGGAGGAGTGAACGCTACAAATCTCTGACTTGATGCAATCTGCTGGGTTTCCTTAGACAGAAAATCTTTTTATCCAATTTGAACAAATAACTAAATCTGACTGCACTGTTCAATGATTAGGATTATTTGGAATGTATGTACCTGACTTTTGTGAAGTGCCTTGAGACAACGTGTTGTGAATTGGCGCTATATAAATCAACTAAATTGAATTGAATTGAATCTTTCAAACCAGTGATCTATGTCATGGACAAAATGCTGGAAAAGTTGTAAGATTCCAGTGAGCTGCCACTTCTGCATAAAACACTGATGGAAGAGAGCCAAAGAGAAAAATAAGAATTACAAGATGCATTTTATGTCTTTTAGACAATAAATATATTTTCCAAGGTCGATATATCTTTAAAAAAATATGCTGAATTTTACATTTCTAAATAAGTATCCAACTGTAAGGCACAGGGTTGGAATTATTATGACCTGGGTTTATACCGCTGCCACAGACATGATTAAACCTGTCACTAGTAGTATGACCAGTGGATTAAAAAAATAAAACAACATTTTGAAAAAAAAACTTAAAAAAGCTCAGGATAAAAACAGGGTAACATCTACAAGACTATCAGGCTTTTGAAAATATATTGTCCTAGCTACATGCAGAATGAAACAACATATCTGCCTCCAGCAGGCTAGCAGCCAGTTCTATAGTTCTACATAAGGTAACCTTTAGCTGGACTAACAGTGTTGTAAACATTGCTCTGCTTTCAAACCTGGCAGGGCAGCCAAAACAATGCAAGGCTTTGCAGTTTTGTAAGTGACTAATTGGTTAAAAGTACCAATAAAAGATATGATCAAAGACAGAACTTCCTGCAAACCTTCCCAATGAGAGTCTCAAGGATATATTTTGTTTCCTGAAGTAAATTATTGTCAATTAAAAGAACTTACCAACTCTCCATGTATAAAATGCTCTGAAGACTCTCTTAATATAAGGTGTATTCTGTGTTTGAACTACTACTGATGATAATACTAATAATTTTGCTGCTGGCTTTCCTCTAAGAAATGAAACTTTTTCCATAACTATGATAATATTGATTATCGTGATGAATTTGCCTGCAACAACCAAGATACAACCGTTTCATATCATAACATCCCTAATTAAAATAAATGGTAATACAATTTAATATTAAATACAAAACAAATAGCTAAATTAAATTAAATTAAATGATATGATCATTTATCTCCACAACTAATCAAAAATTGTTGATAGAATTGAACTGACATGCAGGCTTAAGTAGAGGGTATAAACTGCTTTGTTTACGCCAACAGAAAGGCAGTCAGAAGGGGCGAAAAATAAATGACTGCAATGAATTGCCCTGAAGCCTGAAGAACGGTGATCACACATGCATGGTACTTTATTACATGTCTTATAGATCTTCAAACTGAAATAGGGAATAGGTAACCACAAGATTATCTATTTGAAATAATAAATAATAACATGTAATAGTCATCAGTCAGTCAGTCAGTCATTTTCTACCGCTTATTCCATAGTGGGTCGCGGGGGAGCTGGTGCCTATCTCCAGCAGTCTATGGGCATATATTTTTTAAAAACCAAGACAAATATTACACAAGTGTTAAACAAGAATTGACCCTTTAAAGTTTGAGGGACTAGTTCAAATGTACCTGTTATCACGTTAATGCTAAACCAAATAAATGACAAAATGTCTGTAATTCTGGCTAATCTGAATGTTTTCAACTCTATAAATGGTGGTTGGTGGGTTTTATTAATTCCTAATAGTATGCCAAATGCTTTTCAGAAGGAATAAAATGTTACTATCTGAAAATGGAGCAAATATAAGTTTTGTTTTTCTTTATATATGTAAGCAGCATAAAGTTTCCCCCCACCAAAAAAAACAAACAAATTCACCATTATTTATTATAAACAACCTTCATAATACTATAGTATAGAAGTATAGCATTAGTCACAAAATTGGCAGACTTTGAAAATTCTAATTTGTCCTTTTTCACTTTTTATTTTGTTACAATAAATGGATAATTTTACATAATTTGCACATATTTAATAATAAAATGTTATTCTGGCTTAACCTAAGTAACAGGTGTTGAAAATAACATTAATTAAAACAGATTTTACCAAATTAAACAAAAACAAAAACAAATCTGAACTGCAGCTCTTTACAACTGGGAGCAGTCCCCTGAATAATGTAAAAGCAAGAGTACACTGAGGCATCATGCAGAAAAGAAGTGAAAATGTGTCACAGGTTTCTATTAAACACCACTTTCTGTCCCAAGTATTGGAGCAGAGTAGTTCATAATTTACATAATGCTGCATATTACATCAGTACAAAGTAGAACATGATCTATATATGTTTTATAAATAGCGTTATCTTTGCATTTTGTGTGTCTGAGAGACAGTGTGTTCCTCTCCAGGGTGTTAGATAACCAAGATAAGGCATCTAGTACCGCTGGGCTGCACTCTCTGTACCCATTTTTGATCACAGCAGCCAGATTTGGGCTGGCAAAGTCGGTGACAAGCCACAGGTCGGTGTGTGTTGAAGTGTAGAAGTGTGTGTGTTCTATACCCAGCTTTTTTTTGCATTTGAAGGTGTGAAGGAACACCTCAAAGGTCATCTGAGGAGGCATTGGAGCGTGCCGAGAGCCTGCCATCATACAGCTGCCACGCCAACTGGGCACAAACACATGCACAAAACCATACAGGCTCCCACGCTGACAACCAGGTTGCCGAAACCAAATGCACACAGAGATACAGGGACAGACCCACAGCAAAGAGCAAACACTTGTCACAAGCAGGTCACTCACTAAGACAGGCGAATGCGTCTCGCTACTCATTCACACTTGCAAGCTTTACTCTTGCAACCACTTCACACTTGTGCACCAGTGTGCATGAATGAGCACACACACACACACATGATGTGGTGCCCTTGGTTGCAATCTGTGTTTGTCTAAAGCCTTGGACTAAGGGAGTCAAACAGCTACAGAGATTTAATCAGTTAATCTCTCCAACAAACAAATGGCAAGGAAACCATAGAAACCACCGACCTTTTATTCAGAACCCAAACATCACCTAGAGCTCCTCAAATATTTGGAAATTTCTTGCTTTTAGCTTTTTTTTTTTTTTGGGGGGGGGGGGGGCTTCATATATATTCATATATCATTCACCATAACTCAAAAACTGCTTAATTTTAGGATTTATTATCTTAAAGATGAAGTGAAAGAAAAAACAGTTTAATTTACAGTTTAAGAGACTTAAGATGCACTCGTCAGGGGCCAGATTTTCAACTCGTCCCTGATTTCTTCCACTATGAATCCAGCTTGTTACTACAGTTTTTTTTTTGTTTTTTGTTTTTGTTTTTGTTTTTCAGTGACACCTGAAGCCTGTGAATAACCTTGGCATATTTATATTAATCTGTTATTTAAAAGCACTGCAGTATGGATGAGGTGTTTGTGCTGACATGCTTTAATTTCCTTCAAATATACTATTGGCCATTATGGCAAAAATATATTCACTTTGGTCTGATAATTGGTTCGTTCAGATGCAACTTTGCAAACCTAAATAATGCTTCCTTTTTTTTTTATCGAGAGAAGAGGACGTCTCCTGGCAACCCCCTCCAAACAAACAATGCTTGGTGAATCTTTATCTATTTGCACATGCTAACTACCGTTATGTAGATGTCAATATGTTATTCTGTGGATGCCACCTGTCACACCAATGTAGTTTTGTCACAAGACCATGTGAGTTGGTGCTAAAAAGTCACTTCAGCCTAATGCTACACATGTAATGGTCAGACGGTCAGTCAGTCATTTTCTACCGCTTATTCCATAGTGGGTCGCGGGGAAGCTGGTGCCTATCTCCAGAAGTCTATGGGCGAGAGGCGAGGTACACCCTGGACAGGTCGCCAGTCCATTGCAGGGCAACACACATACAACCATACACACACTCATTCATACCCCTAAGGGCAATTTATAGTGACTAATTAACCTAACTGGCATGCTATAGAACTGGAAGCTGGAGTACCTGGTGAGAACCCACGCATGCACAGGGAGAACATGCAAACTCCATGCAGAAAGACCCCTGGCCGGGAATCGAACCCAGGACCTTCTTGCTGCAAGGCAACAGTGCTACCAACTGCGCCACCGTGCAGCCCACTGGTCAGACGGTAAAGTCAAAAATACTCAGACAGCTTCTCTAGTCAAATGTTTTCTGCTTTAGACACAAAGAGAATAAAAACAATTCTACTGCAGTTTATTATCAGTAAAAAAGGCTGATAAAATTAGTGCTAAGAAACAAAACCTGCAGTTGCCTTGGTGGTCTTACTATTGTCTCTGCTAGAGCTGTCGTTTTTAGATGAGGAATGAAATATATTGGTCCTTCTTGCTTAACTCTCTGTTGCTGCTTCCCTTAAATCGACTTTTGGTGTGTGAAGAAAATTTGGCCTTCCTACCAGCGTTTACCACCCACGTTCCTGCAATGATGATCTTTGAAGCAAAAGTGTTAACTACATCCAATTTTTTTTGGTTTTATGATTACCATGACAGATCTACAGACCGTGCCAGTACAGATACTAGATCAGCATCTATATATGGTTGTGTTTTACTGAAATACTATATATTCTCTTTAATTTTTAAGTTTCTTAAGGCCCATATGATTTTTAATTCTGATTCTTTTTTTAAATTCTGATTCTTAATATCTCAGACATGTAAAAAACTGCACTTTCTTAACATAACTGTACTGTTAGAAAAAGGGGGAAGCAGCTGTTGCCACCCCTACTGGTTGAAGATGTCCCATCAGAAAATAATTGTGTTGTTAGTACTTCATAACCCCAAAAATGAGTCAAGGGTCCAACAAGACTTAAAAACCACCTATACCTTATCTTTGTGTAAATGGTTAAATCAGCCCTGTTGAATCTTTCAAAGCAGCACAGCAAGAGGAAAGCGGCCAAAACGGAGTGTGCAGGAACTCTTTAATTTGTTATAGGGCTGACGGGGAGTGAAATCAATGATTCAACTATCTTATCTTGCCCTGTGATACGCATCTTGTAAATACATTCTCATTTTCTCATCCCCCTCCCCCCTCCATGCAGCTCCCCTCTCAATCTCTTTGGCACTTTGCTGTTATCACGGCGATCAATAGCAAGGTGATTATTATTCTTCTAGCACAGCCCACACGTACACACACGCTGACCTCCCTCATCAAGTAACTAAGAAACACACGAGGACACATAAACAAAGCACACACTTGCAAAGCAGATACACAATGAGGGGCTGCGAGGTATGGTGCTGATAACCTGCAGTTACAAGGTTAATGTGTGGTACTACACATGCTCCATGTCAAGCAAGAACATTACTGTTCCACCACTCCCACTTCATTATGTGCAGAGGTGAAAAACACTTTATTCTGCTCGCGAACAATGGACTTTAGGTAAAATGTCATACATAGACGAGAACATTCCAGAGTATACAACCAGAACATTAATGAATGGAACAATTTAACTAAAAGCACAGAGAGAATACACTTCCAGTACGAATTTAAGATGGTACTTTCCAGCCATAATTATAATAAATGGCCTGTAATGGTTTAGCGCTTTATCTAGTCCAAGGAATCCAAAGGGCTTCAATTAGTCATCCATCCATTCATACACACATTCACACACTGACAGTGGTAAGCTACATTGTGGCCACAGCTGCCAGACTGAAAGAAGTAAGACTGCCATACAATCATCGCCACTGGACCATCTGACCACCATCACCAGGCAAGGCGGGTGAAGTGTCTTGCCTGAGGACACAACGTGTGAGACAAACAGAGCAGGGGTTTGAACCAGCAACCCACCGGTTACCGGACAGACTACCACTAAAGCCACAGTGAACAAATGAAACAAATCTTCTTCTACTTCCTTAGGCTCTTCCCTTCCAGGGGTTTCCACAACAGAAACAGATAGTTTCTGAACTGAAACTATCTGTGTAGTTATGCTGCTATAGGCTTAGGCTGCTGGAGGACATAATGACCACTTTCACCCTCTTCGCTACATTCTCACACTACTCTCCAATTTTGCATTATTTGCTGTTATTTCAGCTTTTAACCTTGTTCTCTCTTTTCTCTTCCTAGAAGCTACACCTGGCCTGGCTCTGTGTCTGCCTGTGACACCTTTCTGGAGAGGGGAATCGACCGAGCTTCTGCTGGCAACAACTTAATGCTCACCCTCTACCGATGATCCACATGGCCCTGTCTTTTAGTGTTTAACCCTTTCTCTCTCCTAGACATGGAAATTGACTGAGCTTCTACTGTAACTAATTATATGTGCTCTCTTTCAGACTCTAACCTTGAAAATTGGCTCAGAGTTTATCTGTTCTTTCTTTCTAGGTGAAACGACTAAAGGAGCTACATCCATTAACATTTACTTTTCCTTCCCATAGAAAGTACTCCTGGATCAGTGCTTCTTTGTTCTTTTTGTGTCTCTGCTCTGTTCTCTCAAACCCCCAGTCGGTCGTGGCAGATGGCCGCTCACACTGAGCCTGGTTCTGCTGGAGGTTTCTTCCTGTTAAAAGGGAGTTTTTCCTCTCCACTGTCGCTACCTGCATGCTCAGTATGAGGGATTGCTGCAAAGTCAACGCCAATGACTGTCCACTGTCTCTACATGCTCATCCGGGAGGGGGGAATGCTGCAAGTCACTGACTGGATGCAATTTGCTGGGTTTCCTTAGATAGAAAAACTTTTTATCCAATTTGAATAAAAAGCTAACTCCGACTGCACTGTTCAATGGTTAGGATTAATTGGAATGTATGTACCTGACTGTTGTGAAGTGCCTTGAGACAACATGTGTTGTGAATTGGCGCTATATAAATAAAACTGAATTGAATTGAATTGAGTCATCGGTCTCCAGCTAACCCTATCTTCTGCATCTTCTTCTCTCACATCAATTACCTCCATGTCCTCTTTCACTCCATCCATAAATCTCCTCTTCCGTCTTTCTCTAGGCCTCCTGCCTGGCAGTTCCAGCCTCAGCATCCTTCTACTGATGTACTCAGTATCCCTCCACTTTACACATCCAAACCATCTCAGCCTGGCCTCTCTGGCTTTTTTTCCAACACATCTAGAGTAACTTTAGCTCTCCCTCTGATGTACTGATTCTTGATCCTATCCATCCTCGTCATTCCCAAAAACAACCTTCTCTAGCTTTTTCTATCATAGTCCCAACATTCAAAGTCCCTACTGTCAGCCCTAGACTTTATCCAGGCTTAGGACTGGCCCAAATAGGTCAAATGACACTATCCCCCTTTGATAGTGAGCACAGGCTCACCAGAATTGGACAATACAAGATTGGAAAAACGATGCCTGGTCTGATAAGTCTCGATTTCTGCTGCGACATTCAGATGGTAGGGTCAGAATTTGGCGTCAACAGCATGAAAGCATGGCTCCATCCTGCCTTTTAACAACGGTTCAGGCTGGTGGTGGTGGTGTAATGGTGTGGGGGATATTTTCTTGGCACACTTTGGGCCCCTTAGTACCAATTGAGCATCGTGTCAATGCCACAGCCTACCTGAGTATTGTTGCAGACCATGTCCATCCCTTTATGACCACAGTGTACCCATCTTTGATGGTTACATCCAGCAGGATAACGCACCATGTCATAAAGTACGAATCATCTCAGACTGGTTTCTTGAACATGACAATGAGTTCACTGTACTCAAATGGCCTCCACAGTCACCAGATCTCAATCCAATAGAGCACCTTTGGGATGTGGTGGAACGGGAGATTCACATCATGGATGTGCAGCCGACAAATCTGCAGCATCTGCATGATGCTATCATGTCAATATGGACCAAACTCTCTGAGGAATGTTTCCAGTACCTTGTTGAATCTATGCCACGAAGGATTAAGGCAGTTCTGAAGGCAAAAGCGTGCCCAACCCAGTACTAGCAAGGTGTACCTAATAAAGTGGCCAGTGAGTGTTTGTTAACAAATTAAGTTATGGGTAAAAAATTGGAAGGACACAAGGAATCAGTCTTGAACATACTTTCAGAAATATGTTCGATAAAATTAAATCCAACTAAAAAAACTGCAGTGGGTTTGTATTAGCATCTTATGTAATATGATATATATGACACGATCTTATAGATTAGCACAGTTAGCATAGCAAAAGCAGTCTAGTGTTTATTTCCCATTGGATAAGCAGACCCTTACTTTAACTAAGAGAGTTTAAAAAGATTATCAGCATTTCTAAATCTAACATACCTCATGTCAGAAAGGACTGGACTCTTCAAAAGGACAGCAGGGAGCAACTTTGCATCAATAGGGTCAGTGTTCCTGTTAACTGGGAGGCCGGAACAAACAAACAGCAAACATGCCTTTTTTCTCTCTTGCTTTATTTTCATTTAACCATTAATATCCCTTGAGATACAATCATTCTTCTGCTAGGGAAGATGAGCGTCAGCTGTTTCATACATAAGTGCATAAACTAACAACACAAAACTAAAAGAGTCTTTTGTATTTTTTCTATAAGCTTCTTATGCCTTTTGTGTTTCATAATTTTAAACACCTCAGTAATACTAAGAACATCCAAGTATTTTTCTCCTCAGTAACAACTTCTACACTAAAGAAAGTTGTTGTCAGTTTAACATTAAGGGTTAAATATAATCAGTTTTTTTGCTTCTGGAGAGTATTAGCAGCAACCTGGATATCAAAACAACATTTATGGGCACAAGTAAAATGTGTGCACTTTAAAAAGTATTTAAAGAATAGTAGAAATATCTGTACTACCACATTTTTGTTTTTTTTAGGAATTTTGCTTTAAATCAGCCTGATTTATCTAAAATAATGCAGATGCAAAAAGATATAGACACATCTCTGTTTTTAAACAAAAAGGCGTAAAAATGTAATGATTCTAAATGCCTTTTGATGCAGACATAAATAATTCTGCATTTATTTTGGGTGGTTTAAAGCAGTCTCTCATGGCTCATTTTCCACATCTAATCTAAACAAAATGTTTAACAGCTGTAAAAAGGCTTAAAAAATAAAGACGTATTTAAATCATGCAGGTTTAATGTGACGCTAAGAAAAACAATGGTCTAAGGGGGTGAGAGCTAAAACTGAATCAGAGAACTGTAGTAGTGCGTTTCAGTTTCTCTTTATTGCTGCAAACATCAGCCATAAAAACAGTTAAAAGCAATGCACTGTTCTTAAATTGTAATAGATATATTTATCTTCCAAACTCAATAAGTAGTGGTTTTAAATAATCATGATTTCAGTACAGACCAAACTAATCGTGAATATAAATGTTTTCCCATAATCAAGCACCCATATGTTATGTCATATCTTTAAAACCAGGGAAATTTATTATGAAAGAGTAATTTAAATTTCCTAACAATTACTTCTGGATGTGCAATTTTTAAATGTACTCAACTTAAAGGTTGGATTTTTCAACCTTTTTTAATGTGAGATTATGCTAATGCAATGAAAATGTGTTTTTTATTTATGGGCTTTTTACACGCCTTGACCAGTGGTGTCAATAATTGTGAAGGGTACTGTGATGAAGAAAGTGAAATATTATGATAACACCAATACATCTGAAAGCCAGAAAGATAATGTTTTCCCCACACAGCAATAATACTGCAAAACTCTTATTCCAACTGTTTAATGTATTATATTAGCTAAATAATAGATTTGTCTGAGTCTGACATGTATTTATTTGTTAGGAGTCTTTGATAGTTTTACACTTTTGCACATTGTGATTTTACCACACATTCTTTGTTTGAAATTTTTCACTGTTTTCCTTTGGAAGTCTGGACAGACCTGAAGTGACAATCAAAATACTTAGATTGAACTTTAACTAGTTTGTAGCAAAATAAAGTAGTTCTTGAGTTCTCAGTAACTGGTGGCTTAAACTGAAAAAAGTGTCAAACAAAGCATAATGAGGTAGAATTAAACACATTTGCTAGCATAAGCAATACTGATGAATTACAGAGAAAGTTGTTCTAAAACATGTTCAGCATGATGAGTATAATTAAGCACATACTTCTGTGTACAGTGCTGAAACATCTTGTAAAACCATGTAAATACCCACTGAAACCATTAAGCTCTGAGAGTTTAACTTACACGACACTTACATGACTCATTTCTGTCAGATTTAAAAATATCCTGCTCAAACATCCTACTGGCTTTAAGTCAGGTGCAAGCAGACAGAAAACAGGCCTTAACACTGATTGGCAAGGAATTATAATTATTATGTTCTGAGATTTCTACCAACAGGGCCACTAAACCAATGTGATGTTTCATTCGGTAAATGGAGCAAATTCCAAACTTTTAAAAGAAACAGCTGATATAAAGAAATAGCAATAGACCATTTTTTTTAAAATATAGTAACCTGTCTTTTCCTTAAACAATACATAGTTAAAGTATTGGAAATGAAGTAACAGAACCAGATGTATAATGCTTTTTTAGACATTTATATTTTCAGACCAGCCTCTGGAAATGGAGCTTACCTCATAGTGCGAAGATCCCAACCTCGAATGGTTGTGTCATTTGCCGTGGCAAGCTGGCTGCAGTTGTGGTGGGGGCTCCATTTGCCAGAGATGAACTTCAGCTGACCTTTACCTTCAAGGGTGGCAGTGCTGGAAACCTGCACCATACCAGAAGACCTTTATGAACTTGTCAGAGCATACATGAGGGTTTCATTTAAATACTTGTGACAAGTTCAGTAAGAACAGAGCATTCAATCAGAATATTAAACACATGGAGCTTTCTCCGTAGGCCTTACTCAAGATTAAAATATATTCCTGTGGAACAATTTTAGGTTTTACTCATGGAGGCTGTATTTCATTTTTGGTTGGCGGTACTAAAGGCAAAACAATGTCTCTGGTATTAAGGTATATAAAGTTTGTCATTCATTTCCTAAAGTTTAAAATCCTTTAATGAGATGCAAGGGAAAGTTCTGACGAGCCAGGAGTTTTCTCCCTCCTTCACCTGTATCTGATGCGCATTGCTCTTGCCTACAAGAAATCAAAAGTTGCCTGTTTAGAAAGGCACAGCTTGGAAACTAAAAGAGCGACACCCATCTCTGTTATTAAAGCAAAAAAGTACAGTGGGAAGCTAAGGTTTACTGATAAAGCTAAGAGTAATGTAGATTTTTAAAAAATTATATACAAAATCTATTATTTATTGGTTTTATGCATTATTCTAATTTCCTAATTTCCAAATTTGGGTTTTTTAGTATCTGTAACCCATAAACATCAAAAACTACATCAACCTCTGTAAAGCAGTGGATTTCAGGCTAGCGACCAGAGCAGACAGCTTGAGTAATTAACAATCAAAAGTCACTTCATTTGACTCCCAGTCACTCTATAACCTAATAATTATGGTATTTTTACTCACCGCTTTCATATTGTTAGAATCTAAAACCAGCACATTCTTATTTGCCACTTTGGTATTTTGAAAGTTACCAGCAACGAGTGGATTTAATAAAGCACTATTGAAACTTCACGCCCCCACTCGGTAGCAGATTTTCAATCATCTTAATTTATTTTACTGTAAATAGGAACAGGATTCACATAATTATTGCCCTTTTTTCCCAATAAGAAGCAACACCAGCAAATAAGACCCTATGTTGACCAGAAAAGGTTTTACTTGCAAGCACCGAGTAAAAATTTGTTCTGATTTTTTATATTAAAAAGTTGACTTCTTTTTACAAGAAAATACCTTAGTCATTGACCATTGCTTATGTTATGAAATATGCATATTCTTTATCTTTAGTTATCTCTGCACTTATTTAAAACAGAACCTCTCTATTTATTTCATTATGGCTTTTTTATCACTTACATCTTTCACTAATCATAGTTTATTTATAAAGCTGTACAATTTCAATAAGCTTGGTGGGGAATCCTCTTTTATTTTGTACTTCATATTTACACCCTTAATTTAGTATTTGAATTATGCACTTTTAGTAGCATTGGCCTTTTTCCAAAGACCTTCCCTTTGAAAGCTTCCACCCTCCAAGCAGAAAGCTCAACTCAGTTGAACTGGATACTCGAGGACATCCAGCATGTTCTTTTGTGTTTTCTAGGTGGTATTCCTTTTCTTTTTTTCAAGGTGATCCTGTGCGCTCTGGAAAAGGCTCTAACACAGGTTAGCTCATTATTCTTTTTTCCATTCTGTGACTTATATCCAAGTTCAAGTCTCAAAAAAAACACTTTGAAAAGTTTTGCTACCATAATTTTGCTTGAGAGTAGAGATGGTTTTGGTTACAAAGGACACAGAAGGTTTGAGGTTGTTCGCAGTGAAAAAACTGATATTCTTCCTCAAGGTTTAGAAGGGATTTAGTTACCTTTTGACAAACCTCCAGTGGCTTTTAATTGGTCTTTCAGAGAATTAAGATGTGTGGTAGGTGGAGGCTACACTGTAGGAAATTTTAGTTTACCAATAAAGTTTCCTCTAAATTTGTTTAACGTGATTTAATCTGTCTTTTTTGCTTTCCTGGAGGTGATTTACACACAATATCATTCAGTTTGGAAAATATTTGGTGAGCACTGAGAACATTTAAGACACATTAGTGTTGAATGTTGGATCAAAGCTGTGTAGGCTGGTTGAAGATCATTGATATATTGGTATGCCTTTCATTTTACAGAACGTCGCTGGCTGCAAACATTAAGGAATACAGTGAGGCCTGTTTAAACTGGAACATTTAAGGCTTCTCAAACAAGACAACATGATTGTCCCTGGATATTTTTTTTCAGCTATATTTCAAATGAAAACAATGACAATCAATTTATTCAAATCAAAATGCTTCAAGCCCTTTGAGTTATAAAGTAAATGGCTTCATAGGGCGTTCCTTGAAGAATGGAATCCAATTAATGTAGCAGGCTGGCTTTGGATATTATATTTTCCGAAAACCCGTGATGCATCTAACAATTCCAAAAAGCAGGAGCATGCTGCTCCATTTCTCTCTGCTCCCCAACTATCTGCAGTTTTTATCATCCTCTTTCTCCATCTCCTATTTCTCCAGCCCTCCCTACTTCTCTCCCATTTCTGTCTGCTGGAGCAAAGATCATCGATCGGTCCGTCACCACACTGTTCCCTGGTACATTCTCATTATTTCAGCTAGGGAGGACAGAGGGGGGAGACCGTGAGAGGCCCATGGAGAAGCAGCATGAGAAGGGAGAGGAGGGGAATAAAGCAAGAAAGATTAAAGGAAGAAGAATGGACAAGGTAGAGGAGCAGAAAAGAGGAAATAGTAGATATTTGTCAGTTGTTAAGTTGGACTGTGCTGGGTTTCCTAGATTAAAAATTGAAAACTGCATACTTTTCCAGGCTCAGATGTTTTGATTTCTCAGTCAAACATAAAACTTAAATTTACTGAAATTATAGGCAGAATACCCTTCGTTTTAGTGTTTATCTATCTATTTATTTATTTATAAGCCTTGCAAACTGATGTGGAATGCATTTTTTTCCACATGAGGCATTTACGTGAGCTGTCGGCATCGTAAGGCACCCCATATTCCCTGGCGGCACTTTATAAATTACAATTTTGCTCACCAGGCTAGCCCGCAAAATGACGACATGAAAAGTTGGGAGAAATTGCCAGAGTCCTATTTGGGATTTTTTCGAGTATGACTGCAAAAGAGAATAATAAACGAGTAATAAAATAAGTGGAATACTTCTCAAGAGGAAAAGTTGCAAGTACCTTGACAAGGTAGCTTCTCTGAGTAGCTGCCCCAAAAGAGAAGCCACATCACAACCAGGTAGCACCGGGAAAGAAACAACCATAATGTAGAGCTTGCACCATGGACCAAGCCGCTGGCCAGCTAATATACAGAGCATTGCAAGCTGGAGGATGCGTTGGTACATATATGTTTCTTGAGACTGGTACGTCCACATGGCTATGTGATTGAGATTAAGTTTACTTTATATTGCGTAGTATTATATTAGTTAAAATTATTATGTTCACGTGTGTCCTTAGTCTATTTACAGCAGCTAAATAGCTGCAGTATTACACACATTTCACACTTAAGGCTGCACTATTGTGCACTGTTTTGTGGACAGTTCAACAATTATTCATATATTTAAATAAAATATGTATTTATATAAAAAGGTATCTTTTGTTGAGTCTTCATTAACCAATACACACACTACCGGTCAAAAGTTTGAGATACACTTTCTCACTTGGGCCTCTTTATTTTCATGACTATTTACATGAATAAACTATGAATAAACATACATGGAATTATGTAGTCAACAAAAAGTGTGAAATAACTCTAAACATTTTAATATTTTAGATTTTTCAAAACAGCCAGCCTTTGCTCTTATGACTTTTTTCCAAAGAGTTTGAAAGAACTTCCCAGAGGTTCAATGAGAGACTTCCAAAGGTTAATATTTCAGTCATCACAGCAAAGGGTGGCTACTTTAAGGAATCTAAAAAATAAAACATATTTAAAGTTCTTTTGCAATTTTTGGTTTGCTACAGAATTGCATATGTGTTCATTCACAGTTTGATGCCTTCAGTAAGAATCTACATGCAATGTAAATCGTCATAAATATAAAGAAAACCAATTAAATGAGAAAGTGTGTATAAAACCTTTGACCGGTAGTGTACATACAGTCATATTCAATAAATTAAAATATCATTGAAAAGTTAATTTATTTCAGTAACTCAATTCACTAAGTAAAACATTATAAAGACCATTTACACATAGACTGATGTTTTAAAGCCTGTATTTCTGTTAATTATGATAATTTCCGACTTACAGCTAATGAAATCAATACATGTACAGGTCCGTCTCAAAAAATTAGCATATTGTGATAAAGTTCATTATTTTCCATAATGTCATGATGAAAATGTAACATTCATATATTTTAGATTCATTGCACACTAACTGAAATATTTCAGGTCTTTTATTGTCTTAATACGGATGATTTTGGCATACAGCTCATGAAAACCCAAAATTCCTATCTCACAAAATTAGCATATCATTAAAAGGGTCTCTAAACGAGCTATGAACCTAATCATCTGAATCAACGAGTTAACTCTAAACACCTGCAAAAGATTCCTGAGACCTTTAAAACTCCCAGCCTGGTTCATCACTCAAAACCCCAATCATGGGTAAGACTGCCGACCTGATTGCTGTCCAGAAGGCCACTATTGACACCCTCAAGCAAGAGGGTAAGACACAGAAAGAAATTTCTGAACGAATAGGCTGTTCCCAGAGTGCTGTATCAAGGCACCTCAGTGGGAAGTCTGTGGGAAGGAAAAAGTGTGGCAGAAAACGCTGCACAACGAGAAGAGGTGACCGGACCCTGAGGAAGATTGTGGAGAAGGGCCGATTCCAGACCTTGGGGGACCTGCGGAAGCAGTGGACTGAGTCTGGAGTAGAAACATCCAGAGCCACCGTGCACAGGCGTTTGCAGGAAATGGGCTACAGGTGCCGCATTCCCCAGGTCAAGCCACTTTTGAACCAGAAACAGCGGCAGAAGCGCCTGACCTGGGCTACAGAGAAGCAGCACTGGACTGTTGCTCAGTGGTCCAAAGTACTTTTTTCGGATGAAAGCAAATTCTGCATGTCATTCGGAAATCAAGGTGCCAGAGTCTGGAGGAAGACTGGGGAGAAGGAAATGCCAAAATGTCAGAAGTCCAGTGTCAAGTACCCACAGTCAGTGATGGTCTGGGGTGCCGTGTCAGCTGCTGGTGTTGGTCCACTGTGTTTTATCAAGGGCAGGGTCAATGCAGCTAGCTATCAGGAGATTTTGGAGCATTTCATGCTTCCATCTGCTGAAAAGCTTTATGGAGATGAAGATTTCATTTTTCAGCATGACCTGGCACCTGCTCACAGTGCCAAAACCACTGGTAAATGGTTTACTGACCATGGTATCACTGTGCTCAATTGGCCTACCAACTCTCCTGACCTGAACCCCATAGAGAATCTGTGGGATATTGTGAAGAGAACGTTGAGAGACTCAAGACCCAACACTCTGGATGAGCTAAAGGCCGCTATCGAAGCATCCTGGGCCTCCATAAGACCTCAGCAGTGCCACAGGCTGATTGCCTCCATGCCACGCCGCATTGAAGCAGTCATTTCTGCCAAAGGATTCCCGACCAAGTATTGAGTGCATAACTGTACATGATTATTTGAAGGTTGACGTTTTTTGTATTAAAAACACTTTTCTTTTATTGGTCGGATGAAATATGCTAATTTTGTGAGATAGGAATTTTGGGTTTTCATGAGCTGTATGCCAAAATCATCTGTATTAAAACAATAAAAGACCTGAAATATTTCAGTTAGTGTGCAATGAATCTAAAATATATGAATGTTAAATTTTCATCATTACATTATAGAAAATAATGAACTTTATCACAATATGCTAATTTTTTGAGAAGGACCTGTAAGTTTAGAATGTTACATCAGACCAATAAAAAAGTTTTTTAATGTAGAAATGTGAGCTTGAGAAAAAGTATGCTTAATACCTGTTTAAAAGGTAGTTATTTTCAAAAGGTACTCTATTGTAATCTGACAAACCAGTCTCATTATAAAGCATATTCTAATTTACTAAATATGACATAATTTAATAAATATGATACTCTGGCCTTTTTGAATCCTGCACCTTAAAATGAACCCAAGTATGAAACAATAAAAGTAGTACTTAAATGAATAAAGAATAAACTAAAACTAAGCATTATTAAAACAATGATAACTAATAAAAACTAGCAAACCCACTCTAAAAACTAATTAAAACTAACTGAATTATTAAAAAAAATGTCACAATGAAATTAAACTAAACAAAACTATTGGGTGGGGTGGATGGATGGATGGATGGATCCCAGGACTGTGTAGGGACCCTGTAAGTCGAGTGCAGGAATAACATGCTTAATGTATAATCTGCAGTGAAATATTATCCACCCAAAATTTTGGGTGTACATTTGGGACACTAATCAAAGTATGGTACATTTTATTTATTCCAGTGGGTCTGTATAAAAGAAATTGCCACACATTTCAAAAGAAAAAGTAACATGGAGTACTGTTAATAGGTCTGTAAATCCCACTGTCCGACATTAAAAATGTGCTTTCAAACCAAAACTTAATGTTGATTTTAATCCTGAGCTTTTCACAATTACAATACCACCCACTGGTGGCCCGAAAAAAATATCTCTTTTTACTTTAGTTTAAAATATTATTTCTTTCATGTTTATAAAGCCTTCTTTTTAAGAGAGAGCAATAAATGCTGTTTAGCTAATCTAGTAATTACCAATGGGTCCAATTCCAAGGACAAACCAGCTTTAAGTTTGCTTTGAGCAGAAACATCTATAAATATGATTTTAAGGTGTCAAAGGACACATGCAAAGACATATCTAAATGCCATTGCACAATGTAACTTAAAGAAAGACAGGGTCTGTATCCTGCAGAGAAGTAGGAGCTTTCTACATCTCCTTGGAGACCAGGATTTTCCTAAAAAATCAGTGACAAAACTTCTGCAGAAATCTTGCTTCATTAATGGTTCAACAGGAAAGCTGGATCTTCGTGCATCCCAGCTTCCCAGCTTTATTAGTGCGCTAACCAAATTAGGGGCCCTAACAAGGCAGTACACACAACACTAGGGGACGCATTCATTTAGGAGGCAAGCAGCTCTAATGCAGAGCTTTCTATCAAATCACCATGCAGTCATGTTTTCTTCACACTCCGACAGTTTAGTGTGTGCGCATTAGTTTGTATGAGAGCAGATGTGAGGGACAAGGTGTGTAGGTGTCTTCAATTCCACTAGCATTATCTAACTGATCAGCGCTGCAAACACACATGTGCACAGAAACAATGCACACTGGCATGCCTAAACCCACAATCCTCTCTTATAAATGCATACACACACCCACATCCAACTCACAGAACCACTAATCCAGGCTAGGCCCAAGAGAGAGAGAGAGAAAGAGAGGCGCGCGCGCACACACACACACGTCCATGCTGCGCTGGACATGACTAGAGATGAACACATCACCCTCTGACAGACTGAAGAGGAGAGGAGAGTGGGATGAAAAAGGAAGCAAGGAGGGAGGGAGGTAAGAAGATTAGCATTCTCATCAGCAGTGGAGGAATTCGTCTTGGCTGCCTAGCTCTCCCTCCTTTTTACACTCCCCTTCTCATCAAGGGCGCACTCTTTCCTTATCCCAGCTCAGTCTTCCTCCCTCCTTATTTTTATTTTTGCAATCAGTAAGATCCTTTACAGACACCTTTTTCCTCCTTCCCTTTCATCATATTTCTTCCATGCACATTCAAGCCCATGAATCCCCATTTACCTCAAAGCAGGAATAGTAATTGTTCTATTCAGTGTCTGTTTCACAGACGTGGATCACCTCCATAGGTTTAAATGCTGCATTTACATCCACAGTGCTTTGCATATTATTACTAAATCTTCACATTTTGTCACCTTAGAGCCACATTGTTTGATGTAGTTTACGGGATTTCATGTACCAGAACAACTCAAAATCACTAATAATTGTAGGATAGAGGGAAAAATCATACATGATTTCCCCTGAAAAGTGCAGTGTGCCTTTGCGTTCATCTCCCCCGAGTCAGTTCTATGTTTAAACACCTTTTGTTGCAATTACATCTACAAGTAATTTGGGATATGCCTCCACCAGCTGTGCACATTCAGACTGAAGGATTTGCCCATTTTCCTTTGCAAGGATGGAGTGTCAGATAGAGTTCAGTGAGTGTCTGTCAATTTTTGATATCAGTTATCCATTGGATTTCGTTCTGGACTTTGACTAGGCCATCCTAACACATGAATATAAGATGAGCCAAGTAACTTCTATTGTAGCTCTGGCTGTATGTTTAGGGTTGTTGTTTTCTGGAAAAACAAAAACTAGTTTTCTGCCATGCATGTTGTGTATTTAGCTCAATCTATGTTCCCATCAACTCCTACCAGCTTCCCTGTCCCTTTTGAGCATGGTGATGGGGTGTTTAGGTTGATGTGCAGTGTTAAGTTTTCTTTCCCATATCTCATTTTGCTTATATGCAAAAAAAATAAAATTCTGGTCTACTCTTGATTAGACTTTGTTGTTCCACATGCTTGCTATGACCTCTACATGGCTCCTGACCAAGTGGAAAAGACTTCTAATGGCTTTCTTTCAACTGCCTTTTTATTCATATTTGTGTAGTGCATAACTTACAGTTGGCCTGTCAACAGTTTCTCCCAGCTGAGCCATGGACATTTGCACCACATCAATACTTACCATGAACCCCTTGCTCCTCTGTTTAATGTGCTCCTTGTCCAGCCTGTCAATTTAGGTGGATGGTCAAGTCTTGGTAGATTTATGAAAGATGGATTGAACAGTGCTCTGCAAGATGTCAACATGACCTGTTTGGTGTGCTTCTTTGTCTTCATGATGTTGTTTGTTTGCTGTACTAAGATGAAATTACACACAGACAGACTCCATTTACTAATTAGGTGTCTTTTGAAGGCAATTGGCTGCACTAAATTTCTCTTAATGGTATCTGAGTAAAGGAGTTTAAAGACAACTGCAATCCACAATTTTCAGATTTTTATTTGAAAAAAAGAAAAGCCCATATCACTTTCTTTCCACTTTAAAATTATGAACTTATAAACTATTTTAGTATCAAGGGAAAGAAAACAAATAAAACCTTTATAAAGGGTTAAAATCAAGAGGCTTGTAATATTTATTCAGAAGTTCTAAATGTATTAATTTTGTCATCTTTTGTCAGTTCAAAACCCACCCAAATTCAAGATTTTTGAAAAGGTAGTAACATCCCATTTAAAGAGCAATTGCAACAATTTTTTTTATAAATTAAACAGATCAGGTGTTTTGTTCTCCCCCTGGATCCATCATCCTTCTTTGCACCCATTTCAGGAAACAGATGTGCCAAGTCATTTTTTTCGCCAGCCATCAGCAATGAGATTTAGGAAGCCGAGCTGCAAATTAAACTGATTTAGGAACTCGTTCTGTCCATCTGCTTTCAGCATATTAAATATTGACAAATGAGGTTAGTGACTGAGTAACTGTTCGTCCCTGGGGAATTTTAGCATGGTGGTGCTTGTTGATGTTGTTTTAAATGCTCCGAATGTTGCTGTGGCTTTTCCTTAGGAGAACATAAAATACATTCAATTACAATCTAGTTATCCTTTTCTTTTTGGAACTTGTTAAATTGATCACAGCCTGGGAGGCACCACAGAGCCATGTCATTATACCACCCTGAATATACAGTTTGAAAATTCATCTAGTGGCTATTAATACTGGGTACTGTTTGTTTCAACCCAGCCATTGAGGAGGAGTGGACCAACATTCCACAGGCCGTAATCAACAACCTGATCAACTCTATCCGAATGAGATGTGTTGCACTGTGTGAGGTAAATGGTGGTCACACCAGATACTGACTGGTTTTGAGACCCCCCAATGAAGCAAAACAGCACATTTCAGAGTGGCCTTTTCTTGTGGCCAGCCTAAGGCACACCTGTGCAATAATCATGCTGTCTAATCAGCATCTTGATATGCCACACCTGCGAGGTGGGATGGATTGTCTTGGCAAAGGAGAAGTGCTCACTATCACAGATTTAGACAGATTTGTGAACAATATTTCAGAGAAATGGTTATTTTGTGTATGTAGAACATGTTTCACATCTTTAAGTGCAGCTCATAAAAAATGGGAGCAAAAACTAAAGTGTTGCGTTTATATTTTTGTTCAGTGTTCTAGGAGATATCTACTGGCTGCCCACCTAAACTGACTGGCAGGGCAAGGAGAGCATCAATCAGAGAAGCAGCTAAGAGACCAAGGGTAACTCTGGAGGGATCTGCAGAGATCCAAGGCTCAGGCGGGAGAATCTGTCGACAGGAAAACTATAAGTTTTGCAGACTACAAATTTTGTCTTTATAGGAAAGTGATAAGGGGTAACACATTATAGCAGGACAATAACAAACCAAACAGCAAGAGCTACAATGGAACAGTCTAGAGCAAGGCATGCTCATGTCATAGTTGACTAAGTCAAAGTCCAAACATAAATCAATTTGAGAATTTGAGGAAACTCTCTCGATGCAACCTGATGGAGCTTGAGCTATTTTGCAAAACATAAGACGGTGGAGATATTATACAAAAGAGATTCAGCTGTAATTGTAGCAAAAGGTGGTTCTTCAAAAGACTGACTTTAGGGGGGACTGAATACAAATGTACATCCCACTTTTTCAGATTTTAAATTGTAAAAGCTTTTTAAAAAACAACAATCACTTTCCTTCCACTTCACAGTTATACACTAGTTTGTGTTGCTCTAGCACCTAAAGGGCAGAACATAGTCGGGAATACTGTGAGCAGCGCGGACTCTCAACGCAATGTCAGCAGACGTTTGAGGTTTCATAGTAGAGCGTTTCCTATATTTCTGGTGACAAATTCCTAAATTTCCCACACTTTCTTCCATGGCGTCATCGGATGGGGAGGCAGAGCTAAATTGATGTGTAATTTTGGAAAAACTAGGGAGGAAGGAAGGGAATACACCTGCGGTGATGCGGCGCGTACTCGCGACTGGTTGCTCGCAGCGGTGTGTCACATATAAAACAAATTGATGGGAAGTATTTTTCCCACCGAGCAGTTTATTGTGTGACACCGCACACGCAGTCATAAAAACTGAGCTTTGCGCGGACATGTCCAGTGTTATTGTGACACGTAATGTGTTATTTTTGGCTACAATAATGAGTCGTATCTCATGACGACAGATGTTTTACAGGCACCAAAGAAACCTTTTAAAGGCACAGAACATTTTAAGTTGTGCTATGTTCATTTGTTTGATCCCAAACTTACCAGACCTTTTAATGACGCTGTTCTTTCCTTTCTGTTTATTACAAAGACATTTGACAAGTTAAGACACTCTAGAATATTGAAGGAGGACTTGTATTTACAGGCCAACACTAGAGGACGATAGTGAGCTACATGATTAGACAAGCAGACGACAGGTTTCCTCGTATTAAAGACATGTCAAGTTAACCAGAATTATGTAATTTGTTGATTGTGTTGCTGGAACACATTACTTTATTTAAAATCATGGAAGATGCTTGCACAGATGTCTAATTGTTTATAACAGACACAATGATGGTTAAGAAGGAAATATAAGGGAAATAAATTGTGAAACATTTCTCACTGGGATGCTTATTCATCTAATTAATTTTCTAAGATATGTTGAAAATGGAAATAAACATTGTCAGTTTGGAGCCTAATAACATTTCAAATAATAATATATAATTAAATGATATGTTTTATTAGTGACAACAGCAGTTCATTGTTCATATCAGCTAGTGTTAATGTTAAGAATTACCACCACTGGAATCAATGTAAACACAAATTATTCTATTTGGATTCCAGTTTGTTTTGAAAAGTGAATATTCTTTTTTCTAATATGTATCTGTTATAAAACCCAGAGTGTTTACTGTGCAGATTTTTTTAACTAAACACATTTAAGAAAAGGTTAAAAAAAATATGTTTTTTAAGTTTGGAACACAAATCAAAGTAGAACAGGAGATGTAAAAAAACAAGCTTTTCTTTCTGTATTTTTTTATAGTGAAATGACCCAAAACTCAACATAAATAGCCCTGACAAATATTCTGACAGAGTGAGAGGTCATGGCCTTCCATTTATCTGAACTCCAACAGACTTTCAGACTGACTTGTACTTGTGTGTGAGCTGGCTGCCCTAATGACCACTAATGAGTCATGCACTTCATATTTCTCATCACATCTGGCTTCTAATGGATCAGCACACACTCACACACACACACACACACACACACACACACACACACACACACACACACACACACACATGAAAGCCGGCTGACACATCACAACTCGATTACATCTTCCCCAAATGCATTCGCACATGACACACGCCATTATTTTGTGGCTTTGAATACACATAATGGCCCTTCTAAGTGCAAAGCTGGCAAGTTGGAGAAGGTAAATTTACAGCGAAAAGCCTCTTCACCTTGCATTACAAAGGATACAACCACAGGCAAATTGACCACAAGTATTTACACTCAATTTAGTTACATGTTTTTTTCTGTGTATTAGGGTCATTATTGTGTATTTCTGCTAGCTAGACAGGCAGTGTTGAGGAATATTTGGGGTTTGTCCCTCTCTTATTTCAGTCTCATAATGATTTTATAGAAGACTTTCTAAAAGCACTCAATAGCCCCTTTTCCATTGCTTGTGGAAAGCCTTGGGGTTTTGAAACTCCAGGGTTTTTGATAAAAACTTAGCTGGATAATTTCACTTTACCAGGACCTTACTTTCACACGTAAAATGTCCTTCTCTTAGGTAGGTCTTTCCATTTTTCCCCGGTATTGTTTAAGGGAGGGGTTGTTTGCAGCAAGGTGTGGCATCACCAGGTGCAGTACTGACAAAGGTGAACGTTTTTATACCAATAATTTGTCACAAAAAATTGTTTTAAGATGTTTTTACTTACAAAATTAGCCCTCAAAACTTTGTGCAGTCAGTTCATCAAGAATAAGCCTACTTTTAAATGTTTTCGAACCAGCGGAGCTCCATTTACATGCCGGTCTGGCTGCTAGGATAAGCTAAGCTAACCGGGTGGTTAGAGTGGGATTCCCATGTAAACACACCCTGATCTCAGCCCGGCACTCTGTCATTTTCTGCTACTTTCAGCTGAAAGTGAATATACAGCTTTTAGTAGGGATGTGATGAATAACACAAGTACCAGAATATAAAAGGTTATATTTTTTGCCAGAAATCTTTGACATTTTTCTTGTACATAAAAAAAAATATACATGTACATAAAAAAAAATATACATTTACCTAAACCTGGCTTTTCATGTAGACCTTACATGGAGTGTCAAATCGTTATTATTTTCCATTATTCATGGTTTTATGCAGACAGCTCTGCAGAAGGAGACACCACAGTTCCAGGTTCGGATGCAGTTTCCCAAAAGCTCCCAGTAGTCCTCCTCACCGTCATGTCCTGTTTCTACACCACTGTCTACGCATGTTCGTCTTTATATAAATATTTGCTTATGATTACAGTCAATGTATCAATTCCCTGTACTTCCTGTACTGTTTGTGCTGTAGATATCTGATATGAGTTTATCTGATTATTATAATAGTAAAAGAAAAATAAGTTAATTTATCAGTGTTTAGTAGTTATTGTAAATAAATCATGCAGCTATTAAGTAACAACAATGGCCAGATGCAGGTTGGTAAAAATTAAATGTGAAATAAGGATCTAAACGTTTCCTGCTTATGGATGCAGTGCAACTTAAGGAATAATGGTTGGAATTAATTGACTGTATAAATCTGAAGCTTCTCGTCATCTGCATTTGTCATTTGAAACAAAAAATAATGTATTAGCTAAGAGTCTTTTAAAAGGGAGTCAAAGAGTAATGCCAGTCAATGGACTGAAAGTGTACTGCAGTTTTTTTCCATAACTTTTCCCACACGCCATTTACATAAATGGTCTGTGGCCTCTCTTGAAAAAAAGGGCAAAAGTAAACAAAATTTGATCAGTCCTATAATAACATATTTAACTAAGCAAAAATAAGAATTACACAGTATATTAATGAAAGGCATGCAGCCAGAGATACAATGGAATTTTTTTCAATGCATTTTCATGTGTTAGAATGGCCCAGTCAAAGTCCAGACCTAAATTAAAATTTATATTCACAGATACTCTCCTTCCAACCTGACTGAGCTGCAGCTATTTTGCAAAGATGGGAGAAACATATTAGTCTCTAGATACGTTAGGCAGGTACACATCCAAAATGGCTTGCAGTTTTTATTGCAGTAAAAAGCAGTTAAACAAAACATTGCTTCAACATGGCTGAATAAAAATTATCCACAGTTTTGAAAATGATGTATAATTTCCCTCCAATTCACAATTATGTGACACTCAGTAAAAATCTCAATAACATACATTGAAGTTTCTGGCTGTAATGTGGAAAAATGTGGAAAAGGATAACCGGTATTATCACTTTTGCAGGGTCAGGTGAAGTCCTAACTAATGAAACTGAAGGTGACTTAAGGATTTACTGGTGCTGGTTGAGTTTCCCTGCAGTCCACGTTGGCTTCTGGTTCATTTATATCAGTTCTATTCTTGAATGGTCTTTTATTATCATACAAATTGAATTATTTTACTTCCCATAGATTTTAAACAGCATAAGTACAGTTGTGCACCGAGAGATGAAGTTTATAACTTGTTTTGTTGAAGTCACATGACAAGGTCCTGCTCACAACCATGTCTTAAGAGGACAGTCATTTCGGCTGCACAGTATAATTTTACCAAATTATATGTGACAGAGTTCAAAAGGAAATATTTCTAATAAAATTATCACAAGGGCTGTTTCTTAAGGTTTTAAATGAAAAAACAAAAACAAAGCAGAAATGGACTGATTTCTCAGTTATTACACAAGACTGTTTCTGTCAATGTGGGCCAGAAGTGGGGACTTAGATCAATGCAGAAGCTTTATATGAACCTATCTATATAGTATAAGCAGCTATTTTGTCAGAGAAATTATGTGTCCGATTAAACCAAAAAAAGGAACTTGGTTCAGAAATAATAAGCCAGCTATTGTGTGATATTGTGTGTGTGTGTGTGTGTGTGTTTGAGAGAATGTTATTTAAAATTAGTGTGCATTTCATACCATAGCTTGTGTGGAGCTCTCCTGCAGGTCCCAGAGCAGCGCATGGTTATCAGCCAATGAAATCACTCGCTTGCCGTCCCCCATGGGCTCCCACAACACGCTGTAGATGCAAAAGGACACACATGCAGTTTATAAACATCCAGAAGACCTGATTCATGGCAAATAAGAGCACAGAGTTTGGTCAGATTTACATGAAATCCACACAGTGTAACAGAAGAATGGGATCTACTACACTATGCCTATATAGCCTAGTATGCACACAGCGGCTTACTGCATGCACATTATATGCATTATTACTAGCACTTCATAAATTTCTAAATTACACAACTATCAATAAAACCTTTTAAATGAACTGTAAATAGACTGCATTTAATGAACACTTGAAATTGGAGGTCAAGTGCTCTATCACCTGCAACAGCAACTAATAAAAATATAATAACAATCAGATCTAAGTTACGTTTCAGAACTCGAAAACAACACTTTAAAATCCCATTCAAAACGCTTTATTTGTTCACAGACGATGAAAAAAAGCAAAATGCCTAAAAGAATGAAAAATATGGACAACACTAGATAAAAAAGGAATAAACAAATAATATCCTACATTAAAAAAGGGAGTAATATGTTATGAACATGGTAAATTATGCAGGACTGGTTGTTTTTTTAAGTTGATAGAACAAAATTATGATTATTACAAAGTGTCAACTGGACATAAATGAACAATTTACAGAACATTTCCAAAATGGTCATACTGCTCTATTTAAATTATATCTATATCTGGCTGCACGGTGGCGCAGTTGGTAGCACTGTTGCCTTGCAGCAAGAAGGTCCTGGGTTCAATTCCCGACCAGGGGTCTTTCTGCATGGAGTTTGCATGTTCTCCCTGTGCATGCATGGGTTCTCACCGGGTACTCCGGCTTCCTCCCACAGTCCAAAGACATGCCTGTTAGGTTAATTGGTCACTCTAAATTGCCCTTAGGTGTATGAGTGTGCGTGGTTGTTTGTGTGTTGCCCTGTGATGGACTGGCGACCTGTCCAGGGTGTACCCCGCCTCTCGCCCATAGACTGCTGGAGATAGGCACCAGCTCCCCCGCGACCCACTATGGAATAAGCGGTAGAAAATGACTGACTGAAACCTAGGAGAATACAGTGCCCTGTACAGGTCCTTCTCAAAATATTAGCATATTGTGATAAAGTTCATTATTTTCCATAATGTCATGATGAAAATTTAACATTCATATATTTTAGATTCATTGCACACTAACTGAAATATTTCAGATCTTTTATTGTCTTAATACGGATGATTTTGGCATACAGCTCATGAAAACCCAAAATTCCTATCTCACAAAATTAGCATATTTCATCCGACCAATAAAAGAAAAGTGTTTTTAATACAAAAAACGTCAACCTTCAAATAATCATGTACAGTTATGCACTCAATACTTGGTCGGGAATCCTTTGGCAGAAATGACTGCTTCAATGCGGCGTGGCATGGAGGCAATCAGCCTGTGGCACTGCTGAGGTCTTATGGAGGCCCAGGATGCTTCGATAGCGGCCTTTAGCTCATCCAGAGTGTTGGGTCTTGAGTCTCTCAACGTTCTCTTCACAATATCCCACAGATTCTCTATGGGGTTCAGGTCAGGAGAGTTGGCAGGCCAATTGAGCACAGTGATACCATGGTCAGTAAACCATTTACCAATGGTTTTGGCACTGTGAGCAGGTGCCAGGTCGTGCTGAAAAGTGAAATCTTCATCTCCATAAAGCTTTTCAGCAGATGGAAGCATGAAGTGCTCCAAAATCTCCTGATAGCTAGCTGCATTGACCCTGCCCTTGATAAAACACAGTGGACCAACACCAGCAGCTGACACCGCACCCCGGAACATCACTGACTGTGGGTACTTGACACTGGACTTCTGGCATTTTGGCATTTCCTTCTCCCCAGTCTTCCTCCAGACTCTGGCACCTTGATTTCTGAATGACATGCAGAATTTGCTTTCATCTGAAAAAAGTACTTTGGACCACTGAGCAACAGTCCAGTGCTGCTTCTCTGTAGCCCAGGTCTGGGGAATGCGGCATCTGTAGCCCATTTCCTGCACACGCCTGTGCACGGTGGCTCTGGATGTTTCTACTCCAGACTCAGTCCACTGCTTCCGCAGGTCCCCCAAGGTCTGGAATCGGCCATTCTCCACAATCTTCCTCAGGGTCCGGTCACCTCTTCTCGTTGTGCAGCGTTTTCTGCCACACTTTTTCCTTCCCACAGACTTCCCACTGAGGTGCCTTGATACAGCAATCTGGGAACAGCCTATTTGTACAGAAATTTCTTTCTGTGTCTTACCCTCTTGCTTGAGGGTGTCAATAGTGGCCTTCTGGACAGCAGTCAGGTCGGCAGTCTTACCCATGATTGGGGTTTTGAGTGATGAACCAGGCTGGGAGTTTTAAAGGCCCCAGGAATCTTTTGCAGGTGTTTAGAGTTAACTCGTTGATTCAGATGATTAGGTTCATAGCTCGTTTAGAGACCCTTTTAATGATATGCTAATTTTGTGAGATAGGAATTTTGGGTTTTCATGAGCTGTATGCCAAAATCATCCGTATTAAGACAATAAAAGACCTGAAATATGTCAGTTAGTGTGCAATGAATCTAAAATATATGAATGTTAAATTTTCATCATGACATTATGGAAAATAATGAACTTTATCACAATATGCTAATATTTTGAGAAGGACCAGGAGGAACCCAGGGCCAACCGCCCCACCATATGGTCTCACAAGGGGTCTGAGGATCTCATCTCGGTCCCTAATGGCAGTCAGGCTACCTCTAGCTAGCACATTGAGGGCCGTGTGGCCCTCCAAAGAAATGCCACCCCACACCATTACTGACCCACTGCCAAACTGGTCATGCTGAAGGATGTTGCAGGCAGCAGATCGCTCTCCACGGTGTCTCCAGACTCCGTCACATCTGTCACATGTGCTCAGTGTGAACCTGCTTTCATCTGTGAAGACCACAGGGCGCCCCTGGTGAATTTGCCAATCCTGGTGTTCTCTGGCAAATGCCAAGCGTCCTGCACGGTGTTGGGCTCTGAACACAACCCCCATTTGTGGACGTCGGGCCCTCATACCATCCTCATGGAGTCGGTTTCTAACCGTTTGTGCAGATACATGCACATTTGTGGCATGCTGGAGGTCATTTTGCAGGGTTCTGGCAGTGCTCCTCCTGTTCCTCCTTGCACAAAGGTGGAGGTAGCGGTCCTGCTGCTGGGTTGTTGCCCTCCTACGGCCTCCTCCACGTCTCCTGGTGTACTGGCCTGTCTCCTGGTAGCGCCTCCAGGCTCTGGACACTACGTTGACAGACACAGCAAACCTTCTTGCCACAGCTCGCATCGATGTGCCATCCTGGATGAGCTGCACTACCTGAGCCACTTGTGTGGGTTGTAGAGTCTGTCTCATGCTACCACGAGTGTGAAAGCACCACCATTCAACATTGAAAATTGACCAAAACATCAGCCAGAAAGCATAGGTACTGAGAAATGGTCTGTGGTCCCCACCTGCAGAACCACTCCTTTATTGAGTGTCTTGCTAATCGCCAAAGATTTCTCCCTGTTGTCTATTCCATTTGCACAACATCATGTGAAATTGATTGTCAATCAGTGTTGCTTCCTAAGTGGACAGTTTGATTTCACAGAACTTTGATTTACTTGGAGTTATATTGTGTTGTTTAAATGTTCCCTTTATTTTTTTGAGCAGTGCATATTGGATTGATCTGGGGGTCAAACCGGGATAAGAACCAAAATAAATGAAAATGTAATGCAAAATGTTTTAGTAATAATATACAACTAAAATTAATCACACCTGAGATTAGACCATTGTATGGCCATTTATCTCCATAGTTCATGAATCTACTTAATAACAAAGAATAAAGTGATACACTTTGGTTTTATTTTTGGGTACAAAACGGTTCCAAACATGAAATGGAAATAGGAAGGGATAAAAGGGCAGGGCATAGGAATAAAGTGGGGGTAAGAGTAGGAATACATGAAAGGTTGAACTGGCCCAGAGCCTTTAATGAGAGACAAGTTTATTTTACCCAGACCAAAAGTATAATCCAGATGAGATTCATGTAGTTGTCTGTTGTACATCTCACCTGCCTCCGTCTTTACTGATTACAAAGTAGGAGAAGAAAATTCATTGCCAATAAAAGTGACTATGTTGTCTAAATGAGCTGTGTGTGGTTAGAACAGAATACTTATTGGCAAATTCTGCAGCCCAATTCGGTCAATCTAGCTCCACTAGAGTGGGACACATGGTTGCTTCACCGTAGCTAAAATAACAACTTTTACTGCATACTTTACTTTGATCGCTCCCTGCATACAACCGTCTGCAGAGTATTGATTCTTTATTGCATGCCTCGTGGAGCTGCGAGTCCTCACTGTGCTCTACTTAAAGCATATATTATGAGTACAGGGCCACTTGCTGTGTTTTTCATTGCTCCCTTGTTGGGAACTCTGTACTTTTCTTCATCTCTCTTAGTTCAGATAGCTAAATCAAGACAGAAGCAGTAACAAGAGAGAAGAAACCAACAGAGAAAGCAACTCTTTTAACTCCAAGTCGTGCCATATGCCAGTGATGTCAGAGACCTTCAAACGAGCCAAATATAACTTTGGTCATGAAAAAACCTTCTTTTTCGGTTTTGATTTTATCCTGATTAAATGAAGTGTAAATTTGGATTACTTGTAGGTTTGGTCGTCTAATTCTGCCACAGTTTTATTTATTTAGCGAGTTTATCAATTAGACACTCCATTTTCTTAAACTCATTTGTCAACCTTAAGAAGCCACAACAATGAGAGAGGGCGAGAGTGTTTGAGAGAGATAAAACAAATGAACAAGTTAGAATTTGCTGTTGGACTGAATCCAAGTTTCAAATATACATAGCGCCATTAGAGGAGGCGAAGCAGAGCAATGGAGGGATTGGGAGAAGTAGAGGAGGGGCAAAGGAGCTGTGTTTATTAGGGCTGTAAATCCAAGGCTGCTGAGGGATGGTTTTTACTGCCCTCCTGAGGAGCAAACAGTCATGGACCCTGGATGCAAAAACAGATGTAAACACACCCAGCAAGCAAACCTATTCTCTTTTGGGGCTGCATCACATTTACTTCAATTCATTTTCAGAAGACAAAGGAATATTTACAGCAATACTCCTCTTCAAGATCAACCCCAAAGACATTTTATTACCAAAAAGCAGCAGTCAAGATTAGTTAAAAAACTGGATTTAAAGAGCCAGAACTCAATCTGCTGCAAACACACAGGCTCAAATCTCTCAAAGTCAGAGGAGGGGTTTGTTTTAGTAACAGGCTGTATAAAAAGATGGGAACAGACATTCACTTTTAAAATAAAGTTAACACTTATTTGTTCACTAATGTTCTCTAACAAACCTTCATGCCATCATAGAATAGCTAGATTTATACTGAGAATTACTTCCACGCAGGTGAACTTAGAGGAATCAGAGACACCCCACACTTTTTAGGCTTTTATTTTATTTTGAAAAAATTGTATTCTTTTCCTTCTACATCATAATCTTCCAGTACATGCAATACACAAAATCCAAATATAACACACTGAAGGTTGTGACTGTAATATGATAAAGTGTGAAAATATTCAAGGAGTATGAATCATTTTGCAAGGCATAATGGGCACATACACAATATGGAAATTATTAACATATACTAAAAAAAAAAGTGAAATACCCTGAAGTTGTGTCAGTTTGATTTCCAAACTCACCCACCAAAAAGAAAATCAAGCAATCTTTCTTGGCAATAGGAAGATTGCAATTTGTGACTTTTTTTAGATTCTTTTTTGGTAAAATAAGAGGTGAGTGCTTATGGTTTTAAGCTCAGTGCAACACGGGAACCAAATATGACGCTGAAGGTGAACACTGAACCATAAATAATACAAACCCAACACCTACAGCCTAATCCTAAAACCTGAACAACATGTGCTAAACACGTGAGGTACACGAGTCTCTGCACAAACAACCGCTGGCTACCCTAACACAAAAACCTTAAAAATAAGACAACAGATCTCTCGCTTTATCCTGACACTAACACAAAAACACACATTCATCAGAAATATGTCGGACCAATTAAAACATATTCACCACTTTGGGATTTGCCCATCATATTTTTCCCCAAAGTATCAATTATCTTGCAACACAGCAGAGAGTCAGAGACGGTTGCAGAGCAGCATCTCATGTTGTCTTTCTTTCTTATTAAACGCTATAAGTTACGTGCATTTGACCTTGAGGTTCAGCAGCAAGCTAACATCTGGAGCAGTACTGTCAGGAAGAGCTGTGGGGGTTTCACAGCCACATACATCTAATTCGAGGAAGGGGACATAGTTTTCTCTCCCTCTTTCTTTCTTTGTCTTTCTATATTTGTCTTGTTCTTCAGATTGGTCTCCTTTTATGCTGTGCTTTGCATGCATATGGGTTTAATCCCAGTGTGTCCTTTGCAAGACAAACACATCGGGTGTGGCTCTCCTCCTTCTGGACTGGATTTAACAGGGAGAGCAAAAGCACAACATGTTTGCAAGTATGGAGGTGAAATTCATGCTAAATGTTCCTTGTATGGATATTATTTTCTTCATTCCCTTATTTTTCAGCTAAAATGTTGTGAATTAAGCTTCTAAAATATGAGATCACATTATTGCAGCAGAGTTTGAAGGTTAGCGGACAGTAGATTTTCTATGTCAAGGTCAAATCCTGAGAAGCCAAACAACAAAAAAAAAAAACAAGCTCATTGTGTCCATGTAATCACTCTGTCTAAAAGCACATTCAGAAAAACCGAAGGTTGAGGTTTTTGGCAGCACTGTTGAGCACTTTTCATGGTCGCAAACACAAAATTACTGCAACAATGTTATACGTTTTGAGATGCTGGAAAATAATTTGGGCTATTTTCTTCCCTTAACTGTCGAGGCTCTTATTAAAGCTGATTTACTCAGAGGCTATTTCAGACAGCTACAGGCACCTAAAGTTGTTATGGATAAGGAACTATTTTCCATGCAGCATCAATGACACCAATGCGCTAAAAAAAATAATAAAGATGGGTGGCTCTGAGCTCTGGAGCCTCTAGAGCTTACGCAAAAAGAAAGATGTTGCTCAAGATATTCATCACAGTGGACTGCACACTACCAAACATGCTGATCAAATAACAGGCCATCTTTCCTCTGCACTGCTGCAACAACAACAGATATAGGAGTTTATTCCATCCAACAGAGTAGACTTAATTGGCCTTTTTTTCAGTAATCATACAAAACTATCAATTTGGTTGAAAAAAAAAGTATTTCACCTATCAACAATGTTAGCTATGATACCTATTAAAAACAGATAAAAGAAATAATGCTCATAAAACTATATTTTTAAATATATATGTTTAGTAGATACTTTTCAAAAACATTTAGATGTAAAAATAAATGTTTTATATTTATATTTAAAATAAACAGTAACTATTTGCAAGAGGCCAAATTGTCAAATTTAAGTTGAATATTTTCTTACAGTCTATTCAAGTTTAAATGTATTGCAATGTTTTCTTTAGGGTATCCATCCATCTATTGTCTATACCCAGTTATCCATGCAGGGTCGCGGGTGCATATCTCCAGCAGTCATTGGGTGAGAAGCCCTTTATTAGACTGGACAGGTCGCCAGTCTAACACAGGGCAACACAGGGCAACACAGAGACACCCACAGGACAAACAACTACGCACACACACTGACTCCTAACAGCAATTCAGAGTGGCCAATTAACCCAACATGCATATTTTTGGACAGGGGATGAAGCCTGAGTATCCGGAGAGAACCTATTTACGCAGAAGGAACCCCAGTATTAACAACTGAGCCACCATGCAGCTCCTTATTTTGGTATTTAAAGTACAAACTAAATCAAGAAAACAACTGAAAAATTGCTTATGAACCAACATATGGAATACACATGTATATGTAAAGTATTACACTTGACATTCACAATTTCACTACAGTTCTTCCATAAATGTTTTAAGTTATAAGTTGCTCTATGATGTCAATAAAGACTTGTTAAAAAAACATGTCTTTAAATTTATCACGTGAAACATTAAAAAATAAAAAGACTATACAAACATTGCTTCTTAGAAGCTGCATACAGTCACCAGGACTTAGATTAAAACTGACACCTGTCACCTGTAGTACTTGGATCCTCCACTAGAGGGGCCAAAACAAGTCTAGGATTTGAGACAGCAGGTTTTAGAGGAAAGCACAATCTATGCAAAACAAGTAGAGGTCTCAGGAACTATTAGAAGCTCAGAAAAAAAAATAAATAAATAAATAATAATATATATATATATATATATATATATATATATATATATATATACACATTGCATTTAGACAACATAGTCACATATGTTTGAGATGGTATGGAATATACACATTATCAAAGCAACCATACATTTGCATGCCACACATTTCAAATTGTACATTCTGGCATTAAGGATAGCAGGGGATTAAGAGTTTTAGGAGTTATTTTATCCTATTTTACCTGAAAGCCCATAGTAAGGGGTCCAAAAACCACAACTTTGGTTTCTAAAATCAGGCCAGTCCAGTAGCTTTACCTTCTATATAGTGGTGCTGTTGGAATGTGTGCAAGATATTGTTTTAGACTCCGTTGTGAAACATGCATGGGCATCGCTGGAAAAGACACGGTTTTAAAAGCACCATATACTGCTCTAAAATCTGGACCTTTTCTGCATTAATGCTGGCATCACAGATGTTATGAGCTTAGCAGAGGGCACTGACACAACCCAATACCATCACAGTGAATGGCTTTTCCGAATTGATCTGGAGCACCTCTGCATTCATTTATACTAATATTTAGATTGACCACAGTCCACACTTCCACTGTGGTTTCCACAGCCTGGATGACTCTATAGGCAGATAATTCAACGGATAATAGACATGAGGTGTGTTTGCTGATTTTGGGTTTCATTCACCATGTTAAAGCAATTGCTTGCATGTATGACAAAAGATTTTTTATTTGGAAATATATTTAGAAAACTCTCTTCCTTCAGTGCTATTTACAAGAAAATGCTGCTTTTATTTCTAATGGGAAATCCAAATTTACCTTAATTTAAGTTTAAGTTAAATCTAAACTAGTAACTAGTTAAAAAAAAATACAGGATAAATTGAGTTTGCTGGAAATATGAATCATGCAGTAAAATGCATAGAAAAAAAACTTTTGTTCTCTGTGCACTACAGCAGTATTTGGACATTGAAACTAAAAATAAAGTTTATTTAACACAATAAAGTAGCTACAGTCTGCAGTACACTATTTTACATGACAAGTCATACACAGAGACCAAAACCTGAGATGTTTTTGCCAATAAAATAAAAACATAACAGAAGTGCGACAGAGGTAAGCAGGATTTCAAGTGAAAGGTCATTTGCTTAAATACGATAAGACATGTTCCTATGTCCAAAAACACATTCATACCATAACCATCTGCTTTCCTCTTTAGAAAAAGCTTTTTGCACTATACCATTCCCTCCCAGCGCTCCGATTGGCTCAACTAGCTCCACAGGAATCAGTTCGGTCAACTGGCAAAGCTCCCAATCGAAACTAAGCGCACGAGGAATAAGAGGGCAAAACCACCATGGAGAACACGTTAAAAAACACACACAAAGAAAGGCATGATTTTTCATTTCGGGGTGTAAATTTTGCCAACATTTTCATTCAGTGTGCGCTGCACAACAGAGCAGAGGCTCAAATGTTTGCCCACCCAAACAATGAGGGGATTTTTGAGGAAGGAGAAAGGGTTATTGTTAGCGGGTGTGGAGGGACGGCACATGTGAGCTAAACAGGCAGACACGCTACAGTGGATGCAAACACACATGGAGCAGGTGGACAAACATGCACGCAAAAATAAAATAAAAATAACCCCCCCCCAAAATACCAACTCTTTGTCTTTGTACACACAAACATGCACAGATTGGTGCAGGCTGCCAGTATTATGAGAACAAGAGAGGGTGAGTATGTGTTCGTGTTGTAGAGAGATGGAGGAGGCGGGTGGCGCACTAAAGCCATCCATCTAGGGAAGCCAATAGTGCACAGCATAGGGTACAGGCTTCACAGCATCCAATTCACAGACCAACAAAACAGAAACACACTCATATAGACTGCATGTGCACAGTGTGATGCCCTTGTGAGGGTTACATCTCTCCAGGCACTGAGATGGTGGCGCCCACAACCATCAATCTTTATCCCAACAGCACTGTCTGAACTGGCCTCTCACACGTAAACATGCTTACTCAAAGTAAAATATTTTAAATTAAGCCTTTATCTGAAATAGACCTTTGAAGGGGGTGATGAAGAAACAAATTCAACAAAACACAAGCAAAATGCAAAAAATCAACATCTCTGTATTTTTCTCTCTACTTTCCCTCCCTCCTTCCCTCCCAATTTTTATCTCTACCTCGCAGACACCTGCTACAGTACACTAACTGATTGGCACGTCTAAAAATGATAGCAATCATGAGGCAGACGATGAACGGCGGCGTAAAAAGTGGAATGACCATCGATTTTCATTCTCATAGGCAGTGAATTACGGTGAGCAGCTCTGACTGTAAGACAAAAGAATCGAGCCATGACTAAAATCCAAGATGTGGGCCAGTCAATAGTCAGATCCAGAGAAAAATAATAACACACACGCACAAAAGCAGCTGAGAAGAAGACGAGACTTGTTTCAGAGTATTATAAAGTATGTTTCTGGTTAACTTACCGAAGAACTAAAGGGATGTCAATCTGTCTCCTAAACTGTTCTAAACTTAAAGGCCAAATGTCATATTTCAGAGCCAGAGAACTTAAAAACCTAAAAGGTTTCAAACATAAATAAGTCACAGTTGGCCTTTCCTTTGGTTTTCAAAGCAGACACGTTTTTTTAAAACGTGTTTTTAACGTCCTGCCCTCAGAACCAGACATGCACTTTCATGTATATATAGATGATGACATTGCATATGTTGCTGTATAACAAGAAATATGCTAAGATGATTGCCTAATGCATTGTTTTCTTGATAAAAAAAAACCTTTTAATAATAATATTTCAAATGTATGTGTGGAACCTTATTAGTGACACAGAAAAAGGATGGAGTGAGCACTTTTGCCACAAGGATCACCTGTGCCGCAAACATGGGTGTACTGCTTGAAAGTAAACAACAAAAGAGGACAGATCTTGTAGAAAACACCTTCCCCCAGGATTGAGAAGCAAGGATCTTTGATTTAAGAAAATCAAACAAAGTTAATGCCATGGTTCAAAAAGATAGCTCAAGGAGGCAGTAAACAGCCAGACCATCATTGTGACAGCATGTGTTGATTGTGATCATAAAGCTTATAGGAGTGAGAAAACATCTACTTTTACTGTGGTAAACACTTATAATCTGTCTTGTGTTTCTGTTCTGGTCTCTCCAAACATCCCTCCAGCATATTTAAACATGATAATTAACTGCATCAATGGCTTGTTTTTTCTTTGTGTCTGAGCCAAATAAAGGACAGATTAGTATTTTACCTTCCCTTCCAGCCACCAGGTAGCATTAGCTTAAATTGATATTTTAGGGAAAACAACATGTTAAAATAGCAAAACAAACTGTTGACCAATAGTTTGAGTGGCCTTGCATACGGGACCCTTGAAACATCACATTAATAGCTATGTTACTGTAGAGCATTTAAACCGTCAGGAGTAAAACACGGACTGATTATGGGGAGAAACATGAGGCTCGCTGACATATTTATGTGTGTTAGTAGGCATGTTTTTTGTGATGATACATGTCAGAACTGGAGCAGAAATGGCAACATCCATTTCAACTCTGGCAGAATTTTTATATGTATATATATTTTGTTTCAAAGTCACAAGCAGATTGGGCTCACCACACTTTTAAATCCCACTGTAGGGTGCTGGTTTGCTCGGTCCTCAAGCTGCTACTGCAGCAAACATTTCTCCACACTTCCTCCTCCTCACTGAATAAATTGCCATATAAATGTTCACTTTATAAACTAACTTTGAGCTGCAGACTTGGTCTATCACTACGTTTGTCTTGGGCGGCCATTTAATTATGCATCAATGATTAAGTTCAGTGTTCAAAATATAAATTCTTCAATCTTCTGCAACTTTTGGTTGCCTTTCACTCAGTTTTTTCTCTTTTCCATATTTCTGACAGAAAACAAACTGGAAATGAAAGGTTGTAATAAATTAGGAATTATGCTCTTTAATTGTTCTCTAAAACATTTTCTCAGTATAATGTAAATATGTATGTATGTCTGTCAAGTTGACCTAAACGCAACTAAACCTATACAGACATTCTGATCAAAAAAAGTATTTTGTGGCAAAAGGGTATTACTGTGGAGTGGAGGAGGGCTGGACGAAAGACAAATAAAGATGAGCACCATTTTGAGATGAAATGCAGACACTTGTCAGTTTTGTTAAAGGCCACTACTCTAAAGAAAATTACTATCCAGTTAATGGCCAAGCATCTTGTCTATGGTGCATGTACATGGAAATACCGTGAGTAATTTGCAAGCAGTTCGAAACCAGTGGCTAATCAGTACTAGCCTTTTGCATTTGTAGCCTCTACTGAGTCTAGCTTAATTTAACTTTATTCTATATTAAACCCAATTAATCAATAGAAGAAGAAAGATTGTCTTTTTAGGATGAAAAATCCACACTTTCTGTTTCCTACTGCTGTCATTATATGACCTGAATCAACAATCATCTTCTGTTTGTGACTAATATTCTTTTGTGTTTGGTGCAGTTTATGAGCTCTGTTCCATCAAACAGACAGGAACGAGCTGCTTCTTGCACCTTATTTATGGTTAGAGCTCAGTGATGACTTTGCAAAGAAACACATCGTTTTGTGCTTTGAAGTTTACTGAACTGGGCCAGCTCAACACAAAACTGACACTCAGAATTAGATGAGATTGTACCTAAAAACGGATCATTAACCATGTACAGGTCCTTCTCAAAATATTAGCATATTGTGATAAAGTTCATTATTTTCCATAATGTAATGATGAAAATTTAACATTCATATATTTTAGATTCATTGCACAATAACTGAAATATTTCAGGTCTTTTATTGTCTTAATCCAGATGATTTTGGCATACAGCTCATGAAAACCCAAAATTCCTTTCTCACAAAATTAGCATATCATTAAAAGGGTCTCTAAACGAGCTATGAACCTAATCATCTGAATCAACGAGTTAACTCTAAACACCTGCAAAAGATTCCTGAGGCCTTTAAAACTCCCAGCCTGGTTCATCACTCAAAACCCCAATCATGGGTAAGACTGCCGACCTGACTGCTGTCCAGAAGGCCACTATTGACACCCTCAAGCAAGAGGGTAAGACACAGAAAGAAATTTCTGTACGAATAGGCTGTTCCCAGAGTACTGTATCAAGGCACCTCAGTGGGAAGTCTGTGGGAAGGAAAAAGTGTGGCAGAAAACGCTGCACAACGAGAAGAGGTGACCGGACCCTGAGGAAGATTGTGGAGAATGGCCGATTCCAGACCTTGGGGACCTGCGGAAGCAGTGGACTGAGTCTGGAGTAGAAACATCCAGAGCCACCGTGCACAGGCGTGTGCAGGAAATGGGCTACAGGTGCCGCATTCCCCAGGTCAAGCCACTTTTGAACCAGAAACAGCGGCAGAAGCGCCTGACCTGGGCTACAGAGAAGCAGCACTGGACTGTTGCTCAGTGGTCCAAAGTACTTTTTTCGGATGAAAGCAAATTCTGCATGTCATTCGGAAATCAAGGTGCCAGAGTCTGGAGGAAGACTAGGGAGAAGGAAATGCCAAAATGCCAGAAGTCCAGTGTCAAGTACCCACAGTCAGTGATGGTCTGGGGTGCCGTGTCAGCTGCTGGTGTTGGTCCACTGGGTTTTATCAAGGGCAGGGTCAATGCAGCTAGCTATCAGGAGATTTTGGAGCACTTCATGCTTCCATCTGCTGAAAAGCTTTATGGAGATGAAGATTTCATTTTTCAGCACGACCTGGCACCTGCTCACAGTGCCAAAACCACTGGTAAATGGTTTACTGACCATGGTATCACTGTGCTCAATTGGCCTGCCAACTCTCTTGACCTGAACCCCATAGAGAATCTGTGGGATATTGTGAAGAGAACGTTGAGAGACTCAAGACCCAACACTCTGGATGAGCTAAAGGCCGCTATCGAAGCATCCTGGGCCTCCATAAGACATCAGCAGTGCCACAGGCTGATTGCCTCCATGCCACGCCGCATTGAAGCAGTCATTTCTGCCAAAGGATTCCCGACCAAGTATTGAGTGCATAACTGTACATGATTATTTGAAGGTTGACGTTTTTTGTATTAAAAACACTTTTCTTTTATTGGTCGGATGAAATATGCTAATTTTGTGAGATAGGAATTTTGGGTTTTCATGAGCTGTATGCCAAAATCATCCGTATTAAGACAATAAAAGACCTGAAATATTTCAGTTAGTGTGCAATGAATCTAAAATATATGAATATTACATTTTCATCATTACATTATGGAAAATAATGAACTTTATTACAATATGCTAATATTTTGAGAAGGACCTGTATGTCCAAACTCCAAATGTATTTAATAATGTTAAATGTAAGTAAGCTTATTTTACTGTGTGATGCATCAGCCACAGAGGCTGATCATTGGAACATTTGTTCAAGAGGGTGTTGTGGTGCCACATCCACATGCAGTCTTTATGTCTTTATTTTATTAAATAGGGACCATTTGATGTTTATGTGGATATCTAAGGTGAATACTTAATCTCAACCCATGAAAGGCTGTGTTTTTGTGCTGGTGAAGTAGAGCACCACATCTGCCTCCTTGACAGTTTAATGTGCAATAACACTTACCTTTTGTGCAGGAGATCTTGAGTTCGAACCTTGATAAAAACAAGGTTCAAACAAGGATTTTTTTGCCCGTTTTTGCCATCTCGGTTTTATGTCTAATGGATACGTTTATCTATATTCTTTACGGCTTGTTTTAGTTTTTAGAAAATCTCCGAATTGTGTTTAAATAAATGGTGGGCGAGATCAATGAAACAGATAACAGCAGAACACCTGGATGTGCTTGCATGTCATCGCTGCAGGGGGCTCTGCATTGTCGTGCAAAACATTCTACTATATCGTGTTTGATTTAAAGTGAGCAAGACAGATGCAGCACTGTTTTAACACCTAAAAAGCAGATTCAGAGTACATTCATTTGAACTTTTTTCTCCATGGCGGTGAACTATATGACTGATGAGATCACTTCCAAATAAGCGGAATCTGTTTCCGAATCAGACTGTGGTGCACCCAGTAAGAAGGAGCAAAAGAAGAAACAGAACAAATTTAGCAATTATTTCTAAAATGTATAATTGCTTGTTAGTTGAAAAATAGAAGCATAATGAGAACCATCCAAAGCATTTTCCATTTATCTGAGTGTAGAGAGTTATCAGATTTTTGGTGGTCAAGCTTTTTCAGTTTTATTTGGTAATTTTTGTTTCCACATTTCAACATGTCTGTCATCTCTCATCCACAAGGGGTGCTGCAACGCCCTCTGCACCACTATTTCCACGCCCCATGTCAACAACTATCTGGCTTCCTGGGGTTTCTGTGATTACAAAAATAATTTTACAAGCACTGTTGGGTGTAAATAGTCTGTGCAATATCTAGAAAAAAAGATCCAAACCATGTAAAACAGAATGAGTTTCTAACTACACTATTCAAGGAATGAATGATCTATAGAAAGTGGAGAAAGTTGTTCTACGACCAAAATCTTTTTATAACGTTTTATTAAAGATTAACATCTTGCAGAAAATCTTTGCAATCATTTGGAATTTAATTCAAATTTACAGTAAATGTCATCTAAATGCACTTTAACTTTGCATTAACCCTTTTGATGCACAGACCAAATATTACTATCCTAAACTCTCACGAGAAAGGACAAAATTGTTATTCATAAAGGCAATATTAGGATATTTGAAATAAAAGATAAACAATAATAAGAACATGTTTGGCTAAAGAAAGGTTTAATTTCCCACAGATAAAGTCTGCACCACAACCAATCAGAAATCAATTTGTTGTTTTAGATAACTCCACATATTACGACCCTGAAAGGAAATTGAAGATTGTCTCTTTCAATATTACTCTGATCATTTTGGATCATTATACCCCATTATTTTTAGTTACATTGATCAAAACAAATCATGTTCTAGTTAAGCTTTAGAAGCACTGACTGAAGATCAAGAAACCTGTTTAAATGAAAACAATTACCTATATTTGCCAGATTGGTCAATGTGCAAACATATAAAAAAAAAAACATCAAATTAGTAACAGGAGTCCATATAATTTACCCTTAGATCACAAGAAGAATTGGATTTAAAGGACTTTCTCTGGTTTAACGTGAGACCTACCAGGCAGCGTTTCTGTGGGCACAGTCATCTAGATGACAAAGAAGCTCCAGAGTTTGAGGGTTGTGGGCAGAGTCATCAGGTGACTCGTGGCTTCCTGAGTCCCAGTCGGAGGGCATCCGCCATACTGCAGCACAGGACACCACCCTGCTGTCACTGGCTGCACAAAGACAACACAAAAACACCGATCTGAAGCTGACATAAGAGCCGATGCGATGAAAACACACCTGAATGTAAGGGTCAGAAAGGGAGACAGACAGCTGCTAATGTGTGGTAATGTGAATATGCTTTCCTGCTAATCACACATCTAAAATTAGTCATTTTGGCACATCTATGCCAGAGCTGGAGCTGCTAATTAGAAGCAGAGGAGTAGAACTGGTGAAGTAATTGGACTAAAAGTTTCAAGCTGGAGTGTAAAAACCAATCACAAGCAGAGACAGAGAGCGAACCAGCCTAATTTCTTTTTGGTGTAGATATTGACAGTGTGTAGGCGGCTTCTGGGCTAAGAAACACTGGCATTAAGCTTATTTGTCAAATTAAAAAGGAACACGTGGCTTATACTCTTGAGTGGTTTTAGACAACCTTGTTTTTGGAGTAATGGGCCAAGCAATCACTGCAGAGAAAAGCCCGCTCACACGTTTTTGGTTGCCGTTGAAAGGCTGTATGGTAGTGACGCTCATGCGTATGCTCTCACGTGATTAAATGTATTTTGTGTGAGTGGGTGGTGTGTGCAGCAGCGCGTGCTTGGCTGTCCAAAGCTGCTGTCACCCCGCTTCAGCTCACCATGTGAGCTGAAGCGAGCAGAACTTGGTTGACACACAGTGAAAGACGACTCTCCTTCCCAGAGGTACTCACCGTGTCCTGCCATCTTTTACCCCATGTCCCCCTTTGACATGACTGTCTTCTTCAGTAGGATGTATGCACAAACACTAAGTGTTTAGACTTGGAAAGGCAGTAATTGACTTGTTTATTTTCTGAATCTAAACATATTAGCTTGGCATACTTCTTTGAACAAACTGGGATGCTGTGAATGAATATACTAATAACTTGAAAAATAGTTTATAACCTTTTTCCAAACCTAAATTTACAGAGTTGTCTTAAAGCCAGTTCTGAGGTATAAAACAACAAGAATATATATGGACGGATGGATTTTAAGGACACAACATGACTCCTTGTTCTAAAAAATAGGAAAACAAGGCAGGAAACATTGTGAAAGCGGCTTTAAGATGAAACGCCTGGTTAATGAGATGGAACAACTCCTGGTAGACTCAGATGATCAACAGAAAGTAATTCAGCCATTTGCCCTTGAATAGGCCCTGCTTACTGTAAAGCCGCTGCTATCTCGACTTCTAACAGTTAAAACCACACTTTGCTACAACAGTCTTGCAATACAGATTACTAAGGTCATACAATATAGGATTAACACAATCAGAAGAGTATACATAAAGCTAAAAATAACAGATGGAAACTGTAAGACTCACTTTTGTTGTAGCAGGTGGTAATCACAGCTTTATCAGCAGGACTGGCAGCAATGTGCCATATCTCTCCAGCTTGGTGCAGGAGGACATTCTTATTAATGATGTTATTCTCATCATCAAAGTCAATGATGTGGATCTGAAAGAGAGGCAGAGACCGAGGCGAGAGATGGGCTCAGAGTGGCCAGAAAACATTGACTTCACGTCCCACTAACTGTAGCCCAAAGCTCCACTCACGCCTATGACTCCTTCAAAAAAAAAAAAAAGATTTATTCAATGTAAGTCACTTTTTTCCCCTTTTCTCCTAATACATTTTAGAAGTAATGCTGTATTCATGAGAGTCCACATGCTCCTGATGTTACAAAATCAGGATGCCACAATAAGAAATTTGCTTAAAGCTCATTAGTTGTTGGTTTTATTCCACAATATGTCATTTAAAGGGACTAAAGATGAGATGCGTCACTGAAGACAGCTTTTCTGTATGAGGTCTTTAACTGTGCACTGTTATTAAGATATGTGTTGTAATCAAACCTAAAGAGCAGAAGATGTTTTAGCTTTAATGATGAAGATTATATGTCTGATTTTGATCCGCTTTGTGACTAAGCTTTTCTTTATGTGGTCATTTCTGTCATTAAGAACATCGTTTTTAAAGTTATTTATTTTTATTGTTTCAGACACCCAGCACATGCTCTGACCAGACAGGCAACAACAAAGCATGACCGTCCTACTTCTGGTGGACTTTAGGATCCCCAGGAGGCCGTCTCTAAACTAGGACCAGTGACACACTGGATCAACAATCCTCCCACATACTACCTTCAGTTCAAACAAATAAAGAACTAATTATTGGCTGTAAAGTATTTGTTTTCATTCTCTAATTTACAAAAATGCAAATATGAACATGTTTTTTTTTAATGATGATGTTTTAGAAAAGTAACTCTGAAAATATTTACAAATAGAAGGTATTTTTGAGGTTTTAATGTAAATGACCAAACATTTTACATGTTTCATGGAAAGCATTTCCCTCGGTTTTTGCATGTCCCTCTTGTTGCTCTGCTAACATCAGTAAATCCAAATAGTAAAAGGATGCAACATTAAAATAGTTTTTACGTCATAGATCTTCAACTCTTTGATCGCAGGAGTAACTCTGATGATTTATAATTCTAGGGCAATAATAAACCCATTTTTGTTCAAGTTCTTGAAATCACTATCTACCCCTATTATTATGTGATTATTTCCCCTTTAAAAGATAAATTAAGTCAGTTAATGACATCACCAAAAGCATTTCATATTTTCTCACTTTAGATTGTCACAACTGCCGCAAATTGATCAAACTTGTGAAATTCTGATCTGTCAGGTAAAATTACTGCGATTTTGCCAAATTGCTTTGCTTAATTACTATTCCTTAAAAAGTAAGAGACAAGTGTATGTTCTGAAGATGGTGGTTAATTGCAATATTCAGTTCAGTTTAGCTTATTCAGATCAAGTCGGTCCAACTAATTTCCAACGATACAGAAACACACAATAAATCAAATTCATATGAATATAATCAAATCACAAAGACAAATTAGATTCAAGGAAATATGAAAAAATCTGATCCTAAATGTGATGCAGGACAATTGAATTCAGTTCATAATGCTTATTGGACAAAAGTCGCCAGTGTAAAAAAGCCCAGCTGGCTGCATCGAATCATTGACTTCGATATTGGGGCGTTATATGTTTTTAACTGTGTTTTAACCTTTTTAACTGATTAATAGTTTTGTTTTAAGTAAATTATTTATCCTCTTCACGTTCACCCATTAACATCGTCCACTCATATCAAGATCATGTCATCTTAAGGTGTGTGAAGCTTGTGTGATTTCTTTAAAACCAAATAAGGAAAAAAATCGTTTTTAATGAAAGTTTGACCAAATATCATTGGAGTCAGATTTAACATAAAAAAGGAAATGCAACTATTATATATTTTTAAAGGAAAACAAAAATGTTGCAGTCTTTTGTTATCATTAACAGACATCTTGTTGTTGTATTGTTGTATTATTCTACAGATATGGCTAAGAAAATGACCAAAATGTGTTTTCTATTATCCTCCAGGTTTAGAGGGACTTTAGAGGGATGTTTTCTGTGGCAGATTGATTTAACCTCTATTGCCTGTTTACAGTGAATAAATAAAAAGCATTGACACTTGGCCCACATGCATTTCTGACAGCTTATGGACTCCTTCATAGAACAAATATTAAGAGAAATGGAAAAATTTGTATTTCTCCCCTAAAAATCTCGATTTTTAGGAAATTTCAAAAGGCACTTTATAGTTAAAGTGCTATTAACTCAGTGACATTTATTTTTAGGTCCTGACTGTGAGAGCTTCTATTTTTCACCACAATAACATGTTTACATATATTTCCAAAACCTAAAGCAGACAATTAGGAGCTTCTACCCTAAGATCTCTCCTTGAAGAGTGAGACTAGAGTCCTGCCTTGATAATTAGCTTGGAGGGGCATCCTGAAGCATCACACAAAATCGTCTTCTCTAGCAAAGATACGACCGATATGAGACTCAGCTCCACTTCAGAGGGTTTAACAGATCACACCATTCTGGATGGGACACTTCACTCCATCTTTTATGATCCCCGCAATGTTACTCGCATGGAAGAATTCCCATAAACTCATCCAATCATAAGAAAAATTAATGAATCAGTAGCTAGTAGAACAACCTTTAGCACCAATAAGTTTTAAGTAATCCTTTCCTGTATGACTTTATCAGTCTCTCATATCATTGTAGAGAATATTTTGGTCCACTTTTCCTTACAATGTTGCTTCAGTTCATTGAGGTTTGCAGACATTTGTTCCTCTCCAAATCTCTAAAAGGTCCCACCCACATCATTTCAGTCAAGTAACGGTCTAGACTTTGACTGATTTAATGCATGCCTTATGAATTTAATCATATGTCCTCATCCTTTATCTACATTTTAATGAATTAATAAAAAGGTGCATTAAAACAAATGCAGATGTTAAGATTGAAAAATATATGGTGAATATGTCATTGCCATATCAGTGTGTGCAATATGCAAAACACAAAGGACTGTTAGGAGTGCAATAATTGTTGACTAATATATTATGAACTTGCATTTTACAGGGTAATATAATGTTTAGCCAGTTGGACAGTTTTACAGCAGCAGATGTTTACATTGGACACAAATGACATTATCCTAAATGCTAAAGGTCAAAAGGTGATGGAAGCACAGATGAGAAAAAGGGAAAAGAAAGAAATAGGAATATGGCAACTGATATTGTCATCATAGTATTTACCAATGTTATCGCAATCTCAAGATTTATTTAATATCGTGCAGCCCTAATTAATGTATTTATTGACCAAAATGGTCGAAATTCTTAGTTTGGATCCATTTATCAGATAGGGAAAATAAAATTCAAATGGTTCAGCATTCAGTCCCTGCCGATAATCTATCAAAGCTGATCAAGGGGAAGTTGCGTTCTACATCTGATTGATAGGCACTAGGGCTGCAGCTAATGATTCTTTTATTAATCGACTAATCTATCAATAATTTTTTCAATAAGTTAATTAGACGACTAGTTGCAATTATTTTTCATGATACCCATCATCACTTTCTGTAATTACAGCTGACATTTCAGTCATTTGTAAAAATGTTTTAACTCACTTTATCTAGTCCACACTTCGTGAATGTCACTTTGTTGCCACTCTCCTTTATTTAACACCTTTACAAATGAAGACTCATAAAATATGAACATGAAATTTAACTTATTTAAAAAAATATATATTTACTTTCAACTGCTAAAAAGTCAAGTAAAGATCCAAAATGATTTAAAAACAAAAAGTTTCGATAAGCAAATTATTCATTTCCAAATATTCAGATTAAAGTTAAATAAAACGATCCTGTTGTGCCACTTTACATTAATCTCAGCCAAACCGAATTGCTACGTAACAAACCAATAAGTAAACTAAGCCAAACATTAACCATTATATATCACCTGACTGAATTAAATCTGTGTTTAACTTCCACTGACTGGTGAAAGCCAGCGGCAGTTTGAAAACGATGTGCCCTGGGAGTCAGGCTTTCTTTCTGGGTACAGAGCGCATCGACCACCTGGTCAGCTGACGGTGCGCTTTTGCAATTAAAGCTGCAGTAACTTGTAAAAATTTATTTTTTATAAATTTGTTAAAACTGTCAATATGTCCTGACAGTAAAATATAAGACAAATAATGTGTAAAAAAAAAATTTAAATCAAGCTCCACTGTCTCCTCCCAGTGGTCCTACTCCCATTTGCAGAAATACACTGCTCCTGGTCAGAAACAACCAATCAGAGCCAAGAGGAATGCTCACACTCCTACCCCGCACAGCACATACGGTCGTTCGAGCTCAAGATTGCTGGTGTGCTGCAGCTGTGCTAATGGCAGTAAAATAACCTAACGTTACAGCAAAGCTGCCAATTTCTCTTGTGGCACCTGCTCAGAAAACAAAAAAAAGTTAAACAGAAGAAGATCGATGACGAAGAGCAAGCTTCGCGTTCATGGCAGGCTCCGCTATGGGGGAGGAGCTGTGGAGGGAGCTCTGTAGCACAGCAGGTAGCAAAGGGGAGGGGCCTGTAAGGTGTGCTTGTTCAAATTTTCAGGCAGCTTTAAGCCATGTCCTGATAAACCAAGCAGATATTTTAGCTTTACCCAGCTACATTGTCATCTAAAAACATTACAAAAGTCCATTTTGTCCATAAAGTCTAATTTATCAAACTTCACTCACAGCTTTTGATGCTTTCCTTTGCCAAGACTGCTGCAACCTGCAATAAATTATGGGATAGGTCAGGCCATATCCTGGAAACATGCAGTTCCCTTTAGTGAACTGCAGGTGATATACAGCGCTGTTTTTTATATGTTTTTAAATGATGCTTCGACGCATGGAATTTTTCATAGACATTTTTTTCATAATCGTCAAAATGGTTGTAGGGTGAAATCTATAACCATTTGCTTGTCGATTTCACCCTAGAACACTTTTATATACAGAATAGTTCATGATTAACTCACTCACTCGCTGGCTGCATTACAAGGCCGTATTATTAGCCCTCCACCACCATGCTTGACAGTTGACATTAGGTGTTTGTGCTGCCATATTGATTTTAAACTAGGTTTTCTCCTGTCTATCCTTCTAAAAAAGCCATACTTACAAGCCTACACAGTCTGTGACTGAGTTATTGTTTTTTCTGGCATTTCTCTAGACATTGCACCGTCTTACAGTGGGGATGAATTTGCTGAGAAGTCCCCTACTGGGAACATTGGCAGCGGTCTTGAATGCTTTGTGAATGAACTACCACTCTGTAGGATGATTGACTTAAAATGGTTTGAATGTGGTCTGACAAACCTTCAAATATTGATGAACAGCAAACGTAGATTAATTGTGTCAACACACCTGTATGTTCAATTTGATCACCAGATACTGGCTGACACTTTCCCTCTTAAATCTTATGGAAAAAGCGAGGGTGTACTTAGTTTTTTCTTTGAATTTTCTTCCTTCTCATGATTGTAAAAAGTACAATCTTCCAAAATTATGGTTCTTGGTTCACATTTTGTTTGATTTTACTAATGTCCTACTCATATTTTGTCATAATACTATGCTATTTCCCTTAAGTTTACTTTCAACTCTTAATGCAGGGTTACTTGTTTTTTTCTTATTATTTCATTATTTTTACTTTGGTATTTAGCTTGTAGGATTAGGCTAGCTCTTACATATAATATTTGTCAGTCTGTTTATTGGCAATTACTAAGTCACCTTAACTGTACATCAAGAGGAGCTTGTCACGATCAGCTGTGCAAGAACTACAAACCAATGACATTTCAACAGTCAGACCTCATAATCCAAAGCAGCATACATGCACTAAGGTTTCTCCTTGACCAGGAGTTTCCTTGACCTAAGGGGTTTAGCTGCCCAAACTAAACTTTTATCTATAAGCAGTTCATGGGAACTTGTCATATACTGAGCTGTTTTCATTAGATGCAAATCTATTCTGTGAGGTACCTAAAGATTGTATGCGGTTCGGGGCCCAAAATGCAGTAAAATATTGAAGGTCTCAAGGTTTGATCAGAGAGTCAATGACAGTTTCCCCCATAAGAATGACACTTACAGCACTTTGGGGGGCCATTAATAGGGTTGCAGTGGACAATAACTCCTTGCAGGCACTTCTACTCCCCTATGTCTGCGCTACTTTTACGGGCTAAACAAGAGGAGGTAGATGGGGAGTGAGAGGGGAGGATAGGAGCACTGGCATCCTTCAGCCTCCTCAAAGTCAGCTAGGCAGCTATTAACCTTGGGTTGGACTGCAGCGAGCAAAAAATTATTACGGCAAGTTATAATTTTATGGTGGTGGGGGTGCCGCACAAATAAATTCAGGCTGGTGGGACAGGGTAATTGGAGGGCTCGATAATAGGGTCCCCCCAAATGAACCAAGGTGTAAGAGGAGCGAAGTTCCAGCCCTCCACCCTCAGGTGATTTATCCCTCGTTCTTCCCAGCCCGGGAGTGACTCATAGCCTTCAGCCACTTGGGCACTAAGCCCAGCACTTTTTAATTATGTGGCAGTGGTGGGAGGAATTAAAGCAAGGAGAAGGAGAGAAGGGAGATTTGTAAGAGGAGAGGGTGTTGGAGGGATGAAGCCAAGCCGGCTTGTGGCTCCCACTTCATGGACTTCACTGCTAAAGCTCTTTAGCCGCACAGATGACAGTAAGCAGGACGGAGGAGTAGCAAGCGGGTGAGAGGTGCCAAGCTCGGCTGCTTTATCTCGTTAGCAGCCTTAAATGCCATGCCGAGGCGCCCTCCGATCTGTCATTTTCAACTATTGGTCTCTGAGGGATTTGAGAGGTGCTCAACGAGTTAAGAGAGACATTTCCACCCTGCATTACACTTAATGGGAGGTGGAGAGGCCAGCAGGCTTATGGATGCAGCAGAAGCTATCAGGGCTGAAATGCCAATTGAAAAAACATTTTTCATGCAAGTTCAAACTCACCTAAGTGTGCTAACCAGTGTTGGCCAGAAAACTTATGCAGAATGGGAAAGAAAATGAGCTTCATGAATAAAACAAGCCGCATATAGTGGGCCCACGATTCAGCTGTAGGGTAATCTGAAAGAAGATGACCTCAAGGATGAATAATGATCCCCGTTAGCTTTTCAAGCTCTAAATGCCCTTTGACATTTAAATACATATTAACGACTGGTGGATTTCTGCAAAACAACAGATAGTAGATGAGAGAAAATAGAGAATCAAGTAAAATCCCTCTTTAAAATTCACTCATCATACAGTTGAAGCAATGTTGACCATTGTTTGCAAGAGACCTCGAAATTCTTCTTATAAAATCTTAGTTTTTGCTTGTGGTAGAATTTTGATAAATGGAAAAGACACTAAAAACAAGGAGGTTTGTTTTGTTAACAGATGACGTATTATAAAAGAAAAAATACTTCGATTTTTGGGGATTTTTAGGAATGCCTACTCAAAACAGAGACACCAAATGCAACACTTCTATTTTCTCATTTTCCCATTTTGCAGTATGCATCACTGCAGGCTGATTGAGAAAAATATTCTGGTGCTGAACAGCTGAAGCCATGACTTTTGTCAGACCTGTTGAATAGTTTTGTTGCAAGGCATTATTTTTGCAAAGATAAAAGGTCGTGCATGTTTTAGCTTCTCCTGGAAGTTTGTATTTGACCCTGTCTTAGTTTGGAGGAACTGTCAGTCACAACTGATCAGCGAATGCTCTTCAGCTGAGATTGCAGAAAAAATTAATCTAAAGTCTTAAAATCCATATTTTATCCCTCAAGCCAGCATTAAGTCTTTGATTTGAGTTGCTTTAGATACATTTTTTTTCTTCAATGGTCTAAGACAGTGATTTTCTACCACTGTGAGAACGAGCTGAACTCTACAAAGAACTTGGAACAAACTTGGAAACGTTTGCTTATGTATGTATATTTTGCACTCACTGGCCACTTTATTAGGAATACCTTGCTAGTACCGGGTTTAATCTCCATTGGCTCTCAGAGTTGCCTTAGTTTTTTGTTGCATACATAACACCATGATGCAACATCACACAGTTGCTGCAGATTTGTTGGCTGCACATCCATGATGAGATTCTCACCAGACCCAAAAGATTCTCAGTTGGATGAAGACCTGATGACTGTGAAGACCATTGGAGTACAGTGTCATGGTTAAGAAAGTCGTGACAAGGTGGATTATCCTGCTAGAGGTAGCCATCAGAACATGGTCATAAAGTGATGGACATGGTCAGTTACAATACTCAAACTGGATGTGGCATTTAAACATTATCTGGTTCAAAAAGGCCCAAAATCTGCAAAAAAAAACATCCCCCACACCAGTACCTCAACACCACCAACCTGAACTGTTGATGCAAGGCAGGATGGACCCATGCTTGGATGTTGATTATGCCAAATTCTGATTGTAACATCTCAATGGCGCAGATGAAATCAAGACTTTTTCCTGTCAATTATTGTCCACTTTTGTGAGCTTGTGTGAATTGGAGTCTCAGGGTTCTGTTTTTTGCTGCAAGGATTGGCCCATGGTGTGGTCTCTTGCGGCTGTAGACATCTGCTTCAAGGTTCAACATGTGTGTTCAGAGATTCCAGTTATTTTAAACCCATGTGCCCATTCTCTTCTGACAGCACCAATGCACTTTCATCCGCATAACTGCCTCACAGATATTTTCTTTTTTGTTGGACCATTCACTATAAACCAGAGGGATGATTGTGCATGAAAATCACAGTAGATCAGCAGTTTCTGAAATAGGCAGACCAGCCCATCAAGCAACAAACAACCACACCAGGCTCAAAAGCCCTCAAACCCCTTTTCTTTCTCATTCTAATGCTCAGTTCGACTTCAACACTTCTGAATGCCTAAAAGCATTTAGGTGCTGACATGTGATTGGCTAATTCCCTATTTGTGTTCCACAATTAAAATGGTGTTCCTAATAAAGCGTGCAAAATATATTGACGGTCTATTTTGAATTAAATAGTTGGACCGCATGTGTATCTGACCAAACAATCCATACCAAAGCTGATCCTTTCTTCATGAATCATCTGTATCTGGTCTGGTCTTTAAATCAACATATCTGTTCTCATTGTGTTTAAATTTTAACAAAACATTTATTTGAGATCAACAAGATTTGACTAAGAAGAACAATTTTACATATTTTAGCCCAAGGAAGACAGTGAGGGCAAGTATATCAAGCTATTAACAATGTGTAACAGGGAATCACACAGAGAGGCTGGGACACATTGTCACCATTCCCAAAAGACTCTGTATTAGCGTCGCAACACAGGACTTGGACTGAACCATGCCGGCATTCAGTGCCAGACTGTTTTCACACTGAAGTCGGCCAGAAAATAGGCTCCCTCTTTTTAAAAGGCACACATAATGCTTTCTCTTGCTCAGAGACCTAATTATTTCTCCTCCTGTTTAGAGCCAACTGTTACTGTCATCTGTCTCTGTAATGACCTCTGCAAGATGTGCATGTATGCATGCGCAACCTCTCATTCTGTTTCCTTTACACACTCCCAGACACACCAATGGGCTCAGAGCGGCAACAATCAGACACAGAGAAACGGATGAATGAACACAAAGGATGCTTCAGATTCATCTTCCAATGGGGACAGCACAACCTGAAATAAAGGTGCACATGTAAAGACCCAATGAAATAAAGGGTTTATAAAAATGGCATCACTATCAATCAATGCAGAAATAAATTACTTATTGATTAACTATTTAAATGTGGAGAAATTCATGATTCATCAAAATGTTTGCTGAAAAGGCCATCGATAACTATACAAGTTCTGAATATCTGTTTTTCAGTTTGCTGCTTTTAGCTTTTCAGAAGATAATTTGTACTGGAATATGATTTTTTTGTTTTGGCTTTAGTGTGTTCTGAAGTTTTAAAAAAACATTTGTAAATCATCTATTCAAACTAGGCATGAGCTGGTGACAAGGTATACCAAGGTTTAAAATGTTACAGTATTAAAACCAGTAAAATCTTCCATTATACAATTCCTACAGTTTAAAGTCCTTTTAGTGAGATCCCATAGAAAATGCTGGTGTGACCCCAAATTTTTCTGCCTGCATGGAGCATTGAGTGACCAAGCACTGCAGCTCCCCCTCCTGATGTTGCACACGCTTAGTCAGCTGGCTTAAAGAACGCAACAACAATTTCTACAAGCATCCAAGAAACGCAAATCCGTTGGTTTGGAAATACAGTGCTCAAACAATTAGAGGGAACACTCAAATAACACATCCTAGATCTGAATGAATGAAATATTCTCATTAAATACTTTGTTCTGTGCAAAGTTGAATGTGCTGACAACAAAATCACACAAAAATCATCAATGGAAATCAAATTTATTAACCAATGGAGGCCTGGATTTGGAGTCACACATACAATTTAAGTGGAAAAACACACTACAGGCTGACCCAACTTTGATGTAATGTCCTTAAAACAAGTCAAATGAGGCTCAGTATTGTGTATGACCTCCCTACAATGCCTGGGCTCCTGATGAGACGGCTGATGGTCTCCTGAGGGATCTCCTCCCAGACCTGGACTAAAGCATCCGCCAACTCCTGGACAGTCTGGTGCAACGTGACGTTGGTGGATGGAGCGAGACATGATGTCCCAGATGTGCTCAATCAGATTCAGGTCTGGGGAACAGGCGGGCCAGTCCATAGCTTCAGTGTCTTCATCTTGCAGGACTAGCTGACACACTCCAGCCACATGAGGTCTAGCGTTGTCCTGCATTAGGAGGAACCCAGGGTCAACTGCACCAGCATATGGTCTCACAAAGGGTCTGAGGATCTCATTTCGGTACCTAATGGCAGTCAGGCTACCTCTAGCTAGCACATTGAGGGCCATGCAGCCCTCCAAAGAAATGCCACCCCACACCATTACTGACCCACTGCCAAACAGGTCATGCTGAAGGATGTTGCTGGCAGCAGATCGCTCTCCACGGTGTCTCCAGACTCTGTCACGTCTGTCACATGTGCTCAGTGTGAACCTGCTTTCATCTGTGAAGACCACAGGGCACCAGTGGTGAATTTGCCAATCCTGGTGTTCTCTGGCAAATGCCAAGCGTCCTGCACGGTGTTGGACTGTGAGCACAACCCCCATTTGTGGACGTCGGGCCCTCATACCATCCTCATGGAGTTGGTTTCTAACGGTTTGTGCAGACACATGCACATTTGTGGCCTGCTGGAGGTCATTTTGCAGGGCTTTGGCTGTGCTCCTCCTGTTCCTCCTTGCACAAAGGTGGAGGTGGCGGTCCTGCTGCTGGGTTGTTGCCCTCCTACTGCCTCCACCACATCTCCTGGTGTACTGGCCTGTCTCCTGGTAGCGCCTCCAGGCTCTAGCCACTACGCTGACAGACACAGCAAACCTTCTTGCCACAGCTCGCATTGATGTGCCATCCTGGATGAGCTGCACTACCTGACCCACTTGTGTGGGTTGTAGAGTCCGTCTCATGCTACCACGAGTGTGAAAGCACCACCAACATTCAAAAGTGACCAAAACATCAGCCAGAAAGCATAGGTACTGAGAAGTGGTCTGTGGTCCCACCTGCAGAACCACTCCTTTATTGAGTGTGTCTTGCTAATCGCTAAAGATTTCCCCCTTGTTGTCTATTCCATTTGCACAACAGCTGTGAAATTGATTGTCAATCAGTGTTGCTTCCTAAGTGGACTGTTTGATTTCACAGAAGTTTGATTTACTTGGAGTTATATTGTGTTGTTTATGTGTTCCCTTAATTTTTTTGAGCAGTGTATAACCGCTTGCGAACAGTGCAGACATTAGTTGTGCGGAAACTAAAGAGCGCCACCCCTCATTCTCATTAATGTGGCAAATTATGGGCAGCATGTGACCTAAGCATCCAACTGTAGGCTGGGTACAAGACTTACTAACAAAGCTAATTTCAACTTGTTTTACCCCCAGGCTAAAGTGCAAAATAGCAACAAGTTATTATATTGTGTAATAAGCATATTCACTTGAAACATACCAATAAATATAGTGGGTGTGTAGTTTTGCTCAAGTCTAAGTATAAAAATACATTTTGTAAATAGGGCTTTCAATTACTTTTTTGTTTCTGATTAATTTATCATAGTCCAAATCTTTTAAAAAATGTACTCACGACTATAAACTTTAAGCCAGATGAAAACATGCATCCGTGCTGCCTTGTATTTATGGGTTAGGTTGCTGGTGGTAGTTTAATAATGTAGAGGATATGTTCTTGTCACAATTAAGGCTTGTTAACTGCTGACTGACTCCTTCCCTTTTGACCAAATTTAACCAAATTAATGCCTTATGTCACAAAGCTCAAATCATCTCATTCTGGTTTCTTGAACATTGAAATGTTCACAGTATTGCTGTTAAATGGTAAATGGACTGAACTTATATAGCACCTTTCCAGTCATATTGATCACTCAAAGCGCTTTACACTAGAGCCACACTCACGCAGACGCACTCACTAACGCGCACACATTCATACACCGAGCACCTTTGGGATATGGTGGGATGGGAGATTTGCATGATGGATTTGCAGCTGCAAATCTGCAGTAACTGCGTATTGGTAGGATGTCAATATGAATCAAAATCTTCAAAGAATGTTGTGACAAAGTGGGTGAGAACACTATTTGCCCCAGAGAGTTTAGTCTATTATTTTCAGTTAACATTCTTGTTTGTTTGACTTAGCCATACTTCATCTTTATTCTGCAATCTGCAAATATTAACTATCCCTGGTTTGTTTATGTTTTGCATTTTTACAGATTATTTGCTTTAACAGCATGGTCTAAATCGCCTCTGACAAGTTATGCCAAGTCCACATTTTATTGTTTAGGACAGTTAATGAGTGCATTTTATTTTGTCAATTAACTTAACCTACATACCTGTGTTCCAGGAGCGAATGAAGAAAGTGCTTCATCACTTCCTGTGTTTATAGCTTCGTTAACAAAACTTATGTCACAAGAAGGGACCAGGTGAAGAGTGGTACGAAAAACTGTTCTCATTTCATAAAATCAATTTTAGGGATTTCGTTTGAATTAGTTTTATGGATGCTATTGTGCAATGTAATGGCTAAACTCTAAAAGGTGTTTGATTGTTGCTGGCAGGAAGAAGCATCAATAATTGTAATGACACTTACCTGTTATACAGAATATTATACTGGAGACCATTTTGTTGGAATAGCTTGAGAGTATTCAAACAGAAACATGTTTAGTGTAGCTGAGTGTACTTGACATTAATTTAGGTTGCTTTTAGTTTAGTTAAGATCATCTGAGCCATGTTAACTAGTGAATTAATAGTTTTAGGATTTTAGTAAATATTATTTTTCGTGCCGCCATTTTTTGTAAATAAACCACATGCTACACTGGGCAACATGCCAACAGCCCTTCTTCAGCCACTTTGACCAGGCTATCCCACAAATGTTTTCAACATCTTGCTGACTCTATCTCAGAAAAAATTAAGGCAGTTCTGAAGGGGAAAGGGTTGTCCAACCTGTAACTATTAAGGCATATCTAATTAAGTCACTGGTGAGTATAGTATTCCTGAATTTAAAAAAAATCACATTTTGGAATAATAATAAAAAATAATAATTTAGTAAAAGAAAAGTGAAAAAAACGTTTCAAAAGCAGTTGGATCATAGATCAATTTAAATTATGGTAAAATACTTAGATGATGAATGATGGAAGCTATTGGATGCAGCTAAAAAAAACGTAGATAAGCCTTGTGGATGAAACTTAAGATAAAGAAGATGCAAGCACAGCTTGTAAAATGTCTCTGAGGAAAAGAAAAAAGACAGAAATCCTTCCATAAATATGAGGAAGATCGACAAGGTCAAACACAAGGCACATGACTCAATTTAAGACCTAATAGACACCAATTTATTTTGCATTTAGCCTAAATAAATAAAACAGTATAAACATCTTACCATTAGTGACTGTACCATCAATACACTGTATCTTTACGTTACAGTGTAGGATATTTATTTCATACCAAGCTTTGCTTAAAAATGTAAAATGTTAGCGCTGAAGTGGTTTTCTTACTTGGTTGTCAAATTTCAGTGACTGTGTGCCCACGAGGAAGCGAATGGCATCAGTCTCAGCTGTTTGGGCCGTAAGCGCACGAGCCTGCAAAACAATAATAAGGTGTCAATAGAATAGAATAGAATAGAATAGAATAGAGCGTCAGATATCAGGTACTGCCTACCTGAAACTCGAGACCATATATGACAGGAGCGTCGTCTTCCATTTTTCACCTTGTTGCCAACCGTTTTATATCCTTTAAAAGCCGATTCAAAAACAAATTACCTCAAAAATCCATCCAGTTTCGTTAGGAGCAGTTAAAAACAAACGACTGTAGCATCACTTCCGCGATTTAAGACAAACGTACGGCTAATTTACGTAACAGCAGCCAAACAACATTGCTGCGGGCTTTTCGTTTTACGTACAACCATTTCAAGAATCCTACTCCGCAATCTATGACGACGCTTTTTTGCGCGGCGCATGCGTATTACTTTTTCATCCGTCAGGGCAGTAAGGTAAGGATATAGCATTGTGTTTCAGCGTTTCGGTTTATTCTTTGACATTTATTCTTGTCTGACTACAAGTGTAGCATGTAACGTTCAATAAAATACCCTGGCAATTGTCAGATAAGCTTTACAACAACAGGTAACCGTTAAGTGACGGTAAAATATGATGATTAGCCGGCTAATGTAGCATTAGCGCTATAGCTTTGTCAAGAGAGACAGTCTAAATCATACCTGGATAACAAAATAAAACAATGCACACTAAGCTTACTTCTGTAGCTGTACGTCAGCGTCAATGATGCGTCTTGTAACTATTGGTGTTTGGGCTGACAGGAAGTCAAGGTTTCCAGCTTCCTGAAAGGAAAATGGGGAACATAAGACAAGGGAACCTGAAGTTTCCTATCCATTATATGCCTAATCTAGAAAGAAAGCACATACAATTTAATGTACAAGTACATCTCCACAGATAAATGCCCACTTTTTCATAATTTAAAAAGGGTCACCATACTGTTTCATTTTTATTTTTTATTTTGTGCTATCAGAACCACTTGGATCAGGATTTCAATCTGGACATGTGGCCCTTAAACTAATTATATAGTTAAAACTTGTATTTTTTATTTTTTATTTTTTTATAAATGCTGTATACAAAGCTATTTTAATAGATATACATTAGTTGTTGTAATACATGGGCAAGCTAACTTTAAATGAATAATAAGGTTCTGGTTTTACAGGAGCAGTAAGATGGATAAAGAGGAAGCTCCCACCCAGCGGCCCGTGTTTTTGGGCATCACGGTTGAAGATGAAGATGCAGTTCCAGAGCCCGCTGGAGAGGCCATAGGTCAGATCACAACCAAAGATGACATCCTGCTCCAGGAGGACAGTATTGATCTGGACGGCACAGGCTTTGTCACACCCCAGGAGGACAGCAGTGCCACACCCACTGAGAGCCTGATGGACAGACTGAATGATCAAATGATGGAGAGCGTCATGATTTCCGACTCACCTAACAACAGCGAGGAGGACGATGTGGCTCCTATCGACTCCTATCTGGATGGCGGGGAGCAGGAGAATGCAACCCTAGGACACAAAGAGGAGGACAGTAAAATTGGACAGAACACGACTGAAATTAAGATCTCAGTAGACCATCTGGAAAAAGAAGGATCTGAACAGGAAACAAAAGAGGAGGTGGGTTCACAACAGCAGGTTATGGCTTCTGTTTCACCTCAAGATGATTCTCCAAGTCCAGCTGCTACTAGGATTGAGGATCCAGAGCTGCAGTCAATCAGTCCAAAAGATGAGCCTGTGCCAGTGTGCACTATATTCAGCCAGAGCACATTGCCAAAGTTGTTGGCGCCTGATGGCTTCCAGCCTACCCTGATTAAGTCCCCCAGCTTTACCATGGGGAGTGCAGGTGGAAGTGATGAAGCTATGACTCCCAGTAAGCTAACTGTTCCCCTTGTGTGTCAGCCCAGCCCTAGCCTCAGTAAATTCTTCGCTGACAATGGACAAGCCAATCCAGCCTCTGACTTCTTTGATTCTTTCACTGCTACATCGTCCTTTATTTCCGTTTCCAACCCAAATGCTGACCTTTCTCCTGGAGGTGCCCCGTCACACATCGCACTTACACCTGAGCACCAGGTCTCCTCAACCTCCTCCTCTATCTCCACCCCAGGAGCGCTTTTAGACTGTTCAACTCCTACTCCTAGCCCAGCTCCCACTGAACCAAACACAAACTCCCAACCTCTTCCTGAACCAAACACAAACTCCCAACCTCTTCCACCCCAGACTGTTTCAGCTCCAACAACGTCCCCAGTCCCAGTTTCAGCCACACAGGCACAGTCCTTCAACCAGCTTCAAGCTGTGTTCTCAGGCAGCGACGACCCATTTGCCACCGCACTAAGCTTGAGTGAGGTGGACAGGCGACATGATGCCTGGCTGCCTTGTGAGGAGACGAGAAAAGTTTTGATATCTGTTGCCACCCAGCAGTACAGTCCAGCATATGTAGAAAGCAACAACCTCACAATGCCTGGACTGAAGTTTGACAACCTGCAGGTAGGACTTTTCAAACCAGTTAAATTTATCCATTAAACCAGAGTGGCTTTTATCTGTAGGTGCTGCAACAGTTCTCATATTGATTACTGTGAAAATGAGCACAGGATCAGTCACTATTACTCTTGTATTTAGTTATGAAACTAATTATGTAAAATATTATGCAGTAGAAATGTGACATTTTTGCTCTTTAACAGATCTGGATTTATTCACCCCTTCAACACTTCATAGCCCATTTCTTATCTTCACAGTATCATTATTTTCCATTTCCTACCATTTGTATCTATGGTGCACTCGATTATTTTTATTGTAGTTTGGTATTTTCACAAAATATTTACTAAAAACTTTGTATTACACTACTCTTATTTATTTTGGTTCTGATCCTCTTTCTGACTCTAATGAAATGTGACAGATTATGGCCCTTATCAAACCAAAATAACTAAACAGCCTATTGCTGGTAGTTTATATGCATTGGTAATGTATAACCATACTTTTACAGTACATTATGCAGAATATAGACAGTTATTTTAAATAATTGGTTGTCGAAGCAGGTGCAAAATCTCCCCTTGGTGGGGATGAATTTTCCCACCATTTTCAAGTCAAACATTTAGACCAGTTGTTTAACCTTGACAGCTTCTCTTACACACTCTTGTATTTTTCTTTTACAATTTTGTAGCAGTTAAATCATATTTGTTTTATATCATTATATTAGAGTATCAAATATTAGTATATCAAATAACATTAGTCATGATAAGTAGGCGTGTCATGCATATGCTCTGCATAACAATCACATATTTAGCCAATTGGATGGACTCTAGGTGCCCTTTATGCCGATCTTAGGGGCTGAGGTATGAATGCTCACAGTGAGTGGTGGGGACATTGTGTAATGGTAAAGATAGAAAAAATGTGGGTTAACTGTAATCGATATCGTCATCCCAATTTTTATCAATGGTGTTACAATTACACATTTTCTTGATATTGTTTCTTGATATTATTTAAATGGCCATGCGCTTTGCAAATTATCTTCTTCAGAATACTGCAAAACTAGTGTCTGCCTTATCTGTAGCTTTTATATAAGCATGATCTCTCATCCCTGTTGCTTGTGTGGTCCTGCTTCTTCTTCAAAAAGTATGTTGGCTTTGTGTTTTGCTTCAGGGAGATGCTGTGAAAGATCTAATGCTTCGTTTCTTGGGAGAGCAGGCAGCCATGAGGCGTCAGGTCCTCACCGCCAACTCTGTGGAGCAGTCCTTCATCGGCCTCAGACAGCTTATTGTAAGTGGTTTACGATCTTTTTGTTTAGGAATAACTTTTGAAAAAGCTGAATGTTGTAAAATAGTTCCAAGTCACAGCAAAGTATGGTTGTGATGCACTTTTCCTTTGCATTAAATTATTTAGATGTACAGTGCCTTGCAAAAGTATGTACAGTATACCCCTTAAGCTTTGTCAAATATTGTCATGGACAGCAACAAACTTTAATACATTTTGTCATGATGATATGTGATGAACCTACTCGAAGCTGTGCATAACTCGGAATTGGGAAGAACATTTTGATTGGGTTCCAAAAATCTTTACAAATAATAAATCTGAAAAGTGTGGCACAAAACTGAAAGTTACTGTTAAAAGAAAGCCAAAAGAAGACCTGTTTGCAGTTTGCCACATGACATCTAAGGAACACAGCAAACGCATGGTAGAAAGTGCTCTTGTCTCCTGGACTAAAATATAGCTTTTTGGCCTAAATATGCAATGCCTTGTGTGGAGGAAAACTAATACTATCCCCATATGAAGCATGGTGGTGGCAGCGTTATGGTGTTGGGATGCGTTTTGTCATCGAGGATAGGGAATCTTGTTAGAGTTGATAGAAAGAAGGGTGACACTAAATACTTGCGACTTGACCAGAACAGCATCTTCTAGCCGGGCAACAACCTTAGCAGACAGCTAGAGCCACAGCAGAATGGTTTAGATTCAAGTATATTCATGTGATGGAATGGTACCGTCAAAGTCCAGACCCAAATCAAATTTCTGTGGCAAGACCAAAAAGTTTGATGTTCACAGATGCTCTTCGCTCAGTCTGAATGAGCTTGAACTATTTTGCAAAAGAGAATTTGCAACAATGTCAGTATACGTACAGTGCTGGTAGAGACAAACGCTGGTTAGAGACGAAAGACTTACAGCTGGAATTGCATTGAACGGTGATTACACAAAGTATTGACTTAAGTCAGATAATGCATGCCAAACATTTTTAGCCTTTTTTTTTGTTAAATATACATTTATCCCTTTCCATCCATTTTAGAAATATTCACTGCTTTGTGTTCTGCTTTGTGTTGGTAAAATACCCTAAAGTTTTTGATTGTAACGTCACAAAACTTGAATACATTTTAAACCTCTGTTCTATTGCTACACCTGTTGGTAGGGAAATGAAAATGGTTTACATTTAATTCAGAATTTAACTTTGTTTTATGTTGAGGTTGAACTATAATTATTTTAATAGGCAGTGACAATCCTGCTTTCCAAAAAACAAATGTTTGTTTCAGAAAGCAGGAGATTCTACAGGATTTCTTTTTTTCATTCGGACACCTTAATTTTAATGATGTAATGAGCTGCCCAACTCATCCATCATTTAAATTGTTAGCCAAAGAGACAAACCCAGATTAGACTTTGAAAAGTTCTGTTCCATGCTGCAGACAGTAGACGTTAGATGTCTGACTTGGAGAATATGCAAGTCTTATGTAAGGCTCCTCAACAAGTCTCAGCACTAAACATCATTACTCAAGCACAGGCACTGTCATCGAGCTGCACCCCACTTTCTGGAGGTAAATGACAAAGCTGCAGTAAGTTTCCACAGCTTGGCATTCTGTGGCATCTACAGACTGTCTGACCTTTGGACACTCAACCCGTAAACGTCAGTGATCCTACCGAAACCGTCACCAGGTTTGGTCTCAGCTGACTGAAAACAGTGAATCATTCGCCTCCTTTCAGTTCAGATTATAGTTCTTCATCTGCTGAGGTTACAAAATGTGTGACTTTTCTCTGTGACCGTGCAGTCTCCCCTCATTCCCTTTTCCTGCTGCAATCTATCTGATTTCCCACCCCTACCCCCAGCCTTGATGCGTTCCCTCCATCACAATTCATGACCCACACATGACCCTGAGAGACAGTTGTTATTTAAGACATATGCACAGCAGCTTCAACAGACAGTGTTATAGAGTGGGAAGGGAGGGGTGGAGTGAGGAGATGGAGAGGCAGAGATCCTCTCGGCTCACAAGTTCTTTTCTCCTGCTGTGCCCATGTATTATGCATGGGACTGCTGTGCATATTTCAAGGGCCTTCTGGACTTGGTGTATATATAAACACACACAAGCTGGTACTTTCAGCTCTCCTTCCACTGCACTATATGGTGTAGGTGAGTGCATGTGTTTGAGTGTATGTGTGAGAGGATCATATGCCGTCTGCTGATTGGTGTGGGTGGCTCCCTGGAGCACCGGCTGAGCGAAAAGGGAGCGCCGGGGAGCTGGTAAGGTAATGCAGCCCTACAGCAGAGGTGGCAAAGAAACAGAAAGAAAGTAGTGGTGTGTGAGATGTATCGAGTAAGATTAGGGCTTCACCTGGCCTAAAGCATAAACAAAGGTTGACTTTGTATCTGACAACATATATGTAGGGCTTACTGGACATTTACTGCTTTATCCCTAAAGAAACCGGTGTGAGAGTTTGCAGTTTTAAAAGGGGGGCTGTTAGATATGTCATTAGCTAATTTGCAGAGAACTGCTTGAAATGCTGAGGCGTGATCTCTAAAGGCAATGAGCTGCAGTTGATTGCATAAAAAGCATGTATCCACCTCCTTCCATTTAACAATTATGTACCACTTTGAATTAATCTATCACATAAAATCCCAATATATAACACATCAGTTTGTTGTCAATGTGACAAAATCATGTAGGAAAAAAAGTTCAAAGGAACATGAATACTTTTGCCTGGCACTTTATGCAAAACATCACAACTTGTATTTTAAAAAACGTTTTTTTAAAGAGATTTTTTCGGTACTAGAGGCCTTTATTTTGATAGTAGGTAGACAGGAAAGAGGGGCAAAGAGAGGTGGAGACATTCGGCAAAGGTCACCAGGTCAGGGATTCAGGTCAGGGACTCAGGGAGGGCGGACTATAGCCTCTATATGTGTTTGCGCGCTTAACCCCTACACCACCAGCGCCGCGCCCACAACTTGTGTTTTAATCGCAATATTGAATCCTAAATATTCCTAAAACTTTGAAGTCCACACAGATGAAGAATATTTGTTTTTTGAAAAATATGAGGGAATTTAGTCATTATTCAAAGGTTAATAAAAAACAACCAACATGTTTTTTTCACATTCATTTTAACATACTGTATCTCTACTTGTTTTTCACACTCAATCTGTTGATGTTGATGACCGAGCTATAGAATGGCTATCTAGCTAATATTTTTACCTTCACAGTTTTGTTTCTACATTCATCGGAACTTTGAGTATCCAAGCTAAATCATGTTGTGTTTTAAGCTCCTGGATTAATTCATTGCTCTGTGGCAGGCTTTTTCTTTCTATGAACCCACTAAGATCTAACACATCAATTAAAAAAAAGTATTTTAATGTTTGTTTTTAGGCACTAGCGGGCGGCCTTTCTTTTCACATTTGCGAAAGTAAGTAGACAGGAAATAATATGGAAATAGAGGGGGAAGCCCATGCAGTAAATGTTGGGGAGATACATCACAGGCCGGGTGTCGGACCCACCACAGCCTGTGACGAGGACTAAGGCCTCTGTACATGGGTCGTGCTCTTAACCCCCTATGCTACCGGCACCGTGCTAAACATGATAAAAACAGTATTCTAAGGACAATTTTGTTTTCTGGAAGTCTGAAACTATCCTGAAAACAGCGGCATTCTGTGTCCCCGGTAAAACTGCTATTAGTAAGACCATAGGAAACATGAGCTCAAACCTTTTTCTGTTAATTGTAACTTAAGGTGGTTCTGTTGTAATAAGGCTGTTTGACCGTTTTGGTCTTTTTCTAATGGCCATATTTAAAATCCATTACAGTTTTTTCGCAATATTTAATGTTGATCATTTTTATCCTATGAGGCAAATGTTTGTTTGTTTTTTCTTAAGGAGCCCTTTTTATGCCATTAGAAATGGATGCCATTAGAGTAACAAATCTATCTTAGATGGAAATGAGCTGAATGACGAAGCTCCACCTTTTCCAGGGGAGAAAGTCTAGATGTTAACAGAAAAGCTACTTGCTCAGAGACCTTCTGCTGGTTGGAAATTATTGCTGACTAAGCTACAACTAATTGAAGGCTCACTATTAAATGTCTGTTTGGGTGATTTTGATATTTTTAAAATATTAGCCAGGTCCTAGGAAAAGTGTCATTTCTCTGTTGTAGAGTTGTCGTGTTAGCAACAGTTTGCTGTTTTTGTTCAACCTGACTAAAATGAATTAGATTAACTTGGTAACTTGGTTTGATGCAGTCATGTATCTTCCCCATCTTTCCTGCCTTCCTTGATTTTAAAGCATGATTGTGCTCCCAAGGGTTGAACTGACATATCTTTTGACATGCACAGGAAAAGGATCTGTTAAAAAACATGCATAGTTTTGTTGCCGGCCCTATAATCAAGATCACTTTTCCTGATGAATGAATCAGACAGCATCGCCTTCTCTGTCTCCTGTCTTTTCTTTTTGAATTCTGCTGATTTACTCACTAATAAATTATGAAATTTCTAAACTTCTGAGATCAAACAAACTCGTAGATCAAAGATGCCGAAGGTGATGTATCTCAAAGAGCTGGGAGGGAAGGTTAAAAATGAGAAAATGAAAGAACGTGCACAAGCAAGCAGAACATGCACCAGTACACGTCATTACTCATACGCAGACAAGGAAATGAACATGTCAGAATGCCGCTGGCTGTTAAAAGCAGATTATGGGTCAAGACGTCCAATCAATCACATGATGCAGAAGCCTGGGACAGCCCCTTCTCTTACCTTCCACCCGATCTACAAATTTCCAATTGAGCAGCAACATTCCTGTGTCTGGCCTGTATTTACTTCATGACATTATACACTATTTGCTATTTGCTGTCCTCCTTTATTCATGGCCTTTTGCTTGGGTGACATTAGTACTCATTTCGTAGGGCTGCATTTATGTGCGTTCGTCGCAGAGCCCTGCTATTAGCTGGCAGAATGAGTCATGCTGCAGAGTCTTGGTGTGACTGCACCCATCGATGCTCGCTTTATTCTTACATCCACTTACACATGTTGACAGCACACACAACAGCATCCCTAAAACAGTCACGCAAAGCTGCTTAAAGAATAGTCAGAATTTTCTCTGTCTCTCGTGTTCAATCTAGAGCTCAGTCTGTCTCAGTGACATACAGGGGTTGGACAATGAATCTGAAACACCTATCATTTCAGTGTGGTCTGGCTCATCCACAAAACAGGACCGCTCCAGACTGTAACGGACAATCAGGGCTGCAGAGAGAATCATCAGGACTGACCTTCCTTCTATCCAGGACTTATACAGGTCTAGGGTCAGTAAAAGGGCAGCTAAAATCTCTGCAGACCCCAAAGACCCTGCACACAAACTGTTTAGGCCTTTACCTTCAGGTGGTGCTACAGAGTGCTGTCTGCTAAAACCAGCCGCTACAGAAACTGCTTCTTCCCCCAGGCTGTTTCTCTGAGGAACACTTGACAATCCAGAACAACACCATGCATACTTGGACTGATTTCACATTATATTCTATTGTAAAGTCAATTGTGTATATATGTACAGGGGTTGGACTATGAAACTGAAACACCAGGTTTTAGACCACAATAATTTATTAGTATGGTGTAGGGCCTCCTTTTGTGACCAATACAGTGTCAATTCGTCTTGGGAATGACATATACAAGTCCTGCACAGTGGTCAGAGGGATTTTAAGCCATTCTTGCAGGATAGTGGCCAGGTCACTACGTGATACTGGTAGAGGAAAACGTTTCCTGACTTGCTCCTCCAAAACAACCCAAAGTGGCTCAATAATATTTAGATCTGGTGACTGTGCAGGCCATGGGAGATGTTCAACTTCACTTTCATGTTCATCAAACCAATCTTTCACCAGTCTTGCTGTGTGTATTGGTGCATTGTCATCCTGATACACGGCACCGCCTTCAGGATACAATGTTTGAACCATTGGATGCACATGGTCCTCAAGAATGGTTCGGTAGTCCTTGGCAGTGACGCGCCCATCTAGCACAAGTATTGGGCCAAGGGAATGCCATGATATGGCAGCCCAAACCATCACTGATCCACCCCCATGCTTCACTCTGGGCATGCAACAGTCTGGGTGGTACGCTTCTTTGGGGCTTCTCCACACCGTAACTCTCCCTGATGTGGGGAAAACAGTAAAGGTGGACTCATCAGAGAACAATACATGTTTCACATTGTCCACACCCCAAGATTTGCGCTCCTTGCACCATTGAAACCGACGTTTGGCATTGGCATGAGTGACCAAAGATTTGGCTATAGCAGCGCGGCCGTGTATATTGACCCTGTGGAGCTCCTGACGGACAGTTCTGGTGGAAACAGGAGAGTTGAGGTGCACATTTAATTCTGCCGTGATTTGGGCAGCCGTGGTTTTATGTTTTTTGGATACAATCCAGGTTAGCACCCTAACATCCCTTTCAGACAGCTTCCTCTTGCGTCCACAGTTAATCCTGTTGGATATGGTTCGTCCTTCTTGGTGGTATGCTGACATTACCCTGGATACCGTGGCTCTTGTTACATCACAAAGACTTGCTGTCTTGGTCACAATGCACCAGCAAGACGTGCACCAACAATTTGTCCTCTTTTGAACTCCGGTATGTCACCCATAATGTTGTGTGCATTTCAATATTTTGAGCAAAACTGTGCTCTTACCCTGCTAATTGAACCTTCACACTCTGCTCTTACTGGTGCAATGTGCAATTAATGAAGACTGGCTACCAGGCTGGTCCAGTTTAGCCATGAAACCTCCCACACTAAAATGACAGGTGTTTCAGTTTCATTGTCCAACCCCTGTGATGAAATTTCATCCAGAGTGAAACTTCACCACTACTTTACAGATCTGATATAGATTTCCTAAGATATCCTTGATGCACCTGCTTAGAGAAGTAAAAACTAGGTTTGGTTAAAAAAATGCTTAGCCAATATCCCCACTGTTTACCTCTGGAGATGCTTTTTACATTTTGGAGAATGAGATTCTTGAAACAAAGAATAAAATTGCTTCCACTTCTCACCATAACTGTGCTTAAAGATATAAAAAAAAAAAAGCTAAAGCAAGACTGCTGTAAATAGCTCCATGCAAACTAAGCAGCACACTGGTGGTGGCGGTGCTGCTTTCTAGCAGCAATAGGAAGAAAGGAGCCATAAGATGGTAATACCAAAGCAACATAAAGGTATCAGTGGGAAATCTCATCTTGTTAGACAACTCTATGGCTTTTTTTACATGCAGAAAGTTTGGGACTGACCACTGCAAAGCTGTGCCCATATTTCAATAATGTTTTGAGTTAGGAGTCCTATGAACCTGTGTAGTTTTGAATTCGATGGATGTGCTAAAAGTCATTATTGTTATATGAGAAGCTAGAGGAAACTTACTTTCCTACTTTGAGGTAGGATTATTTATTAAAGTAGCGCTGAATTAGTCCGAATAATCGATTATTAAAATAACGTCAACTCATTAAGTAATAAAATAATCGTTAACCAGAGTATACACACGTTAAAACATGACATTTGCTGAAAGAACATCCCACTCAGAACAGTAATTAGGTCAGAACTTTACAAAACATATGTGCATTTTGCTTGAAGATGAAAAACCTCTGTTTGTAAATATGCTCTATCCACAACTTCTCAAGTGACATAGCTTTACCTTCACCTCTTTTAAATTCTATAAAAATCTCTAATTAGGCACCTTTTGCTATCCGATTATTAATCAAATAATCAAAAAAATAGTCAACAGATCAATCTTTTGGCCAAGTAATCGTTAGTTGCAGCTCTAGACTAAAGTGCTACCGAAACAAATTACGTGTGTAAACTTATGTCCCAGTTATTATTTAATTATATATTCTTGAGTTTCTCCAGTGAATGTCAAATTTATGTTAATGTTAGCTGTATTTTAAATAATTTTATACAAACTCCAATAATAATTTATTAAGCAGTAAATCAAAGTGAGATATTAAGACACATTGAGATTTAAAAACTAAAATATAATATAAAAATGTAAAAGTTAGTGTGTAAATTTAAGATTTAACATTTTATTTTATTTCTTTTCAGGATTTTCTTTTCCTTATCCCACTTGTTTACCATCATACCTACAAGCCTTTGTGACATTGTCAACAGTTTTCTTTGTGTAATCTCTTCTTCCTTACTGGTTTCCTTCTTTCCTAACTCCCTCATGTCCCTCCTTTTTCCTTCTCCTTTCCTTATGCCCTAAACCTGTATCCCTCTTTGTTTCTTCCCTCTTTTTGTCCAGCCTCTTCCTTGTTTCCTTCTTCTTTCCTTTCTTTCAGTCTTGTGTCCTGCCACCTTTTCTTGTCATTCATTCTTTCCTTCTGTCCCATCTCTAGTCCTTCTTTATAACCCTTTTTTCTTTTCTTTCCTTTCTCCCTTCCTTCTTTCCTGGTCTCCCTACTTCTCTCCTTCTTTGTGTCATACCCCTCTCTGTCCTTCCTTCCTTTCTCTTTTCCTACCTCTATTCTCTCTTTGTATCCCTGCTTTCTGTCATAGTTCTATCTGTCTGTACTATCTTGTGTATTTCCATCTTTCCTTACTTCTGTCCTTCTTTCCTGGTCCCCTTCCATTTTTCATTCTTTGTGTCCTACACCTCTACTTTGGCTCTTTCTTGTCCCTTTCCTCTTCTTTGTGTCCCTCCTTCCTTTATTTTCTTCCTTGCATCCTTCTTTCCTCCATTTCTTCATGTATTGTCTTCTTACTTCTTCCCTTTCTTGCTTCTTAGTGACCTTTCATCCTTACTGTCTCCAATGTGACCTTCCTTTCTTGTGTCCTATCTCCATTCTTTCCTTGTGTCCTTCATTCTTACATCTCACTACTATCTTACATTGTTACTGTCCTTATGTCTTTCTTCATGCCCTACTTTCATTTCTTCCATGTGTCTTTCTTTGGATTCAGATGTAGTAACCTATGCGTATCCTGCCTACTTTAGAAATATCTACCCTAATTTGTAGTTAATGTTTACATTTGATATTTTAAATGACTTTAAAGGCCTGATAAGTCAGAATAGTTAAATCAGGTATAGTATGAAAGATTTACATGAAACATACAGTATGCTGGAAACCTTGAGCCTAAACTTTGAGCCTGCATTTATTCCCTGTATGGATTTAAGTAGAACCCCACTGAATTTAAAGTTATCCACCAAATTGTTTCATGTTTTTAGGAATTCATTAACCTTGTTCTTTGAAAAACGAAAACATCAAGTAAATCATTAAAAGCCCAAAATTAAAATAACATTCCTGTTATTATGTAAATGTCTGACCAGCACTGTAAGCAATTAAAAAAAAATAAATCCCTAAAGTGCATGTTTTTTTTTGTTCCTTAGGGATATAAAGGAACTATAGTCCTTGATGACACTAGATGATCTATGCAGAGTTCGTGTCTGCTTCTCTAGACTTCTCCCTTTGTCTTCCAGTGACCTCAGTCTCCTCTCTTGTCCCGACTGTGGCGTCGTCAGCAGTGAGCTTGTCCCTGGCTCAGCACCACCCAGAGCTGGCCTCATCTGTCCCCTTCATTAGCAATCACCCACCTCTTCCTCTCGTTCTCCTACATCTTTGTCTCTCTCCTTCATTCCTTTTTGCTGCCCGCCAGATAATCTAACCTCTCCTTCCTCCCACAGTTTGACGCTGTCTGGGCCGGAGGCCAGCGTGTATGTATGTGTGTCATTATGTGTGAAAGAAAAAGAGAGAGAGAGAGACCATTCAGACATCCTCCACATAATGACCCCAACGACCCAGCTGCTGCAATGGACTTTGATATCATTGGTCTAACCTTTACTTGTCATTATCATAACCTTTCTACATAGCTGTCATTTCCACCACCAGTTACACTTGCAGGCTGGGGTCTAAGAAACGCACTGTCAGCTTTTGTTGCGTTGAAGGGCATGTTAAAACCTTAGCGGTAGCTGTTCTCATCGTGCTCTGTGTACAGTGGCTGTAGCCATATGGTCCTCATTGCAAAAGTGCAGGTAAACTTCACCCTGTTGCTTTGCCAACATAATAGCTTATGACAGCTCAGGAGTGACACTGATAGAAATGGTGAAGGATAAAAATGTCCAATATGACACTTAATGGTGGTATGCCAGTGCCAGTATGCTGGCACTCTCCCACAGAGTCAGGCCTACTTGTCTCTGAGGGCGTCCACACATACTCGAGGCGGACTCAACAATGATGTCCACCAGACACGTCCGTGCAAAGCTAAATTTTTATGACCGCATGTGCGTATTTGGTGTCACACAATAAACTGCTCGGTGGGAAAATATCTTCACATCAAATTGTTTTATATGTGACACAGTGCTCCAAGAAATCAGTCGCGAGGACGTGGAGTGTCACTGCCACGCTCTGCGCCGCACTGACAGGTGTTTTCCCCTTTTTCGTCTCTAGTCTGGTTTAATGACCTTACATACCACCTTCTTTTGTATTGTTTTCCAAAGGTACAAGGCAAATGAGTTTATCATCCTCGTCCGATGAAAGAAAGTGTGGGAAATGTAGGAATTCGTCACAAGAAATGTCGGAAACTGATATGATCAACTATGAAATCTCAAATGTCCATGGACAGTGCTTACCGCACAGTACGCCTGACTCTTTACATTATCAGTGACGAACAACATAATGAGGAATGAGTGATGTGTCCATCTGTGTCGAGGTTTCAAGGTCATGCCGATTTTGTGAAGCACGTTTCGAGGCTTGTTTTGATGATGCATGTAGTGACATCCGTACCATATGACATCAAGAACTGGGACGCTGGTTTGAGCATGATTCGAAATATAAGGAGCAACAAACGCTGCTGATTACCAACTTTTATAAACTTGCTGTTGCTTTTCTGGCTAACCCGTGCTTCATCTGTGGCGTGTAAAAGGGTATTTTCTGAAGCAGAAGAAATTATCTCAAAAAAGAAAACCTGAAGCCAAACACAGTGGCAAAGTTATTTTGAATAAAAATTAATAAAAGGTTGTTCCTAAGTACATAAGAAAAGTTACAAGGTAACACAATCACATTCACATTACAACCCTCTCCCCTACTTTTTTCCACTTTCCCTTTTAATCCAGCTATTGTATCATAAAGACAGATTAAAGAGGACGTATCGTACAAAATCCACTTTTTTTATGTCTTAAATACATTTTGTTGTGTACTTGGGGTCTGTAGGAGTGCAGAAAAGTTGAATTTAGTCTCTCCAGGTGCTGTGGAGATATCTTTATATTCTGCTTGGGTCATATTTTTCAGTCTGTTTAGTTTTCTCTATCTTCTGTTACGTTTTTCCAATTGTTACATAGGCCACAGTATTTGCTACAGAACAACTAAGGTCATAGACGTCTGGCTGAACAGTTTCGCATGTCCGCCATATTTATTTCTCGCTGCAATTTTGTAGTCCATGCTCAAGTATGCCTACACTAAAAGAGGATAAGTTCCCAGTATCAGAACCTCTTCGAAGTGTCTGGTTAAATTTTATTTTCATGGAAATGTTCCCACATCAGTGGAGAAATTCCTGTTTCCCCCACTTCAAGGACGAGTGCCATCAGCAACCTCCGCCAGTATCAAGAAGGATTTGCTGAAAGTCTTCATCTGAGTAAGGGGTCAGTTCCTTCTGTCTATGGAAATGATGAACACAGCAAATTGGTAAGCTGCAAATAACTCTAAAATGACAGCAAACTTTATTTTAGACATTAAGTTATTGTGTGTTGATATGACATCCTGGCCATTGTTTTGATAGCAGTAGCATCGTGCCTTCTGCTTATGTTAGCACTGTGTGTTGCTTTTAGTTTCTTGAGGACATAACCGTAACACATGTTTCGAATATTATTATTGCGTAAACAGTTTAGCGTTGTTTTTGCTGTTTTGGTCTTGTTCACCTCACCATCACTACTTACAGCCAGTGCTTCACATTTAGTCCTCTTGGCACAGACTACTACTCAGTAATTGGTCTTGCTGAATGACTGAGAATTCTGCAGCCTCTCTATTGTGATTTCTAACCTCCATTTGGCTGAGTATTAAGTAGCCCTGCAGCTAGATTTTAACATGCTCACAATGATTCAAATATGGTGATAAATGGCCCGCTTTGTTAGAATAAAGAAGGGTGATAGTTTAAACTTGCTATGATGCATTCACACCTTACAGGCACAGATCACATCTGTTTTGTATGCAGCTCTGACTAGTAGAAGTCTCATTACATTTTTAGCCATTGTATGATGAAACCAACCATCTCTTAATTTAATAGTGATCAGATTTTGTTTCAGGTTGTAAAAAGGAGAAGTCAGTAAAAAGGAGAAGTCAGTTTGCCTCTTTCTATCAAGGTTGCTTTGTGCACACCTTAAAATTGCTCGTTACAAAAGGTTACTAGAAATAACTAAATTAAAAAAAGCTCCCTTACAAATTTCACAAGATATATTTTTGCTCATTTTTTGGTGTTGAAAGAAACATAATGTGGGTTCATGGAATTGCTGATGAAGGACTACATGAATGATGCTATAACTACAGTGACTTCAGGCCCCCTTCACTGAATAATTTCTAGAACAACCTTTTGCTGCAGTTACAGCTGCAAGCTTTTTTCGTGTGCGTCTCTACTAGCTTTGCACATCAAGACAATGAAATTTCTGCCCATTCCTCTTTGTAAAATACCTCGAGCTCAGTCAGATTGGATGAAGTGCATTTGTGAATGTCTGATTGGCCCATTCAAACGCTGAATTGCCCCAGTTTGAGCAGCACCGTCAGATTGGGGCAGAATTTGCAACTTTTCTTTCCAGATTGTCATGCATTCAGCTCCAGACTCAGAACTTTATCATTCCCAACAGACTTATTAGGTATAGCTTTCCAGTACCTTCACCTTTAAAGTACATCCTATACCAACTACTAACAGTGAATAATCGAAAACTGAGATAAGCCTAAAAAAGCAAACATTAATAAATACATGACAGAAATTGTTTCTCATTCGTAAAGGCCATGTGTAAAGTGCATCACTAACAGCTGTCCTATAAACCCATTCTCCCAGTATAAGGTGACATCTGAACACAATTGATTGCAGGTATCATTGTGAGCTAAATACACTGCACGCCACACTTCTCAGATTTGTATTGGTGTTTTAAATTGTTTATGGATTAAGGTATTTTGGTCAATTACATAGAATCCCATAAAATTTTATGAAGTTTGAGGCTTTAATGTGATAAACGGTGAAAAGATTCAACGGATATAAATAGTTTTTAAAGGCACTGTATTTATGTTTGTGAGTACAGTGTAACCTTGTACCCAGTAGAAAGGATCCTTGGGATCTCTTTAAGTATTAGTGTATTTGTGTTTAATTATCTGTACGATTAAATTTTTTTGTGTATTTTCATCATGTTCTAATTTATATAAATTTTTATATATAAAATTTACTATTTATTTACTCATTAGATTTTCATATGAAGCATCATCGCCTCCATGTTGTTCGTCACTGATAGAAACTTGTGTGCTTTGCATGCATGCTTAGGGAGCCTTTGATTGTGGATCAGGGTCGACACACAGCTCTGGAAAGCTGTCCTCAGCAGCACTGTCCAAGGGGAATAAGAAATGCCGTTACTGTTGACAAGCAAACCATCAGGCTCTATCCAGTAGCCCACAACTCAATCAGTGGTTGATGTCACCCAGAGGAACCTCACTTACAACATGAAGCAGTGTTGAGCCAACTTGGGGAGCATTATTGGGAGTTTTCTTGCAAGCTATGTGCAAGCACAGTGTATTAACATGGTGCTTTATGTTGCCTTGTGTCTCACCATCTCTCTGTGATACTGTTTGAAGAGTCAGAGTGATTGCCTGTGGGAGACGAAACGACTGCTTTGTGGACTGCATATCAGCACAGTAACCATCCCTCAGCTGGGGGGCAATATCCGTCCCCTGGTCCAAGTGTCCGCAGGCCAACAACAGAGGCATCAAAGTAGAGTTAGCCAATGACTGGCGTACACTTTTAGTATATTAGTATATTTTCCCACAGCCTCTGTGTAATCCAAAATGCAGAAGCTTAATTGAAGTAGCACTGGAGCTCCCTTTGTTAACCAGGGCTGGTGTGAGGAAGCCCTTTTAAGTTTGATTTGCCCAGAGGCTCTGGGTCTTGTGAGAGAGAACAAGTGGGCATTCGTTTGTTCATCAGGCTTTGTTATGCAGAGGTTTTTTCAAACTCACAGAAGGATAGACACACTGAACTTCCGATCTTCAACACAATTAAGTAGCATCACCCCTTTTAAACTCATAAGGAAACTAATCATGTGTGTTAGTGTCTCTGAGGGAGTGAAGGAGGACATTATCTGTGCACATTTTCATTGCACACATTCGCATGGGTGGTGTGTGTGAGTGTGTCAGAGTTGGGGTGGACCATGATTTTTAGTCAGACTTGTTAAGTACTAATTGGCTTGTTTTGTGTAGTCATAAACATACTAAAAGCATGTACTCTGTTTATATGTAAGGTATTATTATTTTATGTCGCTGTCCTACCATTTTTTTTTCTGAAATGTTACATTTCAGTTCCTTAATAACTTTTACATTTTTTTTCTCTGTAGTGTTTTAAGTTAATGCAAACATACACCAGCCTTTAAAACAAGCTTTCCTTATGCATTGCCTGAGACCTGACCAAATGAGTCCCAAAACACATATTGAGCTTCTTATTTGTTAGGACGGGCAATAAATCAACATGCTAATACCTCCTTATTTCATTTGGGGTGGAGCTGATTATGAATTATTGCTAAGTCATTTAGGCTGTGCTAAATTATTAATCACCACCAGTCTATTGCTTTGATTTTTTTTTCACCACCAATTCTGTTAATTGAAATTATTCAAATCTCTGAGTCACAAAGGTTTAAACAAGAGGGGATTGATGACATGATGAATTGTTTCAGTCAACACAGATGGTGGAGTCTGCTAAGGTGATTCTTGATTCTCTAGATTTTCACTTGTTAGGTAAATGTGTAATTCCAGTGGACAAGAGTTTAAACAAAGTACCAGGAAGATATTTTGACACCCAAAACTACTCCATTCAGAAGGCAGAACATTCGAGAATACTATATAATCAGCAGTAAATATTTCTGATTGGTAAAGCATTCTAGGAGTCTTCTTAACATTTTTAGGGATGCGTAACTTTCACATTTGAACCGATATGATACCAATGCCCAGTACCTGAGAATCGGTATTGGTACTCAAAAGTACCAGTTTTCTCTACTTTTGTGTGTTTACAGGTATGTGGTAATAAATGTTAATTTGTTTAATAATAAAATATCAAAATTCTTCAGTTAAACATATCTGTTTCTCAATATATAAACTTTATTGAATATATCAAAATAACATCCAACATTTCTTCTACCATGTCGCTGGCTGCTGACGACGAGTCGCTAACCGATGCAGGCGTCCTAACAGTGCAAATGCAGGAGTTATAGCCGTATACACCACTCCCTCAGTGTCACAATGATCCGTTTAGGTACCGAAACATAGTGCAGTTTGAATTTACGTGAATCGGTACTCGGTAGTACAGACGGAATTCTGTGAGTATCTATAAAAGTATCGAATTCGGTACCTATCCCCACTGTCATCTGATGGTTTTGTGAGGAGGGATGTCACATCGAGGATTTGTTGAACTGTAGCTGGCTCATGTTCTGTTTGTGTATTATTTGCCCTGTGTTAAGGGTGTACCTCAGGGCTCGACCCTTGGCCCAGCATGGTTTTAGATATGATATTATTTCCATAGATTTGAGTAGCATTGATTACATTAAAGGAAATATTGCAATTTACTGTTCACTGAGAGAACATTACTGACTATCAAAAGTCAGATACCTCTGCAGTTGGTACTCTGTTCTTTTTACATAATACAAATAGGTTACAACCATTGTTTAACACTAAAGGCAGTTTCTTGTAGAGCATGTGCTCTACCTTTCTGTGTTAGTTTACAGCAACGTTATCAGTCAACAGCCACGCAGTAAGGCCACTCTCTAGTCACAGAGTCTGCTAACACCCCATGCACAAACACCATTTTATTTCTAATTCTTGGTTGGTGCTCATCTTTGCAATTTTATCGTAATATTTACAAAATTTGCATTACTTAAATCGTTTATTTAACATCCAGCTTGTTTGTGTTTCTTGTTAACATTTTTATACTTAAAACTTTCATCCTGTAAATAATATATTGTTTATAATTACCTAAAGAAGTAAGTAGTTTGCAGGGTCATTTCAAGCTGTTGCAGCCAGAAACTGGAATTCTTTCCAAAAAGCACAAATCCACCTAGAAGCCCACCTTTTTTCCAAAATACTTACTATCCTGTTTGCAATATTTTATATTAATTACAGTCATTCTTGGACAGTTTTCTATAATGAATGAAGACAAATTGTGTTCTAATAGAGAACGTTAGTCTGGTTTAAACCCTGCTTTGTGGCTGTGTTTCAGTGAGTCTGACCCCAAAGATAAAAGGGACTACATCAGGCCTGTGAAATAAGGCTAGCAGACCAAATTGGCCTGAAGAAATTGAAAAGATAAAACATGTTATATCTGACATTGTAATGAATGCTGGCAGCAGGAGCAAGGACCCTTTATGTTCTAAATGTTAGATTAGCATCTGGATTGTGTCCCGCCTGTGATTGTTCGTATACTTTCTTTTCATCAGTGAGGTCAGACCTCAGTCTGCTCAAATTTAAATCACAGCGAGCCTCAGATGTCTGTGATTATCTCACTCGAAGGGCGCTCACATTACATCTTCAACGGAGTCCTGACCTTGTCACCTTGCCATTCGAACAATACAGTTTGGTTGCTCCTCATATCACCCTCCCTCACTTTCTCCTCTAATGTTTGGTTTAGTTCAAGACCTAAAATTACAGGCTGGAGTAAGATGATATCAGAGCACTGAGTTATTCCAGGGTGTGATGCTGCATCGTTGCATAAGGACTGAGCTCAAGTTCACTTATCAAGATTGTGGGACTCTTTAAATTTTTTTTTTTACTCTCCATTTTGCTTCTTTGTCCCCGTATGCTGTCTGCTCTGCTGCCTGCTATTTCTAGGCTCAGAGACCCTGTTTCAATTTTTATAGTTTTGCTTGTTTCCCCCTGTAGCTAGCTTTAAAACCTTTATTCTTTCACTTAGAATGGACCAGATTTCTTTCATCCACATCCCATTTATGCGCCTCTGAAACCCTTTATCCCCCTGTGCCCTATCTCGACTCTGTGTGTACGTGTGTATGTTGAGGAATGCAGCTATTGTACAACAATCAGCCTAAATCCCAGCCTCACGAAGACACTTAGAGAGAACCGCTTGCACACCTGTCTTGTTTTTATGCCCTGTGGCAGGGCAGCGGTGTACTGTAGCAGGATGTGCTCGTTTGTGAGTGAGTGCAGCTGCTTTTGGCCATCCACGCTGCCTCCTCGTTTTCAGCTTCATTTCCCCCCCTAATGAAGATTCAGAGGCAGCGCAGCTACTGGCGCAGGCCAGGAGAACTGAGCAGAGGAGGGTGGGACGGGGAAGAAGCAAAGCGCAAGGAAATGACAGCAGGAGGATGAAGGAGGAAAAAATTTAACCGTGATGAAGGGTAAGGAAGTGGGAAGAGAGGCAAAAACAAAGTGTGGGAGAAGCACAGCAAAAGAAAAGAAGAAATTATGAAATAGACAGAGCAGCTATAGCAGAGAGCCACAAAGGAAACGCAGATGAGTTTTGCGATAAAGATGACTAGAAAGAAAGTTACCCCCTCTCTTTCGCTGTCTCCTAATTAGCTCTCTGGCTGTGATGAATGGCGCAGCACTTAGGACCCAATCGGCAAGCCGACCTTGTCATGTGTGCTGATGGGGTGGGGTGACTCTCACACCCCCGCCTCCTCTTTCCTCCTCTCTGTATTGTACCACCTCCTGTGGAAGCAGATGCCGCTAATATCTGGGTTTGTGTGTGTTTGTATGCATATTCACTCCCTCTATGGGTTTTAGTGTGCTCTTATGGCTTATACATCAGCATTCATTCAAACGCAACCTTTGTTTCATTTGATTTTTACCCTGCAGGCTTAGATATAATGATGTTGTCACTGACGCTAGCATTCTCCCTACCTACACATGTTCAACCTCAGAAATCAGCAACTCCTCTGTGAACCCTGGGTAGTTTTTAGAGTTTCAGAAATAAATCCAAACTCGCAGATACATGCAGTTACTGCGACGACCATAAATCAAGGGTGAAAATATCCAACTAAGGAGAGCGACAGTTATTTGTGACATAAATCTTTAGAAACACCTGTGTTCCATTATCTGTTTTTACGCTGTTGTCAGATCTGGTCTGGCTTGGCTTTACAAATGTACAAAACCATGAAAAAATGTTTGCCCTCTTCTGTTTTTGCTTTATGTACATTTTAAATCATTTAAACATAACTGTTCCATTTAAGGTTATGCCACAACATCATAATAAGGTTTAGGTCCCGGACTTTACCTAGGAAACTCTAAAAAACTTAATTTTGTTTTGTTTTCTTCAGTCATTCAAAGGTTTTTTAGGTGGTATGTTTTGAATCAAGTAAACTTTTCACATTGAGCCAGGTTGGTTTGGATGGCTTTTCTCCCTGGAAAAGTAAAATCATAATTTGAAAACTGCATTTTGTATTCACTCAATTATTTTAATGATCTAAACCATTAAGCTTTGACAAAAAAGCAAAATATGTAAGGGTACAAAAACTTGCACTGCACTGTAGCTTGCTGCAGTTACCTACAGATATGTATTCTGCAAAAAATGAAAAATTTAACTTTGAATACTACCTTTATGATAATATTTCAGTGCATGGAAGGAAAGATTAAGTTATTACAGTTTAAAAAAAGACAGCAGTAATGTTTTTAGGTGATACAACAGCTCTCAGCTTGATATTTTGGCTGCCAAAGATGGAAATGCTCTTTAAAAATAAAAATTAACAATTCAGACGTAAAGTGATTTGTACTTTGGGTCTCCTGCTGGGATTATTGTCTAAAGAAGCCAAAATTTAAATTATGGTTGACTTAATTATTTAACACATAGCCTGTCATTACCATCCACTTAAACTGAATGTAATTTAGGATATTTTAAGGGTTTCTAATAATATTTTACCTTATTGTCTTATATTACCTAAACACAAAGAAACAGCTGTTGGTTTTTTGCTGAATCACATCATTAAACAAAATAATCTGAGCATCATCAAATTTCTTAAAGTTACATTGATGTTATGTAGAAACAGAAAGATCTGGGTAAGTATGAAAAGTATTGGAAAATATGTGTATTTCCAGACTTTATTTCACATCCCACTGTCTAAATATTTTGTCCTTCCTTCATACTTTGAGAACTCATACTTTCAACCTCATACACTTTCTTGTGTCCTTCCTACCTTGTATCCTTCCCTTCTCGCACCTTTTATTCATTTTTTGCTCTACTTTTTTTAAACCATCATGGGATAAATATGTTTTGTGTTGGAATCTTGTCTGGACCCCAGGGGGGTAAAACCCTAAATTAGCCAAACCTGTTTTAAAGAAAAAAACCGTAAGGATGGAGCTCCAATGACTTTTAACGTGCTGTTTTTGCTATTTTATTTTTTATTTTTAATTAAAACAACTTTAAAATTAAAACAACTTGATTTCATTTTTCAAACGGATAAAAACCCACATATTGTAATGAAGCTCCATCATCCGTCAGGTTAGCTGTTTTACCTTCTCAAAGCAGTTGTAAGGTTATAAATCTGCACTGTCGACACTCAGTCCTGTTCATCTTCTGCAAGGTTTGAATCAAGCTGTAGTTAAATGACCAGTAAATCTTCACTCTTTTATTGCACAAGACTTTCTGATTTTTTTTATTGAAGGTTTCTATGTTCTTACTTCTTCCAGACATTGTACGATGTAAGGTATCTGCAATTTTGTGTCATCTCTTGTAAGAGTCGCATTACAGCTTCTGTGTTTTTGTTAAGATAAAAATAATTGTACAGGAAAAGGTGACTGTGGGCTTATTTCATGACTGTGTTGCAGGACCTTTTTAAAAGATATTTATAACACAAGTGAAATAATACATTACCTACTGATTATGGCTTTTAAACTGGTTTTAAAACAAGCTGGTACTTTCTCTCCTTTTTAGTCTGAAGGATGCTTTACAAATTCCAAGAATAGTTTAACATTTTAGTCAGACTATAGAAAAATGTTCTTCATCACCTCCACCTTTCATTATAGAGAAGACACCTTTTTATTTTTGATGTAGGGTAAATGTGTTATGTCTTTGTTTAGATTGGTTTTAAATTCCTTCAAATCGCAACAATGAACTCTTCACTCCAGCAGTTTCAAGAATTGTCTTCTACCTCACGCAAGCGTTTCCACCCCAGAATCCTATTTGCGTTTAAAGTATTGCTGCCTGAAAACCTGAACCTCAAACACATTCAATTTGGATTTCAGCCGTGCATATGCAGACTTTTCATGATGTAGCACAAATGATGAAATCTTGAAGTCCAGGGGTTCTTCCACTGAAAGACTGAAGACAACATGCTAATTCTCCATGGTCTAGTTTAATTGGGTCAATGAGTGTTAAAGAAAAACAGATCAGAGGCAAAGAGGATAAAAAGAAGTAACATAGAAAGGTTTGGGTGGGAAACTAACTAAGGAGTTCTCTAAATATAACAAATAAAAAGTATTTACTAGAAAATACCATTAAATATGTGGCTGAACGTTCAATTAAAACCCTGAAAACCTAAAGATAATTAACTTTGTTGTGTTCTGTCTTTTATTCCAGTTTTTAGTTTTTGGAAATTACCTTTCAGTCTGGTGAAATATTTGCTTATATTATTATTCAAATGCAAAAGTTTTTCAAACGAAGCCTGGATTGATGTGGAAAAAGAAAAGAAAATCTGGATTTCCAGACTTTAACTATTCTATTGTCTAAACGCTCCATCCATCCATCCATCCATCGAACTAAATCACAACAGCTGACACAGTATTAAAGCACAGATACAAGCCGAGCACCGACACATGGCAATACTGTTAAAATAGTAGCGATTAGAACAACAGCCTATTATCACAGTGTTTTGTTACAGAAAGAAATATGTTTTAAGTTTAAAATGAATACCATGTGACTGGAAACTTGGATAGATTAATCAGTATTAAGACAACATAAGTCAAATGAACCCAAGGAATGGCTACAAACAAACAGTTAACAATAAAAGCCGTTCCACACAACTGAGCAAGTCACTCCTGACCAAATTATTCACTTATTCATTTAGCGAAGGCAGCAATGATTAAGTTTGTCATCGTTTTTGTCAGATTATGGCCAAACTGTAGCTTCCTTAAAACCTAAGCAGCTGGAAAAAAATAAGCTATAAAAATTAGAAAAGAGGTAGCTCTTTCAGTGCTGGATTCACATTTCTAGAACTTTCTTGAACTTTGCAAATGCAGTATGGAAATGAGAGCCAGAGCCTTAAAAAAGGAATAGATCAGATTGTAATAGGGATTTATTGTACCTAAAAGTTGTCATATAGAGGACAGTAGATTGCCTCAGCTGAATTGCATGACTCATAACAAAGCCAGTCGGTGTGGCGTCCCCCTGACATGTTGCGACTCTTCTCCTCTACAGAGCAGTAAGAACTGGCGGGCTGCAGTGGATCTGACGGGTCGGTTGTTGACAGCTCTTGGTCAGGGATACGGAAAGGCCGGCCAGCCAACCTCCCACACCACTGACTCACTGCAGGTAGGGACTTATTTTCATTCATCCATTCCTCTGCGTCTGTACCAATCAATCTTTGTGTTTCTGTGGGTAGCAGAGATCACTGAAGCCAAGAAAACTCTTGTAATTCACTACAATCTAATAAGTCTTTAGCAGCAAAAAAAACTTCCTTATATATATATATATATATATTGTATATTGTTAATGTTGGGTTGTTCTCCTGATGCACATCTGGAAATGTTGGACTGCATTTTAATACAGATGGTGTTTAAGTGGCACGGCTCAGAAATTACATTTATTTAGAGGTTTTTTAATGCTAGTGCCCAAAACATTTATACAGTGTAGCAGAAAAACTTTGTTAGAACTACTTTTTATTGTCGTTCTGAGAATGAAATATTGTTATTCAGTCACATCTTAATGGACATTTATCATCTTAATAGTATTTGTTTTGAATAAACACGCATAGAGGTATCCCGAGGATGTGACATTCCTCTTGTAGGACATGCACAGTTTCACCTCCAGTATATTTGGATGTGCAGCGGAATAACTTTTGCTTCTCCACAGACTTAGACTAAGAACACGGAGAGACAAAGTATTCTTTCATCCTAGCTGACAAATATAGACTCTGTAATCATCATTTTATTCCATATTTAAAGCTTTAATTACACAGGAAATTACAGCTCTATTCAATGATCTGATTCAGAACTGAATGATCCTTTTTAAATCCTCCAGCCTTAATATTTCTTTGCTACGACATTTTCATTGTTGGAATGTGCTATTGCTTGGTGGTCAAAGGCTTCAGAGGAAGACGAGGTGAGTTTAGGTACCTGTGTCAGGTCCATGGTTGTTTTGGTCTTCCTGCCGTGATATGGACTTCCAGAAGGAAGATAGTTTTTCTGGTTCACATGCTTAGAGACACATTAGTGTGTAGTCAGAGCTCACGACTTCAAAAGGAAAGGTTCATCTATGGGAGATTCTGATTAGTCGCTCCCACACGATCATATGGAAGACACAGTTTGTGTTTTTCAGTCCTGTCTGCTTTCCTTTATCCCTTCAATCCTTAGTTTCGCATTCGAATGTCGAGGCGTTTGCCAAAACATCCCCTTTTTGCTGATAGCCGCGTCACACCAGGAACAACCTGCAACCACAAACACGTTTGTTGAGAGGGTTGAACTGTGGCTGGCCCTCTGAGATGGTGTTGAGGCACTGGAGCGTGCTGCCAGCGTGTGACTCCTGGACCAAGGAGAGACTAAAGTCTTCTGCTGCACAGGCAGGATTGTTTATAGTACTTAACACAGTGAGATTCAAGGTCACAAAGATACTCAAGGACAAGGACCCTACTGGGATTGACTTTAAACCTCTTTTCCTCTTGTCCTCATCCTTTGAGAGCGAGTTGGCTAGATCATCCGTATACAGCCGAGGAGACTTTTTTTAAGCAGGATTGAGGAAAAGTCTGCGGAAAAGCTTTCAACTGTTAGAGCTTGAATTAGTTGACTGATTGATTACAGCCAACAACTTTTAATATCTGATCAGCAGAGGCAGATATTTTTCTGTTGTCTTTGTTTTTGTTAATCTGCTTTGTTGCTTATGTTTTCATCAGTAAATACCTGTACATACAGGTTAGTCCAACTAACCCGTACATACAGGTTAGTCCAACTAACCCGTACATACAGGTTAGTCCAACTAACCCGTACATACAGGTTAGTCCAACTAACCCGTACATACAGGTTAGTCCAACTAACCCGTACATACAGGTTAGTCCAACTAACCCGTACATACAGGTTAGTCCAACTAACCCGTACATACAGGTTAGTCCAACTAACCCGTACATACAGGTTAGTTGGTCATGAGTCCAAAAGCAAAGGTGTGAAATAACTCTAAACATTAATATATTTTAGATTCTTGAAAATAGCCACCCTTTGCTTTGATGACTTCTTTGCACCCTTTTGCATTCTCTCCATGAGCTTCATGAGGAGGTCACCTGAAATGGTTTTCCAAAGAGTCTTGAAAGAACTTCCCAGAGGTTCATTGAGAGACGGCCAAAGGTTAATATTTCAATCATCACAGCAAAGGGCGGCTACTTTAAGGAATCTAAAATATAAAACATTATTAAAGTTATTTTACAATGTTTTGTTTGCTACATAATTACATATGTGTTTTGATGCCTTCAGTGAAAATCTATGCACAATGTAAATAGTCATGAAAATAAAGAAAACCATTAAATGAAACAGTGTGTCTAAAACCTTTGACCTGTGGTTTATACATATTTATGTATAAAACAAAAAAAAGGGGATTTGTTTATTTATTTGTTTGACATGTGTGTTCCAGCTTTGGTTTGTGCGGCTGTCTCTTCTCACCAAATTGAACCTTTTCCAAAATGCTGAACTGGAGTGTGAACCCTTTGGAAACCTCGACCAACCAGATCTCTACTATGAGTACTATCCAACTGTTTACCCTGGGAGGAGAGGTACGAGCATCTTCACCATATCGTTTTCTGGTTTTGACACTCCATGTAGGATGTGCACTTTTAGTTTTGACCATACAGGTCAGACACTCTGGAGTTAGATACTCCTCAGCTGAACAGCCATGCATTTATTGTTTCAAAATTCTTTTTATATTTTATTTGTCCAAAAGCTTTTCCACAAAATTTGCTCACAGAGAGTTTCAAATTTAATAGTATGATTAATAACAGCACTGAAAAGCTGCTTTAAAACTCTTAGCTTAGTTCTGAAAGCATGCTCTCCTACATTTTTGCATCTTAACCAAGTTCTTTGGATACACTAGCACACCACTGTCCTATTAAATATTCAAAGGAAAGTTCTGGCAGAAGCTTGATATCAGACTGTATCATTGAGAGCTCTGCTTGTCTCCAGCAGTTCTTTGGTTTTGTTTTTCCTCTTTTTCTACTGCATGAATTGCTCTCTAATGTATTCCCATTACTTTGGATATGCTTCGCCCTCGGGCTACCACAGGGAAGGCAGCAGCAAAGACACAGCTGCACATACACAACATTTGAAGCTACACTGCACAGCCTTTTAAAGAGAGCACCGATTGACTTTCCATTGCTCAATATTAAACGCTTTATGCCCTGCTAGGTGTTCAGAGACAAACTGGCGTGAGTTGTGTTGCCTAGCATCAGAATTCGAACATGTCTTTACTCAAGCCCTTGCATCGACTATCTATTACCCGCGATCATATTGTGTGAACGCCTTAAGAGACAGCTGCCCCATGTATCGCTCTCCTAAAGGATTGAGATCGAACGAGCACTCAAATAATAAGGAGTCAATGTTTGTGGGGTATTTGTTTTGTAAAGTGAAAACTCAGAGACAGAAGAAACTTCGCTCTCTCAGTAAAAGCCCTCAGGTTATTATATTTTTTTTTTATTGTTGCAAATAAAAAATTGTAGTTTTCATAAAAATTTACCCTTTACCAATAGTTTTAACTCACCCAAATACATTCTGTGTATGTTGTTTTTTAAGATATGTTCACAGCAGCAAGCAGAGATGAAATTACCTTTTCTCTAATGTTAAACCTTCTCAGTTACTCTCAATAGAAATGAACTGAAACAGCGAAGTGTTCCCAAATCTAAATAATATCAGAAACTTTGCTCCGTTGTTCTACTGCTGCTCTGCCTACTTTCATTCTTTAACCAGCTTTGGAAAAAAAAACTTCTTGTTCATCTCTCACATCCTCCAAAATGTCTCAGGAACTGAGTCAGGTTTTGAACCATTCAGCAGCAACAAGGAAGATTGCATGTGAAAATGGTCTGAGATTACCTACAATCAATATAATGGCTGTAAATAATCTCAGGCCATATTTAGCATTTCTACACTGCAAGATCACATTACATTGATGCCTCACAAATGTGAGTTTGTAAAAGTCTTCATTTACTGCCGATAATCGGCACCGAACTGTTTGCAGACACTTTTACGCATTTTGTAAAACTAATTAAAGATTGTTGTTGCTAGAAACAGCTTTTGTTTTTTTCTATGCCAATACTCACAAACTACAGAAAGAAATACATATTAATAAACACACAGTGGTAAGGTCAGTTATTCCTCATAGAGGCTGAAGCAGGATATAGGTAGAGCTACTGAGAAAGCTAAATGCTGTGATGTCTATTGAAGAATTTGATCCTCTAGTCATTTTATATAATCAGTAGACCATTGAAAATGACTTTATATTACTTGTGATAAACAAGTATTTAACTAAACCGTTGCATTTTTCTACATCTGGAAAGTCGTTTTGGAAAATAAAAACACTTAGTTGTAGTTTTAAATGAAAATCTTTATGAACCTCTCCTAAAACGCTTTCTGTTGGATTAACAACCATCACCAAATATACTACTGGCCTAGAGATGGTACTTACACTATATGATTAGCTAATATTTATTGCAGAACCAGGAGCACTTTGGGATACTGATGTATGAAATATCCCATGTTGGACTGCTCCTTTTTGTGTCCCAAAACGTCTGGTTTGAAAAGACCAAAACTCCATAAGTACAAAATACTGAAGAAGCTAAAGAAACAAGATTTTTTATAGAAAAGGTTGTAGTCTTTCTGTCAGCAAAATGAACAGACAATAAAGTGGCTTTCTGGTAGAATATTTGAAAGCTTTAATAAAAAGCTTTAACAACGTTTTTTCCAACAGAGTACTGTGGTTTCAGTGAAGAAGGTTGATGGGAGAGTCTGTCAACTCGTTTCTTTAGCAGTTTTAGGAACCGTCAACACCGAATAACCAGCAACCACAGTGAGGTGCTTACAGTGTTGGAAAGGCAGAACCTGTGGTGTTATGAAGACTACAGGATCAAGATGTGTTCTAGTGATAGCAGCTATTTACATAACAAACATGCCTAGGCACTTTGATTTTAATGAAATAACTATCCATACTGCCAAAGAATCTTCTAAAAAACACCTCAACAAAAGACTGAATGAGTCACATCAGAAGATAAAACTGTAAAACAGGACAGCAGTAAAAACAGTATGTATTATGGGGGAAAACAAGAGTGTATCATGGCCTCCATTTTTAGATGGTGAACACAAGCGGATAGAGAATATAGATAAAAATTGAGATACACTGACTGGCAGAAGCAGCAGCCAAAGATGGAGTCGCTCGCAGAGTTTCAGATCAGATCACAGTATCAAAGAAACCCTGATCAAAGCCTGGGGACTCACCTGAACACAGGCTTTTGCTCAGGGGTGTGTGTGTGTGTGGGTAGGTGGGCGGGTGTGTGTGCGTGCGTGCGTGGGTGTGTGTGTGTAAGAGTGTGAATGATGTAGAGGCAGGCAGAGGGATGAGGCAGGGAGATGAGTGATGGAGCTGTGCGGCACACAAAGATGGAGAGATGAGAGGCTTTAATAAGCAGCCATACGTAGCTCAGTGCCATCTGTAGGTTCCTGCCTCCAGGGCTGTGTACAGTCTGTGTGTGGGTGGATGGCTTTATATTCTCATCTTTCTGTCTTCACTCTCCTGCTTCGTTTCCATCCCACCCCGTTCCATATTGTCTCCTCTTCCTCACACATTCTCTCCCTCCGTTTCCTGTCTTCCTTTCACCCATCTCCACCCTTTTTTATTTGTCACCCAGGCTCAATGGTGCCTTTCTCCATGCGGCTGCTGCACGCCGAGCTTCCCCAGTACCTGGGCAAACCCCAGGAGGCTCTGGACCGCCTGTACAACCTCAAAACCATCTGCCTTGCTGTTAGTACACACACAAACACACACACACACACACACAGACCAGAACACAGCCTTAAGATGCAGTTTTTAAGTCTTCAAACAATTTTAGAAGTCCCTAAACTTACCCAAAACCTTGCCACAAAAAGCATCTAAAAAAGAGGATTTGGACAAAAAAGTTAAACTTTTACTTAAATTATTCTAAATTTTACAACATAAAAATCCTTAGAATAACTTTTTAAGACTAGTTAACAGAAATCTGTTTTTAGCTACTTAAATAATGCCATAAATTCAGGTAGCATTCCTGAATATAAAATACTAATATGTACTGATTTAAAAAAAAAAAAAAAAAAAACACAAAAGGTTTACATAGGAAAAACTAGCTATTAAAAACTGGCCGCAAAATAAATTCAAGATTAAGATAAAGTGAAATTAACTAAATGAAAAATCAGTTTTTTGAGCTCATATACATTAACCTCAAATTTAAATTTACAAAACAAATTGATACACACGTGCCCCCAAGTAAAAGAAGGAAAAGGCCTTAAAAACTAAATTCATAGACAGATAAACCTTGTCCATGTTCTTTTGTCAAAGCACCAGTTGTTTGAAATGGTTTTATTGTTGTTCTATTGTGGATTTAAAATGTATCTCATGAACCTTTACAGAAAATATTTATGTTAAACATAATTTCTGCTGGATCTTAAATTAACGCTTTAAAATTAAATATCTCATTTAAATCCATACAGACCTCCTGTGCCAAGTCTTTACATATATTAGGTTAAACCTTAAATTTGAATCTTTGTTTTTTTCTTATTATAATCCAGCTTCTGCTACTGAAACTGGCTTTTTGAATGTTTAAGCAATTAAAATCTAAACATCGTGTTTATGTTATCCACTACTAGCTTCCATGTTTTGAGAAACATTGAAAATAAATGAGGTTTGGCCTGAAAACCTGCTGTCAGTAACTGTTATGAAGGCTGCTGTATGATGTAAGGCCTAGAAGTTAGGTTATCAGGGTGTAAAAGTGCTGCTTTCACAATCCACAGTTGAAAACATCAACTTAACTCAAATTAAGTTGCTTCAGTTAATAAATTAGTTTTAGTAATTCATTTTGGTCCTAAATAAAAAAAAAATATTGGTTTTAATTTTTTATTTATTTACTAAAACTTGTTGAAACTCTGATTTAAAAAGAAAAAGAGCCCACATATAATCTGAGAACTTGTTTATTTTTTAATGCTTGTGCTACTTAAAATGCAGGCAGTAATTTGAATCATCCTCCATGCCTGCACAGATACTGGAAAACCTGGAGAAAGGCTTGGCAGAGGATGGCAGCATGATCACCCTAGCACAGGAGAACAGGCAAGGTAAGCATACACACCGCAGAGAATCCGACCTGGCTGCGTTCCCAGACTGCATCGCATCAAGGGAGGAAAGTCAGGTCACGGGCCTGAACAGTTAATCCAGATGCACACCTGGCGCAGGACTGCAGCATACCTCAGCCACACATACAGTCACACGGTCGAAACCACACACCTATGCAGTAGTAGTGTTTAGCCTCTCAGAGCTCCACCGCTCTCACTGAATATTAAATGCTCTCCACAGCTCTTCACGCCATTCGGATCAATACAGATCAATCCTGCCAATTCACTCACATCTGCACTGGTGTGCGTGAGGGAAAATCTACCCAGATGCATTTCCATGCTACCTGAATCAGACCTAGAATCAGGGACATGTAGCTTCTAAAAACTTCTTCAGCATCTGTTTATCAGTTTGAAAATGTGCCCAGCAATTGTTTCAGCTGAGCTAAATGCTGTAAAATTAGCTGGGTGACAGATGCACGAGTGTATCTATGAGGGCGCCTCAGTTCAGCCGGTTTCTCCTCCTAACAAAAGCAGCGTAATGGCTGTGTCCTCTTTCTCTCCTACCCACACAGACAGTCGATAACGCAGGGCCTTGCCTTCACACATCAGAACCCCACTGAGTGATTAGCTCTTCCCTCAGCTCCGTCTCCCACAAACACAGTGATGAATAGTAACAGGCTCTTCCCACAGCAGACAAAGAGGAAATGTACCGCAGTGTCTTCCTCAGCACCTCACCTTAAAATAGCACAGGTGTTACAGCTGGTTGTAATGAGAGGGATGGAGGAGCAAGAGTGTGGAGGCTTTTCAGAAAACTAGGATATCTCAGGAAAACCCAAAAAGCAATAGGAATGAAAATAGAAAGTCATTGAACCCCTCCCTTTTTCACCATCTCTCTTTCCTGTTTATAGCATCTCTAACGCTGTGGAGGTCTCGTCTCAGTCGGGTCATGTACTCCATGGCCAACTGCCTGCTGCTGATGAAGGTGGGTGCGCGTGTTTGTGTGTCACTGTGGGTGTGGGTCTCAGAGATCTCTGATGCCAGGCTAGTGGAGGATTCACAGTGAAATCCCCACAGACTGACCACTAATTGGATTCTTGGTCAGAGAAAGAAAGAGTGGAGAGCTAAGAGGGGGTGTTGGGGGTGGTGTGGGGTTTAAAACAAGCCATAGAGAGAAACACAGTGCCATCTACTGCTGAGAGATGAGATTGCAGTCAGTCCAGCTTCATTCCAAGCTTGGATTTCTGATCCTCAGCATTTATGTCTTACACTTTGTGTTTATTAATCAGCAAAAATCTGCTTCCTTTGAATTTGAAGATTCATTAAAGGATTTGAAGGCCCTGTACTGAAGACATTTGAAAGGTCAGGCTCCTCCAGTGCTTGGTGACCTTGTGGTTTCTCTCAGATCTGTAGGTTTTAGTAACTTGTAAGGTACCTTTTTAATATGTGTAGTTCTTTAACTGAGGGCTTGAAACTGATTCCAGACTGGCAGATTTTCAGATTAAGACTGAAGCGGTTTCTCAAAGACCAGTCTTGTAGTACAGCCAGTCCTTGCATTTCATTGTGGACTGTTTAAAATTAATTTAAAAGATTTATGTTATGCATGTATGTATTTAATGTCTTTTATGTTGTTAAAGGCCCTTCTGGGGACGTGCATCGCAAGTTAGCGACGGCTATAAATGTTATAGTGTTTTGTATTTGTTTATACTTAACCCTGTCCCAATGTAAATAAATAATAATCAACCGTAATAATATTATTATTATCGATAATGGTAATAATGGAGAAGTAGTTTTTCATGGCTTTGACGGAAGAAACGGGAACAAATGCACAAACAACAAACATTGTAGAAATCTACCAGAAAATGTATTTTTTACTAAGTTGGTAAAGTGTTGATAATAATACTGGTTCATCCCTTGAGTTTAGGATCCTTTTTGTGAAAAATAGTCAGTCTACAGATAGACCTGAAAGACCTTCCAAAAGCCTGAAGAGCTTTAGATCAAGAACATCTCTGGGTCTTTTGTTGGGAAAATGCAAAGAAATGAAAGTTGGATCCAGATTTAACTCATTTTTAAAGGCAAAGTCAAAAGTCAAAGGAGTTTTGTATCAAGCAGCGCTCAGATGCACAGACATGTTCTGTACACACTTCCTTCGCCCTCGCCCTCAGCTCAGTGCACACACCCCTCTCTGACCTCTCTGTGTCGCATCGCTCACTATTCCAGTCACCAGGTGAGCAATGTGTCTCAGTACAGCGTCAGGGTGGGAGGAGGGTCACAACGTCCTGCTAATACTCCACATGTTTGATAATGCTCTCCGTACACAAACTCTGCTCAGTTTACCTCACTCCAACCTTGTCTTCTGTTTCACTCCTTTTCTAGTCATTGTTTTCACGCTTTAATGCTTTTCTGGAACCCATTTGTCCTCAGGACTATGTTCTGGCAGTGGAGACCTATCACTCCATCATCCAGTATGAACCCCAGCAGAGAGTGCAGCTGCTCAGTGGAATCGGACGCATCTTCTTGCAGGTCTGTGCTTCACCAGATGGATGAATGGACTAAAGACTCCCTGGACACAGAATTGATTATCCATTGCACAGTGAACCTTATGCTCCAATAGACCAAATATGAAATCCACTTCGTCCACTGGTAAAGAGGCTTTGATAAACGGTTTGCAAATGCAAAGACAGTAAAGCAGCAATTAGTATTTGGTATTTTTAAACTGTAATAAAAGCAGGAATGTTTCTGCTTTTTGTCCATAACTTTTCCCTGTTAGATCAGTTCTTTGGGACATTTTTCTTTTTCAGAACATTTTATAACGCAACATCTTTTGACATATTCTAACTGATTTTCTAGAAAGATTTCCTAAAATACATTTGGAATAAAAATTAAAATCATGTATTGGTTCTGGTTCACTGCTTTACACCAATATCTTTCCTAGAATCAACGAACAATCAAAACTAGACCAGAAACAGGAGGTAGCTTTGTAAATACAGTGCCTTTAGAAAGTATTTTACTCTGTGGCACTTTGTAATATTGTGTCACATTTCAACCACAAACTCCATCGTATTTTATTGAGATTTTATGTGATGGACCAGCACAAGATGGTGACTAATTGGAAGAAAAATAATGTTTGGTTTGGTTTGCATTTGTTTTCAACCACGTTTTGCTAAAATGAAAAATGCAGGTTTTAGCCTTTGTCTCCACCAGCTTTGCACATCTAGAGACTAACGTTTTTGCCCATTCATCTTAGCAGAATCGATCCAACTCTAACCAGCTTTCCAGCAAAACTGCTATTTTTCTCCTTTTATTCATCAACCTTGAACCAGCTTAAGCACTCCCACAGCATTATGCTGCCAACACAATTTGCTTAAAATAAAAAAGTATCAATCATAATTTTTTTGTTCACTTCACAATCATGCACTACGTTTTGTGGGTCTATCACATAAAACCTTTGGTTGTAATGTAAAAAATCTCCACGGAAATAAATAACCCCTTCAACACACTGCATTTTCCTACTACTCCACCATAATTACTAACACTTTAAAGAATGGATTTAGACGAGGAGTTAAATTCTACCTCTTTTTGTCTGGGCTGCTTACTTTTAGTTTGTTTTGCATGTTGATCACCAGACTTGGAGCTGATTTGACAACGGCTCTGTGCTACATTACTGAATCTGTCCACAAAACCAAAGCAAAATTATGAAGAACATTTTGTTCCAGATGCATCTTTTTCCTCTTTGAGGTTCTTGTTTCAAGGTTTTTACATTTGTCCACTATTTAAAAGCACTCTGATAATTCCACGTCACTAAGCGTTTATATGTTGCTGTTACTCTCTGGGAAAAAGTCTTCTTTTTGATAATTATTTTCAATTGTGGCTTACTGTAAATACCAGCCATAAGCTTCCAGGTGTGTTCTAGATAAGAAGTCCCATATGTAAGAACGTTGTTGTTGCAGCTGCAAACAAACTGAAAGACTCAGAGAAAGGATGGTTTTCTTTTCTAAAACGGTGTTTACATCTTATTACATTTTTGTCTGCAAGGATTTTCCTTCATGTTTTCTCCAGCCATTTTAGGCATTTTTCATAATAATAATGTAGACAGACATGGATCAACAGTTAACGTATAGCTGCTTTGTTGTTTCCCAGATCGGAGATGTGAAAACTGCAGAAAGATACTTCCAGGATGTGGAGAAAGCCTACCAGATGAAAGGGAGTAACCTCAGTCATGCTACATGCGTTCTAATGAACAGGTACATGCAGATCAAGTGTTTTGCACCTATGGGGTAAACTCTATGCTCATCTGGGACAGAACACGTAAATCTCTGCGTGACACACTAAACAGGAGGTGAAATCTCTGCTGCTATGGCCTGAGCTGGCGTGGAGTATTGCACTACACTGACACGTGTTAAAGATTACTTGAGTAAAAGCTGTTCTGTTGTGAATTTGCTGCTGTGTTTGGGTTCGTTGTGGGTGAAGATATTCGTTGGCTAAAAGAAATCAGCAGAAATCCGAACCGAACCTTTTAAAATATTGATGTAAAAAAAAAAAATAACCATCCTTCAGATTAAACTAGTCTGTGCAGTGTGGCCAGCAGGTGGCAGCGTGTGTTAAATTGCAAGTCAAACAGAATTGATTATTAACTGGAATCAAACTGAAGAAAAATGCACAAAAATAGAGACATAAAACGTAAACGTGAAAGGCGTTTACAGAAGTTTAATTAAACTACAGCGATTAGCTTTTCACACCAATGCTCATGCATATTATTTACCCTGAAACACTTATAGTAGTATGTTAAGGTGGGTGATTCCTGTCAAACATCCTAAGAAATGCCAAGATATGACTTTTCCCAACATAGGATGTTATTTAAGTTCAGGTGTGTGGGATTTGGTCGCAGGGCTGTCGATATCCTGCATTTCTTTTTGTCAGTTCATGTTTCATCTGAACATAACTATTAGGCATTGGTCAACATGAGGTGGTCATGTTTTAACAAACCGGGTAAACATACCATGCTCTGGTGGTATTTAGATGGAGATTTTAAACTATACAGATAACATGATCTCATTGCCTTTTATGTGAAACAGAACAGCAGTTATTACTGCTTCTGCTAAAAATAAACCAATCTTTAATTTGTCTTTCTTGTAAGTGAAAGAAAAGTGTAGAATCCTTCTTTTAGCCAGCTGATCAGCAGTGTGCAGCAGAAAGTTAGGGATGGGCGGTGGGTAAATATGAAATACGTTGCTTTTTGCCTTAATGCATATAAAAAGATCAATTAAATGTGACTTTCCTGTTGATTATTCTGAGACAAGTACATCTGAGATTAACGTATTTTTGTCTGTTTTTCAGGGCCTTCGTCTACCTCAGTCAGAATAATTACGCTGATGCACATGCAACTTTCCTTGAAGTTTTAAAAATTGACCCAAAAAATCCCGTTGTAAGTATAATTATATCTTATAAACTATCAGAATTTGCTCCTGAGGAGCTTTAATTAGTACGAGGGGGTTTCTTTTATTGCAGAGTTCCCTGTTTTTTCTCTCACCCATTTTGAAACATCCTGCTAATTTCTCTGGAATGGACTTTTAAAAAAACTTTTACAGGCCAATAACAACGCAGCAGTGTGTCTCCTTTACCTGGGTCGGCTAAAGGAGTCCTTGGGCCAGCTGGAGGGCCTGGTGCAGCAGGACCCCGCCCTGTACCTCCATGAGAGCGTCCTCTTCAACCTGACCACCATGTACGAGCTGGAGTCGTCCCGCAGCACGCAGAAGAAGCAGATGCTGCTGGAGGCCGTGGCCTGCCGGGAGGGCGACAGCTTCAACACGCAGTGCCTCAAACTGATCTGAGAGGAAGGACAGCTGGGAGAGGACACTGCTGCTTTCCCTTGTTAATGATAGGTACTAAAGCTCTGTTTGGGTAGGAACTAAGCTGCGCTCCTTTAGGACAGCCAAGCGAATGCTTGCTGCAAATTTTCAGAGATGTTAAAAGGGGATGTTTGAGATCTGCTTTTATTGCACTAAAGTGATCCAAGCACAGGGGGGCCCAGCACTACAGTCATGTGAACAGCGACCCAGAAACCTTTCTTTCACTTACAGAATTTTGAGATTGAAATAATTTGAGGTGTACTTGTTTGTTTTGTTGTCTATGAAGCAGCTCTGCATAAATACAGAGGGAATTCATATCTGGCTCTATCCAAAGCTAAAAAACATCAACTAAGTAACACAATCTTTGTTAAACCTCTTCAAATTGTGTAGGAAAACAAATCATGTGAGGGTCATGTGATGGTGTTGCTGCACTAATCTGGCTGTATGTTTGACTGATGCACTTTTTAGGAGGGCTTTACTTCAAACCAGCTTGTCTTTCTTGAAACATTTTTCTTCTCTACAAACAGGGTTCCTACACATACTTCCAGACATTATTAAGACCTAAAATATCCAGAGTTCTTTTTAGGACAGTTTTTAACAGTATAAATAATAAAAACTGAATTTATCTCCAATATTTCCAAATTAGTGTGGATTTAAATACAGAACTGGCAACAGAAGAAAGAAAAGATGAAAACATGGACAGGCAGACGGGCAGAAACACGGGACGGATAAACATAAGACGGACAAACTAAAGGATGAAATGGATGGACAGAAAGAAGGCTGAATATAAATAAAGATTTCTGGTGGATGGATGGACTGACATACACAAAAAGAAGGATGATGGAAGGAAGACATTTAGACAATAGATTAAGGATTTAAAGTTCAAAAATACTTGTTTCTTCCTTACTTAGCCAGACCCAAAAGCGCTCTTCAATGAAATTCAGTAGATTTTCAGACTGCATAGGAACTGTGTGCAAAGAGGTTGTTTCTTTGATGGTTCATCCTTATCTGGGTACAGGTAGGTGAGGTTTTCTTTGCACAGTTCCAGCCAGCAGGTGGTATGGCTCGTCTGTGTGCAGCATAACTCAAAAGTTGTGGATGGATTTGCATTCAGATTTGAACAAAATCAGGGATACGGTTTGCTGCTGATCCAAATCCAGGATTTTTTTTCTCTTTGCTTGGCTGCAGTGTGGCGTCTCATTTTGCTCTTTTTAGCTCTGTCTCTTTCAGCTGTCACATGACCGTCTCCTTAAAAGGTAGCCATGACGAGGTCAACCAAGAAACAGTCCCTCTTTTGTAGTTAATGACCAAAGACACGATTGGCAGTGCTGTCAAATCTACAATAAACAAATTTCTGAAAAATGCCCTTCAGTAAATATATTTCGGAGAAATTCGAATGGAAAAAACATGAGCAGTCTTCAGATTTCCAACTTTTAGTCAGGTGAACCTATTGTTACACTACAGGAACTGCGGGCTCATAGTGAGACCAGGCATGGGCATTACCCTGAGCTTCAGACTCCATAAACTTTAAAGTTTTTAATGCAGCTTCTACAGGATTACCACTAGATTTCATCACTCCTGCAGTGAAAGTGAACGAGCCCCTCAGATTGCATCGCTTTCTTCTCGCTGAACACAAATGTAAAAAGTATTTGTAATCCAAAGTTGTACATATCTGAAGCATTGTCTAACTGATTATCTTATTGATTTTTGCTTCTTCTCCTTCGGTTTTCTTCATGTTTATCATATTTATGTATATAAAGAGAATGGTTTTATCCTAAAGAAATCTCTTGTATCACAGTAACATGCTGGAGTTATTAAAAATGGAATAAAAGACAAATTATTAGCAGCAGATTTATTTCCAATTAAAAACATATGTTGATCTGTCATAAACATCTTTTTTTCTGAGTGTGGAATTGGAAATTAGACTCAGTTTATTTATTATAAGTGAAGGCACTCATCTTATTTTTAGTGAAAGAAAGAATGCTTTTAGTAAAATTATTTCAAACTCCTAGACCTAAAATATTCATGAAGAGTTATTAAAATCAAAAGCAAAGAGAGTATCTAAAAAAGCTAATAAGTGAGCTCTTAAAAAGCATCATCTTATGTTTTAAACTATAAAGCACAATTGTCAGTAATCTCAGGCCTTCCAAGTAGGGGTGCACTGATCGATCAGCTTGATTTTCTTAATTTTATGTGATCACGATCAGCCGATACTTACATATGAAACTGATCTTATCTACCTCTGCAAAGGTCTGGAAATCAGCCACTGTCCCCTTTTGCTCTCCCATGAGAGAGGGCTGACTTACAGGCCCGCCGACCCGGTCACGTCTGCACGTGCGAGGTTAACAATAGTCATCCCACCGATTTTTCAGACCCCTCTGGTGATACTTATATTTTAAAGCACTACCTCGTGCAGTTAAAATAGTATTGTTTCACGGGTATTGTTCAGTGTTTTTCAATAAAATAAGATTAGAACTTTGAAAGGTGAATTGTGACCTTATAACACCACCAGTGTCAGTTATAAAAAAAATAATAATAATCTGTATCACCCAAAATCTGAGGTCAGGCTTTTTAAAGATCGGTGATAAGCCAGAAAAATCCAATCGGTGCACCTCAACTTTCAGGAGAAGATTTAATTCATCACCACGAAAAATCTGTGTTCATAAGCTGTCCGTTCTCCTCATCAGTCTTCTCATGAACCCACTGGAGGAGGTGATTTCCGCGTATTAGTCGGAGGGAATCTGCTCACTCTCGGGATCCCTGCAGCGAAGCCACATAATTATGCCGGATGTCGAAGTCATCGGCCGGCCGGTTGTAGGCCTTCCACACCGGCTCCCCTACGAACAGCCGCATGGCTTTGGTGTAGTCCTGCAGAAAGAAATAACACGGCTTTCAGATAAGCCGGAGTGCCCCGTTCAACAACCCAACCAGCCCAAACACATAAATTAGGTTCTGTGTAATAAAATACAATGACACAGGGGGAAACGGTATTGAACACGCTCAAAAAAAAAAATCTATTTAACACTTCAGATAAAAACCTTTTGGTTAAGACTGCTTCAAGATGCCCTCTGTATGGAGAAACTAGTTGCATGCATTGCTCAGGTCCATTTTGGTTCTTCCGCATAAATGCATTCAAGCTTTAGTTCTTTCAATAAATATCCATATTTACTAATACAATTTGTGATGTATTCAATGCTTATTTTACTCTCTTTATATAATAGCTAAACTGTTAAGTTGACAGGTACGTTAAATCTTAGATGTACCGTCTCATCCAGGGTGAAGCGGTGGTAGATTCCAGCCGGCAAGGTGATCAAGTCTCCCTTTTCCATGGCGATCCGGATCCATTGGTCCTCCTTGTCCCGGATATCAAAGTAGGCCTGCCCGTCAAGGATATAACGGATCTCATCATCCAAGTGTAAATGCTCCTCATAGAACATCTTCAGCTGAGGAAGACAAGTAGACCAAAACATGAAACTAATGTACCTGTCACTGGATACGCAGTCATGGCAAACAGAACTCAGTTTGGACCGAGCTTCAGTAATCAGACCAATGGCCTGACATTTGCTATAATTGTTATTTTTGCATGTCTCTATGGTATCACTCCAAACACTGCCACCTATTGGACACCCAGTGCAAGTTCACAAAATACAGGTCCTTCTCAAAAAATTAGCATATTGTGATAAAGTTCATTATTTTCCATAATGTCATGATGAAAATTTAACATTCATATATTTTAGATTCATTGCACACTAACTGAAATATTTCAGGTCTTTTATTGTCTTAATACAGATAATTTTGGCATACAGCTCATGAAAACCCAAAATTCCTATCTCACAAAATTAGCATATCATTAAAAGGGTCTCTAAACGAGCTATGAACCTAATCATCTGAATCAACGAGTTAACTCTAAACACCTGCAAAAGATTCCTGAGGCCTTTAAAACTCCCAGCCTGGTTCATCACTCAAAACCCCAATCATGGGTAAGACTGCCGACCTGACTGCTGTCCAGAAGGCCACTATTGACACCCTCAAGCAAGAGGGTAAGACACAGAAAGAAATTTCTGAACGAATAGGCTGTTCCCAGAGTGCTGTATCAAGGCACCTCAGTGGGAAGTCTGTGGGAAGGAAAACGTGTGGCAGAAAACGCTGCACAACGAGAAGAGGTGACCGGACCCTGAGGAAGATTGTGGAGAAGGGCCGATTCCAGACCTTGGGGGACCTGCGGAAGCAGTGGACTGAGTCTGGAGTAGAAACATCCAGAGCCACCGTGCACAGGCGTGTGCAGGAAATGGGCTACAGGTGCCACATTCCCCAGGTCAAGCCACTTTTGAACCAGAAACAGCAGCAGAAGCGCCTGACCCGGGCTACAGAGAAGCAGCACTGGACTGTTGCTCAGTGGTCCAAAGTACTTTTTTCAGATGAAAGCAAATTCTGCATGTCATTCGGAAATCAAGGTGCCAGAGTCTGGAGGAAGACTGGGGAGAAGGAAATGCCAAAATGCCAGAAGTCCAGTGTCAAGTACCCACAGTCAGTGATGGTCTGGGCTGCCATGTCAGCTGCTGGTGTTGGTCCACTGTGTTTTATCAAGGGCAGGGTCAATGCAGCTAGCTATCAGGAGATTTTGGAGCACTTCATGCTTCCATCTGCTGAAAAGCTTTATGGAGATGAAGATTTCATTTTTCAGCACGACCTGGCACCTGCTCACAGTGCCAAAACCACTGGTAAATGGTTTACTGACCATGGTATCACTGTGCTCAATTGGCCTGCCAACTCTCCTGACCTGAACACCATAGAGAATCTGTGGGATATTGTGAAGAGAACGTTGAGAGACTCAAGACCCAACACTCTGGATGAGCTAAAGGCTGCTATCGAAGCATCCTGGGCCTCCATAAGACCTCAGCAGTGCCACAGGCTGATTGCCTCCATGCCACGCCGCATTGAAGCAGTCATTTCTGCCAAAGGATTCCCGACCAAGTATTGAGTGCATAACTGTACATGATTATTTGAAGGTTGATGTTTTTTGCATTAAAAACACTTTTCTTTTATTGGTCGGATGAAATATGCTAATTTTGTGAGATAGGAATTTTGGGTTTTAAAGAGCTGTATGCCACAATCATCCGTATTAAGACAATAAAAGACCTGAAATATTTCAGTTAGTGTGCAATGAATCTAAAATATATGAATGTTAAATTTTCATCATGACATTATGGAAAATAATGAACTTTATCACAATATGCTAATATTTTGAGAAGGACCTGTATTTCCTCAAAACACATGACTTGTAGTCAGTCAATACTATGAGAAACTTGCAGGGGAAAAAAAAGGACATTAATAATATAAATTGACAAGCAAGGACACATTTTTTTTTTATGTTTTCCTTTTAGGTAGTGAAGAAAGTGCAATTCATTGTTTTTTCCATTAAAATGGACATTATGCATCACTAGCATGAAAATAAGTATACTGCTAGTAACGCTACCTACAAAGACTACATGAGGAAGAACTGACATATGTATGATGTAACTGAGGGTTTGTCATGTATCCAAACTCATGGGGGGAAAAAACAACACATCAGATACCTGGAGTATGAAAATAACCCGTTTCAGTATGGGAGTCTTGTTTGTGTGTTCCGTACTGTCGGATTTCTGTATAGATTCTAATATCATCAAACCTGTTGAGGAGTCTCATTTTCTTTATTCTTTAGAGCCATGAACAATACTGTTGCTGTTTGTAGAAATTAGTGTTGTTTAAATACTTCGACAGAATCCTCATTCCCAATCCTTATCTCTGGCTAGGCTTTTAAGGAGCAGAACAAACATTATTGTTTGTGACATACTTCAAAAAGTCTTATCTCGTGTTTAAAGAAAAATGACCACAATTTTTTTCCATCCCTAAAAGATGAATTAAACACTGAAAAAGAAATCCTGAGTGTGGTCATGCATAAAAGAGTTACAATGCTTCGACGTAAAGAGGAGTTCACAATCGACTCAATGCTGAAACACATACCCAAATCAAATGTTTGCACTGTTTATTATTACCATGAAAATATTTTTGTCATGACATTTATTATTTATCGTGACAATGAGACACTCTACAGTATGTTTATATATTGCAAAAACTAAAAGGATTGTTACTTTATGCTATTTTCTTCCCAGTTTTTTCAATGAGAGCAGAAATAAATATATATAGTTTTTGAAATGCTCGTTAGCGATTAAAATTACACTACTTAATGTATTTTGCGTTGATTTTTTTCGTGTTGTTTTTTAAGAGCAGTGTTTTGCGAGGCTTTGACTGCAGTCACTTACAAGTATAGTGTCATTAAAGTCTGCAAAGTTTTTGTTTGTTTGTTTTTAATACTTGTTATCATTATCGCAATAAAATACCGCGATAAACTTGCAGGGACCTACTCCCTACTCGACAGTATGCTTGCATGAGATGTTTGTGCTGATATTGTTTGGTTTCCACAAACATGCAGTTGTGCTTTAGTTGGCTTCTCGGCCAGTTTATACATACTGGAGCTCAAGCGTTACCTTTTCCTCATAGTTGGGTAGACTGTCCCTTTTAATGGTAATAATGTCCATATAGGAGTAGCCTTGGTCTTTTCGGATCTTCTCCAGTTCTGGATCTGATTCATAGATATCAGCATTCAACTGCAGGGACGGGGATATACAAAATAATTACACCAAGAGATGCTGAAAACGTTTTGTTTTGTGTAATTAGAGCCAAAGTTGTTACATGATTATAAAAAGTGTGTCCCTGTTTACTGAGGCAGAGAATTAGCTGAGGTAAGCGTGTACTTACTTTCCAGTAGAAAACTCCGAGTTTCTTCAACTCGTCCAGGGTAACGGGCTGATTCGGGTTCAGCCTGTGGGGCTTCCTCTGGTCCTCGTCCGAACCGTCCATGTACCAGGCTTCTAAACCCATATTAAACACTCCCAGCTCGCTTTTCACTCGGAATGAATTTAAACTTCAAATTAAATCTATAAATCTGTGGTATCTGACAAATGTGCGTTTGGCCCTAAAACCGACGTGACTGACGCTGTACGTTATGTTGTTACTTATTCAACCAATCAAAGTGAGGTGTATTGCACGTCACTTTGATAGATCCAATCACAGCACGAACAAATGCTGCGTTCAATTACATCTCCAAAGTCGATATTACCTCAATTTTACGTTCCCATATTCAACAGATCATTAAACTTTATAATTTTAGAGATTTGGCTGTTTTATCTTGATGTTACTCAAAACTTTACTTCCAAACGTATGTGTAACAGGCAGATCTTAAAGCAGCATGCGAAGAGTGCCCTCAAGTGGTAAAGGTTAAAACCTACAACTCTCTACAGCCTCCAAGTCAGAGAAAGGTTGTTTAATAACTTTTATTTGATAACTTTCTGATCTAGAAACTGTTACATAAATAGGATATACATTTTAATCATATAAAAAATCTCTCATTGTAAAATGATTATTTCTATGATTCATAACCTCCTTAAACGTTTGTCTTATTTTAAAAAGCATACCTTAGTTTTTTTTCTAGCCTTCCACCCACCTTATGCATCCTATCTCTGTCAAGGAAAGTATTCACAGGTGAGCAGCTTTATCTTTTGTGAATAACCTTGTCTTTGCAAGTCTTTATAATAATACATTGCAAATTCTTCCACTCCTGCACAGTGCTTTGATCAGTTGAGTTTTCTTTCTTAACATTAGGGAGACGACGTTCAATTGCTTGTTTAACCTTTACCATGAAGAAAACCTTAGCAAGCATTCTGAGAGATGTAGTAACTCTTTGGTTTGTGCATTCCGAGAGTCCCCTTGTCTCTGAGGTCCCCCTTGTGAGATATTTATGAGGACCACTGAAGGAGTCAGGTCCTGTAAACTGTTTGGATGTGAGATGTTTTCTTGCATCTAATCCTCTTGGAGCAAGATTTTTAGGACTCTTGTCACTGGGAACATATCTCCACTGCTGAGGAGATTTGGTGAGATATATTTTTTCTGTTTTTCTGGACATATTTGCAAAAACAATTGACTCATTATTAATGTATCCTCAAGGTACCTTCAGTCCAGAATTATTCATGGAGCTCAGGAAGACCAAACTCCTGTTTCAAAGTGTCACTTGTTGTAACTGATGCATCAGCTGTTATATAGTGGTGGTTATGAATAAGGACCGTGGAACAAGTAGGGCGCAGTCCTAACCTATTTTTGAGGATTTTATGTAAATAAATAAAATGTGCTACAGGCTACTTTGGTTGCATACCTGGTAGTTTTAGGTTTTATTCCATAATGATTGCTTGATTTGAGTGGTTAGACTGAAATCTTGTTTCTTGGTTCTTCATGTATATGTCCATGTGTATTTCATTGACTGGGCTTCCCTTGTGGTCCTGGTGCATTCTCAGCACACATCAAAACTTAATATTTCAGATGCTACCCTAAAGTAATTAAAAGCCTTTTTAAAAAGGCCTCAAAACCTTCCTTTTTAGCCAATATTTTTAATGGCCTCCTTTAAATTCTTTGTCATATTTTTATTTCTATTGCATTTAATGGGCTCACGACTTTTACTTGTGTATTTTCAGTTCAATTTAGTTACTCCCACTGTGTCTGTAATTTAGCATTTTTATTGTGGAAATTTTTTATGATGCCTCCCTCCTTTGCTTTAGAATTAGGAGTTTTTGGTTTATGAACTATACATGAGAAATGAGTAATTTTTTTGCAATCTTTTAGTTTTTAACTAATATAATGTAAAAATGTGTCATGTAATTAGAATGTCTAAATCCTAAAAATTGGACCTAAATGAAACAATCTTTTTCATCACACTAGGTTTTACAATTGTAAAAGTAAAACATAACCATCCATTTGCTCTTTAAGAAGTGAAATAGTAAATGCATTCTACCTCCTGTAACAATCAGACTGTTAAAACAACTTTGCTCCACATTTTGTTCTTTGGTTTAACTTTTGTGTATATACACAACATTTAAAAAACGTGTTTTCAGAATATTCTTTGTAGCTCTTTTTAATTGTGAAAATATAATTATACTAATGATGAAGATTTTATACGATCAAGAATCAGTTTTCTGGGCAGAATAAATGCCTATCACAAGTCATATAACTGACATTTAATCTGGCTACTTAACAAGGAAATAAAGACCGTTTGCTGCAATATCTAGATTTCATCTTAAAGTAAACCATTTTTGAGGGAACGATTTTACATGCAGTCATCTTAAAGTTCAAGATTTAAATAGTTACTAGTACCCTGGTACTCTTCCGTCAGTTAGGAAGCAAAGCTGCTAACACAAAAAAACAAAAAGCTTTTCCTCCCTGATAACTCATCACATACAACACAAATTATTACCATAATAATACAATATTATCATGTTATGAATACTGACGAGACGCTAATTTGATAAAATAAAACAAGAACACACTCTAACCTGTACAAATTAAAAGTTATATTTACAATTTTGTGAACTCCTGTTACACTGTGCTCCTCCAACAAACTGCAGTGGTGCCTTGCATAGTGTTTATAGGCTAAATAAGTCCACAAAAATGTTGATGTCTGTGGTAATAACGTAGTTTGAGTGACAGAATATCCCCAAGATGCTGCTAAAGCATCAAAAACCTGTTGACTTCGTGTTTATAGCTCATCTAACAGCTCAATCTGAAACCTGACTAAAAGTTTATTTGAATGTAAAGATGCCAGGTGTGGTCTTTTTAGGCTTGTACTTGCATCTGAATAGGCCAGGATGCATATTAATGCCATATCTGAAAAGTGCGTGATAAGTCAGTGCTTCAAATAAATAAGAAGAAAAGGAACAGAGCAGCTCAGCAACTTGGATGGAGAGAGAGTTACTATGAAGGTGTGGAGACAACGGGTCAAACAGCAACACGATGCTGTAGCGGGAGAGACCTTCGATGCTGGCTACAAAGAGGAGTTTATTAATTTCAAAGAAAATAAACTGCAGCATCTAATGGTAGGGACTGTTTCCACCTCCAACGTTCTGCTGCACAGATCAGGTTTGTATGTTTACCTGTCTGTCACATTTTAGAAACAGTTATCCATTAGTCTGTTTTCAGCTGACTAATGGAAACTGCACTTTTGTGTTTACGTGTGCTGTCTTTGACTAATATTTAAATTTGTTTGATTTAAAGTGTTTTTCATACCACTGTATGTTAACAAATCTTATAAAGAGTTGTATGTTAATGCAAACAATTTCATCTGAAAGAATCTAAAAAAATAACTTCATATTTCAATAGCAAAAATAACAATGACAGCATGACATGCATGAAGGTTAAGAATTGAGACTACTACTGCATTTTAAAAGCAAAATCTTGAGGTAATTTGTTTCCTCCACTTACATTGAAACTTGAACCTCAAAAATTGAGTCAGCTTTCAAAAAATAAAGGCCACTAGAAAAAAATGTAAAATATATTTTTGTGATTTTTCCAGATGTTCAGCAGATGATGCTGGTTAAAGAAGACACTCCTAAAGGACACAGTCCTTGTGCTGACCTGCACAATCCAGAGGCCCTCCACATGATGGAAAAACAGAAGGATTGCTTTAACAGCAAACTTTGACAGTAATGTCTGTGAAGACATTGAGTTGTAATTATTGTGGGAATTTATCTATTAGACAGCTTTAAATATACATTTGAGAATCTACACTGAAGAGTAAGCTTTTCTTTGCAATCTCTGTGGAAAAGCATTTAGTCAGAAAGCTCAGTTAAACAGGCACATGAGAATCCACACAGGAGAGAAACCTTTCTGTTGTAAGGAGTGTGGGATAAGATTTCGCCAAAGATATTATTTACACAAACATGAAAATCCACACAGGGGAGAGACCATATCAGAATCAGAATCAGCTTTATTGCCAAGTTCGTACATACAAACAAGGAATTTGACTTTGGTACACTTTGCTCTTTTGTTTTGTTTTTGTATTACAGAATATACATATTTACAATGTACAATATACACATATATAATAAAAAGGTGCATTTGCAACATCTGCATGCTGTTGTTTTGTACTTTATTGAATGTTCAACAGAGAAACAGCCTGGGGGAAAAAACTGTCTCTGTGGCGGCTGATTTTAATAAACAGTGCTCTGTAGCGGCGGCCTGAAGGTAAAACTCTAAACAGTTTATGTGCAGGGTGTGTGGGGTCTGCAGAGATTTTAGCAGCTCTTTTCTTGACCCTTGACCTGTATAAGTCCTGGATGGAGGGAAGGTCAGCCCTGATTATTCTCTCTGCAGTCCTGATTATTCGTTGCAGTCTGGACCTGTCCTGTTTTGTGGATGAGCCAAACCACACTGAGATGGATGAAGACAGGACAGACTGAATGATGGCAGTGTAGAAGATGACCAACAGCTCCTGTGGAAGGTTGAACTTCTTGAGTTGCCTCAGGAAGTACAGTATCTGCTGGGCCTTCTTTCAAACAGTGTCTATGTGTGAAGACCATCTCAGGTCCTCAGAGATGGTGGTTCCTAAGAACCTGAAGTGGTCCACAGCCGATACAGTGTTGTTGAGGATGGTGAGGGGGGTGTATGGGGGTGGTGTTCTCCGAAAGTCCACCACCATTTCCACAGTCTTGAGTGGGTTCAGTTCAAGGTAGTTCTGACCACACCAGTGTACCAGCCGATCCACCTGCTGTCTGTATGCAGACTCATCACCGTCCTGGATCAGTCCAATGACAGTGGTGTCGTCTGCAAACTTAAGGAGTTTCATGGACAAGTCCGATGAGGTGCAGTCATTTGTGTACAGAGAGACGAGGAGTGGGGACAGAACACACCCCTGGGGGGCACCAGTACTTATTGATCTGGATCGGGAGAAGATGCTCCCCAGTCTCACCTGCTGCTGTTGGTCTGTCCGGAAGCTGTTGATCCACTGACAGGTGGAGGCTGGGACGTTGAGCTGTGTGAGCTTCTGGTGGAGGATGTCTGGTATGATGGTGCTGAAGGCCGAGCTGAAGTCTACAAACAGGATCCTGGCGTACGTCCCTGGGTGGTCGAGGTGTTGCAGGATGAAGTGTAGACCTAAGTTAACAGCATGATCTGCCAACCTGTTTGCTCTGTAAGCAAATTGCAGGGGGTCCAGCAGGGGGCCTGTGATGTCTTTCAGGTGCTTCAACACCAGCTGCTCAAAGGATTTCATGACCACAGACGTCAGGGCTACAGGCCTGTAGTCATTTAATCCTAGGATGGTGGGTTTCTTGGGAACCGGGATGATGGTGGATCGTTTGAGGCAGGAGGGACCTCACATTTCTCCAGTGATTTGTTGAAGATCCTTGTGAAGATCGGAGCGAGTTGATGTGCGCAGGCTTTCAGGCATGATGGGGAGACGTTATCAGGTCCTCCAGCTCTCTTTGTTTTCATGCGCTGAAAGAGCCTGTTTACATCTTCCTCAGAGATCTTTAGTGCAGGCAGAGGATCTGATGGTGGGGGGTTGGTTGTTTTACGGGTCAAATTTGTTCCTGAATGGGATGTGGAGGGGATGATTTGAGGTGTGAATGGCTTCTTGTCATGTCTGCAGTAGAAGCCATTCAGACGGTTGGCCAGGAGACCACTCTGTTCAGGATGGGTGGAGGGGCTCTTGTAGGCAGTCAGGTTTCTCAGACCAGTCCATACAGCTGAAGTGTCACCAGTAGAAAGGCTGTTCTTAAGCTTCTCACTGTAGCTTCTCTTAGCTGCTTTGATCTCTTTTGTTAGTTTGTTCCTGGCCTGTCTGTACCGCGCCCAATCTCCACTGCTGTGAGCTTCTTTCTTTTCCCTGCGCAAATTCCTGAGGTGTGGAGTAAACCATGGCTTATTGTTCCCAAAGGTGCAGAAGGTCTTGGTCTGCACACACATGTCCTCACAAAAACTGATGTATGATGTCACCACATCAGTTAGTTGGTTTAAGTCAGTGGCTGAGGTTTCAAAAACAGTCCAGTCTGTGCATTCAAAGCAGGCCTGTAGCATCTGCTTTGATTCCTCAGTCCACTTCTTAACAGTGTGAACCTTGGGTTTGGAAGCTCTTAGTCTCTCTCTGTAGGTTGGGATGAGGTGGATTAGATAATGACCCAAAAAAACCAGAGCAGCCCTGGTAGCATGATATGAGTCCTTTAAAGCTATGTAACAATGGTCCAGTGTGCTTTTGTCTCTGGTGGGACACTTAATATGCTGTCTGTATTTGGGGAGTTCATGGGAGAAGTTTGCTCTGTTAAAATCTCCCAGTATTATGATGAAAGAGTCCGTGTATTTTGTCTCCACGTCTGTAATCAGCTCAGCAAGATGTTTTTCCGCGGCAGAAGTCCAGCCATGCGGTGGAAAATATGAGCCAATTATTATAAACGAGGAAAACTCTCTCGGTGAATAAAACGGTTTACAGATTATGGAAAATGACTCCAGATCCGGGCTACATGTTTTCCCCAGCACTTTTACGTCTCTGCACCAACCTTCATTTATATAAAAGCAGTGGTTTTGATTGTTTAGGGGGGATAGAACATGTTTACAGTCAAGCAATGACTTCACTCCAAGTTGATTCTTAGGTTGTGGAAAACCAGAATGGTTCTTTTAAAGAACCTGTGAAGAACTGTCTCTTTTGCTAGATTTAGTTAAACCATATAGTCAGTTTAGCAGAAACCTCTAACACGCACCTTAATCAATTTGATTGCATCTAGACAGCACTAAATACTTCTTTGAACGAAGACTCAAAGTTGGAGGTGTGGAGGGAAATTTATAAGACCAAACATGACTATTAAACAGTATATCTCTAAACAGCATTGCCAAAATAAAAACTCCTGTCAACGATTGCAAATTGATAAGCTATCTAGGATACTCTAAAAACAGGATTTGTTTAGTTATAAATGCCACATGCATTTGAATGACAGCAGTTGGAGGTTCATCAGAATGAGGAACAACAAAACAACAGGGCCTCAGGTGGCTGAGAGGTGTTCATATTTTCTGAATTTACTTTTTTCAGTACAAGCCATTAGAAAGAGGTGCTACTCAGGGCTGCACATTGATGCTATTATTTATTTTATTCAATGATTTATTTTTATTTTTTTAGTTGTCTTAGCAGCGCCCCTTTAGCATTTGATACCTTAGACAACAGTCTATGGGGCCTATGCCAAGAACCGTCCCTGTCTAAACAGATTAGAGAGAAGATACTACAAGTTCAAACTTGTACCCTCAAATCTTGCTTTTGAGTGTCCTTAATGGTCTGTGTTGTCAGATGAATGTACCATGGTTTGAGTAAAACCATTAAAAACCCCAGAAAACAATATGACATTTATACCAATTAGTGTATGTAAACCTTTGACCTCTGCATTTTTAAAATTAATCTGAGTAAGCTGTTTTAAGTACAGCCATGTGGCTTACAGCTTAGAAACAAGGTATACTGTCTTAGTTATAAATTAACAACCACATTCAGGACAAAATAGACTGCTTTGAAGACCTTTGAAATAAATACATTTATACAAAAATGTAAAAAGAAAGAAAAAGGTGCATGCAACAATAGCTTGATGCCATGAATTGTTTATTAATCATGTAATGTTGCTGTTGTGCCTGTCTTAGATGATGGCACTGGAAAGGATCCCTCAATTTACTGGGTTTAGGATGAATTTTCTGACTCCATCTCCTCCTCTTCTTCCTCCTCCTCTACAGAAGGCAGTGGCAGAGTGTCACGAGAGACCATGTAATCCGCCATGTTGGGGAGCCCAGATATCACACAGCAGCTCAGGGCACTACGGAAGACCTCCATGTCGCAGACCTCAGACCACCTATCTGTTGTGGTGTCGTAACACTCAACGTTATAGCAAGTGGTATAGCCATTGAAGCCCCCAGCAACGAAGAGCCGATCTTCAACCACTTCGATACCAAAGTTGCTGCGGGTGGTTATCATGGAGGCCACATTTGTCCAGACATTAGTCTCAGGATTGTAGGCCTCAGTGGTGCGCAGACGCCTGCTGCCATCAAAGCCACCGACCTGTTGGAGAGAAGGAAAAAATGCTGGTTCAGGTGTTTCAAACAAGTCATAACGAGTAAACCTTTAAGAGCTAAAATCCAACAAAATCTTTTTTAAAAAGCAGCAGATAAGCAGAAGGTGGTTAGAAAAAAAACAAGAAATATTAAGGCGAAAACTTAGCAAGCTTTGGTTTTAAGGCACCTTATAAGCAACTCAACCCCACAAATGACTTTGCCATGATCTTTGGTTTAGATCTGGATTTAGTTGTCAAGTTAAGATTATATCCTTAAAAGTCCAAGTCAGCCCATAAATCTATCTTTTATGCCCTTTTCTGTCAGATACTCACACTATCAAAACTACTTGGTGGCCAAGGCAAAAAAAAAGCTTTCAGTGTTTTAACATAGCAGTATTGCTAAGCTACACAAGCAAAATGTCCTAAGAGAGTCATTTAAAATTTCTTAAAAGATCCTGAGGGTTTGTGGACAAACAAGGGAATTGGGAGATCCCACAAATGTCCCTGCGTAGAGCCAGAGGATCTAATGGGTTGTCCATGAAAACACAGACCAGCCCTCAACCCAAATTAAGTTCCTTACTTTAATGCTGACTGAAGCCTATTATTCAGAAGACAACATGAGAAGAGAAGGGCTAAAAACAAACATCCTGAAAAGCCACATCTCCTCCAGGACTACATTTAACAAGAAAAGACCAAATAAAGAACATTGAAAGGTGGAAGAAAGTTTGACAAGAAAAACATTTATCTGTAAAAACCTGATGGTTTCCAAGATTAGAGGCATGACGACAGTGATCCCACAGGAGGTGGCTTAGTGGAAAAGGCTCCATCGGGAACTGGGACCTTTGTCCTTCAACGGATCTTCAGGTTGTGAGTGGTCATCAAAACCACCACTGGCTTTGAGGTGCAGCACTTATCCCTCCTAACTAATGGTCCTTATCTGTTCAGTGATGACTGGGTATTTCAACAATGCAGGTCACATTGCGACCAAAGCGACCTTCACCACAAGGAGCAAAGCTTTTTCCCCTTGTCTTAAAATGTTGATCAGTAGTGTAGATTATTTTTTGAAAGCTTTTTACACACCTTTACCAGGGATGCCAATAAATGTGGAAGGTGTTGTATACTGCAAAGGACACAACAAAAGGCAACAAAACTGACACCCAAAGAAGAGTCCTGGCAATGCACCTCAGAGGCAAAAACCTACTTTAATTATTTCTATTGATTTCTGATTTCAGTCACAGCTACAAGGAATTGTTTAACATAATGTTTATAATTACTTTAATTTATCCAATATATTAACATGCTTTTACTATTTAAATATACCATTTCATTGCCTTAGATTTAAAGATTCTGAAATTAAAGTTCAAACTGTGCACCTTAACCCTTTGCACACAGCATGACATGATGATAAAGCAACACAGAAATCAATTCCTCCACTGTTGACTTCAGATACACCCTATCATAACTGTAGTGTTGCATAAATTTTGAATTGTGAACGTATTGGCAAATAATTTTATTCAAACATTAACTCCAGATGATAACTCCTCATGCATGTGGCATGAGGAGTTTTCCACTGTTACCATGGTAACATTACAGTTTGCAACTTTAATAGAAAGCTGCAAACTTTCTATTAAATAGAAGAACACCTATTAAAAAACTAAGCTGTGTAAATAGTTTTTGTGCATCTGAAAATCATATCACTAATCAATGAAAGTAGTAGTTAAATGTGACCAGGAAAAATGTCTAGCTCATTGCTTTGCACACCTGTCTCTGAGTCTGTTCAGATTTAATACAGCCACTGATGTAAGCTCTCGCAAATTATTAGTGAGGTTTCAACATCTAAACTGTGTTTCAGCCCAGTTTCCTGTACTTACTGCAAACACATGACCTGCATAAACAATGACTCCTATTCCACTGCGGTGGCTGTTCATTGGGGCGATCATTGTCCACTGATTGGTCTCTCGGGTGTAACATTCTGCTGTCTGCAGGCACTCCGTTCCATTGAATCCCCCACAGATGTAAATCTAAAGAAAAATAGTAGGAGGATTTTGTAACTGTTGCTAACAGGACTTGAGTTGACTGCAGCCATTCTGTTGCATTTTAAACCTCTACAAGAGCATACCACATATTTTCTCCCTTTAGCTCCTTGAGGACATAACCGTAATGCATGTTTTGACTAGTATTATTACATAAACAGTTTTGCATTGTTTTTGCCATTTTTTTCTTGTTTCTTTGCTGCTAGTTAATTGGATCTTCGCTATCAAACTACAAAAATGGCCAAACAGGGTGGAGTAGAAGGCTCTTTGACCTGGAGGTGGGCGGGTGTGATGTGCCTCAGTAGCATTTAAAGAGACCGCACCAAAATAAGTTGCTGTCAAACACTCCTCAGAACAGAGGAAAAAGAGGGGCCTATGAGGCTACAATAATGAGGAATTCAGACCAAAGTGTTGCAGTTCCACTTTATTTAGACCAAAACTGAATGATATAAGTGTCAAAAGGAAGGATTGAAAAGCACAATATGTAAAACAGCACGAAACCTAGTTTTATCTCTTTTTTTAGCACCCACCTTATTGTTGAGGGTGGTGCAGCTTGCATCACTCCTTTGTTCATGCATTGGAGCAATCAAATTCCACTGGTTTGTCTCTGGCTGATAGTACTCTGCTGTGCTGAGTCGCATGTGTCCATTATAACCTCCCATTGCGTAAATACACCCATTCAACACAGTCACGCTCACGTAGCAGCGCCGGTGGTACATGGGAGCCACCTCATGCCAGGTGTATGTGACGGGGTCAAACCTGCGTACGGTGTTGAAATGCTCCACCCTGTTAAAACCACCAATGCAGTAGATGTAGCCATTGAGGAAGGCGGTGCCATGATAGGCACAAGGACGCTCAAGGTTGTTAGTTATGCTGGTCCAGCGGTCAAAACGGACATCATATGCCTCAATGGCATTGGTTGGATCACCACCACTCCACCCACCTATGGCTAGTAGGATGCTGTTAGGCAGACGAGGGCGACCAAAGGCCTTACAGATGCTGGTCAAATGGGGTCTACATAATAAAAGTTGACTAATGGTTCCCATGGCTTCAGAGAGGAGAAACGTGCACTGTTTTTCCACCAGCGCATTAGGCAGCAGGTTGTCTCTGATATATTCTATACCCAACAGGGCCAGCCGGACCTACACAGAGATGACAAGACAACATTTATCAATAGAATTTTACTGGGTGGCGTAGGTTAAAATACAGTAATGTATCTGACACCTTTTTAAAAATCAACTTAAGCCTGTTCAATACTAGTCTTGTCCTGTAGGTTTATGCTATTATCACTGCTCTCCAACATAAACATCTGCGATTTTAAGTGGTCACGCATTTGGTGTATTTGATATTTAGTGCTGTTGCACAACTCTGGCTGCAGTGTGCCTAATCAGATAACTGGACTTCACCTGTTGATAATGTATGGACACCTAAGCAGAACAGGGTTGAAATGGATCATTCTGCATCATTCCTCGGTGCATTGCCCACCAAACCAATGCTACCATAGTGAGATGTTTAATAGAAAATTACATTCTTTCTGGATGCACATCTTAAGCTGCTGTTGTGTGTTGCCCTTAAGTTTGATACCACGTTGTATTTATGTCTGTATCTTTTATTTTAGAGTAAGAAAGGATGTACGCAGTGCTGATTTGTAAACGTAGACTTTTAAGACCCCTCTAGAAACATATTTTTTTCAAACAACAACCAGCAACATATCTAGCAAGTTTTTTTTGGTGTTTTTGACTTGAAAGCACATATTCTCCTTACTTGCATGAGCCCCACCTCCAACTACAACCAGCCATTATATCTTGCAAGAGTTCCTCCCAGCTGCACCCCAAACTGGTGGTGTATACATCTTTCCTTACTGAGTACATATAAATTGCGCATGTGTGAAACTGGTTCTGGCCGAGGCTGTCAAAGCAGTTTTTTTTCTCTCGTTTTGGTTCATTTGTATTGTTAATTTAGATTGTATAAAAAATGTTAATGTCTTACTGTCACATGAATGTTTAAAGCAAAACTCAAAAATAACAATTTTAATAATAACAGTCTGGTATCATTTCTTGATGGGATTTCTGTTATAGGTCTCAAACCTCTATGAAGATGCATGTTTGGAAATGTGACATTTTCAATATAGAAATTATATATGATAAAAGCTTAGATTTTGCTGGTTTTTAAATCATTTTAGGATTATTCTCTTAAGATAATGCTGAAATATCATAAATCTATATTTGGCTGTTTTTGGGGTGTTTGCCATTTTACCCCACTTTCATTATTTATTTATTTTTTTTACTGCAACCTGATGAAAGTCTTATTACTCTAAGAAAATTTAGCAACATCACTGTAGTAAAAAAATCAATTGAAAGTAGGTGTGAAAGTAACTATTTAGTAAATAATAATAATAATAATAAATTAGCTACTATTTAATAAATCAGAACAAAACTTGGTAAATTTAACGATGATGGTGACATCATTTTTAGTGGTTAAACTGGTTTTAATGTAATGAGTTTCTTGACACCACCTTCTGACTAAAGTAGTTCATCCCACTGAACAGAATTTCATTACCAGTCTCCACATTGGTCCAGCCCCCTACACCTGCCCCCACCCCCCTGGATCTGCCCCCCTGCCCCCATCCTAAATTTGTCCCAAACCACATTTTTGTCTAAGTTATGTTGTTTTTCTTCTTTGCCTTTTTGATGTAATCTAAATAAGCTCTGTCTAAGACTTAATGAGGCCGTTATCTGCTTTTAAAGAAAATCTCTAAGATACTGATGCAAATGGCAAAATAGCCTTAAACTCAGCAAACTTCCTAATTTCTTTTAGAACTATGTCTTTACAGCATAGTGAGAATAACATTACCAAAGAAAAAACTGAACATGTGAATATTTAAACTAAATGTGTCACTTAAAACTGTGCACATATATTTAATATTATATTGTAGATATGTTTATACTGTTTAATTTGTATTGTATTGCACCGACTACGCCAAAACAAATTCCTTGTATGTCCAAAAACGTACTTGGCAATAAAGCTTTTCTGATTCTGATTCTACTGCACCTTGGACAAGAGAGCTGGGAAGTGTGCCTCTCGCTCTTGAAGAGCATGACAAGTCCACCTCCAAATGGCCTCATACACTTTGGATTCCTGTCTCACAGTCAAGTTGTCTTTTTCGATGATATCAGCGAGCTCGTCTGCAGAGAGCTGCAGGAACTCATCACACAAAGCGATTGTCTCAAAGTGCTGCAAGATGTAGAAGTAGGCTTTGTGGTGCAGTTCAGTATGCATGCAGGCTACTGCATACCTCCAGATGCCAATGCAGTTGTCTGGCCTCATTAGACCCTCGAGGAACATGTAGCAGACATGCACAACCTCATGAGCGTTCAACTGATCTGCTGCTTGAAGAAGCTCCTGCACATTAGCCTCAGTTACAGTGAGAGAGTTGGTGTATGCGTAGTCGAGGATGAGCCGCATCATTGCAGGTGATATTCCTGGTATATGAAAAACCTTTTGGTCTGAGCTGGACCACCGTGTGAAGAGGGCGCTGAGAAGAGGGCACAGCATAGAATTGTCGTGAAATATAATGATTTTTTATGTGATATGACATCACATTTTTCCCCCCTTCAAAAAGTTTTATCACATTTAAAAAAGTTATAATTTTGAGCTTACCTACTTCTTACTTACTGTAAATTTATGACACATAAAATAGAACTATGAAGCTGATTGCAAGTGTTGCCATATTTTAACTCTGATATGGTAACAGTCTAGTTAAGTTTAAATTTAAAACCAACCTACTTGTGTTAAAATGGTGTCAGGAAAAGGTCCTGATAAACCTTTTGTTTCAGGTAACCTTAAATTAGGGCAAGTTTAGTTTAACACTTTTAAACAATAATGAGTTTGTGTTTTTTCATGTTCTGTTTAAGAGCTTCAGCCAGTAGATATGAGGTTTATGTGGCTGAAGCATTTAACTTCAAAATGAGTTTCAAACTAGCTATTATCCAAAAAATAACAATATAGTGATTGTTCGTAATTAATATTCTGAAAGACTTTTGAGCTAAACAGGAAATTCAAACCTCTGTTCTAACAGCAAACACATTACCTGCTAAAAATACATTTTTGTTTACAGCATTAACTTTCAGTTTACTCATTGGGAATACTGATCACCATCTTAAATCCTCAATTAAAACCAAACATAGCCATTTTGCCTGCTTAGTAAAACACATAAAGTTATCTATTTTGCTCAACTCACTAGAAATATGGAGTGCAGTTACAGAGGATGACCTTGTGAACTGGAAATTCAACACCCTCAGTAATGATGACTGCGTCGGTTAATTTCCCCTCCAGGCGGAGTTGGTTGTAGAAGCAGCTCGGCTTGTCTGAAGGTTGTATTTCTTCATTCATGGTCAGCTTTGAAAGAAATAATTGTTTTACTCTGATTTAGTTGCTGCCTCCACTCAGGTCAGCTTGGGTAGAGTGGAATTCTGGACATGCTGCTTTGTCATCACAATGACTTTTTAGAATGGGAGCTCCTTACCTCACAATGACTCAGAAACGGTAAATGCCATCAGTGTTTACTTTTAAAACCTATTTAACTTGTGTTTAACTTTCTTACTACAAATGTGTTAATTTCATTACCTTTGATTTAATTTCTGTTTCACAGAGATAAATAATAAAAATGATAAAAGTAACCCCTTCGGATGTGTTTTTTGAGGCATCAGATTGACATTTTGCAACCTACTACTTGTATTTTGTCCCTTATAAACAAACCAGTTTGTACACATGTACTTAACCACCGCCACCATAAAACACTGAAAACTAACCAGCTGTTTGGAGCCCACAAATCAACAGAGGGCACTCAGGAGCAACTGAATTGTCATTCAAGTTTATATATACATAATTCTAGACAGAATTGATCTAATTATTTTGACAAGTATGTTTGCATATTTATCTACTAAGCCATATGTTACAACATAAACTGTGCTCAGTTTCTTAGGCAAATGTCAAATGAACTGTTGTGCAGTCAAATGTATGTGGAAATTTCTGCTAGTGGTGCAAATCTTAAGTAAATGTTGCATAAGTCTCACATATGCAAAACATATGATTTTTTTTTCATGCATTGGATTTCTGGCTGTTTGAATCTTTGTTGGTTAATTTCCCCTCAGAAAAAAAAGAAATCCTGTAAAGCTGTGCAGTTCTGTCAACCTGTTTCTGTTGAATAAGTGTATAGAGACAGTTTCTTCCCCCAGGCTGTTTCTCTGTTGAACATTCAATAGAGTACAAAACAACAGCATACAGATGTTGGAAATGCACCTTTTTATTATATATGTGTATATATGTATGTTGTATATATGTATATTCTGTAATACAAAAACAAAACCAAAGAGCAAAGTGTACCGGAGTCAAATTCCTTGTTTGTATGTACGAACTTGGCAATAAAACTGATTCTGATTCTGAATAAGCGGATTTTAACTATGCATCAGTGGTATTTGTGCAAATCATAACTTTTGATCGTAACATTTTAAATACAAATCAGTGAAACCAGACAGTAAAAAGACGTTTTCTGAGTAAAGAGTAGAGTTAAAAAAATAGCCTAGCTGTTTTTAAACTAAACTAACTGAACTAAACTGCAGAAACAAGGGCACACTACTTAAAACCAGCTTGACATCTGGATTTATCATTACCTTTCCCCAGAAATGTCTGGATAGATTTTTTTTAAAAGGCCTATTTGGAGAGCAAATTGCATGAGCCACAACCTAAGTTATAGTTGCTTTAAGTGTATTTAAATATGTACAGTTAAGCCCATAATTATTCATACCCCTGGCAAATTTAGGTTTTAGGCATAATCTTTTAATTCTACCAAGATGTTTCATTTTAGAGTGCCTCTTCCTTACTTCAGTCTTATCAAGACTCTTTGGAGGCAGCTAAAGAGTAGAATGATGGCAGGAGACTTTCCAACCACCAAGACATGGACCTCATCACCAAATATTAATCATCAAAATACCAGTGGAAACATGCAAAAAACAAGCAATTATAGAAAGGGATTGGTTGCTTTACTGCCAATAAAGGCTTTAACAGTGGTTATTGAGAAGGGCATAAATAACTGTACATATGCAATTAAAAAAAAAAAGTAAATAAAAACAAAATATTTTTCAAAATTGACACTTTTTTCTTTACATGTTTTTTTTTTTTCTTTCTTAATATATGTTTGTAGTTTTCTGTTGGGTGTAGCACCTTGTTTCAGCCGGGGTTTGTTTTAAAGCGCTTTATAAATAAAGTTGGTATGGTATGTGATTATTTTTTTATTCCTTTGAAGTTTGTAAACAACATTATTCCAGCGCACCAAAGCAGGCAAAGAATACCTTATCTACTTGTCTAGTCTAGTCTAGTTTTGAAGTGGTGTTTTACAGTAAATTAGGTGAGTTGTGTGTCTTTGCTTTAATCTTCAAAGGTAACAAAAACAGAAATATCCAAATATTGTTTATGAAGTCATTCTCTACCCTTGAATTATATTGTACCTCAGTCAGTCATTCAGTCATTTTCTACCACTTATTCCATAGTGGGTCACGGGGGAGCTGGTGCCTATCTCCAGCAGTCTATGGGCAAGAGGCAGGGTACACCCTGGACAGGTCACCAGTCAACACACAAACACACACTCATTCATACACCTAAGGACAATTTTGAGTTACCAATTAACCTAACAGGCATGTCTTTGGACTGTGGGAGGAAGCTGGAGTACCCGGTGAGAACCCACACATGCACGGGGAGAACATGCAAACTCCATGGAGAAAGACCCCCGGCCAGGAACCGAACCCAGGACCTTCTTACTGCAAGGCAACAGTGCTACCAACTGCGCCGCCACATGGTGATTATTTTTTTATTCCTTTGAAGTTTGTAAACAACATTATTCCAGCGCACCAAAGCAGGCAAAGAATACCTTATCTACTTGTCTAGTCTAGTCTAGTTTTGAAGTGGTGTTTTACAGTAAATTAGGTGAGTTGTGTGTCTTTGCTTTAATCTTCAAAGGTAACAAAAACAGAAATATCCAAATATTTCAAAATATTGTTTATGAAGTCATTCTCTACCCTTGAATTATATTGTACCTTTTCACTGAAAATGCCCACCTGTTAAAACTATATAAAAAAAAAAAAATTAGCATACCCACAACTAACATTTTGATGGTATTTCCTTTTTTTAGGAGCAGCAATAGAGAAGGCTCTGAGCTTCCTTCTAGATCTTGGTACTTGCAGGACCCACTGTTAAGTCGACCTGAGAGATGGAGAAGGTAAGGGAAGAAGAAGTTCAGAGAGGTACGGCGGGGCAAAATCCTGGGTTCGGTTCCCGGCCGGGGGTCTTTCTCCATGGAGTTTGCATGTTCTCCCTGTGCATGCGTGGGTTCTCACCGGGTACTCCAGCTTCCTCCCACAGTCCAAAGACATGCCAGTTAGGTTAATTGGTCACTCTAAATTGCCCTTAGGTGTATGAATGAGTTTGTGTATGGTTGTATGTGTGTTGCCCTGTGATGGACTGGCGACCTGTCCAGGTGTACCCTGCCTCTCGCCCATAGACTGCTGGAGATAGGCACCAGCTTCCCCGTGACCCACTATGGAATAAGCGGTAGAAAATGACTGACTGACTTTTAAAATGCACAGGCAAACAGTGGAATAAGAATAAATTTTTTGGGTAATTGCTAAGACTAGCTGTAGCTGCAGCAAATGTGCAAGTTAAAACTAGGTAGAAAAGACTATCTAGCAATGTAGAAAGTATATTTTTCCTGACACAGTTGCCAATTCTTTATTAGTCTTCCAATGTGTAAGAAGTTCAACCGAACTATATCCTTCAGTAGAAAAGGCATAAATTCACCAAGGATGGGGTTCCAACCTTTGCATCCAGCGCGCATCAAATTAGCAATCCATCGCCGTAACCACCCAACCACTTCGTCCACTAACATAATGTTGTACTAAGGTATCAGTCATTAGAAGAAATCCACAGCATTATAAATACACCCAGGAAGAGTCAGGACAGTAATTAATTATTAGCAGAATCTAACTAAGGCGCACATCTCTGAATCAATGGCCTCGACGTTGTCGTCATCTTCCGCATCATCTGGGACCGGGTAGCGGGGGCAGCAGACTCAGTAGAGACACCCAGACATCCCTCTCTCCATAAACCTCCTCCAGCTCTTCCAGAGGGAGCCCAAGGCGTTCCCAGGCCAGCCGAGAGACATAGTCCCTCCAGCGTGTCCTGGGCCGTCCCCTGGGCCTCCTCCCGATGGGACGTGCCTGGAACACCTCCCGAGGAAGGCGTTCAGGAGGCATCCGGTATAGATGCCCGAGACACCTCAACTGGCTCCTCTCAATGTGGAGGAGTAGCAGCTCTACTCCGAGCCCCTCCCGGATGGCCGAGCTCCTCACCCTAACCCCAAAGGAGTGCCCGGCCACCCTATGGAGGAAGCTCATTTTAGACGCTTGTATCTAGGATCTCGTTCTTTCGGTCATGACCCAAAGTTCATGGTCATAGGTGAGGGTAGGAACGTAGACCGACCGGTAAATCGAGAGCTTCGCTTTTTGGCTCATCTCTCTCTTCACCAGAACGCATGGGCACAGTGTCCCCATTACTGCGGCAGCTGCACCGATCCGTCTGTCGATCTCCCGTTCCATTCTCCCCTCACTCATAAACAAGACCCCTAGATACTTGAACTCCTCCACTTGAGGCAGGAACTCCCCTCCAACTTGAAGAGGAAAAACCACCCTTTTCCGGTGGAGAACCATGGCCTCGGACTTGGAGGAGCTGATCTTCATCCAAGCCGCTTCACACTTGGCTGCAAACTGCTCCAGTGCATGCTGTAGGTCTTGGCTAGAGTTGGGCCAGCAGGACCATGGCATCTGCAAAAAGAAGAGATGAAATCCACTGGTCCCCAAACCAGACCGCCTCCGGCCCTTGGCTGCGCCTAGAAATCCTGTCCATAAAAATTATGAACAGGACCGACGACAAAGGGCAGCCCTGCCGGAGTCCAACATGCACCGGGAACAGGTCCGACTTAGTGCCGGCAATGCGAACCAAACTCCTGCTCCGCTTGTACAGGGACTGGATGGCCCCTAATAAAGGGCCCCCAACTCCGTACTCCTGGAGCACTCACCCCCACAAGGCACCACGAGGGACACAGTCGAATGCCTTCTCCAGGTCCACAAAACACATGTGGACCAGTTGGGCAAACTCCCATGAACCCTCGAGTACCCTGTAGAGGGTATAAAGCTGGTCCAGTGTTCCACAGCCGGGAGAAAAACCACACTGCTCCTCGTGAAGCTGATGTTTGACTATCGGCTGGACTCTCCTCTCCAATACCCTGGCGTAGGCCTTACCAGGGAGGCTCAGGAGTGTGATCCCCCTGTAGTTGGAACACACCCTCCAATCACCCTTCTTATGAAGGGGGACCACAACCCCGTTCTGCCAGTCCAGAGGCACTGTCTCCGACCGCCACGCAATGTTGAAGAGGCGCGTCAATCATGACAGCCCCACAACATCAAGAGACTTGATACATGGAGCTTTTTAACCACCTCGGTTACTTCAGCCTGGGTGATGAAAGAGTCCAACCCTGAGTCCCCAGCCTCTGTTTCCACCAGGGAATGCGTGACGGCAGGATTGAGGAGATCCTTGAAGTACTGCTTCCACCGCCCGATAATGTCCCCAGTCGAGGTAGTCCTTCTCCATGGCCTCACCAAATTCCTCCCAGGCCCGAGTTTTTGCCTCTGCCACAGGCCGGGCCGCAGCATGCTTGGCCTCACGGTACCCGTCAACCACCTCAGGAGTCCCACAAGCCAACCACTGCTTATAAAATGTAACAAACTAACCATTATACAAAGAAAATCTTTCTTAGCTTTCACTGCTTGCTGAAAGTTTCCTTCCATTGCAAAATAGACTGTCCAGAGGCTGGACAGTACCACTTTCCACTAATCTGTGTATGACCAGTCCTTTTGTTTTTGGCCTGACCACAAACTGAACATTGATAGTGATAGTCCTGTTTCCATTGCCGCTTTTTGGGAGGTTCCCCCCTTGCCAGACGTTCCTGGTCTTCTAGTTCTGCCCTATTCTGTCTCCATCTCCTGTGACAATTTATGTTTGCTGAAAGCTGATTTGATGATGAAGATGCTGCTACATCAGCAGCAGGTGCCGGAGCTGATGCATGAAGTGGTGGTGTACAGCACTGATGCAATGAAGCTAGAGGAATAGCCAGCGGTGGGAACTGTCCTTGTCCAGATGAGGTCCAAACTGGGGCTGATGGACAGTAGCAGAAACTTGAAGAAGCAGATTGGGGTTTTGGCATCTGATTCTGCTCATAATAAGGCCAAGCAGGTGATTGTGGCTGCTGACTCTGTGCATACAAGAAGCAGGTAGGAGCTGGGCCTGGTGAAGAGTGACCTTGCTGGCATGAGAATGACAAAATAGTCTTAGGATAAGGAGGACAATGCTTTGAAGAGCCCATGTAGCCTGAAAAATAGTACAATACAAATTGTTTACTTTTTAGGACAAGCACATCTCTAAACGGCAATATTTCTTAGAAATAAAAGTCATCTTACCAGGCACATACTGTGGTGTTGTTGATAGTGACTAACAACAAGTTGGTCTTATCTTGTATGCGCTGGCAGTCTTCAAGCCGCTGTTTAACATGGCAGTAGGTTTGCACAATTGACTGTGGAATGGGCAGAACTTTTCCCTTGCAGTCTTTTGGTCAGTTCCTCGCTTGTTGGTATTCTTTTAGTAGCTTGAGGCAAATGCACTCAGTGATTCTAGTGGTGTCAAGTCTCTGGGCAGCCTGGCCATGGGTCATGAACAGCCTGTGTGGAAAACAGGTTATTAAAATTGCAGAAAAATTCATTAACAGTAATTTGAATGAAGCAGTAGTGAAATGTAATTGAATTACTCTCCTCAGTTTGATCAGCTTAATCTTCTAGTCTTAAAACTTTAAATTACAAATAGGATTTGCAAAACATGACTTGGCTTTCTTTAGTTAATATGCAAGCAAATTTTGCATTGTGTCAAATAACATGTCACCTTTCAGCTGCCTGTTGACCCGGTGCAGAGCCACTGCGTTTCCGGGAAGCTCTCCATGGTCCTGGCAAGGTTCTCTTCTTACTTTTTAGGGTGTATTTGGAGGGCCGCTTGTCCATGGCATGTAAAGCAGAATACAGTTGCATGATTTCTGCCACCTCTGTGGTTGACAACGCAGTTAACGTACGATTGAGGCTTAAAAGATACTCCGCCAAGTTGTCAATAGCCTCCCATCCAGGAAAACCTCTGGAATCACACCGGGTAGTATCCTTAAAAGAATAAAAACAATTGATATACACACATACATACACACTAAATCATATAAAATTAAGCATTTATTTACGTTACCTGAAACATTTTCCTTGGACTGCTGGAGGTGTCCTCTGCAAGTTCTTCTGTAAGTTCTGTAAGTTCCCCGCTGGTCTCAGAGTGGATAATCCACATTTGTACCAAGGAAAAATGCCCACATACCACAGGAAAAAAATAAAGAATTAACTTGCTTAGACTTCATAAACCAAATTAAAGCATAACATCAGGCGCTGAAAACAGTTTCTGATTTATTCATGCTGTGTATGAATGAAGTATGCAGGGGTATATATTGAGAAATGTAAGCAAACCAACCAACACTAACCCAGCAAATAAAAGAGGCAGAATACTGTACCTGTGGATAGAGCCAAAACAGAGGTGAAGATGGAAATGTGATTTCATAACAAGACAAACCTCATCCCCACATTTTGCATACAACATAAGTCAGCTACGAAGTGGTGCACGCTCCAAACCCACAGGGGTAACATATTACCTGGGATGAAGCACTGCTTGGTCCACTAAAGGAGTTGTCATCAGTAAGTGCACCTCTGACTGGACCAACAGTATGAGTGTGAGAGACAGGGCTTGCATCAAAACTGGTTTCCTGAGAATTGTACAGGAGAGATAGGAGAGGTTACATATGCTTGGATAGGAAAGAAGCTTATCCTCCATATTCATGATCTCCATTTATGTTTTAGTCCCTGATGCCAAGGCCTTTCTAACATAAACGTTTCAGATCATCAAACTGTCCATCAATAGCCATATTCAGTGCCTGATGATAGCGTATCCAATTATCATAATCTGGTTAATTAGACAAATACATTGGAAGGGGAAACATTCATGTATAAGCATCCAACAAATGAGTTTAATTGGTTCTGTTAATATGAAAATCCCAAATTAGTCACAATCCATACAAATGAACCTTTGTCTTTAAAAATAAATCAACTCATTATAATGAAATGATCACATTACCTGAGATGAAGTGGAAGATGACCCTTCCTGGAGAAAGGGAGTATTAGGGGGTGACATCTCCAACTGGTCATCATACTGTGGCACCTTCAGAGGGCTGTCGATGAGGATGTCAGTGACCTCACTGATGGTGACATCAGGACTTTCCTCCTCCAGAACTTCGGCTTGCATCTCTGGCAAAACAACTCCCAGTTCGCTGTCCTGCTTGGGACCTAATAGGTCTCCTCTGTCCGACTGAGCTAAAAGATACTCCACAGCAATGCGCTCCCCTACAAAGATTATCACAAATGACAATTACAATTGTACTTTAAATTTACTGTACACAAAATAGTATTTTTGTATCATTTCATAGGTAAAGGTTCAGTACCAGTGGGGCTGCCTGGAGGAACAAACTCTGGCAAGACTGCATGACCCAGCACTCTGTTGCTAAGGGTGTTGATGTTGGACATCAGACGAACATCATAGAGTTTAGTGTGTGATCTACAACTCATATGTAAAGCATCTTGAGCTCTTTTCATGTTCCATCTGGATCCACCCTCAAGTATATACATTTGAGTGTGCACAGCATTGCTTGTCCATCCTTAAAAAACAATGTTTAAAAGGCATTACAAAGATTGGGTGCATTTATGAAATGATAAAACTAACTCTTCTTTGTTTGCATTTCTTTTCAGAAATTATAGATAATAATTTCTGAATAGTAAATACAAAGAAGAGTTAGTTTTCATAAATTATTATCCGAAGAACATTTTTAAATTTACAATAATAAGTCAGGCAGGTGTGTCAATAATGAATGACTTAAAAAATACCTAGTTACTATTAAACCTTTAAAATCACAGCAGATGCCACATATAACATAATATTTCAAGCAAAAGTCGCTCCTTACCTGAATGATACAATGAACAATACGTAAAAAATAATAATGTAAAGTGAGATTTTTATTTGTAGCAGACCCACGTCAAACTGATAAACTATCGATCATACATACCAATTTTTTCACGACTTTAAAAAAGGAGCCAAAACAAAGAGAACGGGGGAATCAATTTTTGTTGTTTTCTGCCCACTGCGCATGACCTACGTGATACGTAAAAAAACGTAAGAAGTTAGGAGTTGTTAGGAATCGGTAGGACGTCTCTGGACGCCTTTCATAGTCCTAACGACACATTTTCAAAGTGCCTGGGTCATGGAACTGCCGGCAATGGTGCATTTATACCTTTGTTCAAGATCGTCGAGGTAACGGATCTCTGCCAATCGGGAGAAAAGGCAAAACAAACCAACAACGACTTGCAGCACCTATTTCCCTCCACCAGGCGGAGCCAAAGGCAAACAATTTAGGAAACATACCTAAGTTAAGCAGATGGATGACTTGTTAATTTATTTCAGCACATCAGCTTAAAACGCAAAACTCATATAGCATCCAATCCAGCTTCATTTACATTATTACACAAGACTAATGTGCTGTACAGAATACAGAAAAATGACATTCATTGCTCAGAGTACACACAGACTATTCTTTTCCTGATGATGATATACAGCTAATGAAAATACTAAATTCTGTTCCTCTGAAAAATTTTAGTACATTTAGTACTCAAAAGACAAATTTTGATGAAGAATGTTGAAGTGAAAATAACTGATGCTTTGTATGTAAATGAAAGGCTTCTCTGCATGAATTCCTGCATGTTTGATGCTTTTCTTTATTGCACTTTCAATCATTATGGCCAATGTTTTTAGGATTATGGCTTATGTCCATTTCTATGAACTCAATTTTTGATTGGGCCTCCTTTTGCATGAATTACTGCATCAATGCAAATTGGGATAGTAGTGGTCAGCCTGCACCTGAGGCATTAAGAAAACCCAGGTTGCTTTAAAAGTGATCTTCTGCATTGTTGGATCTTGTGTCTTTCATCTCCTTCTTGCCAATACTCCATGGATTCTCTATGATCCTTTGGTCAGGTGATTTTTCTGGCTTCTGACTGATACAATGGACATCGAACCATGTATTGATACTTGGCAGTGTAGACCACTGAACACAGAGGACCAACACCAGCAGATGACATGGTTCCCAAAATAATGTCCAACTATGGAAACTTCACATTCAGCCTGAAGCAACTTGGGATTCGTTGCCTCTTCACTTTTTCTTGACACTCTGAAACCTGGTAAGATGTTCACTGAACTTAAATAGCTCTCCTGAATGTTCAGATTTGAGATTCCTCTTCAGGATGTATTGTGCTAAATATTCTATTCTTTTGTTTTAATATCCTACAAAGATTGTTGCAACCATCTAAACTCGTGCTTGTGTGTATTTAGGGGGTTAAATCACAAGGCAGAACTCAAGAGGGGATTGAACATTTATTTTTACCCTTATTAAAAGTTACAATAAAACCATTAACATCTTCAAACAATAGCAAAATAAAGAGAACCAAAAATGTTGGCCAAAACATATTTACAGAGACAGTTTGCAGATAAAAAGATCACATTTGTACACAACCCTGACTCCCCCCCCCCCTCCCCCCATAAACTCTGAATGTTAACACTGCAATACTTGAGAAGCTTGAACGTGGTTTTAGCTAGAAAAGAAAAATAATCCAAATGCACGAACAAAGACATAGCTCTTTTCCAGTCTCCCCTCCTGGATTATCACTTTTCTATACATGACAAAATACTTGAAATTCAGGGGGGTAAAGTATAGGAATGTAAAATCAAAAAATTAATAAGATCATTTCAAAGATTTGTGTCCATATAAGTCTTTTGGAGTGAGAAAGATGGTCTGTTCCAGCTCTGCAAAAAGTGGAAAAAAATTTTTAGATCCCAAAACTAAAATAGAAATTGATGTTATAGGGCTGCCACGCTGTTAAAAAAAAAGATGCTTTTTCCATGAATTGGGAAAAAAAAGTCAGTATTCCTAATTCACTCTGCGTCCAAGCCACTACCTTCGCCACATGCCAGTCCCTATGTGTACCTCAAGAGGGAGGGTGGAGAGACGCAAGCCGACGGGTTCATCATGAGAGGGCCCGGTGAGTTTCCATCTGTCGAAGAACTAATAAAAGGCAGTGAACTGGTGGTCAAATCAGCAAATGTGATATATCCTTTGTCGTCTTCTTTTGTAGTTTTGTTTATAACTTTGAAAATGTGGCACAAGTCTCTCATATATATATTTATATACTTTCATCTTGGAAAATCAGTTCAGATGCAGTCACTCTGCATTGGCCTCGCCCTCAGAGGCTGCAGGTGTTGTGGCGGCCTCGGCGGGGGCAGCAGCTTCCTCGGCAGGGGCGGCCTCTGTTGGTGGGGCCTCCTCTGCTGCCTTGGCCTCACCCTCAGGTGTAGGGGCAGCCTCGCCTTCTTTGGCCTCCACAGCTGGCGTCTCCTCTTTGGTCTCCTTGGCTGTGTGGCCATTTTCCTCGGGCTTGTCCTCAGTCGTAGGAGAGGTGGCTTCCTCCTTGCCCTCCTCGCTGCTCTTCTTGTTCTTCTTCAGCAAGATGCCCTTGAACTTGAAGGAGTTTTTCAAAGAGAACTTCTTTTTCTTTTTGCCTTCCTTGCCGGCCTCCCCATCCGCCTTTGAATCCTCGCCCTCGGCGGCCGGAGCAGGCTCAATTGCATCCCCAGCGCTGACCTCGCCCTCCTTAGCTGGTTCGGCGGTTCCGTTCCCATCAGCAGCAGCCACTTCCCCATCAGGTTTGTCTGAAACATCACCGTTGGTTTTCACATGGCCATTCTCCTGCAGGGAAAGAAATCCACATTGAATCACTTGAGTCATAAAATTCTGAAGTCTGAACGAATAGTTGAGAATATTTTGTAAGATGTAAACAATACGCTACAAATTTGAGACCATCTGTCATGTCAGTAATTTGGGTTTGGTGCTACATGACTCTAATCGGACACAGGGGGGCAGCCGTGCGTCATGAAAACGTCACCATGGAGCGCAGGTTTGGGAACAAAGGAATTCCCACCAAACCTGGTTGCTGCGCTCATCCAAGAGCTGAACCGACACCGTGAGCTCCTAGCGCAGCCAGTTATCGCAGACAACCCCTAATGTTTACGGGACATATTTCTATACAGAGAGAGAGTGGGCCACAACAGACCCGGAAAATGCTAAAAACAAAATATAGAATCTGATCAGGTGCTGAATTTAATCATTACCAAACAGTAGCTTTTAATAAAGCTTTTAAATTAAACTACCTAAAGTACAGGTTGGAAGCAGGCTTAAAAATATGCGGCATTGTGGGAAACTGGGTCTAATCTGGCGCCTCTTCGCGCTTTGTTTGCAAGTCCGCAAAATGCACCTCCAGCAGAACGCATTTGCATCCTTTGCACCGATGCGCCTCGCATCCTTTGTTCGACGCTATAAGCCGCAGCCTGCCCCAAAACCGCCAACTCATGAGAGAGAACACGCTGCAATCGCGCATTTCGGCAAGAATTGAAGACATTTAAGACAGTTTGCTGGTAAAAAGCCCTCCACCCCACACACAGACCCGCAGACGGAATTAACAAAGACTTGAGCTGGGTGCGCACTAAGCGGGGACGCGCGGGTCTGGCTCGATAGTTTATCACTTGCGATTAATTTTATTACGGTTTTATTTGTTTCCCCCCATATCTGATGACAGGTGCTTCAGTTTAAGAGGGGAGACGGAGTGCAGGAGCGGCTCTGAACCTCACATTGGCACCCATGCTGCCAGTGGGCGTTGGGCTGCCATGTGGCTCCCCGCTGATGCGCCTCCATCTGGGCCTCTTTTACTCACCTGGCCGTTGACTTTGGCAGCAGCAGGGTCGGCGGCGGCCTTGCCCTCCACCTCCACTCCACCCTTGGACAACTGGGCTCCCATTGTCTTTTTCCTAAGCAACAAAAAAGAAAAAGAACACTCGAAAAGGAAAAAAAAAACCGAGTCGGCTTTTACAAATAAAAAAAAATCCAACTCCGGGATGGTAAAACGGTCTGGCCCGGAGGTGGGGTTCGGATCTCCTTTTTATTCCCTTCAGAAGATCTGGACGCGAGAAGACCCTCCTCTCTATATATTTGACTGCGAAGCCCACGGCGGCTGAGCTCAAACTAAAGGATTTCAGGCAGACAGGCTGTGTGTATTTCAACCGCGCCTCAAAAATCGACCGTAGTCTCCTCCTCCGGGCGTGGCAGCCGAGCGCTGTCCAATCTGCAGCGAGAGGACGGGCATGCTCACAGCTACTCCACCAAAGGACCTGCAAGACTTTGTTTTTAGGCTGCTGAAGATATTCGCAAACTTTTAAATGTGCGGTGCCAAAATGGGTTTAAATATCCGTGAAAAAAAAAAAAAGAGAATATTTTCCACTATATCAAACTGAGAGTGAAAAAAAAGTCCAAAGTATACCATTTCATAAGGGATTCTTGCCTTTTGGCTTTCTACTTTCCTTTAAACAGAGTGCGGTATTCAAGCGTCTTAACTAAAAGTTTGATTGAAGGAAAAAGTCTGGCAGGAAAAGGTGCAGAAGTGACAGGGAAAACTGCAGCATTAAAAAGACTGTGCGACAAAGCCTGATTAAGAATTTGGAGAAGATTCACAAGGCATTGGACTGCAAATGGACACATTTTAAGAGCCGTATCCAGGACATGGGCTACTGTTGCATTCCTTGTGTTAAGCCACTCCTTAACCAGAGACAACGTCAGAAGCTTCTTCTCTGGGCTGAAGAGAAAAAGGACAGGAGGACATTTGATTTTGGACGTTAAGGTCCAGATGATTTGACTGGGGCCAAGGCAAACAAGCTAAAGGCTGCTGTCACCTTACAACCACCACAGGCTTATCGCTTCTCATTCATTGGAGAAAAAGAATAATCATATTCAGTGAGAGAGAAGCATTTTACAGGCCTTCACTGGATTTTAAGTGGTAGGGCCAACTTTCTAACAGTAAACTGATTACATAACAACCACCACTTGGCGGCTTGTGGATGGCACTCAGGCTTTTCTCACCAACTCAGACGGAGCGACGACAGACTGTCACAGTAACAATGTCTCCTCAGCCAGGAAAACAGTAACACTGTAGATTTTTTTTGCCTGTTTTTTGAGAGCCCAAATCTGATGAAGCCTTCCTTGTCGAACCATGCTTTAAGCTTAAAGAGCTTGTCAATCGCCACTTTGCTCTGAAACCTAATATCTCAGATTGTCCAACAGCAACTCAATTTATCCCATAAACAAAGTCACAAAAAATGCCACATTTCCTTGAAAGATTTGCTGATTTCCCTTCTCCTTTTCCCCCTTAGTCCTTGCTTGCACTAACTAACAGAACACACATCTCCTCACCACACGCTCACATCAGCATGTCACAGCCATGGTATGTGAGGCATGCAAAGCCACCCAGCAAACAGTCTCCAGCCCATTCAGTGGTTGAATATACCCTAGAGGCTTTAAATTTGATGTCCACACCACCAGCACTCCACGCATTCCCCGCAAACTGAGTCAGCAAAGTGAAGCACACGATGCATTTTTTAAGCCCCATTCTCACTATCTCAAGCTTGGTTTGAAATTCCTTGCAGGTGTGCAGATGTGGTGACTCTAGAGTCGACTCTGAGGAGGTCTCTAGGTTAAGGTCTTCCAACTTCAAAGGATTGATCCTAGTTTAATCAAAGTGAGATGGATAAGCACTTGGTGTTTAGACTCTTGTAGAACTGTTATGATAATATAACTTTGCATGACTAATAGCATCTTCTATCATTTACAATCTGGGTCGTTATGGTCGGCGGGGAAAACAGTACACAAACAATCTTTGACAGCTATTTAAGTCGTTTTAGTAATTTCATTGTACTTAGAAAAATAATTCATGAGTTGTACGAGCATTAAAGACAAAATATTTTGGCTAATCATGAAGGGGCTTTCCTGTCTTCAAATGCACTTTTGAGGAAAATATTAAAAACAAATTCTTGGAAAAAAGTTTTGTATGGTGAAAAGACACTATTGGATTCATGCTGATCAAACCAGACATTTTCATAGATGCCAAAACATTTTTTCTCAGTTTTCCTATTTCAGGTTTTTAAGATTAGCAAAATTGTTTAGATTTCCAAAATGTAATAATGAGAAAAAATTTTCTTCAAATTAAGAACTTTACATGTACTAAAATTACTATGGCTTTAAGCAACTTGTGACAGTCTAAATTATGAAGTTATGTCTTTAAATACAGATCCCTCGTATATATCTTAGGGTGACACATTGAACACACTACTTGCTTGTATGACATCATAGAAAAATCAGCCAAGATATCACGAAACCATTGTGGACCTTCTCAGTTCTGATTCATCCTTGACAACAATTTCCAGATGGCTGAAGATGATCTGTTCAGCCATCATACTGTTGAGGAAGGAGATAAGTTCTGTGTCCCTGAGGTGATTGTAGTTACACACGTGGACAAAATTGTTGGTACCCCTCGGTTAATTAAAGAAAAACCCAAAATGGTCACAGAAATAACTTGAATCTGACAAAGGTAATAACGAATAAAACTTCTATGAAAATGAGCAAATAAAAGTCAGACATTGCTTTTTAAACATGCTTAAACAGATATTATTTTTAAAAAAACACATGAAACAGGCCTGGACAAAAATTATGGTACTCCTGAAAATACTGTGACCAAAGGGACATGTTACATCAAGGTGTGTCCATTAATTAGCATCACAGGTGTCTACATTATTGTAATCAGAAATTTAAGATCCATGGGACTGTAGCCAACCTCCCTGGACGTGGCCGTAGGAGGAAAATTGATGACAAAACAAAGAGACGGATAATACGAACGGGAACAAAAGAGCCCAGAAAAACTTCTAAAGAGATTAAAGGTGCACCTCAAGCTCAAGGAACATCGGTGTCAAATCGCACCATCCGACATTGTTTGAGGCAAAGTGGACTTAATGGGAGACGGCCAATGAGACCATTGTTGAAAACAAATCATAAAAAAGCCAGACTGGAATTTACCAAACTACATGTTGAGGAGCCACAAAGCTTCTGGGAGAATGTCCTATGGACAGATGAGACAAAAATTGAACCGTTTGGCAAGGCACATCAGCTCTATGTTCGCAGATGGAAAAATGAAGCATATGAAGAAAATAACACTGTTCCTACTGTGAAACATGGAGGAGGCTCTGTTATGTTCTGGGGCTGCTTTGCTGCATCTGGCACAGGGTGTCTTGAATCTGTGCAGGTATAATGAAATCTCAAGACTATCAGGGGATTCTAGAGAGAAATGTGCTGCCCAGTGTCAGAAAGCTTGGTCTCAGTCGCAGGTCATGGGTCTTGCAACAGGATAATGACCCAAAACACACAGCTAAAAACACCCAAAGAATGGCTAAGAGGAAAACATTGGACTATTCTGAAGTGGCCTTCTATGAGCTCTGACCTAAATCCTATTGAGCATCTTTGGAAGGAGCTGAAACATGCCGTCTGGAAAAGGCAGCCTTCAAACCTGAGACAACTGGAGCAGTTTGCTCATGAGGAGTGGGCCAAAATACCTGCTGAGAGGTGCAGAAATCTCATTGACAGTTATAGGAATCGTTTAATTGCAGTGATTGCCTCAAAATGTTGTGCAACAAAATATTAAGTTCAGGGTACCATCATTTTTGTCCAGGCCTGTTTCATGAGTTTATTTTTTAAACAAATTCTCTTAAAGCATGTTTGAAAAGCAATATCTGACTTTCATTTGTTCATTTTTGAGACTTTTTATTCATTATTACCTTTGTCAGATTCAAGTTATTTCTGTAACCCTTGTGGGTTTTTCTTTCATTAACTGAGGGGCACCAACAATGTTGTCCAAGTGTGTATGTGCTAAATTTGTGTTTGGACGCCAAAACAAAAGCAAATGACCTTGTAAACATCCTGGTAGAAGCTGGTAAGTGTGAAATGAGTTTTGTCCCGATATGAGTGGAAAGGTCACTCAGCGAGGAAGAAGTCATTACTCTACAAGCAACATAAAAAACAGATTACAGTCTGCAACTGCACTCAAATGACCATTGTTATGTTTGGTGGAAAAGTGTGAAATTGCAAGGCTGACAATACCATCCTAACTGTGAAGTACAGGGTGGTGGCTTCATGCTGTCTGATTTTTCCTGTAGGAGGAAAGGGTGTTTTTGAAAAAACAAACATGTTTTGAAAGGTTAGCCATACTCTTTACATTTTTGGATGATGAACTGTCAGATTGTGAAAGGCTAGGATACTGTTTTATAACCTAGCCCTGCTTTAAACTTTATTATGGTCTTTATGATGCTGTTTGTTCACTAATGTTCTCTAACACCTCTTTGGCCTTCACAGAACAGCTGTATTTGTACTGAGAACAAACTATTCACACGTGGACTGTATGTAATATTCATTTGAATTTTGAAGGCAGTTGGTTGCGCTGGAATTTCATGGGGCGGGGGGGGGGTTGTAGATGAAGGCAGATGAACACAAATACAAATCACCTTTCAAGTTTTAATTTGGAAAAAGATCTTAAAGCCATACAGAATTTTCTCACTACTTCACAAGTAAGGCCAACTTTAACTGTCATGTTAAATCACAAGAAAAATACATTACATTTCGATGAAATTTCAAATAGTATGACAAATTTTATATAACTAGAGTATCTAATGTAATCTCAACACAATTTTTTTATCATTATAATGCACTTTTGTGGCACACACTGCTTGAGAAATAACTCAGATAGTCGCTGTGGAACTTCCTGTGTTCTCGTGCTTGTTAATTTCTTTCATATTGAACATGATGCTGCTACTCCTCTTCACACTCTTTTTCCCTTTCCCTCTCGGCAACTCAATGCCCCTGTTTGTGTCGTTGCCCATTTTTCATGCTCTAACACAGGATGAGCTCTCAAAACCTCAGCAGAAAGCCCCCATTGTCCTATTTCTCGAGGAGCCAACTGATGAGCATCCCAAGTAGGAGAGGAGCAGGGGGGGTAAGAGCAAGAAGACATGGAACTAGGGAATCAGAAACAAGTCTTTGATGTTATGATTTGACACAGTGAGGTCAAACGTTCAGTCACCTTGAGCAGATTACAAGTTATGTTGATTTCCTAAGGTTGCTCTGTTTCCAAGCAGTTCATGCATATACAATCACAAAACGGAGAGTGCAAGATGTTTCCTGTGTGCTTTTAAATGGTACTCTGAAAGAGTTGCAAATTAATTTGACAACAGATACCTCAGTTCTTCAATGCAGTGCAATAGCGGTTGGTACTATCTTAAAGTTTCAAAATTGTAAAACAAAACAGACTAAGTAAGAAACCATAAAAACCTGTCAATGTTACAGCGACAGTTAAAATTTACTCAAGAATTTTACTCTAACACCTTCTGGTCTTAATGCAGCCAAAGTGCTATTAGTATCTCGCTAATGCTGGTCGATGATTCCACACATACCAAGGATAATAATGGAAGCCCTTTACAGTGTATTTGTCAAGGCAAACATATGAAGGCACAGTATAGGTCCTGGGTCCACTATCTCCTCCCAGTGAGACGTGCAGAGAAAACCTTAAAAAGGATAGATCCAGGACACATCCTAATCAGTTGCCTGAACCACTTTAACTGCCTCGTTTCAAGGTGAATAAACAACAGCTCAGCTGAAGATGCAAACAACAAAATCTAGAAAAAGCAAAGATGAGACCTTGAGACACTCAAACCAGCCACATTCATCTTTATGACTATGCTTAGAGATCCTGTCCAACACCACAAACAAAATCTGTGTTTATATTGCAAGCTCTTGCATTCGATATAAAAGAATCAGTTAGCCCTTAAAACCAGCCCAGGTACCTAACCATCCCAGAGCACCCTTCACTTAATACCTTGAGACACAAATTCATAAGCTTTCTTCACATTCACCGAACCCATATGGACTTGGAACCAAATTTCCCTGACACCCTCAACAATAGCTTGAGGGTAAAGTTTCGAAGCACTCTCTGCACAGCTCCTCCTAAATTAATGTTCAATAGTTGGTCAAAGCTTCCTTTTCATCACCCTAAAGTAAATTTTCCCAAGAATGCTGAGTGGGGAGATTCCTTGAAATTTGAAATTCCTTTCTCAAACGTTGGGACCAAGCACCCAATGTTCTACTCCACAGGTGTTGTTCCAGTCCATCATGCTACATTACACCACTTATAATTTTACCTTGACCTTCAGGGCTACAAACTATACGATGAACACATTATTTATTGATCAAGAATGGTAAATAATTTCAAAAATAAACAGACATCAATTTCAAGTGACTTAAATAGCCTTAAAATAAACCTCTATGTTACATTGTATCTGAAATTTAGTATAAGCAATGCTCAAAAGCAGCTCTGTTTGCACACTGAAATGTAAATTTGATTTTATGTGTCTGATCTAGTTAGGCCTAAGCACAATATTTGCATTGCCAAGCACCTAATTACAAGGAGAATCAGGTGCAGAGACCTCTTCACTGCCATGAATTGGGGTGTGTGGACTTAAGAGAAAACCTTTTGTGATGCTAATTAATTCGATCAACTGCCTTAATGACTGCAAAAAGGCCCTCACCAGCAGGCGACCACAAAGCTACATACGGCAGACATCTTGGCTGGGGGGCAGACATATCTGCCCCTCTGTCAGGGTCTGGCAGGAGCTCTCAGGGGAAGATGATGAAGGGACGCAAACTCAAATGTTTGTGGGTTAGGTTTTAAGCTGGGCTGCGTGTCTAGACTCACCTCGTTGATAAAAACGATCACTCACATCACAGGAGAACTCAGAAAATGGAAACAACAGCAATCATCCCAAACACACACACTCCTCTTGACATTTCTCCTCAGGTGGCAGACATGTTGCGACAACCCCCCACCAAACTCCCCATACCAGACATTTCTGTGAGAATGCAGGCATGTTACAGAGCTGGTTACCATAGCAACTGCCTCTTCTCTTGATGCGCCTAAGGCTGATGGTGTTACGAAGAAACACTTTTTTAATTGGGATTCCAGTTACGAGCAGAAGAGAAGAGGGTTTAACTCATTATCTTGTTTGTTTGTAATGACTATATATCAGTATATATGCATTGTTTTCTGGGAATTGGGTGCTTTTATCCACTGATTTACAGTCCAGTGCATGACCATTGCCTTTTTTTGGGTGTCCTGTATGGCAGAGTAGAATTGTTGTCTGAGTGCCAAGAAGAAGCCCAACAGGTTTACTTTCACAAGTAGAGCATTACGGCTTTTGCTATAATGCTGTGCTAGATATATATATATATATATATATATATATAAACTTCATTAGAAATTGCTTTGGTATTTTTTCAAATGTGATGGACACAGACACGGAAACAAAAGGGAAAAAAAGAAGGAAGAAAAGGAGGGAGGTAGGGCAAAAAGTTAGGAGGCAGAGAAGGAGATGAGAATAGAGGAGAGACTGACTCGATGCAATCTGCTGGGTTTCCTTAGACAGAAAAACTTTTTATCCAATTTGAATAAATAACTGCTCTGTTCAATGGTTAGGATTAATTGGAATGTATGTACCTGACATTTTTGAAGTGCCTTGAGACAACATGTGTTGTGATTTGGCGCTATATATTTAAACTGAATTTAATTGAATTGAAAGAGAATACAAGATAACACCTTAGAAGCCTGCTTCTACACCTGAACAAAAAAAAATCACAAACAACAAATGCAACAACGTCACTGAAAAGTACATGTTGCTAAATAATACAAGACATATTTGGTGCCAACCGCAGCTCAATATAGAGTATATCTACAGGTCCTTCTCAAAATATTAGTATATTGTGATAAAGTTCATTATTTTCCATAATGTCATGATGAAAATTTAACATTCATATATTTTAGATTCATTGCACACTAACTGAAATATTTCAGGTCTTTTATTGTCTTAATACAGATGATTGTGGCATACAGCTCATGAAAACCCAAAATTCCTATCTCACAAAATTAGCATATTTCATCCGACCAATAAAAAAAAAGTGTTTTTAATACAAAAAAACGTCAACCTTCAAATAATCATGTACAGTTATGCACTCAATACTTGGTCGGGAATCCTTTTGCAGAAATGACTGCTTCAATGCGGCGTGGCATGGAGGCAATCAGCCTGTGGCACTGCTGAGGTCTTATGGAGGCCCAGGATGCTTCGATAGCGGCCTTTAGCTCATCCAGAGTGTTGGGTCTTGAGTCTCTCAACGTTCTCTTCACAATATCCCACAGATTCTCTATGGGGTTCAGGTCAGGAGAGTTGGCAGGCCAATTGAGCACTGTGATACCATGGTCAGTAAACCATTTACCAGTGGTTTTGGCACTGTGAGCAGGTGCCAGGTCGTGCTGAAAAATGAAATCTTCATCTCCATAAAGCTTTTCAGCAGATGGAAGCATGAAGTGCTCCAAAATCTCCTGATAGCTAGCTGCATTGACCCTGCCCTTGATAAAACACAGTGGACCAACACCAGCAGCTGACACGGCATCCCAGACCATCACTGACTGTGGGTACTTGACACTGGACTTCTGGCATTTTGGCATTTCCTTCTCCCCAGTCTTCCTCCAGACTCTGGCACCTTGATTTCCGAATGACATGCAGAATTTGCTTTCATCCAAAAAAAGTACTTTGGACCACTGAGCAACAGTCCAGTGCTGCTTCTCTGTAGCCCAGGTCAGGCGCTTCTCCGGCTGTTTCTGATTCAAAAGTGGCTTGACCTGGGGAATGCGGCACCTGTAGCCCATTTCCTGCACACGCCTGTGCACGGTGGCTCTGGATGTTTCTACTCCAGACTCAGTCCACTGCTTCCGCAGGTCCCCCAAGGTCTGGAATCGGCCCTTCTCCACAATCTTCCTCAGGGTCCGGTCACCTCTTCTCGTTGTGTAGCGTTTTCTGCCACACTTTTTCCTTCCCACAGACTTCCCACTGAGGTGCCTTGATACAGTACTCTGGGAACAGCCTATTCGTTCAGAAATTTCTTTCTGTGTCTTACCCTCTTGCTTGAGGGTGTCAATAGTGGCCTTCTGGACAGCAGTCAGGTCGTCAGTCTTACCCATGATTGGGGTTTTGAGTGATGAACCAGGCTGGGAGTTTTAAAGGCCTCAGGAATCTTTTGCAGGTGTTTAGAGTTAACTCGTTGATTCAGATTATTAGGTTCATAGCTCGTTTAGAGACCCTTTTAATGATATGCTAATTTTGTGAGATAGGAATTTTGGGTTTTCATGAGCTGTATGCCAAAATCATCCGTATTAAGACAATAAAAGACCTGAAATATTTCAGTTAGTGTGCAATGAATCTAAAATATATGAATGTTAAATTTTCATCATGACATTATGGAAAATAATGAACTTTATCACAATATGCTAATATTTTGAGAAGGACCTGTATATATCTGTATTTTCACAAACATCTAAATCCAAACACCCCTGGGTGTATGTGTGAAAGCGCTTGTGTATACCCCCCCAGAGAATAGCAGAGGAGCCCCGTAGGACCCAGCCAGCACTCACAGTGCAGAAGCCCCAGGGAGCTGCAGCTACGAGCCCAGAGGCCCCGCCAGCAGCCAGCTCAGAACTAGCCACTGGACCCAGAGACCCGAGACCCAAGGGCACACCAACTCACAGCAACGGCCCGACAGAGCCAGGGGGCCCAGGCCCCACTAAACTGCCAACGGGAATGACCCGGCACACAACCATGTCGACACCAAGATCCACCAACACACCGGTGGGCACAGGCACCAGCCAACGGCAAGGAGTGGGGAAAAGGGGCAGCCCAAGACAAAACTTGACAGAAAAACAGGCACACCCAGTCAATGGACTCGGGAACAAGAGCTCAAAGAAAAACATAAAAAGACTTACAAAAAGCCTGCAGAATTATACCAAGTCTTGCTGCTTTGATAGCAAAATATAAAGAAATTAAAGCTGGTTTAAAACTTCTGCATCTTGCAAATCTCTACTGCATCTTCTCTTCAGCCTCTTTATCTTTATATCAAGGCTTGTGTGAGCAGCGCCTTTGTTTCTTGCTGTTGTCATAACATGCAGACAAGGTATAAAGGTTGCAAGAGATAAAACAAGAGGCGACACACGTACGAGGAGAGGGTGAGGGATTGAGGAACAGAGCCAGAGAAAGTCAAGCCAAAGAAGTGCTGGATGTATTCCATGCATGTGTGTGTGTGTATGCTTTAGACAGGGGTGTACAGTAGTAGGCCAGCTCATCCCTGCTGGCAACAGCGCTGCAGCGTTAGTGGGTCAGTGTGCCATCAGCTCACTCATCATTACCATAGTCTGCTGTCCCTCTGTTTCTATTGCTCACACACCGTGTAGCACTCCTATCTAACTTTCATACACACTCTTGACAACAGATGTATAAAAAAATAACATCTTACAAATAAAACTGAAGTAGGATGTCAAGAGATAAAGAAAACGAACAATTTTATGTTTTAAACTGGCTGGCCCTGAGCTCATTCTAAGCATTTAATAAAAAACAAGAACATAGAGCCACGGAGTCCAGTTTACAGGGGTAGGCTGCTTTCTTAATGGATCTAAGGTTGTTCTATTTACATGTAAAGACTTTCTATCTAAGATTTACCCTGTATGAAAACACTGGATGCAAATACCACTGTTTCACAGTACTATAGTAGTTACTGGAGTTCAAAACAGAAATACATTATTATATGATTATTATAGGTATGATAATGTTATCTATTGAATTCACTATTTTGATTTAAATACATTGGTTTAAGCCAAAATATAGAATAAAGCTCCATGTCAGCTTGCCCATTTGACATTTCGTACCAGCAGATTTTTACCTAAACATTCCCATTTTATCCCTCACTACATCCATTTCATACATATAAAGAAACCGTTTTGTACCTAAGTACTTTGAAGTTTACTTTCCTTGTAGTTAAGTATTTTCTGAAATTATGGAGATAGTTGTTCATAAAAAGCCTCAAATATCACATATAATTCAATTCAATTATATACTATTATATAAAAGCTTTGTATTACACTCTATTTCCATTTATTTTCCATTTCTGGCCAGTGGACTCTCGTAAAATATGATAGATTATGACCCTAAGTCTAATAGTAGATGTTTCTATTTGGGGTCAAATTACCACATTTTCTTACAGCAACCCTTGATCAGAATATCGAAAATTACTTTAAAATGTCCATTGACACATGGTTGGTATAAAACATCCTGTGGTCGATGGCACCACTTCATACCCAGGATAGGGGTGCGAAACAACTAAACCTACAAAGGTACAAAACAGCGAAGGAAACGGAATTTCCAGCAGCTGTTGTGCAGCATAAATAAAAAAGCCAGTATGTTTCGGATGCCTTGTAGTTACCTATATTGTTGTGAATAGATGTTGAGCTATGCTGGGACACTAGGTTATATGATCTGGCATTCTCATTTTTCTATAGATTAGGAAAACAAAGTGTAAGGCAAGATAGGGAATTTGCTCGGAAGTAGCTGTTGTTCTTTTGTTTACACAGACACATTTATAACGACTGCTTGTGTGCAACCACATGCAAATGTACTTTGTGTTTTGTATTCTTTTGTTTTTGACCAGTGTGTGAGATCATCACTATCTCTAATCTCCCTTCAGTTTTTTTTTCTTCCTTTGCGCCAGCTCCTTGAATCGCTGAGCCTCCTGCACCTCCTCCCATATCATCATTGTAATGCAGATTTAGAAATCAGATGGGGGATGGGAGCCAGGGGGGGGATGGGCTTTTGGAGGGACTGTGGTTGGTGTTTAGTATGACCTGGCTGGCCTGCCGTGTCTCAGCAGGCGGTCCGGCGTAGACAGGGGGAGGGGAGCCTGAGTGAAAGAGAGAGCTTCGAGGGTTGTCTTCGAGCCTGTTTACATGACTCAGACACCACATATCATCATCATGTCAGTATCATTTTGACATAAAATATGTTCCCCCTCCCCCAGGGTTGGAAGAGAGGAAAAATAAGATGTTCAATGGTGTTTTGTGCTGTCTAGACATAATGAGCTTAATACCATTCAGGTCATGTTGTTGTTCTCTCTGTTATAGACTAATACCAGATCGAACTAACTGGACTACCATCACTTACAAAAGGCATCATCCACCTTAATGAGTTATTTGGATCTGACTAATATGCTCTTTGATTAGTTTCACACATTGTGCATCATCCATTATTGCTGGATATTTATCTATTAAATGTCCAGAGTGCCTTGGGTTAGATATTGTGCTTTTATGTGCTGCCTGTGGGCTTAATTTATTGAATTTGCACCCCTTATTCTTAGTTGTTCTCCTTATTCAGTGTTTGATTTATGCTGAACTCTCACAGGCGTTATCTATGCAATAATTAACTCATAATGTGCAACATCATGTGTAGGTGGAAGTGATTCAGAAACTCTTAGTCTGATGTTTTGTGCAGCTTGCCATACTTTGGTGGGGCTTTATTATTGGGTTGTCATTTTGCCCTCTTTTTCCAATGCATCCATTTGCCAATGCAGCTGGGTTGTCATGGAGCATCACTGGAGTTTGACCTATTTATAACCCACCCACTTTTATCTGCTGCCCCCAATTCCCTCTTTGGTCCATCTCAGGTTTATCACAACATGGTTACATAAAAAAGGCTGAATTATTCACAAGACTAAGTTATGTGTTGCATCTGTATTATTTAGATAACACTCCTAAGGGATATTTTTAGCTCAGTGGCATGTGGCATGGAGGGCAAATAGGTTATTTAAGGTTGTCACTTTTACATCACTTTGCATACAGCCATCTGTTAAAATAAAATTGTAAATGATTTTAATAACATTGATTTAACCTACAGTGTCTGCTTTACCCTCCATCCAGCTTGGATCTAGTTTAGCCTCTAACACATTGGCTGCAGGCTGACAGTGATTGCAAATGACTGATTAGGAATTGATTGGTCAAAACAGGGGGATAGGGAGGGAGGTGGAATGAAGTGAGAGAATGGTTACTGTTGACTGTTATTTACATCTGTGGGAAATGAGCACCGTCAGGTTTGGCACAAGATTAACGTTTACTGCCTGTCTTTATTTTATCATGCAGTTGCTCCTCATCAAACACAAAGATAACAAGCATCAGGAAAAGACACTAAAACCAAACGAGATGTAGAAATATATCAATTGATTACAAGCATAATGGGAAAGACACCTGCTCAGACAGGAGCAGAGGGAATAAAAAGCAATTTAATGGGTCCAAAGGGAGACTGGCTCTTTGTATGTGTCGTCCCCTTGGGGCTAACTAATAAGGTTATCATTTATAGGTAATGTGCTGGAACTGGACATAAACAGAAACCATTTAAAACCCCACCTTGAAAAGTGTTTGGAATAAAACAGTCTTACTTATAGTTTGACTTTTATTTAAGAGAAGACTACAGACTCACACAATAGCCAGGGGATGAAAAATAGAGGTGATATAAAATCTGTTCCCTCAAGTTAAGAAACATTGCACATGGACAAGTTTCACATATTCGTAATGCCAAGACCAACTTCATAACATTTAGTGGTGTATCGAAATATTCAGCTCATAACAAGACAGTATAAAATAGTGGGTTCATGAGATGTGGTGAAATTTTAGTATTTTATTGAAAATCAAGAATACCCATTTTTTTGTTTCCACACACAAAACAAAAAATTCTCAATACACAATTTGCAATTTAAAGAATCTCTGTTCAACTTTATCAGTTTAAGTCTATCCATATTTTGTGTAAAAAGCCAAAATGCTTGGTTCTTTTGCTTTTACAAACAGAACAAAGGTTTAATAAATTTCAAATGCTGCTTTTAAAAGACTCTAAGTGTGGAGTCATTCAGTTCAGGTTTGACCAGTTTAATTCTTTCCAGTTTTGAGAGTTGAATAGAGCTGAATGACATTATTTGCTATTGGTTAGCCAGTCTCAAGAATTTTAGAGTTTTAATTAAAGAGCATCAAATGTAGTCCAGAGCCACCACACACTGGAAATCAACTCTTTACCTAAATCTGGAAGCTACATAGTAGATGGCATCTTCAGCAGGGTTAGCGGCCAACAGTTAATATTCAAATCTTGACTATCTCTCTGTCACTTTTTTGTTATTGTTGAAACAGCTGAAATTCACACAATACATTTCTGCCAAATTTTGTTACAAACAGGTCATTCATTCATCAAAGCATACAAATTCTCCTGAATTATAAAAATGTTTTGTTTCTAGTTAGTTAGATTGAAAAAAAAAAAAAGACAGAAACATGTGATATATAAACTTCTAATGTGCTTTTGGTGACACAACTGTTTGACACTAATTGGATTATATTTAGAAGATCAGTGCAATTAGAGGACTGTCCTTAAATGGATAGTTCTGGCGTTTTGGAGTAAGGTAACATCTTACCGGCAGCAGATAACTCTTGGTGTCTTTATTTACTATGAGTTCAGATTAGATGGCTACCGAGGCTGAAGTTAACAGCTTAGGGAAACTTGTATTATTTTAAAACAGCTTTAATAAAAAATGACATATTTAAAGAAACAAGAACAGGTCAAGCATTTCCATTCAGAGTAGCTGTCTGATTTTAAAGCAAATTAATGTAAAAAACAAAAATCTTATAGTAGTTTAGGTGAATACTATTGCATTGTTTTTTTCACACTGCCTTTCTTTTCTGTTAAATAGTTACTTTGACAGGAAGTGTTTTACATGTCCCTCCTCAGATGATGCTTCACACAGGATGATCACTGATGGCACACCGCCTCCTGCCTTCATTTCCTGTGTAAATAATCATGTTCTTCTCAGTAAATAACTCACAATGCAAATGTGACAATTGTTTTAAGGTTCAAAAAAGGATGTGTCAAAAAGCAAAATGGTGTTTTTGAGACTGGGGTTGTTAAAAAAGTGTAAAAGGCTGCTGTGGAAGAGGCTCCTCTCGGAGCAGCTGTTAGCATCATCCTCCCAGACCACTTATAAGCTGGATTCATTCGAAATGAAAACGTACATGTACCACCTTGAGCAAGATATTTGTGGTGAGGTCTGTTTAACATGTGTGCTCTCTTCTCCAGTGTTTTACCCTTGTAAAGTGGGAAGAAATCTGTTGAAAAATATTAAATGTCAATCTCACTTCATTTCTGGACTGAAGTGTAACTTAGAGTTGCTTTAGACTTGTTGTTTATAATACGTTCATTTTCATTCTGGGTTTGAGGAATATGTGGACCATTTCCCCTAAAAAGAATCTGGAAGACAGATTTGTCTGACCACACAATGCACTTTTTCACTAAGTGGTGTTCTAGCTCAAGTACCCCCTAGTTGAGTAGTTCTTAAGCAGTTTCATAATTTTTCACCTCTCAGTTGAGAAAATGTGGTGTGAAGCTGGAGATCTCCTGATTTGCCAATGTCTCACGTTACATACGCCACAATGCTAGCCTAAAATGTAGACATTTTAAATATTTTCCATCTTCCTGCAAACAAATGTTACATCCTGTAATTGCAGCCTTTTTCTTTTACAAACTCATTCTTAATTTTTCTGATTTTGGGTTGTTGATGAGAATCCTTGGTTAGAGTCAAAAGGATCCTCCGCCATTATGTAATTGCAGATTTGGTATTTGGGCCAAGGGCATTGGTTGATGTAGCTTTCAACAGGTTGTGCACCATATGATCAGGTGCTCCAGTCTGACAACCTCAAATACCCAAGGTGTAAGCCGATCAGGCACCATTCAGGTCTATGTGGGAGATAATCTGCTTGAAACCAAGAATAATGGTTTAGATATATAGATGAAAGCCCATCGTTTGATGAGATTGTCAGCTCTTTATTGATGTCAGAGTGGGATTACAGTGTATAGATGTGCAATATGAGTTCATAGGTTGAGTTACAGGGAGATGACCAAATTGATGCACACAGAAGCAATTTGATCACTGGTCATTGTTTTCTTATTTCTACAGGAAAATATTTTGGGGTTCTGTAATTTTACTCTGATAAGCAGATACTGTTTAACAGTCAAAGGTGATGTGGTGTCATGAATTAGACTCTGCGGTATACATAAAAGACGTTGAGGCAGTTTGGGATCAGGCTAAAGGTGCAACAGCTGCCCTAGAGGCAAATATTTCCCCAACATTCCAAGGCATCCAATTGTCCCCATATTTGACATGTGATTCATGGCGGTACCATGTTGCAAAAACTTTACCAGCCTTTATACTACTTGAAAATCAGTATTGATTGGTGAGGGTTTGACATAATTCAGAGCCTTCAAAATTACACTGAACACCAAACAAAAAATTTAAATCAGCAAAATTAAACTACATAATTCAACCTGAAGAATAGGGATTAAAATGCATAAATTGAAGAAAATAAACGTATTTAAAAATAAAGAAAAACAAATATATTCCTCTAAAAACAATGTCAATATAGACATGAAAACCAGCACAACATAAAAACCTCACTATTTTAAAAAGTATGTTTAAAATTCAATTCAATTCAATTCAAAAATACATTATTAATCCCAAAGGGAAATTAAATGTTGTTATAGCTCATATTATGAAGGTTTCCTTAAAGAGCCGTTGTAGATGCTGATGGCTGTGGGCAGGAAGGATCTCCTGTAGCGCTCCGTCTTACAGCAGATCTGAAGAAGCCTCTGACTGAAGACACTGTTGTTGTAGGACAGTCTCATGAAGAGGATGCTCAGGGTTCTCCATAATGTTCTTCATTTTATGAAGAATCCGTCTTTCCACAATGATCTCCAGAGGTTCCAGAGGAGTCCCCAGAACAGAGCCAGCCTTTTTTATCAACTTGTTGAGCTTTTTTAAGTCCCTGGCTCTGATGCTGCTTCCCCAGCAGATGATGGCAGAAGAGATCACACTCTCCACAACAGACTTATAGAAGATATGCAGCATCTTGCTGCAAACACCGAAGGACCTAAGCTTCCTCAAGAAGTACAGTCTGCTCTGTCCCTTCTTGTAGATGGCTTCACAGTTGCATCTCCACTCTAGTCTGTTGTCCAGGTGAACACCGAGGTATTTATACTCCTCCACCACCTCCACTTCTTCTCCCATGATAGAAATAGTTTTTGACTTATTCCTGTTTCTCTTAAAATCTACAATCATCTCCTTTGTTTTAGTCACGTTCAAAATGAAATGATTGTTTCCACACTATGCCACAAAGTGGTCCACCACCTTCCTGTACTCATCTTCTTGTCCAGCTCTGATCCACCCCACGACTGCAGAATCATCCGAGTATTTCTGCAGATGACAGGAGTCTATCTTGTACTGGAAGTCTGAGGTGTACAGAGTGAAAAGGAATGGTGAGAGTACAGTCCCCTGTGGTGTTCCTGTGCTGCTGACTACCTGGTTAGACTCACAACCCTTCAGTCTGACAAACTGTGGTCTGTTTGTCAGGTAGTCTTTGATCCAGGAGATTGTTGAGGCCTCCACCTGAGTCTTCTGGAGTTTCTGACAAATGCAAATCAGGTTGGATTGTATTAAATGCACTGGAGAACTCAAAGAACATGCTCCTCACAGTGCTACTGGCTTTGTCCAGATGATAGTGGGTTTGTTGAAGCAGGTGTATGATGGCATCTTCAACTCCAACTCCACAGCGATAAGCAAACTGAAGGGGGTCCTGATAGTTTACTGTTTGCTTACTCAGGTGGGCCAACAGGAGTCTCTCTAGGACCTTCATGATGTGAGATGTCAGGGCAACAGGTCTATAGTCATTGAGGACTGATGGGTGAGTTTTCTTTGGTACCGGAACAAGACAGGAGGTCTTCCACAACACCGGAACCTTCTTCTGGGCCAGGCTAAGGTTGAAGAGGTGCTGCAGAATCCCACAGAGCTGCTCTGCACAGGCCTTCAGGACTCTAGGGCTGACATGATCTGGACCTGCAGCCTTATTCCGATTCAGTCTCTCCAGTTGTCTCTTCACCTGACTTCTTGAGACACACAGGTGGAAGGGGGAAGCAAAGGAAGCATCAGCATCTTCTGATATGGTTGAAGGCAAACATGTAGAAGCAGGAGGGTCTAGGGCTGAGGTGGAAGATAAAAAATGTGAGGGGTTACTGGACAGCTGTGGGTCCTGTGGGTCAAAGGAAGGTGGAATGTCTGTTTGGCTGTGAGCAGGAGAGGAGGATGCGAAGCTTGTTTCTGAACTGAACTTGTTGAAGAATGTGTTCAGTTCATTGGCTCTGTCCAGACCTCCATCGGTCTGATCATCCTTCTGCTTGAAGCCTGTGATCTTCTTCATCCCTGTCCACACATCTCTGATATTGTTTTGCTGGAGCTTGCTCTCCAGCTTCTTCTTGTACACCCCCTTGCTGTCTCTTATCTTGACTTTAAGTTGCTTCTATATAATCCTCAATAATTCTCTGTCTCCCTCTTTGAAGGCTCTTTTTTTCTTGTTAAGCAGGTCCTTCAGGTCACTGGTGATCCAAGGTTTGTTATTGGGGAAGCATCTCACGGTTCTGGTGGGGGTGATGTTATCCACACAGAAGTTTATATAGTCGGTCACACACTCAGTCATGGCATTGATGTCCTCTCCATGTGGCTGGCACAGTGTGTCCCAGTCTGTAGCCTCAAAGCAACCTTGCAGAGCTTCTTCAGCTTCCTGTGACCATTTTCTCACAGTCCTCTTTATTACAGGTTGCCTCTGAACAAGTGGCTTATATTTTGAGCAGAGAAAAACAAAATTGTGATCTGATTTGCCTATAGGAGGTCTTGCTGTAGAGATGTATGAGTCCTTGACATTTGCATAAAACAAATCCAATGTTTTGTTTTCTCTGGTAGAGCAGCTGACAAACTGTTGAAACATTGGAAGTGTAGCAGAGAGTGAAGCATGGTTAAAATCACGAGAAATTGCCACAAAAGCATTGGGGTTTTGTGTCTGTAGCTTAGCAACAACTGAGCTGATGGCATCACATGCAGTGTCGGCAACAGCGGAAGGTGGAACGTAAACTGCTGCCAAAATAACACTGGTGAACTCTCTGGGTAAATGATATGGACGAAAACTTACTGCCAACAGTTCAATATCTGGACTGCAGAGATGACACTTCACAGTAACATGTCCTGGATTACACCATCTGTTGTTCACAAGTACTGCCAGTCCACCTCCTTTACATTTGCCGCTCCTCTTTAAATCTCTGTCTGCTCGTATGGTTAAAAAGCCCGGCAGAGAGACGCTGGAGTCGGGGATATGATCCTGCAGCCATGTCTCAGTAAAACACATGATACTGCATGCCCGGTACTCTGGCTGGGTCCTTTGTAGGGCTTGGAGTTCATCCAACTTGTTTCCCAACGATCTCACATTGCCCATCAAAATCGACGGAAGAGATGGTTTGAACTTCCTCCTTCTCTCTCTTCTCTTAGCTCCTGCTCTGCATCCACGGCGTCTCCTTTTCAACTCATCAGGGATTTGGGATTGTAGCTGAAGTATTATTTGAGCTTTTGAGATATTAAATATCAAATATGTAAGAAAACAATTTTAGAATGCACCAATAGAAAGAAAAAAATTAACAGTTAACAGAAAATAATTTAAGAAAACAACATCTTTTAAAAACTTCAATAACAAGGTAATTTATAAAATTTGTAAGGTTTTTAAACACACCCCACAAAAGCTCATGTTAGACAATAAAGTACTATGTAATTCAAAAACTTCAGGAAAAAAGGGCAAGAAGCGAAAAGTCAAAACTAAAAAACAATCATCGTTAAACTAGAAAAATAACTAAAGCTCACAAACAAACCTGAAGGACAAAGATTTTTGAGAATACAAGAGTAAACAGTTCAGTATGTTTTGATGTGTGAAAAGATTAGATTTTATTTATTTAGATGTGTCATGTTCTTTGTTTTATTTCGTTTTTTTTATCTATGTTTTGTAAAAAAAAAAAGAAGCAGTTGTTGGAATGTGGATGAAAACTTAAAATGCCCTCAGAATTCCCACAACCCTCAGATCCAAGTTCTTGTCTAATTATACATTGCTGACTGTTTGAGTGCTCTCTGCAGAGCTTTCAGTGGATCTTTTTAGGGAGATTTATGGAGGCATCATGGGAAAGTTGTCTGGCTGGATGCAGGTTGTTCCTCCTAATGGGCTACGTGACCCCGGGCGGCCTCCTCAAGGTTACCATGATTTGAGTAATTAACGAGCAGCAACAGCAGTGGCGAAGAGCTTTGACCAGCTACTTTATCTCGGCCTCCGTGCTATCATTAAAGCACTTAAACCTTCAGATGGTCTGGCACTGCTCTGAGTCAACACCACAGCACACTACACACCTGTGCTTGCACCAGCCACACACCCCTGAAGTCAAGGTTGTCCTCAGTTTGATAGATGAGCATGTCACATGTGTGTGTGTTCCCAAAGTTGCTGTGTCACAGACTAACAGGAGAGAGTTTTAGGCTAAGAATGGCTTGGCTGTGTGCAGAAGTCAAGCCTAATGAGGAGCATGTATAGCCACTCAGAGCTGAACACAAACAGAAATTTCATATACTATACTACACACTCATTGCTTTCTATCCTCCTCCAACCAGAGACTGAATCACCTTATAAGGTCTGAGAGCCTCACACAGTTCAGCTTCAAGGTAGTGGGTGTTTGGCCTGATGTATGGCCTCGTTATTCCAAATACAGGAGAAGGAAACCGCCGATTATTGGTATCTGCTAAGCGTCTTGGAAGAGTAATGTGGCTGTCAGACCAAGCAGCTATTCACAACGCTTTTGGCAGGTGAAGAAAATCAATAGCAAGACGCACCTTTGGGATGAGGATAACGTATAATAGGAGGGTACTGTAATGGAAAGATACCTGTCTTTGCTTTGGCCCAGGCCTGTACTCCAATTACACGGACAGCAATGTGACAACATTGATGAAAGCCAGTACAGCTGCTGTCAGAGTTCAAACGTTATGTGTTTAAAGCGGCCCTGTAAGTGATGCTGCTGAGGTTTGTGACCAGACCAAGAGGTGTAACAGATTCACTGAAAGCATGCAGGTATCTTCTCTAATATCCCCGTTCACCCACTTTTTTTTCTCCTCCTCCAGCAAGCAAAGATGCACCCTCATTTACAGCAAAACATTTCTCATCTTCAATGGTGTACTCCCTGCAGGGATAAAACTCATTCCCTTGCTTAGCATCCTTTCGCTTTCCATCACCTTACATTACCACTTCACATATCATTCTATGACTTTCTGCAAGGCTTTTGCAAGAGCAAAAAGAGACATCATCTGTTAATTTATTCTAGTAATTTAATGTGGAATATACAGTGTTCTTCTATGTTACACTTTTTAGACACATTTTAAAATCTGACAAAGATTCACTCAGTAAATACAAAAGGTTTTCACATTTTTTTTACCTTTTTAAGGGGGAAAAGCTATCCAAATCAACCTGCTCCTACATAATATTACTGACTTACTTGTTAAATCATGAATTAGCATTTTAGCAAGTGCAGTTTCACTTGCGACACTCAACAAATCACTTTGACATAAACTGTCCGACAACACAAATCAGACTGAAAGATCTCCAAAAGCAACACATAGCAACACATCACCAAGTCGGGGCTCCACGAAGGGCTTGACCTGAGAAATGTGGAACGTGGGGTGAATCCTCATGGAATTGGGTAATCTCAGCCGTACAGCGACAGGCTTGATGATCTTGGAAATTGGGAAAGGTCTAACAAATCGGAGTGCCAACTTCCGGGATTCTACCCTTAATAGTAGGTTCTTGGCAGAGAGCCAAACTTTCTGCCCCACCTGGTACTTAGGGGCAGGGGTCCGTCTCCGGTTGGCCGTTCTTGACTGAATCAGTGACATTCTGATCATCGACCTCCTGGCCTTTCTCCATATTCTTTGGCACCTTAGGATATCGTTCCTGCTCCTGACCTCATTCTCTGCAGTTTTCTTACCCTTCTCCAGTTCATGAATTGTCTTTCCCGTTTCACTAATATGCTCAGTCAATTCACTTATTTCCTAATGCAGGTTCTTGTTCTCCCTCTTCAGGGTCTCCAGGTGGCCAAGAGCTTCTTCATAGGAGTTTTTCATTTTGAACATCTCTGTGTTCAAAGCACGCGCCTCCTTCAGAACTCCTTCCAGCTCAGCCTGACTCTCTTCATACGTCTGCTTCCATTCTGCAAGAACCTTGTCAAAGTTCCTCTGCTTCTTGTCCAGGTTTGCAGCCAGAGCATTAGCTCTCTCCACGTCGATCATCAAGACCTCCACTTCACCCTGTAGCCTCTGTTTGGTCTTCTCCAGAGAGGCACATTTCACATTCATGGTCTCGATGGACTCTTCCGTATCCTGAAGACACTGGGCAAGCTTTTTCTTGGCCTCCTCGAGCTCCTCAGTGTGCTGAATGGCATCAGTTTCATACATGGTTCTCCACTGAGCCACCTCGCTGTTAGCCTTGGACATAGCACGCTGCAGCTCAGCTTTGGCTTCCTGCTCCTCCTCATACTGCTCTCTGAGCAGATCACAGTCATGATGAGCCGACTGAACAGCATGAGCTAGAGTGTTCTTGGCCTTAATCTTATTAAATACTTCCTTTAGATCATGGTATTCTTGAAGTACCTTGGATAAATCCGGGTATGTCTCCTTGACCTCATTCTCCACGCTGACCTCAATAGCAGCAGACAAAAGGCAGGCAGTGGAGCATGACTCAGACCCACCCAGAATTTCTTTCTTTTTCCAGTCAATGTGAGGGTTGTGTTTCTGCAACCAGGAGGCCCCTAGGACAACAGGAAGTTCAGGTGAATTTATGATCATGAAGGCATGAAGGTTACATTCTCTTGATGATTACCTCCAACTGTTAAGGTTATCTCCTCCGTCCTGAGGTGTGAATTGTTCATGCTGTGACCATCCAATGGTCACAGCGTTCTTATTGGCGAATGCTTCATCCATGAATTCAGTGTCTGCTCCTGAATCAATAAACACGGCCTCCTGGAGAGACATGGAAGAGGTTCGAAAATGAGCAGGAAACACGAAGGAGGAGGCAGTTAGCTGACTTCGGCTCAGTAGAAAACTCCCTTCCTCTGCTGAGCCTGTCCTTTTTAATGGACACCTGAGTGCTAAATGTCCCTTCTCTCCACAATAAAAACAGAGCTTGAATCTTCTCCGACGATCCTTCTCTTCAGGGGTAATCTTGGTTCTGCCCAACTGCATGGGCTCACAATCCTCATTTTCCTCAATGAGAGGTGACCGACTCCTTCTCTCGTGCCAGAGTGCAGGACCCTGAGTTAATGAGGAGCGACCCACCTCATGTTGCTTCCCCCTCCCTCTCTCTGCGAGCCGAATGTCAATGCGAGCAGCCAGGTCCTCGAGTTGTTTCAAGGAAGAGGGGTAGTCCCGGGTTGCTAACTCATCCTTGATGTCTGCGTTTAGTCCTTGCATAAATGCATCCATCTGTGCTGCCTCATTCCAACGGCTATCTGCGGCCAACAAATGAAAGTCAATTATATAAGACGAAACAGACTGATCACCCTGTTTGAGGGACAGTAAGCCTCTTGCGGCTTCACGACTTGGAAGAACAGGGTTAAAAACTCGAATGAGTTCCTTGGAAAAGGTTTCATAGAAGGTACAAGATGCAGACCTGTTCTGCCATTCAGCAGTCCCCCACTGCTTTGCCCTTCCTGCCAGCAGAGATATAACAAAAGCCATCTTAGAACGTTCAGTGGGAAAGGATGACGGCTGAAGTTCAAAATGAATTTCACACTGAGTTAGGAAAGCTCGACACTGGTCTGGGTCTCCCCTGAACATCTCAGGCGGAGTTAGGCGTGGCTCCCTTTGTGACGGTGGCGGCTCGGAGATAAGATTGCCTGAACGTAATGTGGAAAATATTTCCTCCATGCTGGATCTCAACCGGAAAAAGGTCTCATCAATGTGGGTGCGCCTCTGCTGTGCTGGCGATGGGTCCATTTTGTGGCTAGATTTTTTTGCTACGAATCAGAAAAAGGCGGACCCAAGATTCAGCCAGACACAGTACTGAAAGTTTAAAAGGTTTATTCAGCCACAGGAAAACGTCACACAGGTAACACTCCTCACAACTTCCAGGAATCACTGCTTTTGTCTTGAGTGGAACTTTGAAACCCAGATGGGAAACCTCAGTGGGCGGCAGGCAGTGATCTCCACAGCACAGGTAAGAAGTTACTCCAGGCTAAATAATCCAAGAGCTAGGCTGGCTCAATAATCCGAGGACAGAAACAGGGTCAATGATTGGAACAAGAGATGTCAGGCAAGGGGCAGGCAGAGGCATAAACCAGATGCAGGAAACAAGGTCAAAACCAGAATCCAAACAGTCCGACAGGGAACAGGCAGAGAGGCAAAAATCCGAAAAGCAAGGCAAGGTCAAGAACAATGATCAGACAGGAAGGAACGCTGGATATCTACTCACACGAATGGCTTTCAAAAATCTGGCACCGTCTGCTTGTCAGAGTCAGTATATATCAGGGAAGACACAGGTGCTTGGCATTCCACAGATTGCACTGCACTGCAGCAGCCACCAGGTGCATCTAATCTGCTGATTGCAGCCAGGGAGACAGGGTAGAGCAGACGTTCCAGAATCATAACACCAGGACATTATAGGAGAACCCAGAAAAACATCAAACCACAACATAACTCATTGGCCTCAGTTAAGATCACTGTTCAAAGTTCAACAATGAGGAAAGTACTGGGAAAAATTGGGTCTATGTAAGAGTTCCAAGACGAAAACCACTGCTGACCAAAACAAAACACAAAAGCACATCTCGCATTCCTCCCAAAAACATCTCTATGGTTTACAAGACTTTTGTAAAAATATGCTCTGTACTGGAAGCGTTCAGGAGCTGTGTGCCCCATTAAATCTGATGTAAAATGAACACAGCATTTAAGAAAGAGAACACCAAAAATAGAGCTAAACATTGTGGTAGTGTTGAACAACTAGCTGTAGTTGATGGACAAGAATTCTGCTTTCAAGCAAAACATCCTGAATCAGAATCAGAATCAGAATCAGAAAAGCTTTATTGCCAAGTACGTTTTTGGACATACAAGGAATTTGTTTTGGCGTAGTCGGTGCAATACAGTACAAATTAAACAGTATAAACATATCTACAATATAATATATGTGCACAGTTTTAAGTGAGTGAGAGTAAATGTAGAGCAGTATAGGATGCAAGAGCAGTACAACAGTGCAGGTGATCATTGTGCAAGTATGGCAGTGCAAGTAAAGCAGGAGTCCAAGCTGAGCGTTAATGTAACGCATAGAGTTACAGGTTACAGGTGTCCTGTCAGCAAAAACAGGGGGGGTGTGGGGGAAAGGGAGAGTGTCAGGGTGGTTTCCGGGCTTTGTTAACAAGGCTGGTGGCAGATGGGAAAAAACTGTTCTTGTGGCGTGAGGTTTTGGTCCGGATGGACCGCAGCCTCCTGCCAGAGGGGAGAGTCTCAAAGAGTCTGTGACCGGGGTGGGAGGGATCAGCCAGAATCTTCCCTGCCTGCTTCAGGGTCCTGGAGGTGTACAGTTCCTGGAGCGACAGTAGACTGCAGCCAATCACCTTCTCAGCAGACCGAATGACACGCTGCAGCCTGCCCTTATCCTTGGCTGTAGCAGCGGCGTACCAGATGGTGATGGAGGAGGGGAGGATGGACTCAATGATGGCTGTGTAGAAGTGCACCATCATAGTCTTTGGCAGGTTGAATTTCTTCAGCTGCCGCAGGAAGAACATCCTCTGCTGGGCTTTCTTGATGAGGGAGCTGATGTTTGGCTCCCACTTGAGATCCTGGGAGATGATGGTTCCCAGGAAGCGGAAAGATTCCACAGTGTCAATTGTGGAGTCACAGAGGGTGATGGGGGCAGGTGGGGCTGGGTTCTGCCTGAAGTCCACAACCATCTCCACTGTCTTTAGAGCGTTGAGCTCAAGGTTGTTCTGGCTGCACCAGTCCAATAGATGGTCCACCTCCCATCTGTACGCGGACTCGTCACCATCAGAGATGAGTCCGATCAGGGTGGTGTCGTCCGCAAACTTCAGAAGCTTGACAGACTGGTGACTGGAGGTGCAGCTGTTGGTGTACAGGGAGAAGAGCAGAGGAGAGAGAACACAGCCTTGGGGGGAACCGGTGCTGATGGTCAGGGAGTCAGAGACGTGCTTCCCCAGCCTCACGCGCTGCTTCCTGTCAGACAGGAAGTCAGTGATCCACCTGCAGGTGGAGTCGGGCACACTCAGCTGGGAGAGCTTCTCCTGTAGCAGAACTGGGACGATGGTGTTGAAGGCAGAGCTGAAATCCACAAACAGGATCCTGGCATAGGTTCCTGTGGAGTCCAGGTGCCGGAGGATGAAGTGAAGGGCTAGGTTGACTGCATCATCTACAGACCTGTTGGCTCTGTAGGCAAACTGCTGGGGGTCCAGGAGGGGGTCGGTGATGTCTTTTAGGTGTGAGAGCACAAGGCGCTCAGCACAAGGAGTCTGACCATCCGTTTTCGATGCTAAGCAGGACAATATTCGGAAGCACATCAAGCAAGTTCAACCCTGAATGGCAAAAAAACAAAAAACAAAAAAAAATGAAATCATATTTTAAAAACTGCCATATATTCAGGCTACCTTTGTCTGACATTAAATTCGTTTCTATGATCTGAAGTAAAAGTCTGACAAAAAAGCATAAACAAAACATCTGTAAGAGGCTAAATACTTTTTTACTGCAGTCTAGGTGCTCTTGCTTGGTTTTGGGTGTTTAATCTGTATTTTAAAGGGATCTTTTGCTTCTAATTTCTTCTTGGTCCCTCTGGCTGCTGCTCTCTTGCCTGCCCTGTTGTGCAAATGCATTACTCTTGTAGTTCCGAGTCTGAGGGGAGGTTATAGTGGTGTGCTTGGATCATGGCACAGTTAAATATGCATGTATGTGTTTGCGTACCCACATTTGACAGAGTGTATGAAAGTGGTAAAATAAAAGAAAAAAAGGAGTGGTGGCAAAATGATGTGAGGAGAACAAACTCAATGTGATTACCTGATGAGGAAACATGCTTCATTTTTTATGTGTTTACCACACATTTCTATGTCATGACAAAAATGAAAAGATGAGGCAAGTTTTCGTGTCTTCAGCTTTATATCAAATGTGTGATTGGAACATATTTTGCCCTCTCAAATGTTGCCAGCAAAGAGCCCCAAATTAGAGCCAGATCCATTAATTAACTATGTACCTGCTGTGCATTCCAGTTTTTCCCCCAGTATTCCTCCAGGATAGACATAAAAGGGGACAGTCAATGACCACATGAATTTAGTAAAAAAAAATGTTTATAAGGTAAAACATTTCTTCTCCAAATTCTTTCTGACCATTGATTTTCTTTGTTGGTCTTTTTCGTCATGTTTTAATATTCTGCCTGACTCTAGCTTTCTCTATTGATTGTGCATAAGTGCAACTGGAGAATACATCCAGTTGACTGTAGATATTTACATACACTATATAAAAAACATATATTTTTCCCACTGTCTGACACTAAATCAGGCTAACTTTGATCACTTTTAGGTCAATTTGAAGTATGATGGTGGCAGAATGATGATTTGTTGGTGTTGTGCCCCAGAATGGAAAGAAAATAAATATTAATTTTAAATGCGCTTTTCTGACTCATTTAAATCTCACCATATACACCAGAGATGTATTTCTTTATAACTCCTCTTTGCATGAAATCTGGGTCAGATTAAGTAAACACAGGTGAAGACAATATATTTCTTCTCACCTATCAAAAACAGTTTTGCCCCAGGATTATGAAACAGATTGAATCTTGAATTTATTGAAAAGGAACGACCCAATGATAATGAAAGAGGACACAACAGAGTATATGCTATGGCTGGGACAGACAGCTAAAGCAGGGAGTCAGGAGCCAGACCACTGTGTGCAATGTTTATGTGGCTAGTGACAATTGGATATAACTTATTTATTTGACCTTATTTTAACCAGGAACTCCATTGAGATTAACACAATTTTTAAGGGGACCAGGCCAAGTAAGCACATCATTGTTAGTTACTAATTAAAACTTAAGATAAAAAAGATAAAACAGATAAAAGCTAATAATAGGAGGCATGTTTGTTTGGATATCTTTTCACCTGGTTGCTCTCACCTGCACTTTATACCTTTCTCCACACTTCCCTCAGTATATAAACTCTCTGGTCCTCTTTCATCACTGATGGATTCTCCTGTTGTACTACCTGATGTTCCGTTTCGTGCCAGATGTTCCCCGTCCTGTTCCTCTCGTGTGGTTCTGTAAGTTTGACTTTTGTTGTCATTTAATATTTTTCACCTCTTCACCTCTGGTTTCGTCTGCATTTGGGTCCAATTACAAAACCAAACATGACAGACGATCAGAGATTTATTTGTAACAAAAATGACAAAAGAATCTAAATCACTAGTACTTCACAGTACTGTATTTACAATAATGAGATACAAATAAAAATAGATTTAGATTTTCTTATCAAATATATTGTTTGAAAGACTGAGTTGGCTGAGATCCTGCTCTTCATAACAAGCAATAGTTTCTTATGTGCCCCTTTGACTAAATTAATTTCTCGCCCCTAAAAACAAGTATGCACGTTCCCTGGTTTTTCCAATTTATTTTATTTGGCACAGAAAGACTCAATAATTCAGTTCAGCTCTGTTTAAGCCCCAGCTCATAGTAAAAGCGGCACTTTTTTAAACAGTTTTAAAAACGGATTTAATTCCCCTTTAGTTATATTCGGTGTAGTCCAGTCCAGTTAATTTTAATTAATCCAAATAATTATAATATGATACAATTTTATACGAATCAAGATCAGCAGCATTAAAAATAAACAGTAAAAGTTGTCTAAGGAAAAAAGAAACAATTTTCTTCTTTACAAATTCAAAAACAGCAAAGGTATCTCTACATATACATTGTCTTGTATCTAGGAAAAAAAGTGTTTCAGTGAAAGCTTTGGAAATCTCCACACCACAGGGACTCAGCACTCATTCCTCCTCAGTCTCCATTCTTCTGGAGCCTCCTGTAGATAAAACAATCATTGGGAGGTCAGAGTGGGCGGGAACAGCCATATCACATGAGATCCATCATGGCTGCCGCAGACCCCAGCTGCTACCAGCTGTTGTACATTAAGCAAAGTGCAGCAGGCGGATTTGGCTGAGCCAGTTATGGGATAACTCGATAACATTACCGTGTTAGAGGCTGCTTTGAGCTCTTTATTTCATAATGCACTGTGGGTTTACCACCAAGAGTTTTTGCAAACTTCTGCACTGATTACGCTTCTCTGTGGTAATTTACAACTGGCCTCTGCTCATTTGTCAAGTCCTACCGTTCGATTCAATCTTCTTTGTCAGGAACAACCGTGCAACAAGTTCTGTGCAAAACCCCACATTTTGTTGTTTCTAAAGAGGGTTCTTAAGCTGTTGCATGGAAAAGTGTAGAAAAGTATCGAATTTAAAATGGAAGAAAAATAATTGGGTTTGGAAAAATGTTTGATTTTCCAGATTTTATTCCTTATTCCAGTATTTAAAAGATAAAAAGCAGAATTTCTGAAAGTATTTTTTGTTACACTAATTTATGTTGAGATGAGTTACTTTGGGTTTAATTTGCCACATCAGAACTTTAGTTCTGTTCAACCTTTGGCCATTTCAACTACTTTTTTTGTCTGGTAGACCCTGTTAGAGCCTATAGTTCTTAAATTTGGTCTGATTTAGATGTCAAATAAAGCAATGACATTTTTTTTATTTTGAACATTAAAATAATAGTAGAACCGACTATGGTCTGTGATTTAAAATCTACATTTAATAAAAGATAAGCCAATCCAAAATTGTTTTATGTATCAAAGGCTTCTCCAAAAGCCAAAAAGCAGAGAAATATCCCTTTACCATGCTGCTGAATTGTAAGTCAACTTCAGTGTTGTGTTGTTGCAAGATCTACGGAAATAATAATTCTAATATATATAATAATAAAAATTTTGAAATGGAAACTTTGTAAGAACCCTGTCTTAGGAGCCAGATGGATGTTTGTTATTTTAAAAATTGGTTGTGATCAGTTGTTCATTGGGCTTTCTGTAATTCATTTAAAATCTTTTCTTTTGCTTTCCTTTTCTTTGGATTTATCAGCTGATTTACTCATTTGACTTAACTAAATTAATCTGAAATTGATCAAGTACTAGATCAAAAAAGAGAAAAAATTGTAGCAAAAGGCAAAACTATAATTGATCTGAAGGAAGCTTGAGGACCTACTGATCAGATTCCAAGAAAGTCTGACTTAGGAAGGAAAATATAAAGAAATAAGAAAGGATTCAAGACTTTTACACATTACAAGACCAATGGAGCATCATTTCATCAAATGTATTGAATCAAAAAAACAAGTTTTTTGGCCCATGGGCTTGGCAGTGTTACCATGACTGGACTTTAATACTGGTCTAGAAGTAGGTTAAGTGCTTCATGCCAGCATGTTGCCACACAGCAATCCAGTGTTAATGGAGCCCACCACAAGTGCCACACAAGAGCTCCTCTGTGAACTGCTGAAGTTTTCCGAAACTCTCCCTGACGACAGAGAAAAAGAGTTTTTCAAGTCAGCAGTTTCTGTAAAAAGTGTGGTTGTTTCTAAGAAATGTCAACATCTTTCAACCCGTCCTGGGTTTGCTGTTGGTCTGTGTGTTTAATCTGTGTGCATGTGAGGGGCAGAGAAAAGAGAGTGTAATATGTAGCATGGCTGTTTGACAGTAATTGTCTGGGATGGAGGTGGCAGCTGTGGGAGAGCTTCAGGGCAGAAAGGTGATATTTTGATCCCTTCCCCCATCCCCTCTTGCCCAGTCTCAAAGCTTAGCCATATCCACTAATGGAGATATATTTGAAACTGCATCTTTTTCTCTTTAATGTGGCCTTCTTCCGTAGTAAAAATGGCCTCTGCCACCATCATTCTTTTAAAGAAACACTCTTTAGTAAATGTGTATAAAAACCTCTGTTTGTATGGAAATGTAGCTTCTTAAAAGCATTTCCAACAATAACAATTGCAGTAAAGCAAAGTTAACATAAGTCTTTATTCCTATCTGGGATTCATTTTTTATACATTACAGTATATCATTAAGTTAAGTGTTTTAACAATGAGTTAAAAAAGAGAAAATGGTAAATGGGTGACAGATAAGAAATGATTTGCAGTCACTGAAATAACAAGGACAGTCTAAATGTTTACCGCTGTGGTGCGCTGAGGTTACTATCTGACTCGTTGATGCCCCTTTAGAATGCTCAGCTGCCAGTCTGCTTTGTGACATAGCTATGTGTTCATGTGCATGTAGCCGAATAACTGACTTATTTTAATGACAGGGGTGAATAAGCATGCAGAGTGTTTTCTACTTTTATCTAAATCAGTCAAGATTCATGGTGATGCAAGGTCTGAAGAATGAAAAAAATGAAAAAGGTACTGCAAGCAACAGGTCTGTTAAGCAGTTGACTGTAGGCTCTACTGGAGCAGAAAGCTTAAATACTGAAGTGGAATGGCAGGAGGATACCACTTTCTGCACAATATGTAATTGAAAAACTACTACTACATTTAGGGGGCGTCACATATTTTCACTTAATTCGATGTTTTAAAGTCAAAATAATAAATGTAACATTATTATAGCTGACATGATCAATATGGCATTTAGTTTTATCAGCAGTTTGAATAATTGTTTCTTTTGTGTTTATAAATAAATAAATTGAAAAATATATATTAAAGAAGTTACATCATGATATACATTTTTGTTTTAAACCTATAGTGATATTCTTATTCTTCAAAAATTAGAATATGTGTTCAGATGAAGCTTGTTTGTCAAATTAAAAGTCCGTTTTAAACAAACCTTTAAAAAGATATTTAACCTATGTATTATTAAGCCCACTTTTCTGTATTAGAAATGTTTTTTATTAGTCTGATGTAATATTCTAATTTTAAATGCTGTGTTTTCATTAGCTGTAAGTGGAAAAGCATTAAAATTACTAAATTAATAAAGGCTTGGAAATATCAGTCTGTGTTTAATTAATCTAATTTAGTTACCCATAGTGAACTGAGTTACTGAAATAAATAAATATTTTAATAATATTGTAATTTATTGAATATAAATACAGTATACAGTTGTATTAAAAAAAACAGAAGTTATTATTCCTTTAGGATCTTATAACAGGCCATGACAAATGTCAGCAAGAAAACATGAAAATACATTTAGAAACTTGTTGGAAATTAGGATTAAAAGTTTATATTGGATCTAGAAATCCTGTAGGAAGGAATAATAAACCACTGATTAACGAACATATTTTTGCTAATGACATCATAATGATTTCATTGAGAAATATATCCTTTTGTTGTTTGGCCCTTGTGGCTTTTACTTAAAAGTAATTTGTCGGAAAAGAGGATGGAAACGGTTAATTCATTGAATTTATATATATATTTCCAATCATACCAACCACTCAAAGCGCTTTACACTTTAGCCACATTCATACACCGATACACAGATCAGTAGGCATCATAAAGTCAAGTGCCTTGCCCAGGGGCACATTGACATGTGGGAGGAGGAAGCTGTAATTGAATTGCATGCAGCCAATAACTTGAGACTGGAAACTGAACTGAAGACAATCACATCAAGGACTTTAGCCTCTGGACTTTATTTTTTACAAGTTAAATATACAAGTTTTCAGTTTTATATAATACAGCAATAATTTCTGGCCCTTTGTTGTAAGGATGTTGAAATTCAGCTTAGTGAAGAGGGAAAACGTCTGGTTTCTAAAAAACAGTAACATACTTTCCATCAGCTGACAGATCCAAAGCACTGGGTCTGTTTCCACAAATATTTCCATAACATCTTTACAGCTTGACTTGGGCAAAGGTAAGAGAACTTGAAGAGCATAATAATAACAATCCATGCAAAGTGTTTTAACTTAGCTTTGTACCATTCATAAGGTCAATTGTTTTTTCCATTAGTGCATGGGTTTAAGGCAAATATATTTCCTAAGTCTAGCAGCCAAGCCAGAAAGTAATTCCAGTCAGTAATCACAGGTTCTGGTCAGTGTTTAGCCAATAAAGCCTCCTTTAATGGTACAGGCTTGTTCTACTGAAATGATCTGACTCAGCAGTTTACCAGCTAACAGGAAACATGCCATGAAACCCCCTTCAAAAAGTAGTTTTGCTCTAACAATTTCAGTACCTCTACTGTTTTGGTGGTACTTATAAATCATATCCTATGGTGAGTATATAAATATACTTTTACACAAGACAAATACATCAAAAATATGTTCACTGAATTTGTTGGAGAACCTCCCCCTCCAGACTTTAATGCCTCTTTACCATTCACGGTTCCAGCACCGCAGAGCTCTACTTCATTCAACCTTGCTCTTTTCGGCACAAAACTTGTTGTGTTTTCACTGACAACTGGAGGTGTGGCTTGAAACCCCACCTCCAGATGTCAGCATCATGTGCTGTGCAAAGTAAAATTATGGAGTATACGATCTGATTTTATGTCTGTATAGTAGTCTGGGTCAGTCAGAGGCTAAGAGACAACCGGAAAGTTCTTCAACTGCATGACCTCATTGCTAATGCACTGTCGTTATTTTCTTAATACGGAGGGATTTAGGCAGAGTCCGAACCAGGTACTACATCCGATTGTCCCACCTCCTGACAAAGTACATGCGTGCATATACACCAAGGGGAAAGGAAATGAGACAGAACGACAGTTCTGAACTTACAGGGCAAAGGTTACAATCACAAATGGCTCAGTCTCACGTTCAACCTTCCTGCAAACAAACTTATCACAAACATACACACACACACACTCACTCTTGTTTTGCTATATGTAGTGAGGACCATGTGTTGACTCCCATTGACTTCCATTGATTTTCAGTCATTTTCAACCCTTTCTTTGCCCTAGCCCTGACAATAACCCTAAACCTAATCATTACCAGTGCATGCCTAACCCTAACCTTAACCTAAACTCAGTTCACACCTTAATCCTAAACCTAACCGTTCGCAAAATAGGTCGTGAGGACCAGCAAAATGTCCTCACTTTGGTACAAACGGTCCTCAATTTGATGGTGAAATCGGAAAAATGGTTCTCACTGTGATGCCAAGACAGGAACACACACACACACACACACACACACACACACACACACACATGCAGATGACTAAAAATAACAATCTTACATGGGCTACATGGTGTCTAGTTTGAGAGTGAATTACTGCAGATTATAAAAACAACCCTGAAAACCTAATTTAACAAATAAACATGTAACATTTTTATCTTTTTTAGAATGTGTTCAATCCAACACTGAAACATATTAATATGCTTTCATGTAAAAAAATATTTGAAATTGGTTAGTGAAAAACCACAGAATAAATCAAACAGAACGTGCTTTTATCTTAAAGAACTGAAAGTATCTTTGTAATGACGCTAATCTCCCGGCTAAAGAATAGATTGTCAGATTTTAGTTACAGGTTATTTTGTTTTCAAGTGACACAAAGTTATTTATTTCAGAGCTCAGTTTGTGGAACATGGCCATAGACGTCCCAGGAAAATAAAACAAGCGCTTGATTTAATCAGGTAGTAAGCACATCTTATTGTAAAAGCTCGCTTGATGGTAGCATTAAATAAAAACAGAAGAACTTGAAAGCTGTCGTTAACTTGTTCTTCTGACACATGCTATAAAGAAACATCACAGAGAACCCATACATGCTGTGTATAAAGTTACCATGTGCAAAAATTCATTTGAATACTGTCCAGTATGGTAAGTCAGATGGGACAGTGTTAATCATTTAGTCATATGCTCAACTTGTACTCCTGATTACCTGAGACAAAGATGTTCAAGCTCCAGCCCCTTAGACTGGGTCAAGGCTCAAGTACTGAAGAGTCTTTTTGCGACTTAAGTACAGCTTGAGTCTATATTGCAGACAGTCCCAAACTCTGGGACCAACAAAGTAATTTCCAAAGAGTTAGCTGAAAACTTAGCATACAATAGTTGATCAACTAAGATGGTGCATCTCTTTACACTTGGGTCAAGTCTTTGTTGATTTCACCAAGCCAAAACTGCTTTTGGTCTAGTCCAATTACAAAGATCACAGAGATCACAAACGTCTGGCTCCTTTAAAGCAAAATCCAACAAAATTAGATGAGGTCTAAAGCTTTTTCCACACTCTTGTAAGTGACCTTGAACTGCTTTCTGCTTCCTCATTGGACCCTTAATTCCCTCACTGTTCAAATTGTTTCCCCTGTAATCTCTGTACGCAAAAGCTATCAGGGAGCAAACAAAGAGTACAACAGCTCTTTAGCAGAACATCTGCTTAAAACTCTGTGACACAAGCCAGCCTCTGATTTATTTTGCACTGCCTCTCTGGCTCTTTCCTCATTTTACGTCTTGCTCATTTCTCCTGAGGCCCTTGCTCCCTCTTGAGCCCTGAACTCCTGCCAGTGACAGTTAAAGGAATCTGATTTGCAAAGATTACATTAACATTCTCCAGATGCTCATAGTCGAGGATCTGACACATTTGTCCCACAACTGTCTATGTGAGAGCAAAGAAGACACAGGCTGTGCAGCATTGGAAGGAGCACTGTCTTTTGGAGGACCTGGGGTGAAATTTGGGCTTGCTCAAAAGAAATGAGACTTGAGCTTTAAAGACAAATATTGCTGAGGTAGACAGGAATGAAAGAAAAGAGACGTGGACAAGAGTGACAAATAATGAAGTAAATTAACCTGATGAAACAAAGACAAACAAACTGAACAGAAATGTGCATAATGATTTAGAGGAGATTGGAAATGGATTTGAGATTGAGTTTAGAGCAAATGGTTCCTGGTAACTGTTTGGGATTGTCTTTATGGGATTTGGTGCTTGCAGCATGGCTACAGAATGTGGTTTCAATAGCAAGTATGAACCTTTTTATTAACCTCAAATACCGCCACCTTTTCCGAAAATCCCCAAAAAGTTAAATTTTGGCCTCAGCTTGGCCTTTAAGTGGGCCAAGTTTGTCAACACCCTCTGACCCAAATACTGCTTCATAAACAGAGCAAACATTTGAAAGTCAAACTGCTGACAATGTTTATAGGTATTGCAACATGGGAGCCAATGTTCAGGTCACCCATTTCTAACCTCAGTTGTCTGTAGGTATGGGTGTAGATCCTACATGCTTTTAACCCAGTTTCCATTGTTTGTTTTTCTTTGGTTGTTTGTGTTTAAAGAAACCAAGGCAATTCTCAGTCCTTAGAAATGCGTATTTTTTCTTTTTGTTAGTTTTGGTGCTTGTCTTTTCACCTTTTCACCGATTACCATTGTGGTTTGGGTCTACTCTCACCAACATTTTCAGAGAACGAACAACACATTTAAAGGGCCGGTTTGGATTTCTGACTTGACATGTTGTGAATTTATTATTGACAGTAGATCCCTTATTTAGTAGAATAATCTATATCCCTGTGACATCAAAAAGTCTATAGTTTCACAAGAGATAAGTTAGGTGCTGTTTTGTCTAGCCGAACATTATATTTCTATGTTGTGTTGGTGGAGCATGCTGGCTGTATCAGTCCACCAGATCAGCTGCAACTTGCCAGTCTGCTCTAGCTACAACAACGATTATCCATAAATTTGGAATTTTGCACCTACTGTGCAGCTGCATCTAAGACGGGCATGTTTCTGGGCTTTCTAGGTCTAGTAGTTGTTTGAAAAACATCCCTGCAGCTGATCTGCCAAATCAACTGATAAGGTGGATTGATATTGCGAACATCAAGGATTTCTGTAGTTTTGAACAAGCTCATGGTGAAATGGCATCTTTCTATTAGCTAAGGAAGTTTTAATTTATTATTCAGCACAAATAAATTTAGGCAAATGTTTACAAAACATTTTACCATTTCATTTTTGTATTAAAACATCATTGCTTTAAATAACTTTTCAGCTATTATATAATTACCAACTAAGTTTTAATGCTTAGGTTGCTTAGCAAAATATTTCTGTGAACATTGAAAAAAATATTTAAATGATAACTATCAGTTTCAGGACAACGATATAAAACACATGCATTGGTTGTTTTTTTCTTTACTGCATATGACATTAATCTAGATCAGAGATCATTAACTGTCGGACCGCGGTACCGGTCTGGACCCAGAAACTGCCCCATCAAGACCCATACCTACAGAAATCAGAGGAGTAATACTTAAAACTTGACAGGCGTTTTTATTTTAACTAGCACAGCCTTTGTAGACTTTACGGTAGTGTCTTAGTGTATACGGAAAAGCACAGATCAACTGCATGGCAGTTAAGCCACATGACGTGATACCTCTCAGCAAAACAAGTCTGTGTATACCTGGCAGTAAATATTATGACTGCAGCAAGTACAGAAAAGTCAGATGAGAAGGAAGCCAAGTGACACATAAAAAGACGAGAGAAACAAATGGAGAAAGTTGACTTGAGTGTAAGGTATTGATGGTATGCAGGTGATGAGACAAGGCCACTTAAATAAACATTACATTGAATAGTTATATTTTATGTTATATTTTATAATCTTCCAGACCCCTGCTTAAGCATATTTTCTCTAAATGGACCTCTTTAAATTTTAGTTGAATACCCCTGATCCAGATGAAAACTGGCAGGCTTATCCATTATTGCATATCCGATTTCTACCAAACCAAACTCCAAACATGTAGATCATGTACATGTAAGAGATGCTACAATTAACTCAACTCAAATATTTAGCTTATTTTTAATAAGAATCTCTTAAATTCTGAGGAGCATATCAGATACTGATAGTGATCGCTGGATTCATCTTGGACCATGCAGATACGCAGTATAAGTGCATTCGGTGGAATTCTGTTTTGTTATGCGTTCAGCAAGCTCCAGCTTCATTTCGGAACCTGTCCCTTGTGAAAACTGCAGGAATCATGCAGACATACTGTGCCTTCACAGCTCAAACAAAGTAAAGGACAAAGGAATGGATAATAGAGACTTCTCACAAATAGAGAACTTCAAGCTTCAAATATAGTATAATTTTTGTTCAAAAATAACCCACTGGCCTCAAGTTTAATTCTGAAAATCATTTAAGAAAGATTTTCAGAAATAAAACAAACAAAACAAACATTTAAAAAAATGTATTGCTGTTTTTTTCCTTATTATCTTTACAATACTCTTTGGATTCTTATTGTTTTCATATGTGTTTGTCATCTTGCTTTTCAATGGGTTTTATTTAATTTTCTTAGCCTTCTTGGAGAGGTAGTCCAAAAGACGATCTCTGGCTTTGCAAAGCAACTTTAGGTAGAGTTTGGGATTTTGAACATCTCTGAACAAATTCAGTGCTAATATTCTACAAAGATTTTCTAGGCTATGTTCACACTCCAGGTCTTGATGCTCGATTCCAATTTTTTTTTTTGCTGAAATCTGATTTGTTTTGAGTAGTCATTCAAACTACTAATCAAATGCGACCTCCATCAGACTAAATTCTGAACAGTTCACGACCACAAAGTGACCCGCATGTACAGATGGAGAATGCAGACATCACACAACAGCATCCTGTTTATGGAAGAAATAATGGATGCTGGTGTCTCTTTGTTATTATTAAGTTGAGATGATGTGGTCAATATTATGATTAAATCATAAGACAAAGACAGGTAAGGAAAAAGAGAGCACAACTAATTACAGTGTCCTTTAGCGGAGAAGTGACTGCTACTTCGGTAGAGAAGTCTGTGGATGCGTAGTTGGAGACAATGACGTAAAAGTTGGATGAAATGCTATATGACCGTTCAGACTGCAGACGCTTTGAAAATTATCAGATATGTACCTGATTTAGTACCACGTATGAAAGTGGCACAATTTAGATTTTTTGGGAGGTAAAACAATTGAAAATAGACCATTCTTACTGTCATGAACAAAACAGATATGGGTCACATATGGGCAAAAAAGTTGGATTTGGGCCCCACTTGCCTGTAGTTTTAACATAGTATTAGTCTTGTCGTAAATACCCTTTTGTATAAATTTAGTTTGGGATATTAAATATTTAACAGCAAATTCAGATCTATTGTTCTAAAAAAGCGAACCCCAACCCAGTCTCTAGTCTTTTGGAGCCTCTAACTACTTTTCTTTCAGGATTTCTCCCCCAATGCATGACAGCAAGAATTGTAACAGATACTATACCAATTTAATGCCTGCTTTCCAAAATATTGTTTCCAAACTGAGATAGTTCAGGCATGTTAGTTATGAATATGAGTTAGGTACTGCCTACACAGGTTTGCAAACTGCACACAGGCACAAACAGATAGTATTGTTTTGCAAACAATATGACGCTTTTTGCTGTTTCAATTTTCTCAGAGGGCCTGGCCACATTCCTTCTCTTGTTTGTGTCAGAGTAAGTATCATGTTTGTGGCTCTTCCTTGCATAGAATGGAGATCTGTAATCTTGACTGCTCCAGGTTTTTCTGTCATAATTTAGGGTAGAGGATGCTTGTTGACTAAATGTTGTAATTATACTGCACATCTCTAAGCTGCATTCTTTCTTTGTATGACAATGTTTGTACAAGGTGCTGAAAACTACAAATTATGAAGCTGTTTGATATGCAAAGAAATCTGTCCGACACATCACAGTGTGATGCCAGTATGGGTTTAATTATATTTAATAGCTATGTATCCTCCTGTGCTACATTAGAACTACTTAGATTAGGAATGAATCTTGCTTATGAGCACAAATGAATAATGTGGTAATTCTCTTTACTAGGACATGAGGATGTATCTATGCTGATATAAACTGGATCGATGCAAGTCAATGATTTCTGCAGGATGCTAAAAAGTTGAATTTAATAATCTCAATTTCAGGTCTTAAAAAGTCTTAAATACACATAAATTACAAATTTAAGTTGTAAATTGGTACATTGCTATACTGTTTCCTTGACAACCACACAATTATGTGAATTCTCAGAAGAATTCTGGTCCTGAAATGTGCTTTGTGTGGCAAGTTCAGGAAACTAAAATCAAAGTGTTACATTTCCACTACCAACTCCATGTCCATGGTTAAAGACTATCATCAGTATCACAGTAACACATGGCAGGTGTGACATGCTCAAGAAATGTACCTGTAGTAATACCATATTCTAACTGAAACCAGCAGCATGCAGGAACCAGTCCCCCACTTTAAGGCACTGTGCCTTGTGCCAAATCCTCTGGAAAAAAAATACCTACACTGCCCTAATCAGGCATCAACTGTTAGTCCATATTTGGATGTGTGTCTCCCACAAAAAGTTAATGAATGGCTGAGGTGGCATACCAGCCTTTTTCAGCATTCTCGGGAAGAAAAGTCTTTGTTGAGCTTTCTTCTCAAGGCTGGAGATGTCACAATGTGGTGTAGGAGTGGACCCCAGAATGCAGACAGGCAGGCAGAACAGTGGCGAGTAAAGTCTTTAACTAAACAAAAACTCACTCAGACAGTTGGTAACAGAGGCAGGCATGACAACTGGACAGGTATGGCAAACAGGCGAGGACATGGACAGGCTTGGCATGACAGAGTGATCAGTGAATGTTTCTGCAGAGAATGAACAGAGTGACTGTCTATGTATGGACATGGCAAAAAAAGAAGCAAGGAGACTGATTGGCATGGTGCAGGTGGGCAAATGAAGCTGATTACAGGCTGTGGCAGGAGTGAATACAAAACATGGCTGGAACTAAACAAAGACACAATCAAACCTAAGAAACATAGCTATAACAGAACAAACTTAAATGCACTAAAAACAGAATACAAGGATCATGAGCAACTAAACCTAAGGAAAGAACTAAAGTACTACTTGGAAAATGATCAGAAACAGGATCCAAAAACACAATTTGGAAAACATAATCAAATAGAGCCTAAGACAAAAACTCAAACACTCTCAAATCATGACAAGAGATGTTTACATGTTAGATCCTCACTAATGTGAGGATCTAACATGTAACTTAATGGAGTCAACCCTTCCCACCACCTCCCCATTGATCCTCAATGGACCTTTTTTGTTGCTTTTAATCCCCCAAAAGAACTCAATATCTCTTTTGCTGTACTGGTGTTTAAAACCATATTATTGTCTGTACACCATTTGATCAGATGTCGGACCTCCTGCCTGTAGTAGGACTCATTGTGGTCTGAGATTAGTCCGACTGCGGTGGTAGTCGAACTAATCGGCAAATTTGATTATGGTACTGTCGGGTTGTAATCGTGTCTGAAGAGAATGAAGAGGGCTGGATTCAGCACATAGCCCTTTGGCACGCCTGTATTTAAGGATTATGGCTGATGATGTTTGGCTCCACATAGACATTTTGTGGTCTTTTAATGAGATAGTCCATAATCCATCCACAAAGTGTGCTGGGCAGTCCAAGGCCAGTAGGTATATTAATCAATTTAATCAATCAATTTAAAAGGCCACCACATTTCCAGTTTGCTGTTAATCAAGGTGTAAAGGCAACTGGATGGTAGTTGATAAAGCTGGTGACTGCTGTTTTCTTTGACAGAGGGACGATTGTGGTGGCTTGGAAGTGGGTGAGCTTTGCAACATGCTGTAGTGAGATGTTCAATATGTCAGTAAACATCCCTGTTAGCTGGTCAGCACAGGCCTTAAGGATGCATCTGGGCACCCCATCTAGTCCTGATGCCTTGGTGATGTCAATACTCCTCAGACTTGACCTGCCTGGGGGTGTTGGAGGATGAGTGTCTGCTTATTATCTAGCTCAGGGGTTCTCAAACCTGGTCCTCAGGACCCACTGTTTCCCTGCTGCCACACACCTGACCTAAATGATTGAAAAGCTTCTGCACCACTTGATGGAAACTGAGGAGGTAATACAATCATTTGGATCAGGTCTGTTGGAGCAAAGACACATCTAAAACATGCCGGACATTGGAACCTGTGGTATAGGATTGAAGCCACTGCTCTAGCTGGACTCCTCTGGTACTTACTCCACCATATGGTTTACCAAACCGGGCAAGACAAATATTCAAGGTATCAGGTAGATGTTTGTCCTGATTGACTTGTGTACCACTACCTTTATAATCAGTCAGGGTTTTAATTCCTTTTCCTTTTTGCTGTGTGGTTCATTATTCTCAAAATGTTCCTTAACCTGTTGTTTCCACCTCTGTTTGGCATCTGTAATGCCTTTTTCAGATGCCTATGGGCCTACATCATTCATATGTACAAAGCCAAAATGTAAGGGTTTTATCATATCTGTGCAGTGCAGCTAAATGACTAATGTTTTATTTAAAATTGTTTACTTATGCTACATCTTTATTAAGAATAATTCTGAAGTGCAGATGAAGACTAATTTCCTGTATTTCTGTTTTATGATTTTGTGTGAGAGACCAACACATACTTATGGGATAATTATAAAATAAGAAAAAGAAACATAGCTGTTCTGTAAAGGTTTCTTAGAGAACATTAGAGAACAAACAGAATTAAAAAGACCAAGAACACATTTCCCTCAACCCACTGCCATTTAAGATGGTGGTGGCAATGTCATGCTGTTGGGGGATAATGTTTAGTTTTAACTAAATATATGAGATGTTTGTTCAGTGGCATATGGCCGTTTCTACATGACGTGGCAATCCTTCTGGTTTCATTTTAAAATTGTTTCTCTGCAGCTTTGTTGTCAGACAACAGCTTTGTTCCTGAATGGAAATCTACACAGTAGTGTTTGACATGAATAAAATAAAGCATTGCACTCTCATTAATCTCAGTCTATCTTTTTACAGTGATCATGTAATAATGAAAATCCCTTTCAAGATGAACAGAGCACTTGTTATTTGAATGAGTACCTAGAATGCCTGTTAAATGTTGAGTTTATCCTCCCAGGCACCTTCGGTTTCACCCCCCGCCACCACTCAGAGTTGCACATGAAGTGACTGTATCCCCCAGGGCAGCGGATGCCTGGCCTGCCTCCAACAGGAAGAGGAAGTACCCTTATGTGTTTTCCCCTGGGATGAGTCAGGGTAACAACTGTGTGATGGATTGTCAGAGCAAGACAGAGAAATGGGTCAGAGTTTGAGGATGATAAACCTTCAATGAATGCAGTAGAGAATAGACGAGAGGATGTTGGGTAACACTGGCTGCGCAGTAACTGAGTCACAAACTAATAAGACTCCATAGACCAAACAGTGATAGCAAGACATTTGTTGTCAGTGATAAAAGAGATGAACCACTCAGATAAGTGGAGTCAATGAAGTAGGGCTCATGAAAAAATTAGGCAGAATTTAGTGTTACCAGGCGTGACTGAACAGAGGAAACAGGAAATCCTTTCATAACCAGTGAACCTCCACTTTAGAATAACAACTACAGTTTAACATCAATAAGGAGAGAAACAAAAGGCCACCATATTTTCAGTTTGCTAATGTAAAAGTACAGCTCAAAAAATTTGAATATCAAAACATTTTAACATTTTTGTCACTCAATTCAGAAAATGAAACTCATATTTCATAGATTCATCACACAGAGTGAAATATTTCAAGCCTTAATTTCATGTTATTTTGATAATTGTTTCTAGAAAATGAAAACCCAAATTTCCGTCACTCAGAAAATTGGAATATGTGAAAATATTAAATACCGTATTTATAAAACGTTGAGTGGAAGGAAAAATTGTTATAGCAAGAGGTGCACAAACACAGAGGATTATCAAGCAAAAGTAATTGAAGAATTTGGGGGGAGCTTCAAAAGGAGTCAGGCTGGGATCAGAGCTTAAAGAGCCACTACGGAAAGATGAATACTACACATGAGCTACAAATGTCAGATTCATCATGTCAAGCCACTCCTGAACCCCAGATTACACTAGAAGTGTCTTACTTCTGGATTGTTGCTCAGTGGTCCAAAGTCCTCTTATCAGATAAAGTAAAGTTTGCATTTCATTTGGAAGCGAGTCTGGAGGAAAAGTGGTGAAGCACAAAATCCATATTGCTTGAAGTCCAGTGCAAGTTTTCCACTTCCGTGAGGATTTTGGGTGGCATGTAATTTGCTGGTGTTGGACCACTGTTTTCTCAAGTCCACAGTCAATGTAACCATCTACCAGGAAACCGTCTACTAACAAGCTGTATGGAAATGCTGATTTTGTTTTCTATCAGGATTCGGGACCTGCCCACACTACCAAAAGCATGTTAAATGCCCATAGTGTTAACTGTGCTCAACTGGCCAGCAAACCTGCTTGTCCTGAACCCCTGAAGGTCACTATCAAATTCAATTCAGTTTTATTTATATAACGCCAATTCACAACACATGTCGTCTCAAGGCACTTTACAAAGTCAGTTCAATCGAATTATACAGATTTCAGGTGAGGTTCATACATTCCAAATAATTCCAACTATTAAACAGTGTAGTCAGATTCAGTTTATTATTCAAATTGGTTAAAAAGTTTTCTATCTAAGGAAACCCAGCAGATTGCATCAAGTCAGTGACTTGCAGCATTCCTTCCTCCTGGATGAGCATGTAGCAATAGCAATGACTTTGCAGCAATCCCTCATACTGAGCATACATGTAGTGTCAGTGGAAAGGAAAACTCCCTTTTAACAGGAAGAACCCTTCAACAGAACCAGGCTCAATGTGAGCGGCCATCTGCCATGACCGACTGGGGCTTTGAGAGAACAGAACAGAGAAGAGAAAAAAATGAAGCACTGATCCGGTGGAACTTTCTATAGGAAAGAAAAGTGAAACATTAATGATTATAGCTCCTTTTGAGGCTTCATCTAGGAGAGAAGGCAGCTAAGCAGATGCACTCTGTGCCAGATTTCAACTCTAGAGTATGAAAGAGAGCACATACAAGTGAAGTCAAGTTTATTTATATAGCGCTTTTCAGCAACAAGGCACTCAAGGCGCTGTACATAAGGAAAAACATTACAATGATATAGAAAATCAAACCATACAATTAGTCACAGTAGAAGCTCAGTCAGTAGCTATGTCTAGGAGAAATATAGGGTTAAACACTGAAAGACAGGGCCTAGTGTTTAATCTGTATAAGGTGAGCCTTAAGGTTTTGGCAGCAGCACCTCAGCCGATGTCCCCCTCCAAGAAGGTGCCACAGCTTAACATAGTCAGGACAGGTGTAGCTTCTAGAAAGAGAAAAAACAGAGAACGTAGAATTAAAAGCTGAAATAACAGCAAATAACCCAAAATTGGAGCGTAGTATGAGACTGTAGCAGAGAGTGAAAGTGGTCATTATGTCGTCTAGCAATCTAAGCCTACAGCAGCATAACTACAAAGATACCTCAGGATAACCTAAGCCACTCCAACTATAAGCTTTATCAAAAAGAAAGGTTTTAAACTTAGCCTTAAAAGTAGACAGGGTGTCTGCCTCATGGGCTAAAACTGGGAGCTGGTTCCACATGACAGGAGCCTGATAACTAAAAGATCTGCCTCCCATTCTACTTCTAGAGACTCTAGGAACCACCAGTAAACCTGCAGTCTGAGAACGAAGTGCCCTGTTAGGAACATATGGAACAATCAGATCTCTGATGTATGATGGAGGTAAATCATTAAGGGCTTTATATGTGAGAAGGAGAATTTTAAATCCTATTCTGCATTTAATGGGAAGCCAATGAAGGGAAGCTAAAATAGGAGAAATATGATCTCTCTTTTTAATTTTCATCAGAACTCTTGCTGCAGCATTTTGAATCAGCTGAAGGCTTTTAACTGCATTTTGTGGACATCCTGATAGTAACGAATTACAATAGTCCAGCCTTGAAGTAACAAATGCATGGACTAGTTTTTCAGCATCACTCCTGGATAGGATATTTCTAATTTTGGCAATGTTCCAGAGATGAATGAAGGAAATCCTACAAACCTGTTTAAACATATCTATCAAAGGAAGCTGTGCTTCCATTACACCTGTAATAAAACGAAATAACATAAAAGTAAACAATGACTGCACTGTAATTATTAAATATTTTTAGCAGGCAAAACACTTAAGTTAAAAAGTGTTCAATGTGCTCTATTAAGAAATCTTATTTATACCCTTATCAATAATCAGTGGAAACACGCCGTTCCTTTAAATGCTGGGCAGCTTTTTGCATCATTTCAGTGGTATTTTATCATTAGATTAGAAGGCCTCCTTGCCATCGCCCTAATCCTTAGCTCCCTCTACATATTCAAGTCAAAACTCTAGCTTGGTTAGTCCAAAATGTTAATATTACTCCAAATAAGAAGAAACGTACTAGTAAATTAATGGTTTACATTAAACATACATTTGCCAGGGTTATGACTTAACTAAACTTTCTTTGTCATTTTCTATACTGAAATTGTTATCAGTGTTGTCTAATGGAGGTAATATACTGATCACTGTTAAGTGCTATATAGAACAACACATCAAAAAATCCTAACCATCCATCTACAACAAATGTGCGCTGCAGGATTTTAATCCATGGTCTTCTTTGAGACTGTGGTCCAGCTCTCTTCAGGTCATTGACCAAGTTCTAACAAATAGTTCTGGGCTGATCCCTCACCTTCAGCATTAATCATTGATGCCCCACGAGGTGAGATCTTGCATGGAGCTCCAGACCGAGGGAGACTGACCGTCATCTTGAACTTCTTCCATTTTCTTGCAGTTGGTGCCTTTTCACCAAGTTGCTTGGCTATTTTCCTGTAGGCTATCCCAACCTTGTGCAGGTCTACTATTTTATCCTTGATGTCCTTACACAGCTCTTTAGTCTTGGCCATTATGGAGAGGTCAGAGTTTGTTTGATTGCGTGTGTGGACAGGTGTCTTTTATTTAAATAACAAGTTAAAACAGGTGCAGCTAAAACAGGTAATGAGTGGAAAACTGGAGGGCTTCTTAAAGAAGAACTAACAAGTCTGTACGAGCCGGGATTCTTACTGATTGTTAGGTGATCAGATACTTATGTTATGCAATAAAATGCAAATTAATTACTTAAAAAAAACACAATTTGATTTTCTGGATTTTTGCTTTAGATTCATACACTCACAGTTAGAGTGCCTGTGATAAAAATTAAAGACTTCTACATGCTTTGCAAGTTGAAAAACCTGCAAAATCAGCAGTGTATGAAATACTTGTTATCTCCACTGTATTATCCCCATAAAACTATTTCTTTGAGCTTACTTGCCCCAAGGCAGACACCAAACACCCCCTCCCCAATTTACCATTGCTCACTGGAGAGGGAGAAATCAGAGAAGTTGATTTCAAGACATTGGCCCCATTCCAGCTACCTCCTGAAGGAATTCCTACATTACTTAGAACCTTACAAAAAACTGGATCGGTGTTTCAGAAAAGATGAAAGTGAGTTATGTCAGCTGTCCACCACTGATTAATAGTAGTTATTCTGTACATAAAGATGTTAATCAAATCTTTGCTGTCTGAAAGTCTAAGCTATCTTCTGTCTGTCAAAATGACTAACCTACATTCTTTAATGCAATCATCTTGCCTCCACTCAGCAGAGCTAAATGCTTTAAATACTTAATAAAAGGTGAGAGGTCAGCAGACTTTCTTTGTGGCTATGATCTGTCAAAATTTCTAAGGATCTTTAAATTTTACATCAGAACAATTTGTGGCTTCAAGTTGAAGCCTGACGTGTCTAAACAAGCTCTGTCCCTTGTCTTGTCACTTCCCTTCAGTCTTTCTTTACATTCCTGACATTCTTGAGCAGATGGATCACATATGTTTGTGAGAATGCTCCGGTGTTAAAGACATCCAGGCTATTAACAGATTGGGGAAAAGCCAAACCTGGCTCAAAGAGTTTTAAATGCTTATTTAGAAAGACTTGTAGTCTGTGTACAGTATTGGTTGTATACAGTACAGACCAAAAGTTTGGACAGACCTTCTCATTCAAAGAGTTTTCTTTATTTTCATGACTATGAATATTGTAGCTTCACACGGAAAGCATCAAAACTATGAATTAACACATGTGGAATTATATACTGAACAAAAAAGTGTGAAACAACTGAAAATATGTCTTATATTCTAGGTTCTTCAAAGTAGCCACCTTTTGCTTTGATTACTGCTCCGCACACTCTTGGCATTCTGTTGATGAGCTTCAAGAGGAAGTCACCTGAAATGGTTTTCACTTCACAGGTGTGCCCTGTCAGGTTTAAGTGGGATTTCATTCCTTATAAATGGGGTTGGGACCATCAGTTGTGTTGTGCAGGAAGTGGATACAGTACACAGCTGATAGTCCTACTGAACAGACTGTTAGAATTTGTATTATGGCAAGAAAAAAGCAGCTAAGTAAAGAAAAACGAGTGGCCATCATTACTTTAAGAAATGAAGGTCAGTCAGTCCAAACAATTGGGAAAACTTTGAAAGTGTCCCCAAGTGCAGTTGCAAAAACCATCAAGCGCTACAAAGAAACTGGCTTACATGAGGACCTCCCCAGGAAAGGAAGACTAAGGGTCACCTCTACTGTGGACAATAAGTTCATCCGAGTCACCAGCCTCAGAAATCGCAGGTTAACAGCAGCTCAGATTAGAGAACAGGTCAATGCCACACAGAGTTCTAGCAGCAGACACATCTCTAGAACAACTGTTAAGAGGAGACTGTGTGAATCAGGCCTTCATGGTAAAATAGCAGCTAGGATACCACTGCTGAGGACATGCAACAAGGAGAAGAGACTTGTTTGGGCTAAAGAACACAAGGAATGGACATTAGACCAGTGGAAATCTGTGCTTTGGTCTGATGAGTCCAAGTCTGAGATCTTTGGGTTCAGCCACCATGTCTTTGTGCGGCGCAGAAGAGGTGAACGGATGGACTCTACATGCCTGGTTCCCACCGTGAAGCATGGAGGAGGAGGTGTGATGGTGTGGGGGTGCTTTGCTGGTGACACTGTTGGGGATTTATTCAAAATTGAAGGCATACTGAACCAGCATGGCTACCACAGCATCTTGCAGCGGCATGCTATTCCATCCGGTTTGTGTTTAGTTGGACCATCATTTATTTTTCAACAGGACAATGACCCCAAACACACCTCCAGGCTGTGTAAGGGCTAATTGACCAAGAAGGAGAGTGATGGGGTGCTGCGCCAGATGACCTGGCCTCCACAGTCACCAGACCTGAACCCAATCGAGATGGTTTGGGGTGAGCTGGACCGCAGAGTGAAGGCAAAAGGGCTAACAAGTGCTAAGCATCTCTGGGAACTCCTTCAAGACTGTTGGAAAACCATTTCAAGTGACTACCTCTTGAAGCTCATCAACAGAATGCCAAGAGTGAGTGGAGCAGTAATCAAAGCAAAAGGTGGCTACTTTAAAGAACCTAGAATATAAGACATATTTTCAGTTGTTTCACACTTTTTTGTTCAGTATATAATTCCACATGTGTTAATTCATAGTTTTGATGCCTTCAGTGTGAAGCTACAATATTCATAGTCATGAAAATAAAGAATACTCTTTGAATGAGAAGGTGTCCAAACCTTTGGTCTGTACTGTAGTTTGAGCATTCTTTTAGCCTAGGATGTTTTCCCTCAGCTTTTCGCAGTCCAGCTGTGTGAGCATATGAAATCACAAATTTTTTAGCAGGAAACTACACCGACACACACACACACACACACACACACACACCCACACACACACACACACACACACACCAGTGAGACAGGAAGCTCTGCCAGGGGTTAGACCCCACGGTTCATTCAGGAATCTCAAATCTCAACCAACTTTCTGTCAGTGAATTAGAGGAAATAGATTCTGACATGTTCTAAAAAAGTTGGGTTTAATTTGGACTTTCTTGGATGGCTTTAGGAGTTAGCAGAAGCTGGAATGAGATCTGCAATTTGATTTCAGATTAACCCTCACTGTCCTTAGATGGGGAGGCTCTAAATGTAGAGGAATTCCCTGGAAAGATGGAAATCACTGAATTTCCCGTCTCTCTCTCTCTCACAGTCAGAGACACACTCAGAGTTAATGCTTAAGGTGACCCAGAAGATGAAACTGATTTTAAAGTACATAGAGAGCAGTTGAATATAACATTAAAAGGATTCATGTCACAAGGGCCTTTTTGAAGTTACTGCACATTCAGGCACTCTTAATCTATTTTATTTGGACAGGAGTCTGACCGGCTATCAAAAGACATCATAAAAGGACACAATTAAATCACTGTACATAGTAAAGATACGTCTATTCTAAAACTTCTTCCACAATCACAGAGAAGTGGGATTACAAAATGTTTTCTACAGATCATTTCCCCTTAAAATGAGAAGAGATAAACCAACTGTAAGAAGCATAATGGAAATGTCATCAGAGAGACTTATCTGCCTGGACTTGTCTTTCCAACAACCTGTTGAGTTTGCTGAATGATTTAGTGTGTATGATATGCATGACTATGTGGGAGCGTACATGAGTAACATCTGGCAGATTTTGTGTGCGACAGCAAGGTATAAAAGGAAGTTTCAGAACATTTGATGGGAAGCAAACAGGAGGGGTTTGGTACATCGTCAATGTGACATCCAATCATCCTGGCTGCATTATCTGTGGGGCTGTTGCAGCATGCCTCTCATTTATGGACATTCTAAAGAGGGTCGGATTTCCTTATCATTGCAGTGGTTGGCTTTTTTCCATGCCCTCTGTGTGAAAAAACCAGATGCTGAGATTATGCATAATAGATTTAACCCATGACTCTTAATTGCTTGTGAAATTGTGTGCACTCTGCTAGCTGTAGATGTACTCTGAGCAGCTTTAACTTCAGTCAAAAATAGGAAGGGAAGCCTACTAAGTTTCTTCAAGTGTAAGTTGGGACGACTGCTTATAATTCTGATGTCACTGTGTTTTAACCTGTTTATAAGGTGACAAAATACCTCTTAATTAATTAGGCAAAACCATAAACAGGCTTAAAAGGATCTTGATGATGAGCTGTGGCATGTCATCATTAGTTTGTCATCCTTTCAAATCCAAAGTTTTTATTTTGTGTTTGGGTGCTATTTCACTCATTTACAGCCTTAAACATGAGTATTTTTGGTTGTTTAAAGCCATCCTATGGATCTTTCAGTCATAGAAAGGCTCCTAATCAGCCAAACACTGTCTAACATGGTCAGGTATAAGACTGGATGGAAACAAAAAAATTATCAATAAAGTCTGTTGAAAAACAAGACCACTTTAAAATATCACAAGTAGGTCTGGATTCTCCAAAGCAAACAGTAAAAAATGCCTTGCTGTGTATCTGTGGTCATTTCCTCTATTTCCAGGGTCATCACACCCTCCTTCCAGCTCTCCCAACCTTCGGTGACCACTCCTGCCCGGGATGCTCATCCTGTTTCCTGCATTTTCCTCTTCCCCGTTGACAGGAAAAGGCTGGAGCACACGGATACAAATGCAGTGGGGGGAGCCGGCAGGAAGTGATCTCATTGCAGCACCTGCAACGAGGAAATAGAGCAGCCCCAGCAGAGTGGCGAAGGAAGAGCCCATGCACATTCACACACATTCGGTGCACAAACACACCACTCATAAGCACTGAACCCGCAAAGACTCTCTGACTTCCCCTGCAGCTGTTGGCACTGGAGTCACCACACATGAGAGCAAGCACTTTTCACTCTGTCTAACCTCGGCACACACAGAAACCAGAGTAGCAAATGTATGTAGGCTGAAGCTAAGGAAACAAGCAGAGGTGGCTCATTTGCATTGTTTTTTTCTACTTTGCTCAGGCTTAGACTTTGTGAGCTGAACATCTTCATTAAAGCTGCAATTCCATTAGAGAACTGAAGGAGGGGTTCTGGGCAACCAGTTTGTGGGTATAATTGTGTTTTTGGCAGAGGGAATTTTTCCCCAAATGATGCTGATAATCTAAAAAGTTTGAAATATCATTAGCTGTTTAGGAAATGCATTCCAGGCTCTTATTGATCAGGCAGATGGCAGGATGATTAAAGTTAATGAAGAGTGGCTTCCCATCTCTGAAGCCATGCTACTGTAGAATGCAATAAAGGCAGACTGAATCCTCTGACTGCATTATACATTAGATTTTTACAGCATCCTTTTAGATTTTTAGAACTCCTTTCAACAAGGATGCTGTAAAAATCAAATGTATACAGCATCCTTGTTGAAAGAGCTCCTTTGTGAAAGAATGTTTATAGAGCACTGATATATTTAATGTTTGAACTGTTTGTTACTTAATGGATTTTAACTTTCTCTCTGTCCAGGTTAGAATATAGAGAGATAACATATGGATTTGTGAGGTGTATAGATCTCTTAAACATGAAATCAACATCAAGAATAAGGGGTGCTTGATAGTTCTCCTTACCCTGCTTGTAATTGGAGATAAATAAGACACCGAATCCCATCTAATAGGCAACACGACTGCCAACTGTAATGCAAACTCTACACCACATCTTCACAACATTGTGATGGGTGGTAAAATGTTTAAAATCCATGTGCTGCATGTGCTATAATTGCTTACTAAGGTGAGAAAAAAACTATTGAGCATAAGCTACGTTTATTTTGAAATTACTGGAAGTCATTTAATACAGAGAACAGTTTGAGAGACAATCCATGTGTTCATTAACAGCCCCATGGTCTGCCAACATCCCTGGTAACTAAATTAAACCAGCCTTTAATAAGAAAATATATACATTTCTGTCAGATCTGAGGTCTGTTGTTTAAAAATATATGGTTTCCAAAATGTTTCTGACAGCTAATTGATGGTTTCCTGTTTAAGAGCCCATAATGGCATAGTGGTACCTTAATCTTTACTGTGGCACATAGTTGCAGGATGAAATTTTTTGATGGGAAGTCTTCTGAACATTTCAGAATTAATTTATTTTTTGTTTGTCTAAAGAGTTGTAGCAGGCACTTTAGAAAAATAGAAAATGATTTTCCTCACTGAGCAAATTAGGCTTTGAAAAGTATTTCTAATAGAGATATATGTACAATGTGACCCTGATTATATGAGAACTAAAGTGAAAGTAAAAAAAAAAAAGAATAGTTCATAGTTTTTTGGCGGAATTGAGACAGATACTGTGTCTTCTCAGGAAAGATGTTGACTTTTTCTGAGGCCCACTCTATTCAAAATTTACCAGCGAAGAAACAAAATATTCCAACTTCACAGTTCAAAGGAAAAGGGGTCATAAACACATTTCAAAGCCAATAGTCAATGCTGTGAAGTAAAAGGATCTGAGTTCCTACTGAATTCCCCTTGTGCTACCGCATTTAAGCAAGTTCACCTTCCAACAAAGGACTGTTTAGACTGTCGAGGTCGGTGAAATCTTCTGCAGTCACATGGTCAAAACCAAATGACCAAAGATTAATTTCTCATGACAGAAATTAATCTTTAATTCTTTACACTGGATCTGAATTCTTTACACTTATTTTGAAAAACTCAAATTTATGTGCAGAGCCCTCTCAATACTCTGTGCTGTGCTTAGTTTTCCCTTTCCTGCATACATATGTATATGTTCGGTTTTGTTTTGTTTTTTTCTGCCAATGCACATGTAACTTTCTCTACAACTATTGAACCAATAAGATCATTTACTTTAGAAGAATCTTTAAAACATTTTTGTTTAACACTATAAACCAAAAACTAGTATAAATCCAGCTAATTTGTGAAGGCCTCTGATTTTTGTTAGTCAACAAACAGCATCATGAAGACCGAGGAACACTGCAAGCAAGGATAAAACTGTGGAAATGTTTAAAGTAGGATTAGGTATAAAACAATATCCCAAGCTTTAAACTTTTAACATAGCACTGTTTAGTTAATGATGTCAAAAAGTCTGAACTGTGTGGATGTAACATGATACAGCCCATGATGGAAGAATACCTGCAGGAAAGGACATAATACCAGGACAGAGGTTCACTCTTCATTAGGACAGTGACCCTAAACACACAGACAGAGCTGCAGTGAAATGGTTATGATAGAATGTCCAAAATAAAGTGCAGACCTGAATCCAATAAAGAAAGTGTGGTAAGACTTTAACAGTAAGGTTTACATATCTCTCCATCCAATAATCTTTCTTATTAGGCTTGAAAAACACAATATTTATTTTGCTACTTACCCTGTTTGAAACACCAGCAACATTTTGCTGTAGCTGTAAAATAAATGGCCAGTAACACATGACAAATGAGCTTCTTCCAGGGGTACTCAGATTTACAGAGGACCATGTTAACCATTTTGCCTTTTGACATCAAAGAAGAAATGTTTTCAATTTAGGGATCTGGGTAAAACCAGAATTGATTCAGCTCAAGACTTGCCAGGAAAATGTTCAGACCATTGAGTTGCATTTTAGCTGCAAAGGAGGAGAATAAAGTAAGAAAACCTCCCAAAACAAAGAGCACAACACATGAAGGAGGTGGAGTAAAAAACACAAGGCATATTTAGTAATGCGATCATTAGGTTCAGGGTTGTTGTAGATTTTGCGATTCAAGGACAGCATAAAAAAAGAATAAACGGAGCAGAGCAATTTGTGTATAAGGTAAATACTACAAATCAAAACATATTGTATTAATTGATGCATATTTTATTGAATTACTTCTATTGCTGAAGTCCATGAAAAAGAGCTCCTCCAGTATAGCAGCTTTTATAATGTGAATATGCTCTGCCTAGATACAGCTTTTCAATTCATCCATTAACCAGTCAATGGCAAAGTGCAGCTTGCAACAGTGCAGAGCGCGCTCTCTGAATTTAAATTGGCTGCAATGGCAACACACAACTGTACTTTGCTGCAACGAATCAGGCTGAGAAAGTGAGATGTGGAGCTGGCAGATAGCGCAGCCCAGTGACATACATTCTCCAGATGGAAAATTAGAGATTTACTCCTTGCCTCTGCCCCCCACCCTACGCCTTCTCTCTCTTACTCTCTCCCTGCCCACCTCCCCCACCGTTTAATCAGACTTAGTAGAGCCAGCTCATTCCTAAATTTGAGCAAACCGTTTTGCATTCCGCTCAGGGTAAAAGCTTCATTTCTCCAAATGTTTAAGTCATTGCAAAAAGAGTGTAGCAGAATCAAACCTTGACTGTTTAGCACTGGCTATCTTTCTAATAAATCTTTTTTTTTTTTCTTCTTCCAAGCAGTAAATTTATTTTCATTATAACATATAATGTGCCATCAAACAGTGAAAAAAGTGAAACCAGCCTTCTTCATCCCTGGAATACTGCATCTTGGTTTCTCTCTCTTTCTCCCTGTCCCCTCACTGCAGTCCTCCTCTCTGTTGTTACAAGAATATTTTTCCACTGTGGTTTCTCATATACCAGTATGCGGATATTAACACGATTTTTGTGCTGCCAAATAAACACCCATAAGGTATAAGATGGGTCATCCAGCCTTTTAGTTTGACATCACACCAATGATTTAAACAGTAACACAAGAATGGTGATGCTGCATCAAAAGTGTCTGCGATTTGCTAACCGCCTTTGAAGGGCTCACGTGCTGGGCCTTTCGCTTCGCAGAGCCACAAGTTTGTATGAAGTGGGTTTTCATTTCTCACTCTTGTTAAAATGTAAGGCCAACTCTCTCTTTGTGAGTAGCCAATGTAAACACATTAGAGCTCAGCATTGTCACAGCATGGCTTATTAAAACGGTGTTTAACTTCATACTTTTTTGGAGACCATCTTAAAGTGCTGAAAACCTAAGGTCAGATATGTCCTGTCTTTTTGCAGGATGGCGAGACAAGCAGAGTATCATGGGACATTTTTACATGTAATTCAAACTGACAGGACCTGCTGTAATACTGACCAAACACATCCTTTTCAGACCTTAGAAGAAACCAAACCCACTTTTCACTTCTGGGCTTAAGTATTTTCACTATTTCTAAAACCCTAAGGTGTATAGCACAACTGCAAACTTACCAAAACATGGCCATCCACCAGAACTAGGATACTGGACAAGAAGAGCGTTAATCAAAGAAGCACCAAGAGGCCCATTTTAGGCCTGGAGGAGCTGCAGAGATTCAAAGTTCAGGTGGGAGAAACTGTTGATATAACAACTACTATTCATGCACTCCAAGCATCTGACCTCTGTGAGGAATGGCAAGAAAAACGTATTTGTTTAAATAAAGCCTCTAGAAGTCTTTTTGCAGTTTACCACAACCCATGTAAGGGACAATAGGGTTGTGGTAACATATAATGTCTCTTGCCTGAGTGTGTTTCCACCTCTTCTGGAGGCTAAACCACTGTTGCCAGCTGGGATACTTTGTCACTGTATGCTATGAGGAGGAAATATTAGCACAATGAAAAAGTGAGTCTAATTAACTGAATGAGCTGCAGCTGTGGAGGGACATGGACTGTGGGACAGAGGGGGAATTGCTTGAAATAAATATATACCATAAAGGAAAACATGAGAAAGCATCATTAAAGCATGGCTCATTAAAATGCTGTTTAACTTCATACTTCATGGGAAAACTCAAAAAATGATCACTACACAGAGGAGAAAACCCAAAATAAACTCAAAATGATACAGAATTCAACAGCATAGCAGCAACACAGAATCAAAGTCAGATCGTGATATAGGGTTTTTCAGAAAAATACAGGAAAAAGGAAGCAAAGGGGTTGAAAGCCTCTTTAAATCGCTGGTAATGTGACCAAAAGCAAAGAAAGGTTTAACAATTTTAGTAAAAGGCACATGAAAAGAAACAAAGTTAACAGGTAAAAACGCGTTTCCACTTGTTGGCTAATGCATGATTTTTCCTATTAATATTGCACTGCTTTATGTTGTTTCCCGCAATGCTGTTATTGATTTCCTTTACAACTTCTGCAATGTTATGTGCTGTCACAAAGGTGATAATAGAATTTCTGACTCGAACTGATATTTATTGACTGCTTGCTTCTCGCCCTCCCCTTTCTCTCTGCCCTCTCTCCTCCACCACATATTTTTCTCTGTCTGTCTCTCTGCCAGCTGTCAGCATTGGCAGAACGCCACGCAGACACTCGCTGCTCGACCGGTGACAGATGCAGGAGCACTCAGGCAGAAGGATAAGAAACTAAAACTGTAGACAATATAAAACTCAGAGTGCAACACAACGATAGGAGAAAACGAAAAAACGGATGAGTGAAACAACAGGCTTTGGCGTGAAAAGGGACAGAGTACTGAATTAGGCCACAGCTAATAATCACAGCCAGATGGGCTGTAGAGAGACGAGGACAAAGGAGATGGAAAAATAAAATGAACTGGGACACATTCAGCGTATAGTATCAGCACATCTTTATTTTGACATTTCCACTTGCAGTTTTGTGTATGGCCCATATGTAACAGTTTCCAACAAAGTAATGTGCTACAGAGTACTACAACTAATTTCCTTGTAAGATTGCATCACCGATAGGCCACATCTGTGTGGCATTTAAGTTGTGTTGCCCTTTTTCCTCCCGACTTATTAAAATTCCAGAGCCCATTCTTGAACGGCTGACACTGGGAGATTACTTGGACCAGAGCTTGGCTCTTTCCCTTCCAGCTCCTACACAAATTGCAAGTAATTTCTGTTTTTGAAAGAGTGATTTGTCACCCATATAGTGTCACCCATATAAGTGTCAGAGGTCCATTACAGACCAACTACCCTCAGAGGACAAGAGTTTCTGGAACTACACCAAAGGTAGAAGAATTAAAAACTAATTGGGTGACACTTTTTGGGCTAAACATGATCTGATTTCTTATTGTTTTATCAGCAATTTAGGCACCTTCTTTTACATATTTTGCAAGTGATCTCACCTCCCCTTAAACCGTGGAACAAAACACTAATTTGGATGTTTTTCCAGCTTTGCTTTGCATGGGACACTTTTTTCAAAAATAGTTTCCTGCTTTGAATCTGTATGGTAAGTGACTCACTGAACACATTTAATCACAGATGACAAGCTAATGAACTCAGGCAAGGATCTGTAACAGCCAAACAAAGGGACAACCGTACACAAGCAAACAAATTAATGAGCCAGTAACAAAGCCCCCATTAACCCGACCCCCGCCCTCCTGTTTCACCTTGGCTTTTCCTCCTTTATGTTATTGTTTTTCTCCCCCACTTTCTTTGTCTCTTCTTCTACCCCCATCTGGTGTGTGTGTGTGGACACGGCCACTCTTCACTTCCTTGGACACCATCTGCTGTGAGACTTTCTACAGTAAACTGAGCCTGGCTAGCTATCTCCGGGTGGGATGAGGCTGCGTTGTCACCTGTTCAGCATGCCGCCTTCTGCCGACTCGAATCGTTTTTCACTGGACGTTCATGGAGAGTGTGACGAAAAGGGTGTTTGTCAAACATTAGCACTCCACTTATCTGATTTTTCTGGCCCTAATGACTACCTTATGTCGGAAATTTATTAATTAGTTTAGAATCTATTGAATTGAAGAGTAAAATGCTCCTGCATGAACTCTGACTGAAGATGTCTTCTCTCCTTCAGTCAGCCTTGGGGTAAATTAAATTTCAATCTGAAAAGACTCACAAAGAAAGGGATGGCAATTAGAAAAGTTTTTAATGATATGAAATTACATTGTTATTTCTTTGGCGCTCTGACCTGGGAGGAAGACCTGAATGCTGAGAATGACATGAGCTAAGATGATCATTTGTAAGGCTTGGATTTAGAGATGTCTTCCCCCTGATCTGACACTGGTGGTGGATTGGCGGCCAGGGAGCGAGTAAGCCAGGAGTAGATGTGAAGGAAAGATGGTGGAGGAGGGATGAGCTCAGCTGACAAAGCGAGGATGTACACAGCTGAAGGTCCTTTAAAAGCGAGGTGTCGGAAGGTGATTGGATGGAGAATCAGGCAGACAAGATGCTGATTGGAAGGCCAGGAGACGCACAGAAGAGTCATTGGAAGGTGGAGGCGGTGAAGATGAGTCTTTCATTCTGAATTTTCATCTAAACTCCATAAAACTTCAGCATGTCATATATCATGAATATGTGATAAATCTTTCTTTGCTTCAGGGCAGTTACACTGAAATGAGTGGTGAATGATTCACTTTAGCATCAGTAGATATTAACCCCTGTAAGATAAAACTTGATCGTTATCTACAGTCTAGTAAAAAGAAAAGTTGTAAAAATGATTTAATTTCTGTAAAAGTGTGCTAACATGCTAAGGTTACAAGCTAGTTAGCCCCCATTTTTATATTGAGAAAAGCAACTAATATGCTTTGTTACATTACTATCAATTCAAAAATGAAATCTTGGATTGATGTCGCCATCAATTAAATCATATTACAGTTCTAAGCTGGACAACCAGTGGGATTTGGGAATGTTGTGGTCATGCATGGGGCTAATCTTCTTTAACAATACAAATATTTAAATAATATTTCATATTTGTATGCATTGTCTTTTTCTGCACTGTAACCTTCAGAAAGTGAAGAAATATGTTGCTTCACTGGTGTGCTTTTCAAGCATGTATAATATTTACATGGTTGGTTGTTTGGTTTGGTAAGAAACCTTTAAATTTCCAAAGATATTGTCCAAACTTCATAAAAGGTCCAACCGACTTTTCCCAACCAGGAGAATATATACTTAATGGAATTATAATATTCTGTTGAGTTGCTGGAGGACCCAAATTCAGGGCAGAGGATACCATGATCATATTAGAGAACATTTATTTAAAAAAGACAAACTCTGAATGAAAGTGTATTTAAATGATTGGGATGAGATTACTGGAACCAGGATCAAATGTGTCTTATTCACCTGGAGGAACTGAGAGAAAAAAAAATAAAAATGCTACACAGGAAAAACATTCATGATCACACACTTGGGAGGATAAGACAGTGATCATATTTGAAAAGTTCTTATTTTCCAGGACAGAGGAATTTACTGGCATACAATATTAATAAAAAAAAAGGTTGTTTTTTTTTGTTTGTTTTTTTATTGCAGCTGCCTGTAAGCCTTTTAAGCAGATGCCTCAACTCATCAACAGGCACAGTGTGAAAGTTTTTTAGTTTTGCCGTTAAAAAGTGCTTGAAGGTGTTTTGCACTGGCACCCACAAGCAAAGGCTGTAGATCTTTTAAACATTGTACAATTTGCAAATGATCCTTAATTTTTCCTCCTCTAATTGTCTGCCTTCCTGGATCTGTCAAGCCCTTGCAGTGACACAGAAAGTAGGAGAGGATTAACCTATCACTAAAGTCACTAAATCACTAAATGAGTATGTGACAGTTTTCTGTCCTGAAACATTTCAGATGTTGTGGCACTGAAACGATGGCACAGAAGAGCTCTAATTTCTGGAGAACTGCTAATCCATCATCAGTTCAGGAAGCCTTATCGTGAAATGCTGGAAAACCAAAACCTGAAATTTTCCCACATTGTTTGCATCAGTTCTTACCTGATTCAAGTGTTTTCTCTCTTGTAGTTGCTCCCTTATACTTCCTTCCTGTGCAAATGCATCTCCGAATGTAAATGTATGAACATGTATAGGTGGAAAAAAATGGACCAAACTATCTGCTCCTCTGTGTTCAATAAAGCTTTGTATACTTGTGAGTTGTCTTTATTAAAAAGCCAGAAATGTACAATACAAATGCTGAGAATTTGACAAAAAATTATATTTAGAATGTTTTTATGAAATAAGGGGAGCATGCAATGTTTATCTTCTCTTCAATTTCAATTTGAAAAAAAATTATAAAACACAGATTAAGTTATTTGAGCTGAACATAAGTACCCAATACTTGATCATGATTTTTTAGAATCCCTCTAACCCCAGAAAGGTCTACAGTGAAATTGAGACTAACCTCACAATATTTCCGGGGATTTTAAACTATGAATCATCTTCCTAATCTGCTGACATTATTGCCAAAGACTTCAGTAATGATCATATTAGCCTCTCAAGGGACTTAATGTCAGCAGAACAGCACATTTAATTTTATTTGATTTACAGCCAGCATCAAGAGGCTCTGAGACACTTTGTATATATCAGTGGATTAAATGAGCTTTTCACAAATAAGGAATATATGAAGGAAAGGAGTTATAATTGTGGACAGGTATGAAGGAATTTGCTTTGAAGTTTATGATCAGTAAAGCAGTGAAAACTCTGAAAACCTCTCAATGATTGTGTTCCACTGCATATGGAAAGAAATTGCCTGCCTCTGCGTGGTTTTCTCTCCAATTTCCAAAAAGATCCATTTCTTTTTCCCCTCTCTCTGTTTGCCTTTTTGACCCTTCAGTTCTCCACCCCTCAACAGAGTTGGATGTGTCTGTAGCCCGGGCCGGGTTCTGCCATCTGTGCCTTGTGCTTTGACCCTTTTCCATGGCTCAGGAAGTGAAGATTCTAAACGCTGATGGAGTCCTGCATCGCTGCCTTACTAGCTGACCTACACTGGCTGCTGAAAGAACAGCTGGTTGAGAAAAACAGTGGCGTTCCCTTGCAAAGGGATTGCTAAAGGACAGGACAGACAAAGCAGAGGATTGTAGGCTGTGTTGATTTACTGAGCAGAAATAAATAAGGGTGACAAATGTATGTATGCACGCAGAAGCAGCTGAAGTTTGCAGCTGCTGACACTGCTGCATAAGAAGCTTGTCTGCAAATATAGCCCAGTGGCAGCATTCCTTTAAAAAGAGACTGTGTGGTAAAAATCTTCCAGTGAATACCTCTTTGCTATCCTTGTTTCCTCCCTTTTGTGGCCTCTGAAGTCTGTCTTGTCCAAACAGCCAGTCACTGGCTTCAGTTTTAATATTTTAAAAAAGGCCAGCCGAGTGCAATTTATTAGGTACATCTGTATGTGATGATGACAATCTGCTGAACCAGAATGGAAAGAAAGGGGATTTCAGTGACTCTGAAAATGGCATAGTTGTTGGTGCCAGACTGGCTGCTCTGAGTACTTCAGAAACTGCTGCTCTGCTGGTACTTTCAGTCACAAAAATCTCTTGTTTACCGAGAAGGCTCTGAAAAAGAGAAAAAAATCCTGTGCGTGGAAGTTGTGTGGACCAAAATGTCTTGTCATGTCTACTTACCACACGGATCTCATGTTCCCGTTTGCACTTTGGTCCTGCAAGAAACCACCTCCTTATGACAAAGTTTAAATCCCTCCTGCCTTAAATCAAAGGTTCATAGTGCAGGGGATTTTTTGACAAACTTTAGGCCCCCAGTACCAACATATCATTTTAAATGCACGGCCTATATCCAAGTATTGTTGCTCACCATGTCCTTCCATTTGTGTCATAGAGTACCCATCTTCTCATGGCTAATTCCAGCAGAATAATGCACCATGCTACAAAGCTCATATAATGTTAAACTTGAACCAACAGATCACATTTGTGATTTGTTGGAACGGAGAATATGCATCATGGATGTGCAGCCGACAAATCTACAGCAACTGCTTGGTGCTGATCATTTCAATAAGAACCAAACTCTCTAATAAATGTTTCTGATGAATTATTCCATGCCATGTAGGATTAAGGCATTTCTGAAGACAATAAGGCTCCAATCATATTGTGGCAAGATCTACTAAATAACTTGCCGAATAAGTATATAATATTTTACATGTTTTGGTTTTAAATGATAAACTAACTGGGCAAAGTGTTAGTCCTTTGGAGACTTAAGACAACTAAGTACAACACACAAAAGCCTTGAGTCATCCCTCTGTTCCTTGTATTTTGCAAGCTTCTAATTTTTTTTCTACAACAATGTGGTTTATTATTTAAAAGCTGAGCTTGCTTCCCTGAAAAAAAAAACAGGTAAAAAGCATACTGGCATATAATGCACAATTTACAGTAGCTAAAGCAAACATATAAAAATACATTGTGTGTGTGTGTGTGTGTGTGTGTCCCCTATCCTGGCAGCTTAGTCAAACAGTGTGATGGTCTTGTTGAATTTGGGGTGTTTTGTTGCTCTTTTTCAGTTCTATACCTGACTGCTTTCAAATGTATTTTTTTAGATGTAATATTGAACTTTCAGAATCTCAAGACTTTTAATAAAAGACATATCTTAGATCCATGGTTCTGCTGGTTGTACTTTGGCTGCCTTTAGTGGTACTCAAAATAAATGTTGTTATTAATTATTTGCAAGGTAAACCAGAATGCCTTAACTGAGATGTATTGGATGACAGTAGATCAGGAGCACCTTTTGCCACTAATGCTTTGTTCCATTTTCTTCTGAAATCTCAACTTGGATATGACATCTAAATGCTTGCTGAAGGTAGTATAGTACTGTGGTTGTGAGCTATTTAAAAAGATACTAATTGTCAAAAGCGCAAAAAAATTCATTTCCTTAACTTCAGCTACGTAACGTTCTAAATGAAAGGCAGTCACACTGGATTTTGGGGTTAAAAGTTGGTGAGAAACTTCCTACTTTCCATTTGGAAGTAGGGCCCTTCTGATATTTTTTCCAACTTATAACTTGTACAACTATTCACAAAATATCTAAAGATGCTGTGACTTGTGATGAAAATTTTGTGAACTACCATTTACCTGGAGTAAATGGTAGTAAATGGTAGTTGCAGAGAATAAAGTGAACAGTGTCTGCTCTTTCTGCCAGCTGAGATAAAGTGTAGAAAAGTACATGTGGTTGAATGAGTTGTAACTCATTCACTGTGCAATTGAATTCTCACTCATTTAGTCCAATCAGTCCTTATAGTAAATCAATCTACAACTGATGCAGCACTCACTAAATCCCAACCGTGTCGGGGATGACAGTACAGACTCCTGATGTGGGTCTTCTTACATGATGAATGGACTGGCTCATCTGACAGGCACTGGCTGGGTCCAGTCTGTCTCTGAATGTTCCTGATGTCTGATTTTCTCCAGGGAGTTGGGGTGAGGGTTGATAGGTGTTGATGTGCTTTTGGTGTGGTGAGTCAGGGGAAAGGTAAAACAGAGGGATGGTCTCCATCTGTCAGCCTGGACCACTCTAAAGTGGCCATCAGTCAGGATTGATTAGGCACGAGCCCATTAGCCCCCTGGCTTTTCTCCCTTTGTCCACTCCTTTACTCCCCCCTCCCCCTCCCCCTCCCCCTACCCCCCCCACCCCCACAAATTTCCTGTACTTCTCCCTTTAAATGCTCCTCACAAAGTCCCAGATTTCTCCATGCTTTGTCCATTGTTTGTATTGCCCTGGCGTATTGTGGAATTACTCACCTGATAAGGTGGTATAATAGAACAATAGGCGAAGGAGAGAATTCATGCAAGCTGCATACATACACAGAAAAAACACAACTTCTCTCCAAACAACAAACATTCATAAACACAATAGTTCAACTTTACTATTAAAATATGTGAGCCAATAAACTCCACAACTAAGCTAGCAACTGGGAAAGGAAAATAAGAAACTTATAAACTCATAAACTAATGAATGATAACAACAAAGGAATAGCTGAAACACAAATGAACTAATTAATTAAAGTAAAAACAATAGAAAAAAACAATAATGCTGCAATGTTATAGTTCAGCTTGGATATGTATGTGTCAGAACCAAAATATGTATGAATACAGGTATGAGAGTGGGTGTGTTTGTATGGGAAAAAAAGGTAAAACCCAACACAATATGAAGACCTAGCGCTGTGGGTTTTCACTATCAGTCTAACCAATCATGCAGAGCAGACATATGAATTCAACAGTTGAACACAAAGCAAAATAATCACTCAAACAAACATATATCAAACAAACATCAAACAAACACAACGAAACAATCTCTAAATTGTTCTATCTATTGATGTTTGTTGAGCACCAGATTGTTAGTTGTTCCCCCACCTGAGCTGTGGATCTCTGCAGCTCCTCCTTAGTTTCTCTTGCCTGTCAGAGCAACAACCTGTCAAACCCCTCTGTCCAACACCAAAGAGCAAGCTCTCACAGAGCAACAGTCGATACACTTTCCAGTCCCTTTAAAAAAAAAATCAGGACCACCTCCACAATCTACCACTTAGCAGTGGTTGTCCATGTCTTTCAAGAGACATTAAAATGTCAAAACCATGGGAATGAAATGAGAGAGACAGGATGCTCAGAGAAATGAAGCTTTTGGACAGATCTAGTGGCCTTCATGTGACCATGTGGCTTTGCTGACATACAAGCTGGATGACAGCATGAGAAGAGTCCTTTGCTAAACCAGCAGAGTGCTGATTGAGTACCAGCCTAAATGTCGACTGCTCTTACAGAGCGCTGACAACAGCCATTCTATTTAAGTTGATGCTCTTCACAAGCAAGCATCACAAAAGCACAAGAGATAGCAGAAGACAACCGCACATACTGTCATTTTCTACATCAACTGTATGTTTGATGAAAGTTAAAGTGTACTTTTAGATATCAGAAGCTTGTCTTTTCAGGGAAGACCACAAGGTATCTCTCAATGTAAACCCAACTTCCCTGTACCTCTGAAAACTCCAGCTATAACACTATACAGCCTCATAGCATCATTGTTTAAGTTATATGATTTAGGCAATTAGGCTATGAGGCTGACTGATTGTGAATGCAAACACATTGAGTAGAGAACAGGGTAAGATATGATATGAAATATGCTGCACTGAACTTTTAAAATATTATTATTAATCTCTTGAAATATTAATTCCAATGAGTCAGATTTTGTTGTAATCTAGGAAAGTCATCATAATTTCTGGTGAGGAATAAATTAGTACACCCTCAAGTATATTTTCATTTAAAAGGGCTAAAATCAGGTTTATAAATAATTAAAAATCATTCATTCCACTGTGTGGAAAGTAGTCTACGAGTGTAGTCATTTAAAACATCTGTGAATATGCCCACGTGTGGCAGTCCAAGCAAGTTTACCACAAGAGCTGACCTCAAGATGCTAAAGGAAGTCTCCAAAAGCCCTAAATATCATTACATGACCTAGAGCAGGGTTTTACTCCTGTTAATATAAAAGGGCATGTCTGTATAATCAGAAAGAGATTGCACAAGTTTTTATGTCCATGGGAGGTGTGGAAGGGGGAAACCTTTGCTCTCTAACAAAATTACAAAGGGCAGATTGAAGTTTGGCACAGAAAACGAAGACAAAGACCAAGACTCCTGGAATACTGATCTTTGGAAAGGTGAGTCTACAGCTGAATTATGTGGACACCAGAACATAGGACATTTTGTGCCATAAACCAAATACAGCATTCCTGGAAAACAACCTCATACCAGCTTGACACGTGAAGGGGAAGACTCAGGGTTTGGGAATGCTTTACTGCTTTACTGTAGCAAGATTTGACCGGCTCAACATGAATGCTGAGAGACAACAATGACCAAATAAATACAAAATAAGACTAGACATAAATATGAAAATATTTCTTTAAGAAAGAATTGAATATTAAATGGGGTGTTCTATTTTTTCACATGACTGTATCTCTAGATTGTAAAGATTGGCAACTGTAGACAGAAAAACTGGGATGGACATTGGGCAGTGACTTACATCAGGTAGTGACAGCCTTGTGGAGAAGAGCAGCTGGGCAGCTCCAGCTTTCTCAAACAGACTCAGTCCCAGTCGAGGCTTCCTTCATTAAGAAGAGGAGGTGGAGCAAAGAAACAGTCGGAGAAAGCGACAGAAAATCAATAGATCCACACCATTACCCGGTGTACTCATTTCCTATCTGTGTGGCCCATTTTTAATCACAGACGTAAAAGCAAGGGCATCCGTATGGGACAGCCGTTACCTATTTCATTCCAAGTAGCAGTGAGGAGATTAATTTAACAGCAGTGTTTGTGTTTTTGGACCAGAGGAAGCAACAAGGAGTCCTGGTTTTGACTTATGGGCCAAAAAATAAAGATCAAAGTTAACTCTTTTACCTTGAGCCTTTTATTTTTAAACTGTTCTTTTACACACACCTTGTCCAGCGTGCCACAATGTCAAATTAATTTAATGATACCATCTTGGCTCTCTCAGCAACCCTCACGGGATGTGTCATAAACCAGACAGCAGGGAAGTAACATCAGAATTTGTAACGGGAGCAAAATAATACAAAGTGAAAACGGATACATAAGAAGGAGAGTTACTTTATATTGAAATGACCGCCTGCATACTAGCCAACCAAAATATGATGGGGATATGGGTCAGGGCAAGGCTATCTTGTTACAGCGGGCCTTTAATGATTGTAGTGATGTGAGACCTGTTGGCTACAGCCACAGACAGCATGTAACTTTAGAGGGGCCCCTTGGGGATAATATGACATGAAAGGGGCCCCATGCTTGTCCTTTCTTTAAAGGCACAGCATGAGGCTTGTTTTGCCCTCACTTTAGCCTTTTCATCTCATCTTTCTGAAGAAAAATGATTTATTTATTCACTTAAGTTAAAGCAGAAAACCTGTTACGAGGACTCATGCAGGTGCACCTAAATAATCAGAATGTAATCAAAACGTTTTTGTCAGTTATTCAATTCAGGAAGTGAGAGTCGTAAAGAGATTCATTGATACACAGAGTTACATACTTGAAGGTTTATCTCTTAATTTTGATGAGCGTGGCTTACAGCTAATAACCTAAATCTAGGCCCTCCAAAAATGACATTGAAGAATTTTCAATACAGCGATGTCAGCCTACTGACTGATCTCCATGTATATGCACTCAACACTTGGTGAGTTAATTGTTTAATATTATTCACACTTATTAGGATTCAGCTGTAAGGTAAGAGCCAGCTGAATGATACAAAATATTGACATGGTTGAAACACATAAAACATGCAACCTGTTATGGTTTGCAAGATATAGGACCCCAGAATGCAGACGAGCAGGCAGCGTGACGGTAAGTGAAAAAAAGGTTTAATAACAAAAACTCACTCACAGCAGGAGGCAGGAACAAAACAAACGGGCAGGCAAGACAGGCATGGCATGATCAAAAAAAAAAACAAGACTTGGTTTGAGAAATGTTTCCTACATCAATGACAGAACAGGTGTTTATATATGGAGCATGGTACAGGTGGAAAACAAAACTGATTAACATGGTGCAGGTGGACCGAATAAACTTAATTGACAGACAGAGCAAAACATGGCTGCAGCAAAAACAGAGACTCTTGAACACAAACTAACAGAAACTAGAAAAAACATGAAGCAAAAGCATAACCAGATCCGAAAACCAAACTTGACAAAACATGAACAAGACGGCAAAGCTAAAGCATGACCAGGAAAATAACAGAAGCCTGATTCAAAACCTAAGAAGAATAATAACAAAAGAACGAGTCAAAACCTTAACTGTGAAAAACATAAGAAAAAACCAGAAACCAAAAACCAAACAACCCCAAATCATAACACAACCACTGAATAAAAATGAACAATGTTTCTTTTACAACCAGTTTACAAGCAGTTATATGGGTGTGTGAGCACATTTCTGAGAGTGCGTATAACTGTTTCCTAACTCGGATGCAGAGGTAGAGTCGATCATATTATTTTAGTCGATTTGTAGTGGTGTGTGTGTGAGAGTTTTTGTGAGAAAGTTGCTGCCTGTTCCCCTTGTACTATCTGTAATCATACAGCAATCAAATGAACTTTAAAGTTTCCATCTTTCCCTCTTGGCCCTCTCTCTTCATTCATTTTACCTGGGTTGAAAAGTGACTTTCAAAGTTCAAGTGATGAGTTGCATCTTTCATTTCACATTGAAATTATTTCTGGCTCAGATTGAAAGAGAACATGTCAAGCATTTTAGAGTTACAACATTTCTAGTTTAAAATGTAACCACTGATTTAAAAAATAACTGAGGCAGATGCTGAGATTCCTTTGTGAAAAACATTTAAAAGCAGTTAATCTATTTCTTCCTTTTTTAAACCAATGCCACCTCAACCACAAACTACAATATTGTATGCTTCAGTCTGCCGCAAGGATGTTTACAAAGGTTTGTCAGCCTCTTGGGAAAACTTAAAGTCACGTTGCTGTTCCCTAGGGTTGTCACTCATCCCACGCTTGTCAAAACAACTCATGTCCCTAATTAGACAATAAACTGGTGTAAAACCAGTAAAATGCTGAATCTGCCCCAAAAGGTAAACAAGCTCATCTTCAGATTTGATTAGCCTCATATTGAGCTGTTTCTCAGTGGATGGCTGCCTGAACTATGTTAAGTCTTCATTCTGGCCAGACTATAGATGCACATTCAGGGTTGAACAGAATGAAACAAAAACAAAAAAAAACCAAAAAAGACATAATAATAGACAAACAAGGCTAAAATTAGAAAATAGAAATTGTGTGATATTGTGACAAGTATTCACTAACCCATCATAATAACTGAATGCAGGTGTTCCAGTCAGCTCCGTGGTTACAGGTGCATAAGAAACCAACACACAGGCATGCAGACTGCTTCCACAAATATTTGTCATAGAAGGCTCACTCTCAGGAACTCGGCATAGTTCCAGCATAGTGCCTGTGCAACAAGTCTAGTCATGAAATTTCCTCATCACTAAATATTCCACAGTTAACTGGAAGTGATTTTGGAATGACTGCAATGGAGGAACAAAATGGTATAGCTATAGACCTCCAACCTTTATTAGCTGTCAGATTAACCCAAGAACATTGTATCGAGAGCTTAATGTAGTGGGTTTCTATGGCCAAGTAGCTACATCCAAGTTCAATGCAAAGCATCAGATGCAGTAGTGTAAAGCATGTGACCCTGTACTCCAGAGCAGTGGAGACCTGTTATCTAAAGTGATGAATCACCCCTCTTTGTTTTGCAATCCAACAGTTGAAGTTTTGGGTCTGAGTTTGGTGAAACGCCACTAATGGTGGGACTCGATGTGTCAAAAACAGTTCACTATGAAGATAACCAGAACACATCCTTCATGTATCCCCAAGCCACCTCCACTGGCATTATCTTAATGCAGAGAAGCAGCAATTCCACCTTCAGCCATCAATGGAATCACAACAGGTTTCATGTCGAGTAGAGCGAGGTAGAGCGGAAGGGAGCCATGCAGTGATGGAACCTTGAATGGAAAAGAGGCATATCAGTAAGGATGACCCCAGCCACGCTAGGGATCAGAGGTCTCAAACTCCAGTCTTCAAGGGCTGGTGTCCCTGGTTTCAACACACTTGAATCAAATGACCCAGCTGCTTCTGAAGCATGCAGTTAAGTTCAGCAGAGTTAGCCATTGGCCTAGTTTTTTGATCCGGGTGTGCTTAGACAGAGACACAACTAAAAGTTTCAAGACAATGACCCTGGAGGACAGGAGTTTGAAACAATTTGTAGATGTATGTTATTTTAGCCATGTGTATTAGCAGATTTTAGCATCCTTCTGTTAAGCTTTCTTCTCACACTGACAAAGAACACAACTCTGAAGGACTCTGACTTACTATTCTCCTTGTTTTCCATCATCACAGTTTACCCACTACATGCGGTGGGCTAAAGCATTTAGCTCTATCAAAAGCTCTAGGGCAGTAAACGTCCATTCAACAAACTAAATATACAATTTGCATGCAGAACATTAATGCATGTCCAAATATAATAACCTACCTAATACAATATTGCATTCAAGCAATATTCTGATATTGTGAAAACTGCACACTTTCACACTACAATGACAACCACAATTCAGTATATTGTGCAACTCTATGTACTACCATCGATGCAAACCAAGGTCCCATTCTGGTTGTATAGAATTGGTAAAACCCTATAAAGCGATGAGCTGCCCAAACTGTGTTTCATTATAAGGAATAACGATGGCATTGATGAATGATGTATTTATGAACTCAACTTTGAACAACAAATGATTTGCAACAAATGAAATTAAGGGATCTGGCTAAAGTTTGGTTCTGTCTAAAAACATGTGGACAACTCACATATGTGTCCATGTCTATGTGAGCGTGTTACCCCAAATATTGTTCTTTTATTTGTATATTTTGATTATATCATTTTGTTTGTTTGCCATCCAAAAATATGAGATTCATTTTGGAGTTAATAGTAGCTAAATGATTTTTGGAGGAAAGTGCATTGTGAACAAGTACAGATAGGAAATGAGAAGGGGAGGTTTGAGATTTAATGCAGCGTAAGCCTTCTCAATGGGATTACATTCTAAAAACGATCAAACATGGTTGCGTTGACATGCTGTGGATGGGACTCATTTCTCTGGCTTTCATCCTGCCGTTAAGTATCCCACAAAATCCACCATGTTACACAATTGAAGGAAATCATATGGGATGGTCTTAATAACACTGCATTTCTGTGGCTGCGTGTAAGACCAGGATGGAGACTGTCTTTTGAGGAGAGTAGCTCTGCTGGAGGAGAAAACATAAGCTTGTCGTACAGCGTTTTCTTGCTTCATTAAATCTGCAGACATGCCCTACTTTCTTCTTCCTCCTCCTTGGACTCTGGTGCTAGTGAACAGATTTAGTGGAGGATGAGAGTGGGGGTGTTTCATTAAATATCCATACACCCTGAGCGTTTTTTTGCAGTGCAACTCGAGAGGCAGGAGGCATGGCACACATCAAATGTCCCCATGAAATCCTGCCCTTTGGATTGCTTCTCTGTCCTGTTGTGGCTCAGACAGCCAGCCTGCTCCCCTCTATCGTCCCAAGCTCACTGATAAGCTTGGCCTTCGAACCTCCCCCATCCTCTTTTTACTTCCCCTGCAGTCCTCCCTGGTTTGACATTGAGCAGCAAAGGAATCCTTCGTCCTTGCCACACCCACCCAGCACCCCTAACTCCCATTACCTCCCTCCTTTAACACTCATTTTAACACTTCAACCCTTTTTTACCCTTCACCATCACAGTCAAAAGCTGTCAAAATAATGTGCTGCCTTCTCGATTTCAAAGTACATGCTGGTGCTGGACCAGTTCAGCTTAAACTCCGCAGACACATAGTAATGTGTTGATTCTCCCAGCTACGATTAAATTATTCACAATATACCTACAAAGACTTTCCACTTTCATTATGACACACAACATATAGAGCTTCTATTATGGTCTTTTTTGTGAAAGAGTTTTACAGAGAAGTCTTGAATGTGTCAAAGACCAGACTGGCTTGCTGAGTGGCATAACTCCAGGTGAATTCGCCCCATTTTTAATCCCATGTGTTGCCCATGTGCCCTCCTGCTACCATTTCATAGCCCTAAACAATACCCCTGCGCATTTGCCATTTGTGCTAACCTAACCCTACTGTTTTGTGCCGACATATTTACCATGTTTTACTTGTAGTCACCATACTTCTGTTTCTCTGTGATGGCCATTTTGTTGAGTGATGGAGATAAATGTTTGTTGCAATGAAGAAAACAAAACTTATGTGTAAAAATGTGTTTTGGTGCCAAATGTTTGTTTCAGCCCCAGAACAAAAGCAAAAGACTGTGTGAAGATGCTGACTGAAGCTGGTAAGAGATGTTCGTTACAGTCTAAATGAGACCTGGAACCAACATGGGATATAAAAGCCACTCAGAAAGGAAGAAGCCGTTTCTCCAAAATCAAAGCAAAAAGTCATATTACAGTTTAAAAAGGAACAAAGAGCCAAATTTTTGGAGACATGTCCTGTGATGTAAGGAACCTCATATGTTTGGAGTGTTTGGCATTAATGACCGTCATTACATTTAAAGCAAAAAGGGTGAAGATGGCAAGCCTGAAAAGCATCATGTTATGCGAGTGTTTTGCTACAAGAAGGATTGGTGCATTTAATAATAGACGGTGTCCTGATCCTAAAGAACCTTGAGCGGAAATATTAAAGCAACATCCTAAGGCATCATCCAGGAAGTTAAAGTTTGGGCACAAATTGGTCTTCCAAATGGACAATCACTCTCTGCACATACTGCATATTTTGTTAAACAGGTGCTTAAGGACAATGATGTTAATGTTTTGGCATAACCATGGCAAAGCTCTGATCTAAGTCCCATAAAAATTTCTTGACAGAGCTGAAAAGGAAACCTGACTCAGTTATACCGGTTCTGTCAAGAGGAAAGGGACAAAATTCCAGCAAAGCTTGTGGAAGAATACACAAAACATTTGACCCAAATCAGTTCAAAGACAAAGCTCACAAAGACTAAATAAACATATCGAAACTTTTACCATGAAGCAAGTGAAAAACAATAAAAAAAACAGGGACATAAACAGGAAACGTTTCATCTGATTTAATGTCGGATGGTTGGGAAAAATATGTTTCTTTTCATACAGTGTATGTAAACCAATTTCAAACCCCGTATCTGGGAAAAAGATTGTTGTTGTACCTATTTCCTGTGAGGCATCAACACATCCCACAGCAGAAAATATGGCAAATAAGGGAGTCCAATAAAAGTCTTCATACCTGAAGCTGCTAAAGTGAAAAAAAGCCAAAGTCCTTATTTTTGGAAATATGAGGATTAATTTCACAAAGTAAGCTGGGAAAAAGACGTTTGATCCCTAGATTTGATTTTCCAATGTTGCGTCAGGCGCTTAGGGTTCACATTTTTCTAGAAAGAATTTTGTGAAATTGCACAACAAGGGCCAGACATTTTACAAGAGAAATCTAGATAGTGAGATGCCTTCCATACTGAAGATTATGATCTTTCCTCTGTGTTCTGCCACCAGGATATTTACAGGCTTCAACTTGATGTACAAGCAAAACATTTTTATCTAAAGAGTTGGTGCTGCAGACTGCAGAGCTGCAGCGGTATTCAGTAAAAACTTTCCTGTCTAGGAAAAAATTCAACAAAATGATGACATAACAGGAACTTGAAGGGAAAAATTATTACTGTGGCTTATAATAAATGTTTTACAGTACAGCTCTACGAAGTAGTTAATCATAAAAGCAAAATTATATTAAGGCAGAGATTTTTTATTGGTAAACAGATAAAAAGTTTATTGTGAAGGGTGCCAAAAAACTCAGGTGTTCCAGACAGTTCATAATTGAATATTAATTTGCTTGAGGGATTTCTAAAACTTTAGCTAACTCAGAAAAAAAAGCGGTTCTGATGAATGTCACATCTTGTGAACGTTTTATGTGAAGTTTTATCTCAGATTTAGTAAGAATAAAATATTAAGTGGTATGCCTGAAAAAGAAAACAAACTACCCTGTTCTTCTGTACATTTAACATCCAAGAAGACAGGTTTATAGTTTTAAAGAATCAATTAAAACTGAGACATAAATATAGTGCTGTTTAACAAGGGCTATCCATCATACACCAGCAGGACTTGGCAGTCAACGGGCTATGTGATAAGACAGAGGCGCAGAGACCTGCTCATTTCTGGAAAAATGAAACTGCTGCTGGCAAAAATACAACTGCAATCAATGTTGTTTTACAGAAGTCACAGCAAAAATGTGTAAAATGACTTTAAGACATAATAAAATAAATAATAATAAAGCAGCAGTATATTTCTCCCTTCCTCATGATAATCAGCATATAAATTCATAAATTGTTTACATCCATCCTTCTGTTTTAAATGTACACTATTGTTTTTATGTAGCCTATTAGCATTAGAGATTAAAAATAAGAGAATGGAATTGACAAAACTGAAAAAAACATTGTTCATTGTGAAATAAGGTGCATACAGGGAATCTCAGAAGAACATCAAAAAACATGTTTTTAAACTAATTAAAGCAAGTGTAAGTAAGGGTGTTTGATATGATTGTGATTTTCCTGATAACCATGTTTCAATGAAGGTTTATAATATTCCTGTTTGCTTCATTGAGTAGATGTAAATGTAAATGTATTGCTGCTCATATATAAAAAATACTTGATAGTTATTTTTAAAAACAAATTTTTATTTGTGTTTTATTTGTGGAAACCAATGGCAATATGTGTGCAAAAGAGTGCACTGACCAAAATTAGCTCAGTTGTCTGTTTTGTTATAACAATCATGCTTCTTCTCAAAGGTTGTAAAGGTGACTCCCATCTGAGACACAAGGTCTCATTCTTAACATCAGGTCCTGCAGACCTTGGGCAATTATTTAACTTGTGTGTCTGTGTGGAAAGCTGTTGTCACGCATTATGAATATAGTTCAATGAGATAAGATAGGCTTGGATACCACTGCTGGATAGTAATTCAGGCTTGTTGGGGTGCCATGTTTCTACAGCTGCTTTACCATACAGTTGGCAAATTGGGTTGGGTCATTCAACATCCTCTTTTTTGAGTCTTCATCTCCTCACGCAGGAGACGAAGACCAATGCCATGTTACAAGCTTTAAAGAAGATGGCTATAAAGCTGTTTGCTTGTTAGAAAGTTTGTCTGGCTCTCTTTGTTTGGATTTAGTTCAGCACTAGCCAAGCTTTTAATAAACAGAAAAAATTAGATACCATTTAAAATTGAATTGTTCAGCTCAAGCTACTATTATTAGTTTCATGCAAAGGGGTGGATGCTTTAAGGTTGACACCCATTATTGTCAATGTTTGAGACTCTAGACTCTAGTAAGATAGGAAATAGTTTGTCAAAGACTGTTTGTTGGGCTGGTTGCAAACACTTTGTAACAAAAACAAGTAGTCGCCACTAGTTATGGATTTCAGTCTAAATTAAAAGGTTCTGGGAATACAGAATGTGTTTTAAACATTTAAACATTAACTGAACAATACAACATTGTTCAGTCACTATCTAGAAAGATGAAAATATACAGCCCACATTTGACTTTTATATTCATATACAGGTCCTTCTCAAAATATTAGCATATTGTGATAAAGTTAAATATTTTCCATAATGTCATGATGAAAATTTAACATTCATATATTTTAGATTCATTGCACACTAACTGAAATATTTAATGCTAATGAAGTCTGCAGTATTAAGCAGAGAATAAGGTAATATCTACTTAAGCAATTTTGCTAAATGTTGCCTGCAAGCATCAAGGCACAACTTTACGTAATCGTTATTCTACTAGATGTCTACAGAGTACGTCACAAAGACATTTACAAAGCCTGCCATTGTGCCAAGATTATCTTTTTAACATTAAGAAAAACAGGTGATGTGTTTGGTTTGGTTTCATTGAACTTTGGAGGCATGCTGGAACTGCAAATGTAAGCTGATGCCAAAACAAGCAAAACCTGACATAGTGATATTTTTATACAAATAAAAAATATTCATGCCACACTAGCAAATATTCTAGTGTACAGACATTAAGCAATTACAGGTCCTTCTCAAAATATTAGCATATTGTGATAAAGTTCATTATTTTCCATAATGTCATGATGAAAATTTAACATTCATATATTTTAGATTCATTGCACACTAACTGAAATATTTCAGGTCTTTTATTGTCTTAATCCAGATGATTTTGGCATACAGCTCATGAAAACCCAAAATTCCTATCTCACAAAATTAGCATATCATTAAAAGGGTCTCTAAACGAGCTATGAACCTAATCATCTGAATCAACGAGTTAACTCTAAACACCTGCAAAAGATTCCTGAGGCCTTTAAAACTCCCAGCCTGGTTCATCACTCAAAACCCCAATCATGGGTAAGACTGCCGACCTGGGACGCCTTGGGCTCCCCCCGGAGGAGCTGGAGGAGGTGTCTGGGCAGATGGACGTGTGGGTGTCTCTGCTGAGTCTGCTGCCCCCACGACCCGGTCCCGGATAAGCGGAAGACGACAAGTACGAGTACGAGTTGTTGCTAATATGTTTGTGCAAATTAGTAATCATACTTAGTAATCATATTAATCATATCTTTCTTTTTTCTGAAATGTAAATAACTGAAGGCAGGTTGCGTTAGTGGGTGCTTTTATTGTTTGACATTGTTTTGCAGCTATGATTTCTTAGCTTAAGCAATTTGCTAAGGTTTTGGTTTGTAGGTTAGCATTTGTTCATATTTACCCCTGTGTGTTCATTGTTAGATTAAGTCAGTATGTGTAATTATCCTTAGTTTGGTTTTGTTTAGTTGACCAGTTTCTTTTGGGTCCTTCTGTGGATTATTTGGAAAATTCAGTAAACGAGAATATTTTTTAAACCTTTGTTCTTGTCCCTTACTGCTTAGTCCCTGTCACTACCCATACAACTAATCAACTTCCACACTCCCTGTATCTCACTGGAACACATCTTAGACATCTTCCCCCACAGCTACTGAAAATGACTGCCAAGCAGAAAAGCTTAATATGGGTTGAGCAAAACCAGTTAACCCCACCATGCCTTTACATGAAACATTATCCAAGATACGTTACGGAAAAAAAACCTAAAGAGCCAAGGTTAGTGATGCGCGGTTCAGTTATGCACAAGCCACAAAATCTCCATCTCTATTCTCCATATGTGCTGCATATCAGATTGCATTTACATGTCATTTGTATGACTACTGCACTTGCATGTCAGATAAATGAGGGGATATCCCAGAATGTGACATTTATGAATGGTAAACAGACATCAGATGGAAAACTTCATCAAGGAATATAAATATACTCATACTACTTTAAGTCCTGAAGATGATCATTTTCCTCCATCGTTTTCAGCCTCAGCATCTATGTTAGCATTCATTTTGGTTTTTAGATTGTCAGTCAAATTCTGACCCAAACATATAATTTTGAACCCCTTTGCCGTTGGGATTCTCAGTCTGTTCTTCATGGTATTCTGTGCCATCTGGGTTATATTTCTCAGGACAAAAGTCAGTCAGATGAAATAAAAATGCTTCTTCATCCTGGTTGGAATCTGTCAAAATTTGCTCACCCAGTATAGTGTTTACTGAAACCAACAACAACTCACCTTGAAACTTGCATTTGTGTGTTGATCCCAGTTACAATCCCGCATTGGAAATTTTATTGTTAAACAAATGCATTTCTGATGATTCACTTTAAAATGAAAGACTAAAGGTGAACAGACCAACAAAGATCAACGGTTTTGGCTCAGCATTTGAAGTGACTTATTCATTATGTATATAAAAGATTTGATCATATGTTTCATGTGATTCATGAGCACTTCTGTTTGTTTCAAAGCCTTTTTATGATGCCAGTCAGTCTTTCAGAAGAACTTTCCCAAATGCAGTCACAAGCTTGAATCAAGCTGAATCAAAGCTAATTTGCAACATAGACAAAAGCGCACAACTCCCATCCCCCAGTGCCAACCAGTCTTTTTGTCACCAGGCAAACCAGCCAGCATGCAAATGTGAACTAGTGCAGCTCTAGCATGGTGGTTGCTTGGATATGTGAGAGAGATATGATTGTTCAATTTGATAAGATTTCATGCTCCTGCTTGCCCAGAGCCAGCCAAAAGGCATATTAATATCATAACTATGATACACAATGACTAACAGGTCTGCCACAAAACATTACAAAATTGCCACATTGTGTAGTTCCTCTCAGCAGTCTCTGTTATTGTGAAATGTGTCATAAAGGCCAAATTATTTTTCTTGTTTAGGTTTTGCTTTACTCTTCTAGTAAGAAAATGCAGGAAAATGGAAGAGGAAGTGAATTTCTTTCATTCTTATAGAGGTACGTTTGGTTTCGTACCATCAGTGCCAAGAAATTTGATGACTACACCAGTCTGCCCTCTGACAGGCACAGAGGAATAAATATATGAAAACAACTATTGGTAAAAACTCTCTTAAAGTTTATAGGAAATCACCTTTTCTATATTTTATCAGATTAGTGAAAAGTTATCCCAAATCCCAAACCATACTCTCTGAATAAACACTTCAACAAAATAGCATTTTTGTTAAAATGATGTATAGCATAACATTTACATTCAAAAAATGTTAAAGCTGAAAACAAACATTATGATTTTAAATGTTTAATTTTCCTCTAGTCATATTTGGGTGTCCCTTACAAAGTAAGTGATTGCATTTAGAAATCACAAATTTAGCAAACACACACAGTTGAGGTAAACCTAACTGACTTAAAACATGTGTGTGTGTGTGTGTGTGTGTGTGTGTGTTTTAATAGTTGACTCTTTACAAGACATGACAATGACATACAAACTCAATAACAGATTAAGCAAAACAATAAAGTGAATCAATATCAACTAACTCAGTGGTTCTCAATCGAGGTCCTCAGGACCCCAATGTCCTTTACGGTTTAGATTAGATGTATCTTTGCTCCAGCACACCTGATTCCAATCATTTTATTACCTTCTTAGCATACCACCAAGTGCCGCAGAAGCCTGTTAATCAACCGTCATTTAAGTCAGGTGTGTGACAGCAGGGTAATATTTAGTAGGATGGGTCCAAACTTCTTCTTCTTCTCTGTAAAGTGACCTTAGGGCTTAGAAATTAAATTAAAAAGTATTATTATTATTATTATTTAGACATTTTCCTTATAAATAAAAGTCATATAAATATGTCATTTAACATTACGTAGGCAAAAACGATATTTATGAAAATTGTTTATGATCAAAAAGCTGTCTTGTCCATTAACTTTTGTTCTATACTCAATCTAGAATCTTTGTGAAGCAATGTTGGATACACGTTACAGACTTTTGTCTTGATGATTAAGAGGGTAGGCGTGGCCTCCCATTGAGCTCCTGGGGCATTTTAATTGGAAGTTCTCCAGGAGTCTAGTTAGTCAAAGTTTGTTAACCACAGTTTCAAAGTCAAGCGATTCATCAATGCCACAGTAAAGAGAAACTTGTTTTTTTCTGTCTCAATAATAAACGCTGAACTTAGAGCACGATGTGAGCTGATAAACTACATTCCTAGTGCTGGATTAGTGACTACTTCACCAAGTAGATGAGACATCTGCAGGCATATTACAGGCTGATACACATGGTAACTTTAGTTCAGACAATTATCAGCTATTTTTACTTAATATTTTAACACCTCATGAGTGTTCAGTAGCTTTAATGGTGTATATCTTCCTGGTTTAAGATTTCAAGTAATGGCATTTCAAAACATAAAAACAGTTATTCGTAACATTATTTTATGATGAGCATAACCCTATAGATGTGTTAGGTCTAAAAAAACAAGCCACCATCCATCCATCCATCCATCCATTCATCCATCCATCCTTGTAGGGTCACAGTGGGGCTGGTGCCTATCTCCCATTGTATTGCAACTCTGGAGGAGCTGTAGAGATCACCAGCTGAGGTGGGGAAATCTGTTGACAGGAGAACTATTAGTTCTGGACTCCAGAAATATTGCTTTTATGAAAGTGTTGCAAAATATAAAAAAAAAAAACAGTGTTGAAAGAAAAGGCTATGTGAGGCCCTGTTTGCCACAGGCCATGTAGGAGACATAGCAAAAATGTAGGATAAGGTGCTCTGGCCAAATGAAACCAAGCTGAACCTTTTAGCCTACATCCAGAACACTATTAAAAAAGCACTGCACTTCATCCTGAATACACTGTCCCTATGATCTAACAGCGTGGGGGCAGCTTTAACCTGTGGGGCATTTTTTCTTCTGCAGGGAGAAAAAGCTGGTCTAAGTTGATGGGAAGATGGATGGAGCTAAATACAGTGCCATCCTTGAAGAACATCTGTTAGAATCAGCAAAAGATTTAGGTAAAGTTTCACCTTAATGCTGGAAAATGACCCTAAACATACTCCCAGAGATACAATAGATCAAAACATATGTTAGAATGGCCCAGTCAAAGTCCAGACCTAATTCCAATTTAGTATTCATGACTAGACCTAAAAAATGATGCTCAAAGATTGTTCTGCATACTAAGCTTGAGGTGATTTGCAAAGATGAATGGACAAAATGTCAGTCTCTAAATGTTAAAAATGGACTTGAAGCTGTAATTGCAACAAAAGATGGTTGTGCAAAGTATCAGCTCAGGGGGGCTGAATACAAGTGTATGTCACACTTTTTAGATGTTTACCTATAAAATGTTTAAAAGAAAAACATTATTTTCCTTCTTCTCAAATTTTATGTTTTGCTCTATCATATAATATTCCAATACAATACATTGAAGTTTGTGGTTGTAATGTGACAAATTAATGCTTTTTCAAGGTACTGTAGGTAAACTGTAAATATGTTTTAAAACCGAGGAAGCAAGAGCAAATATGAAAGAGAGACCTGAACCTCATCAACAATTAATTTTATTTCCAATTCATTCAATGCATTAATGGGACAGATAAAGATGAGATTCACAGGTTGTGTTTGCTTTGTGTGAGGGTGTGTGTGTGTGTGTTAATAGGATGTTGCTTTAAACTTATCCAACCATCTATCTTCTCTGTTACTGGTTAAGCCCCACACGCTGATGTCACCTTTTGACTCGACTATGTGATCTTTGGACCTGATCAGCAATTCTGCGACAGCCGACTAATCGGCTGGGAGGGTTCTGACCCCATTTGATTGTGTCATGCAGCAGGGAATGCAAACAAGTAGACTCCTGGTGTGTATGTGAGCTGTCCTGCACTATTGTTTATAGAGCTCCACTGTTGTCTGAGTAGCACAAACAGGCTGCCAACTGTGACCCTGATGATTTTCACTGGACAAACTGTAGATTTAGTGCACCTACTGGTGGATAAGTGTGAATCCACCCTGATGCTGTTAGTTGTGGTTACCACCCACCAAAACTCTTGTTAGTTACACACACCTCTTTTTTTCATGATTCTTCAATTTCCAAGGAAAGAGGCATCGTCTTATCTCAAGACAGAGACAATAGAATTACTAAAGAAATGTATTCTTCTTTGAGCCACTGCTGAGTGTGTCACTTCCTGTTGTGAATTCATTTGAAACTGCACAAACATTACCTTTGCTCAGCAGACACACAAAGCTGCATGTGATGACACAGTTTTGAAGTCAGCTGTGGTTCACAATAATTAAAAAAGGTGTCACATCTCAAGTAAGATTCAAACAGCTGAAAAAGTTTTGCCAAAACCTGAAACCGCCTGGGCAAAGCACTTCTCAGGTTACACTGTTTATCTAACGGCTGCTTTTTGCTCAATGCCCTGTGTGGCTCTGACTAAACAAACCTGAAGTGGGAACTGGCCTACAAATGACGGGAAGGCTCAGGGAAAGACCTGCATAGATTAAAAGAAACATGTGTCACTTGTGGTAGGAACAAATCTGCACACAGAAACCACCACATTTTAGCTCCCCTGCCTGTCCTGGGTTGGTTGAGGTAAGTGTAAATAATAAAAGAGAAATCTTACTTGTACTTAAAAATAAAGAATTATCTGTCTGACTATTTGCTCTTGTTAAAGATTGTAAATTACAGGAGATTCATCACTGCAGTGAGGATTTGCAGCTATTTTACGTTTGGGAAGTGGCAAGTTTTGGTTGAGAAAATAAGCATTTGGTTTGAACCCTGGGAATTTCTAAGCCATGATCTTTTCTTGTTGCTGTCCTGGATCAGTGTTGCTAACAGTCTGCCCTTTTTTAACTTTGAGATACAATAATCGGAATCTTTCAACCACTTTTTATAGATGAAAGCAGAATGTTAAATACGTTGCCTTGCAAGAGTAATATTCAGACTAATTTATATTTTCCAAGGCTGCACAGTTGGTAGCACTGTTGCCTTGCAGCAAGAAAAACTCCTGGCCAAGGGTCTTTCTGCATGGAGTTTGCATGTTCTCCCCATGCATGCATGGGTGCTCTCCGGGTACTCTGGCTTCCAGCTCCCCCGCAACCCAGTATAGAAGATGCGGGTATAGAAATTGGATGGATGGATGAATGTTTCCACATTTTATCATGCTACAACTACAAACTTCAACCTACCGGGATATTGGGTAATAGACCTATACTTAACAAGTAATTGTAAAGTTGAAGTAAAGGGACACATGTTTTTCTAAATTTGTCACCAAAAAAGTTGTAAGGAGTGGCATGCATTGATATTAAGACCCAAAATTTGTGTTTGTGTCGGTGACATAAAATGTGAAACATTTCATTGAAGTTGCGCTGGAACTTGTGGTTGTAAAGTTCAGGGGCTGATACTTTTGCAAGGCAGTGTATTTATTGTGCTGTGCTGAGCACTTCACTAGTCACAATAAAAGTCATTTATATTGCTTTCAAATTATCTAACACACTGTATGAAGGATATCATTTCCAGTTCCAGTAGTGAATGGATGATTATTTTGTAAGGATGTTGTTCCAGTTAACCTGAGCCAAAATCCTGTTAATATTTGAGGAAATCAAAACAAAATACTTGAAATACAAAATCTTTTCAGGAAAATTACAAACCAAAGAAAAACAGTAAATTAACTAAAACACCTTATCAAGTGTGTTTCTATTTCTGAAGAAGGAAGCAAAAATGCTGGCAGAGCTGAAGTAAACAAAGTAAACAGCACGGACAAAGAAAATATATATTAAATATTTTTCATTTTTATATAACCATTTTTGAGTCAGTCTAAGAATTCTTTTAACCATATATCGATATTAAAAAGGCAATAAATTTGAAGTTATAAATGTTTTCACAGTCCCCTCTTTCAAATTATTCTGCTGGTGACAAGGGTAAGATTCAGATTAGCTCAGGCAACAAGGACAGTCATTAAAATGTCTTATCTTAGGCTATAAAGGGTATTTAGAGTGAAAATGATGCTAGGAAGCACTACAAAAACTACAGGACGTCATCTGTTTTATCTGTCTGCTTTCTTTTTATCAGTATCTAGGATGGATAATGATCACCTTTGAGTTTTGTGACATTATGGTTGTAACTGCTGCTTTTTTGGTTTAAAACATGCTAAAAATTGCTTCAGATGTCTTTTGTGGTCTAAAACCTGTGAAGTTGTTACTATGATGTCTATTCAACTGAAAGCAGCGTGAACACAGGTGATATGGAACAAATGTACTCCTTTTCAGCAATACACTTAGCTACCAAATGTTTTAAAATCTTCAGGTGGTACAAATTGCATTAAGACTTCTTTTTTTATCTTCATAAACACCAATTTCACATTTTACATTAAAAATAAGAACAAATCAAATTAAGTTTGACTTTAAATTTGTTGTAAAATTGCAACTTTCAGACTTTATAAACATTCTAGCTTGGATTTTCTGTGGAAGAAGCATGGACAAATACAATGCTGTAAGTAAAATTACAGTTTTATTTGTAAAGACAAATACATCCGAGGGAAATCCCCACTTGTGTACAAGACAACACTTTGAAGGTCGTCACATTTAAAAAAAAAATAAAAAATCTTGCTGGTTAAAATTCCCTCGGGTCAATTTCTGATTATGGAACTAATGAAAAACACAAACTAACCCTTGGATTCAAATCAAATTTCTGAAATCTTGTTATAACATAAAGTACATAACCTTAAAATGTATATCTTTGTAAAGGTTAAACCCAACATTGCTGGATCTCTCTGCAAGGCTTTGTTAATCCATTTTCTCTAACATCTTATTAGTTACCAGCTGGGTAGAAATGAAGGATTTTTTAATCAGATTGAATACAATAATACATTGTGACCTTGCGATTATCTCTCCATGACTAATTACATAAAGTAGGCATGTCTACATTTGCACTGTTTAAGCCTGATTTAATGGGCATGTAAACCTCTCCATGAGCTTGGGTGAACAGCTTCTCAGTGGCTTCTCCCACATCATTCAGCACAGTTTTACAGATTACACAGTCAAGTGGAGAAGAAAATGCATGCCAGAGCAGGCCTCACCTAGCAACCCAAATATTAAAAAGGCTAACTGGGTTTTTATTTCACTTATAAAGACAGAGGCTTCCTGTTTCCCCCTCCTGCCAACTATAGGAAATGTATGCCGAGGGTTTTCCCCTTGCTCTTTTATGTGTTGAAATGCTTTGATTCATTAGGATGAGAAAAGAGGCAATAAAGGCACCTACTTTTACAGCCTGTCTTTAAATGCTGCAAGGATGAAACTTTTTTTGTCACTTTATGGACTCCCTCACCCTATATCTAACAGTTCAACTGAGCAAAAATTACTAACAGGTGGTACGTTTAAGACACCATTCATGGCATAAGATAATAAATACTTGGTTATACAGCAGATATCCAAAGGAACATCAAGAATTTATGTCTCCTATCAGTGTACAAGTCTTATTATAGCGAGCATATCTAAAACCAGGTAAGGCGCCAACAAAACCACTTTGTGGATAAATTTGGTTGAGCTATAAAGGTACTGTATTTGATATGATGTGCAGTGAAGAAAATGATCCAATTCTGAAATCCAAAAGGGTTGGTTTGAGTCATGTGCAGCTTTGCTGTCAAATATCTGCTTCTATAAAGAAAAGGGATACAGCAGTATCTGGAGCATTATTTAAATTAGTAAGTTAAGCAGAATATAGTCACACTAATACACCTTGTAAAACTTATAAATTACAGTATATTACTGCCTGTTTCCAAGCTTAATACTCCACAAGGCACACATGTAGAGTATCAGCAAACACCGTATCCTAAATAACTGGTTATAACTTGGTAACAGGGATAAAAAAAATGTTGAGTTAACTATTCCCAGTTTAACTCTAAACAGGAATGTAAGGAAATTATGTGGCATGAGATCTTGGTGATATTAAAACAACCCAATATTTCTCATTGAAGTGAAATCTGTCATGTGAAGCTCTATCTAGCTGCTGTTTTAGTCCATGCAGTTATCATGGGACCTGAATATGAAGATAAAAGATTTACGCTTGACAACCTGTATCTCTTTGAGACTTATTTCTAAGCACGACAGGAAGTACTTCTTGTTTTGTTGTTTGGCAATGTGACAGTCAGCTAATAAAGACAGCTGATTAGAAAAGCAGTTTCAAATAATTTGTGGAGCATTTTTGGAACTTGGTTGAGAAATTGAACAGGAGTGGGTGAAAGATAAGATACAAACCTCTTGTAAGCACTTTAAGAATGCCAAAACAGGCTAACTGACCACAAGTAATATTAGGTTTCCTACCAGAGCTCAAAGTTTTTAAGGAATCTGGACTGCGATTTAGATTCCCCACTTCAAACTCTTAAAAATTTAGACTGATCAAGCATGATAATCCTATCCTCAACAGAAATTGATCATAACATATTTTCAGATTTATGAGACCTTTATCCTATTTAGGATAACACAAAAAGGGGCATTTTCAGTGCTTTTTTTAGCACTAGATCCTTAATGTATGGAATAGTTAAATCTGGATGGAATTATTGTACACCAATTACAGTCTTTAAACCACAGCTTGTATTCCATGAAAACCTAATTTGTTAAAATCTAATAAAACGGATTATTAGTTTTTCCATATATTGTGAACGTTTCATCAAATTCTTGTGAAACCAAATTTGTGCATTATCCTGTCTGGTTAGCATTTCTGCAAAAATGTTTGCAAAGAACGTTGCACTGCCACTCAAATAAAAGTGTGCTTCTTCTAAAGCTATGCTCAAACTGCTTGGCCAGTTTTTTATGCCCTTTTTTAACATGTACAACTGCCCTGTATGTCCCCGCTTGAGATTAAGCTCTTGTTGTAAACTCTGTGAATTTATTTGAGTTTGAGAAAAGGAAAGTATTGTTCTAGAGTTTCACTAACTGTGTTACAATTAAAACTCCCCACATGTTGTTTCCCTCCCTGTTCCCGAGTGTAATAAAAAATTCCCAAAGAAACACCACAAAGGAGAGGAAAGTAAGTTTCTGTAAAGTCTAATCATTGGATGCAGGGAAAAAAAAGGTTAGTTGAGGTTGTTTTTTCTCTCTCTTTGTCCCTGTCCAGCAGCGCTGTTTCTTGATGAAAATGTCCCGCTGGATGAGGGCATTAGATGCCTTCCCTAATCCTGTGTAATTTCCCACAATCCCTTTTGGCTGCATCCTGCCAAGGAGGCGGTCGGCACCCTGCCGAGCATCTCGCTGCTGGCTTTAGTGTTCCCACACCCCTGCTCAATCAGTATTTCCTCTGCTGGTGGAGAGGAAACAAGACACTCAGTCTATACTTCCCTCCTCCCTTTTATCTCTTTTCATCAAAGCCAAACCAGCAGCAGAAACAAGCGGCCAACTGATCGCTGCATCCTCAGACTGTGACCTTTGTCAGGGTCCAAGCAGGTTAGAGGCTGAAGGGGAGACAGGCAGGTTTTAGTCATTAGCAGAATTAAAACCATGGTCCACTGCTGGCTGACCTAAATCACATCCCCGAGTGTTTGTGACATTGTGGCATTGTTGCCCTCCACCACTAATAGTGTGTTTATCTGCAAGTCTTTGTACATTTGCCACAGTCATAATCCTGTTCAATCTCTCTCCTGCGTAAAATGCTTTATGACTATTTTTGTAATTGCGGGGCAAATTGCCGGGGTCAGCTGGGTCGGGAGATAAATGGCATGTTGTCTGGTCTCTCCGCAAACGTCTATTTCAAAAACAAGTGATAAATCTATTGCACATGCTTTGGTGTTCTCAAAAAGTCATGAAAGCCGGTGGTGAAACAAGCTTTGTATAAAAAGCATAATTCCATAAAAGGTACACAGGCTGCTTATCAGTGGCCTATTCAGAGGGTCACACCCATGACCTTTAAAGAAATGTGTTCTGAGAAATGCCTGTTAAAGTCAGCATTTTTATTTTAGAAGCCATTGCATAGAAAAAAAATACAGTTTTTTTGTTTGCAGCAAAAAAGTGGGTAATTCTCACCAAGTGGTGGTGTTTTCTTTAAGTCTTTCTATGGTACCAAATTTGATGACACTAAAGCCATCCAGCTATTTTCTACAAACCCTTCTGTTTTTTCTGAGTTAAGTATTTGAGACGTTGTTTGCACTTTGATTTTCTACATAGCTGGATATTTGTGTATTAATATTCAACAAAAACTTTTATATAACGTAATTGGAAAGACATTATGGATTAAATCCAACATTCTAACAGAGAAAAGACCGTAGATATGCACTGCTTATAATTTTTAATCACAAAACTACATTTCCTTTTTTTACAACTGATGCTAAAGCAGTTTCTGTGCTATTTTTCTTTTGCCTGTTATAAGGACAGATGAGAAACAAACTCATTGCCATCTATCATCTATCTGTCTGGAAATCTATTTCAAATCAATTTCTAAAGCGTTAAGACTTCAGCAAATCAAATAGAAAGCCATTATCCTAAAAAGATTTAAAAAACGGAAATTACTCCAAAGAGCGCATCGACAACTCATTAAAGGTTTATAAACCCCCAATACTGTAACAATTCTTTTACTGTTGACTCCATAAGAGCATTATTAGTGCAACTGCTCTGGTGAATCTTTTAAAAGTAGGTAACTTTTACTTTTAGAACAGTATTTCTTCGGTCTTTCTTTGGCCTTGACTGCATAATGTGAAATATAGCCAAAAAGCCTGTAAAGATTTTTTAAAATACTTTTTATTGTATTTTTTTTCTTTTATTATTACATTAAATGCCACAAAATATTGTGATAACATCTTATGTCCATATCCACGATTTCTTGATGTAGTTGTTTCAGTATTAGACTTAGGTAACTTTAAACCGTGTTTGTTTTACTCAGTCACACAGGATGCACTCAGTTGCCTCTAGTCACAAATTTACTCAAAGCATCAAGGGCCCAGCAGAGACAAAAGAAACAATGTAAAAAACTATGTAAAAAAGTGTAAAATTACTAAATATAACCCTCAGCCATAAACACTATGTACATTTTAGTTGGAGTTTTTTTCTACACGATGAAAATTCATATTTGAACGAGCAATATCTTAAGAACTACCCCACCCAATCTTACTTAAAAAAATCAACAATTCCTTTAACTTTAAAATCAAAATTTCAATCTGGCTCATTAAAACTTTGTCAAATTGTTATAATTATATCATAAATTATGTGTAAATTGAAAGATTTCATCTTTAAAACATTAAGTGCTAAGTGTAATTTGATGCAAAATGTTACTGCAAAAACAAGTGTCTGAAAAAACACACATTTAGTTGCCTTTCAGTTGCAAATCATTTTCCATTGACATTGACTTTAAACACCTTAAACTTCCATGGTGATCATGCAGGATCGGTTGCAAGTATCTGGTTATTAAAGCTTCAAGATTTTTTGTTGTTGTCTCATTGTTGTCTGAACAACAAAAACTAAATAAAGTGGCTATTCTCTGGCAACATTTAGTCTCTTTTTTACCCTTTTCTTTTAAGTGGTATTGAAATTCAAACAAGAACTGATGCACAGAACAGAGACTAATGGCCTGGATGTCGGTTGTTTATTATTCAAAGCCCAGAAATAGTAGCCGTTGCTCCCAAAGGCAAGACTTTTACACCACAGCCAATGGGTTCCCATAGTGTATTTGCATTGACTGTAAGCAGTATGCTCTTGATGTGTTGCAGTGAGGTATCCTCACATGACCTTAGAGTTATTATAAGAACAGGCATGGAGCTTGGCAAGTATTTATGCATGCCACATCACATGTGTGAAATTTAGAAGAACTGAGCAGAAAGGTGTGAATGCAGGCTCTGTGTGTACATATGTTTGTGTAGAGTACATCTGTATTTCCATCTGTACTTCACATCAGAAGCAAACATGCACTGATACCATGCAACTCAACATTCCTCCTCTATGTCTCCTCTATGTAATATTGTTGCTGCTTACCTTATTCATGTGTTTTATGTTGGTAGCAGGCAATAGCACCTCTGTGGCCTCTGAGCAGTTTCTATGCTATGAACACAGCAGTGACTGTTCACTATCACCCAGAAATAGGAAACACAAATGCAGCCTGGTTTCCCTTCAGAACCCTGTCCTAAGGACGGTCAGCTGCAAACTATTTTTAAAAGTGGATCAGAAAATAATCTCATCTGAATGAAAACAGAATAAGAAGTTGGTTTGTGCGTCATCTGTAACTACATAGTTTCATGAGACATTGATCACAACTTTCTAAAGGCTTAAAAAACTTCAAGTTCAACACTAGACAAAGTGTAAATAACTTGCAGGAAATAACTGAAACAGTATAAAGGGCTATTGTTGACATACTGATGTCTCGTCCTCTGTTTCCCATGAATACAAGGGTTTAACGGCCAGAGTAATAAAATAAACATAGTGGTTATTGAATAGAATTGTGGTAATTTGATTTCCTTCTGATGGCTGCAAAGAGCATGAAAAAATGGAAGTTAGTTTTTTCTCAAGAAGGAAATATTACTGGATTTGGGTTTACATCCAATTAGAAAAGGAAAACAAGACCTAATATTATTAAAATTACATTATAATCTTAGAAGTAATGAGACTTTGCAGTTGTTGGGCAACATCTTATTGGATTAATGTTGGTAAGGTGGCTTCATTTCTTTGCCTCCTGCTTTGCATGTCACTTTTGACATTCAGTAGAGGCAGACTTCATATAATTGCAGGGAGGATGATGGAGCAACTTACTGTGACATATGTGATAAGAAATTATATTCTTTATAAGGATGTCACAGAAGATGAAACCAGGGTGATTGTTTGGCAAGATAATGACCCTAAGCTCAGAGCCAAAGGAACTGTTACTTGGTTTTATAGAAGGACAATAAAACTGCTAGGATGGTCTATCACCTGACTTGAACCCCATTGAAAAATTATAGAAAGAACTGAAGATCAGAGCTTCATAGGGGAATAGAGAAGACATTGAAAACTTTTATTTGTGTAAATATTTTAGGTTGTTACCAATTTCTTAGGTTGTTACATTTAGTGTGAATTTAAAGTAAATAGGGATATTAGAAATAAATTTAAAATCATCTCACACCAACCATTGCAAGTCATCGTTCTTTCCCATTCTTATGTTTAGTTCAGGTTGTCTTCGTCACATTTAGATGTCTGAATCTATTGGGTTGCTGACGTGAATGACTGATTCACTATGTATTGGTTTTAAAAAGCAATTAAAGAGGTGATTATTACCAGTAGACAGAAACATTTTTAAGCTTAGTCTTTTGTTTTGTTAACATGTTAATCCAACCCAGGATCAAAACCCTCACCCTGAAAGTGTGTTTTTGTACTATTTACCTCTAAAGAGAGTGAAGAAGAATGCTGAAACAACAGTGGAAAATGTTATTTAACTTGGGACTTAGGGTCATATATGTTTTTGACTAAATCAAGCATGTTGAATTTAAAAGTGTCATTATTTGTGTCTGTAGGGAAAGAGGTTTGATAAATCTTGTGATTACATTATTTATAAGCAGTTTTTCTGTAAAACTGTGACTTCTTTGCTGGGGATCATAAACATACATGTTGTCTTATTAAAACAATACGAGTCTGTGACAAGTAGGCATCCATGACTAATGGTGTTTGGGGTACCAAACAACAATAATTGAACAGCTAAAGTATTTTCTTCAAATTAAACCACCTAAAACAAACATAGGTTGTAATATGATTTTTGCATCACCTTAATTTTTATCTTTAATTTATTGTAATATCAGCAAAGTCTGTTTTGCACTCACTTGCACGTTTTACTGCATTTTATATAAGTTAAAAAGGGAAACTTGTGTTTTAAACCCCAGCCAGCTTTAGTAAAAGGGAACAAATACTGCATCTCAAAGATTTTTTTTTGACACACACAGATATTTCAGTCAAATGTTTATATTTATGTATTTGAAGAAGTGTTGGTTCAAACCTATTCCCATTTAGACATAGTGGTTAGCTGTACAAACAGTTTCAAAAATGTTTGTAGTAGCTCCGTGTTAAATTTTTAAAGAGATAACTATTCACAATAAAAGACATCGGTAAGAATTCTGCATATTATTTTTCTACAACACTCAAGTGTGCTGGTCTCTGCTCCTTATTGGCAGCATTAGGCACCGCAGAGGATCAAGTCAACTCTGCACATTCTAAATGGTTGACATAAGTGGAAATCCACTGAAATGAAACTGACTCAAGCAAAAAGAGTTTACTGTGTGGAACTACTTTACTATCACTTCCGTTTTCTCTTGAAAACATGTTTTTTCTTTAGAGCTGAAGGAAAGTCTTATGGTCAGCAAAACCAAAATGCGGTCCTCTCATTTTCTTTTATATTGGCAGCAATATCAGAACAGGACTCCAACAGTTGGCCTTGATGGTTTGAAAATCTATATTGTAAAAAACTTAACACCAGAAAAAGGATGCCATTTAATCCGTTCAATATAAAGAAACACAAAAGCATCCCTAAAGCACAATGCTGTCACTACTATGTTTTGTGATAAGGACGTAATTATCAGGATGATGTCAATGTTAGTTTTGTGGCACACATTACGTTTTGCATGTAGGTCAGAAATCAGAAACTTCAATTATGTTCTCATCTGTCCAGAGCACGACCACATGTCTGTTGTGTCATCTACTTGGCTGCAAATGGGACTTTGTTTTCTCAACAATTACTTTCTACAAATCTCTCTTCCATAAAGACTAAAATATGATGAGTGGATATCTAATAGTTGTTGTGTAGACAGATTATCCCACCTAAGCTGTGAATCTCTGCAGCTCCTCCCAAGTTACCATGGACCTCTTGGCTGCTTCTCTGATTAATGCTCTTGTTGCCTGGCCTGTCAGGTTATGTGGACGGCCATATCTTGTTAAGCTTCCATTTGTGCCATGCTCTTTCCATTTTCGTATGATAGATTGAACAGTACAGATGTTCAAAGCTTGGCATGTTGTTTTATTCCCTAACTCTGCTTCAAACATCTCCACAACTGTATCCATTGACATATCATCTTCATGATGCTTTTTTTTTTAATGTTCTCTAACAAACCCCTGAGGCCTTCATATAACAGTTGTGTCTTATAAATTGAGATTTAATTACAAACAGGTGGACACTGAGCTTTTATCTAGGGGTAGCAGAGTAAAACACACATCACACACCACATCATTCACATCATGTGTTTCATATTTTTAATTTGTAAAATATTTAGAAAACCATACATTTTTAAACTCCACTAATATGTTCAACTTTGTATTGGTCTATCACATGAAATTCCAATAAAATACTCTATAGTTTGTGGTTCTAACATGACAAAATGTGCAAACGTTCAAGGGATGTGAATACTTTGCAAGGAACTTCAAAACCTCTGTATCAACAGACTGCACAGCTTCTAAAGAGCTTTACAGACCCCTGCTATAAGATTCCTTGGTATGTCCATAAAAGTTCAAAAGTTCACAAATACATATCTGCTTCTTTATAATCAAAATGTAGAGACGTCAGATATGGTTAGAATGTTAAGTACTTTAATACCCTTATCGTATGTATGCTGCTTAGGATAACAATCAAGTTGTTTTGTGGGAATTCATCCTTGTGAGATGTGGGGATTGCTGTGAGTGTTTGGAGCCATATATAATCACATAACCTTATTGCATGACCGTAAATCACTAAAACCAGCTGAGCGTTGTGATGGAACACAACACTATGCTGTGATATTATTTTAGTGGCAGTAAAATAGACACGTGAGAAATCTCATTTGAGAGTGGGATAAGAGCACTAATGCCTTTTGATCTCCAACATCCCTATTCTTTTCTGCTGTGGAATGCAAGATGGTGGAGGCTCAAGCAGAGGCCACCATGAGGCTGTCTCTGTGGTCTGCCGCAGTGGGAATAACAGACAGACGTTATGAAACATGAGCTGTCTGCATCAACACGTCTTCCAGGGTCGGCTCCCAGCTTCTGATCCAAATAGGCAAACACCGCAGCTCTGACGGGATTTCGGCATGAATAGCTCTCTGCATTATGAAAATGCATATTTTATTGCCTAGCTTCGGCTTTGTGGGGGTAATTTGATTTGATCCAAATCCATATTTGAAAGACCACTCAACCAAAGACACATTTTGACTCTCAAAAGCAAATCCCACCCTCCTGTCATCAGTTTGTTTTCCATCTCTCTCCTTGTCATCCCTCCATCATTCACAAAGCCCCTCCCAGATGAGCTTCTTTCTTTAGCACCCTTTGAAGGCCAATTGAATTAAATTGGTTGCTCTTGCCTCTAAGCCTTTAAATGCCATTTTCTGTCTTTTGGATGTATGACATGTAGCTGACCCTTTCTGTCTGCTCTCTGATCCTCTCCCTGCACTGTCAGTCAAGCTGTCAGGAGTTGGAGGGGGGCTGCAGATAGTGCCTGGCAGCCTCATCCAATACGTTTGCTACAGGCTTCTGGGATTAGAGTATGATCAATGGACTCTGCACACATGATTTAAGCAAAGAATGATATCCTCTTTCCGAGGAGAACCTTTTGTCACTATGGCCAATGAAGCCTATGGAAAATACTAGCTGAAGAGGAAACCAAGTTTAAAGTTAAGCAAGAAAACAAGGCTATGGCAGGTCTACAGTGAAGTTTATAATTTGCAACTGCATACTTTTCTTGAACATCTAACTCCTTTGCAACCCTATCAGATATACAGTACACAATGCAAATGTAAGGTGCCTTGATTGTTAATGATGAGGCAAAATGTGTATTTTGAATCTTCCAATTATTTTGTTTCAATCTGATCCTTCTGCTCTCCCTTGTAGGAAAAACTCTAGCTTTCCAAACTTAGCTGAAATAGTTCCCAATTTGCAGCAGAGAAGAGCCAGCTGCAGAATTTGTCGCCTGGCAGAAGCCAATCTGTCAGAGGGCAATATAAAAAGCATAATTCAAAGTAAATTTTGGTGGCCTCAGAGATGACCTTGATAAACGACACCCCATTAAAAATTAGGAAAATAATTATGAATCAGCAATCATTTTTAGGAGAGTTATCAAAACAGTCAGAGCAGAAAGAATCAAACATCTAGCCAATCCTAGATATGCCTAATGTGTACTTTAATTCACTCAGACTTGTTTCAGAAATGATAGATCAATTTAAAGAAAACAGAAGAATACTTGGGAAATACATTTGTGCATCATTTATCTTAATGATACAACGACCTTAATAATACTGAGTTTATCATCAAAACTGAAACTTAATTTTTTTCAAAATTCTTATAAATAACATTGACAAAACTGATCCTACTTTGACACAATTCAGAAGTTACTTTCCCAAAACTTAGTGGCTACGTTCTTGAATGTTTGCAGGACAGATCTGGTATGTTTCAGAACTTTGCACATACAATAAACAAATCTAGGAAAGTGGCAGAGCAACAAGTTTCAGGAAAGTAACTAGTAAGTTCTAACCTGGATATCCCAGTAAGGTTTTTTTTTCACTAGTATCTTACAAGGTTCAGGAAAGTTTGCAGTTAGTTTCAGTAATTAGTTAGTCAGTTCTTGAAAAATTCAGGAAAGTAACCTTTAGGTTCCAAAAAGTAACCATTAAGTCCCAGGAACCAACCTCTGAGTTCCATGAAAGATTGGACAGAATTATGCAGTGCACCAATTTGTTTTAATATAGTGGAGTGCATATTCAAAATCTCATCTTTTGTTGAAGCTAAAACTAAGCTTCCTTTTGGTTTTATGCACTGAAAGAGGGTTTTTGGCTTTCGATTAGGGTGAGGATTGTCTTGGAAAATGTATAAAGGATGGCAGATACATTGTTGTGAAGAAGGGGCAGCATATGTGGTGTGCTTGGACATAAACTGGGCAGATAAGCCATCAGCAGAGCTTCTTTTGACAATCTCCTTAGAAACATGTCTTAATTTAGTTGGAGGTATCATCAGGCTGGTAGCTAACATAATTTCGTCCAGATATCAAAGTGGAGGGTCCACTGTAAAATATCCAAATCAGAATGTCAAACCTGATTTATAATCAGATTTATAACCTGATCAAGTAATGAAAGTAATGAAGCCTGCCACCACCCATTGGCCAGTAAAAAACAGTTAATTACCGCAGAGACTAAAGGAAGACTGGTGGACAAATATTATTTATTCGTCTTACAGTCAACAGGGATGCCTGCTGCCACATCTCTACAGCCAACCATGGTTTGATGTCCCTGCATAGCCAGAAGCTCATTGTTTCATGAAGAGAGAAAGGTCCCAGATCATGATGGAGCTTCTTCAAGTGTGCATGTAAAAAAAAACATCTTCAGTTGAATCTCCTTTTTATTCCAGTAACATTGAGAGCCATTAGGACTTCTCACCAGAGAATAAAATGTTGCTCTACCTTTTATTGTCCCCTGGTTGAACTTACTTGCAGAGTCCAAACAGGCAAGTTTATGGTGTAGGTGGAGATATGTCCTTTAAAGGTACTTTTCCTTCTCTAAGCCCTTATCCCGCAGCTGCTGGTTGACTGCTATTGGGTTCCAATCAGTAAGAGCCTAAATGTGAATCGAAGATCTGCCTATGCCATCGCAGACCCCCCAACGTATCCTCTATAGGTATTTGTTTAAATGTAGTTTTCAATAACTTACCTACTTTTTTTAATTTAGTCTCTTTCTTTTGTTTCTTCTTTTTGCATTTTGAAGCACTGCTTACCACCTGGTTGTATTCCACCAGCACCAAATTAAAAACAAACTTTCTTATGTCATTACTTTTCCAGCATTGCCTTAAATTCCCCTGAGTCGATGTGATAGAAACTGACAGCACTGCAAAAAAACAATTAATTATTATTAATTTATTATTGCTGTTGAATTTTACGTTGGGGCTGTACTGTTGGTAGGTTTGCAGGTACAGGAACTTAAATGTTTTTTTCTGTAACCTTCCCAGGAACTAGAAGTTACTATATGGAAGGTACTTTTTGGAATTTGAAGATTATTTTCCTGTAACATACAGGTTGCTTTCCTGGTGAGAGAAAATTCCAACCCTATTTTAAATACTGTCCATTTGTCCAACTACTTCTGTAGCTGTTTAAAGATAAAAATACATACAATAGGCAAAGCATGGCAAGATCTGAACATGGAGTTTTGACGAAAATTCAGAATGAAAGACCTTCACCGCTTCCACCTTCCAGTGACTTTTCGGTGCGTCTCCCAGCCTTCCAATCAGCATCCTGTCCGTCTGATTCTCCATCCAATCACCTTCCGACGCCTTGCTTTTAAAGGAGCTTCTACCGTGTTCATCTTCGCTTGTCAGCTGAGCTCATCCCTCCTCCACCCCACCTCCACCATCTTCCTTCACATCTACTCCTGGCTTCCTCGCTCCCTGGCCGCCAATCCACCACCAGTGTCAGATCAGGGGGAAGACATATGTAAATCTAAGCCTTACAAATGATCATCTTAGCTCATATCATTCTCAGCATTCATGTCTTCCTCCCAGGTCCGAGCGCCAAAGAAATAACCATGTGATTTTTCATCATTAAAACTTTTCTAATTGCCATCCCTCTCTTTGTGAGTCTTTTCAGATTGAAATAGCTGTGAAACTGATCATCTTGTCTTTCAGAATACAAATTTACATCAAAGGTCAAACGGTTTTCTACAACCCAGGGAAGTCTTTGAATTCTTCAGTTATTCAAGTCCTTGCCTTCAGACCAGGAAGCCTGAATGGAAACGTGTTCTTTTTATTGCCATCATTACAATTTATTTATTACATCTAATTTTTTCCCATTAATTTATCACATCATTTCATCATTTACTAGAATAAAGGCTTTACCCTCCACCACGCTTTGGCCTAATCTTAATTAAAAACTGCTGAAAGGGAGATCAGAGAATAAGAAAAACAGGAGGGTGGATGAGAAACGTCAGAAAGAAAAACACAGAGAGATTTCAAAACAATATAACTAAAGTGAGAATGTGCTATAAAAACCAGACAAGCCCTGCCTGTTCTCAGCTGGTCCATTCTCTGCTTCCTTAGGATGAGTTCCTGAACTATATTCTTTTGTGTAGGCAGAACACTGTATGAGTGTGAATACAGATATGGAAGAACAAGGCCAAAAGTCAACCAGAGACCTAAAGGTCAGAGAGGAAGTCTTCCTCCATGACATGATGGGGGCTGGAACCACAGGACAGGCTGCAACGTAAACAGAGATTAGACAGGCAGGGAAAGACCCCCAACATATCAGCTGCAGACGAAGGGGAAGCAGCCACACAAAGCATGACGAGTCCAGAATCCTGGAATGTCAGTGCCAGCTTTGATTTGGACTGCTACTGGTCTTTCATCTATATCTAGAATTTAACTCTTGATGTCATCCCTCACTAATCCTTGTGAACGTTGAAGATATTTACTGATAACCTTGTTTTAGAGATAACATAGGGGCTGAATCTATACCACTGAAATAACTCAGCTTTTGCTGTATCCATCAGACTGTATCTAATGAATACAGCAAAAGTTTCACGAGTAGAGATTATACAATGCAATGACATTAGAATATATGGTTTCACAACGGTACAAATACATTATTTTCATGCAACTATCACCACCATGTGGAATATTTATTTGTGAACTGTGAGAACTTCAGATGTTTATTGAGTTTATGAATATGCCATCAAAACCTGTAAAATTATTGATTATTTTAACATTCAATGAAATAGCTAAAGCATGGATTATGCCTTGGGGTTTGTACATGGTTGGCCTCATTTATAAAAGCCTGGTATGTATTAGGGTCCATTAATGATCATATAGACAGATTTCACATGTAATTTATCTTATTGTTTTCCATTCATTTATCATATCTCATTCATCACAATCTCAGCACACAAACGGCCGAGTGTTGACAAATCTGACAAATAAAGGGAGCATTTATAAAACATCCTTATTTATTAATAATTTTGGTAATATTTCCCACAGAATTTGTGACAAAACGAATGAATACCTTTTAGTGCTTCAGAAGTGGAGTGGACACTTTTGCCTGTTCCGGTTCTCTTGTTTATTTAGTTAGTCCACCTTTCTCAGAAACCCTGAGCTCAGTCAGCTTGTGGTCAGGTGAGACAAAACTAAACTTTTTTGCCAAAATGCAAAACAACATAGTTTGGAAAACTAACATTGAACACCACCTTCAACACACCATTCCTACCATGTTACAAGATGGTGCCAGCATGATGCTGTTAGAGAAACTAAGCTAGTTGTTGAGAAGGTGGATGGAGCTAAATATAGGGTAATTCTGGAAGAAAACCTGTTAGAAGCGGCAAAAGACTCAAGACTGGAGCAATGGTTCGCCTCTCAGCAGGACAACAACCCCACAGCCAGAGCTACAACACAAGAGTTTAAATCAAAGCATCTTCATGTGTTAGAGAGACCGTGAAAATAGATGCTGAAACTGACACGTTCTATACTCTCTGTTTCGTTTGAGTGATTTTTCAATAAAGAATGGATAATAGGTTTTTAGATTTGCAAAGTTGATAGAGACACACCCTTGAAGACTTATTCAAGGCATCTGTAGCTGCAGCAAAAAGGTGGTTCTATGAAGGGACTGAGGGTGGCTAAATACAAATATGTGCCACACTTTCAAAAACCATGTATCATTTTTCCTCCTCTTCATAATTATGTACTACTATTCTGCTTTAGTCTACCACATAAATTACCAGTAAAATAAACATAAATTTGGTATTGCACTGTAACACTCTTTGTGGCTTCTGAGCAAACATCAGACTAGTACCACATGCAATAATATCACAGATCTTCAACTCAATGTGCTCCTAATCTTTGGTTTGTGGCATTGTAATTATGTGTGTCTACATGGGAGGGGTCTCCTTGTTTCTCCGCCCCCCCCACCCTCCCAAATGTTTATAAAGCCATACCTCTGCCAAATCTGCTCTAATCATAACTGTTTATGTTGCATAAAAGGCAAAATCAACATTTCACATCCTTAAAATTAAACTTCTTTCGAGTATTTGAGCTTAACTTCAGCCTAACAGCCACCGACTTTCATTCGCACTACCATTAATGGAAAAGGTTTGTGAACTGACAACCACACATTGTAGCATATTTAACAGGCGGCTTTGGCATGTTTTAGCCACCATCTGTTTTGAATTGTGATAAGCTGAGACAGGGTTGTGGTGAGGAGGAGGAGTAGACCTGAGTCTCATCTGGATCTAATAGGTGATAAGAGGAAACTGAGCCATCCTGAGAAGCGCCAGAGGGTGAAATACCAGAAATATTTTAATGAAGGGCGGACAGGAGGAAAATAGGTGGTCGCTTTCATAAAACTCACCTACAATACCTTGCAAAAGTAAACATACCAATTAAGGTTTAAAAGACTTTGTCAAAATACAATAACAGACTTTAAGGTATTTAATTTGAATTTTAAGTAACAAAGTTATGCATAACATAGAAGTGGAAGGAAAATGACAGGCTGTGAAAATATCTTAGAAAAACAAAAATCTGAAAACATTTGGCTTCCATTTGTATTCAGTGCGCTGAGTCAAGTCTCTGTGTAACCCTCTTTCACTACACTTACAACTGCAAGTCTTTTGGGGTTTGTTTTTATTTCCTTTGCACATCTAGCAACTGCAATAGGCTTTTACTAGGCCATTCCGACATAGATCTAAACCACTGCATTACAGCTCTGGGCTGTTGTCCCGCTGGAAGGTGCACATCAGCCTGAGTCTCATGTCTTTTGCAGCTTCAACCTGTTTTCTACTAGTATTGGGCTGTATTTAGCTCTGTCCATTATGCCAATAACTCTGACAGCTTCCCTGTACGTGTTAAAGAAAAGCATTCCCACAGAATGATGCTCTCATTGCCATCTTTCAAGGTGGTGATGGTGAGTTTAGGGTGATGTGCAAAGTCAGCGTTTCATTTTACATAGTGTTTCACATAATGTCCATAAAGACTTATGGAATGCATGCCTTATAAATGTCTTGACAGATTTTTCTACCTGAGCTGTCAATCTCTGCAGCTTGTCCTGAGTTAACATAGGTTTCTTGGCAACTTCTCTAAATAATGCCCTATAAGCTGAGCCCTCAGGACAAGTAGATGACCAAGTCTTGTTGCGTTTGCAGCTGTGCTATGCACTTTCCATTTTCAGATGATGAATTTAACATTGCTCTTTGAGATGATCAAGCTACAGATATTTTCTTATAATCTAGCCCTGCTTAAAATGTTGCCACACCTCATTTCCAACATGACTGGTGTGTTCAAAAGAGAACAAGGCCTACAGAATCACAAAAATTCCACCTTACTTAACAATGGGCATAAAGTGCTTCTCCAGATTGGAGCAGGCTTTGTTATCAATTTCTGAGCATTTCCATTTTGTACAGTGTTGAAAAAGTTTTGCATATTTGAAAATTAGGGGACTGAACTGGAAAACGAAAAGCTCTGGGTTAATTAATCCAAGCTGTTCCCAAACAAAAGAGTAAGAAAAGTTTAATCAAAGAACATCTGAGGCTGTCAGATTTAACTAGACACAGATGGACTCTGGAGGCAATTTATTGCACTGGATTTTTATATTGGCTTAATACAAATACGTTTTTGTCAGATTTTTTATTTTTGCTAAATTTTGACAAGCATGTATTCTTTAATGCCACACTTATGCTCCACTTTGTGTTTTCCTATGACATAAAGTTGAGAAAAAACATTGAGTCTGTGACAAAATGTGAAAATGTTCCAGAGTTAGAAAAACTTTTTTTAAAGCACTGCACATCAAGCTTAATAAACGGAAGAACATTTATTTTTACAAACTCCTTAGTCTAGCAGCTTTTGGTAATAGGGTTAGGGTTAGGTATACTTACCAGGAACGAGGATTCTGTTTGTATTTGGATTATAGGTGTTTGCTTATCTCATTAACAAGGAGCTTACTGCAGGAAAACAATATCACTGCTGCTATAAAGTTAATACATATCCAAATTAATGTGCATTAGCTTCAGGCACTTGAATAGATTTACTGTTTATTCTGCACCCAGAAAAAATAAAAACCTTCCTCCTCCATTGGGCAGCATGTTATCCACAGGTCCGCGCCAGCTCATTTTCTGCTTTAACCGTTCGCATAAGGAAACAAAGATCGACTCTGCTGCTGAGCCTTATCATTGGGGTGTAACATTCATTGGCCGAAAGGTTCATCTCCATTAGTCAACATTACCATGCTGCCTCAACTGAGTCTATAGAGTAATGGTCCATAGATGCAGCCCATTGGCAGTCATTACCAGAGGCAGCTCATCCAGCGATGTGGAGCGATACCTCACTCTGTGGCTGGCAGGGTGCAGATAAGCTCCTGCCTGAGTTTGCCAGGATACCTGTCACATCACATCAGGTGCCATCCCTCAGACATTTATTCACACTTTGTGAAATGACAGACCAGGAGTTATTTGATTATATCATAAATCTACAACCATGGGGATAAAAAATTGGCTCTCTATACGTAAAGATGGGAGGATGGCTAGATGGATAGACAGTGCATTAGGTCAGGCTCCACTCTATCAGCTGGTGACGGGACAGGGGGCAGAGAGCCTTGCTTCTGCAGGGACAGGGAAGGAAAACATTCCTGGCGGGTCAAAGGGCAATGGCCGTGCTTCCTGCCATTCAGGATGATGGTTGTGGAGGGGCGTGAAGGGGAAAGGGAGATGCTGGTGTGATACATGACTCAGTTGTGACCAAATCCCACATTTTCACATCTGGTCTACATTAAAACATGTGACATTAGACGATACATCTTCTCTTTAAGTCAAAATGAATCCTTCAAACTCATATAATGTACCCCCCTACCAGATTTTTGACTCAGCCACCTGGTATATACAGTAAACCTGTTACTGCTTTTCTCCTGACTGCCGTGTTCCCCAACTGTTTTGAAACCACTATTGTGGAAACAAAGTGTAGGAAAACCACCTTGGATCGAACATCACATAAAAATAACAATTCAATAACTAAACTCATTTTGATGGCAAAAAGTTTAGAGAAGGCAGTTGCCATCTGACTGATATCCAATTTTGAGAAAAAACGGCTTTGCTTGTAAAATGCATTTCATTGAAACAGTACTACTTCAAACAACATTATTTTAGCGGATTCCAGAAAACGCAGCCTTGGACTTGTTTAACCATTCCTCTGCTTTTGAGACAGTTAATCACAATATCTTAAATAAATAAATAGACTGGAGTTCCAGTCAGAATGTCTGGATCTGTCTAAAGGTGTTTCTTTTTTTCTCACAGTTATCTGGGTGCAGGATCTTTCCAGTTGCGGACCAGAAACTTCTGACCTGTCATGAAGTTCCTTAGGGTTCTGTTCTCAGACCTAGCTTCTTTGTTATATGCTCATCCTTCAGGTCAGATAATTCAGCAGTTCAGTAATGTTTCCCAACATCTTTTTGCTAAAGATATTCAGCTATAGGACCCCGAGGTCCTATTTGAAAAACTGCTTAACACAAATTTAGCAGTGATTGAGCAACAATTATCTAAACCTAAACTCAGAAATACCTGAAACTTTAACTATTGCATAGGCCAGTGCGATCTTTGACTTTTAACAGCAGGTAGATAATATAGGACTGACGAAAGACGAGTCCTAGTATTTTAGGTGTAGTTTTTGATAAAATGTTTCCCGTGAAACAGCATTAAATCAGTTATTAATAAAACTATTTTCTCATCTGAGGAGCTTTAGATAATAATTCCCACTTTTTTCATAGTGGGAATCACAATTTTGCTACTGAAATGGTATTTTCATGTGTCAATAAGAGGAGACTAACTGGTCTTCATAAACTGTGTATCTGGTAGGGGCTTAATTGTAATTGCAAACCAGCTGAGATTGGGTAAGAAATGCAACCATGGGAGAGTTTCAAAGGCAGGAGGCACTACTGACCAAAAAGAACACACAGGCCAATCTCTAATTTCTCCAAAAATATTTTGATGATCCCAAACACTTGAGAAAATGGAACATCTTGGAAGGTGTACAACCCATCATATCTAGCTTAAAACTAAAGGAGCTCTTGAAAAAAAGTTCATTATACTGACGTTCTAACATGTTGCTGGTGGTTTAAAGTCTGGGATTGCTTTGTTGTTTCAGGACCTGAGCAACTCTCCATAATTGATAGCACCATGAAGTCTGCTCTCTGCCACTGAATCCTGAAGGAGATTGTCTAGCGATCATTTTGTCACCTTAAGCTCAAGCGGACTTGCAGTAGGACAATGATCCAAAATACACTAGCACCTTCATCACTGAATTGTTAAAAAAAAGCAAGAGAAAAAAAAGGTTTTGGGGCGGCCTCATCAAAGGTATGACTTGGACAACTTGGATAGGCAGTTCATGCTCAAATGTTGCTTCCTAAAACAATTATGCAAAGGATAGTGGGCCACAATTCTTCCACTGTAATGTAAAAGAATCTCTGCGGTTATACAGGCTTGATGATAGCTGTTACTACCAAGAGTGGGACAAACAGTTAGAAGGTTAAAAGAGCAATTGCATTTAACAGATGGCACAGAATGGTTGGGATAACATTTTTTATTTAAAAAATGAAATTATCATTTTTAAACTACACTTTTTATTTACTCAGGTTGTCTTTGTCTGATACTTCTTTACTGATGTAAAACTTTTAAGTGCGAGAAAAAAGCCAATGCAGAAGAAATTTATTGGGGGTAAATTATTTTTCAGGGAACTGTATACAATTTTTACCAACTCACTTAGTCACTTCTGCAACTTCTCTACCTCAGATTGTGATCAGTATTTAAAATACCACAAGTATCCACATTGTGGATACCACAAGTACTCCCCTTCAGTTCCCCTCTTTCTGGCTGCTGTTTCTCACAGGGCCTCCCAATACCATCCAGTCTCTGGTGAGCTGCTGCAGATGGAGGTGATTTACTGGTGGCCCCTGTGTTTATTTTTCCTTCCCTGATGTTGGTTCTGCTAAGCGCCCTGCTTAGCTACTTTGTGTATGTGTGTTCCATTGTATAGATGTTTCGCTGCTGTCCCACCCATATGTAAAGCCACTGGTATATGCTCCCATATCGCCTTAGATTTATGTACTGATGTTTCTGAAATGGTGAAAGTGGGAGGAAAGCAAGTTTTATAGGAACAGCCTATTGTAATAGAGGGCCGACAGAGCGTGACAAATTAGATTTAGCTGAAAAAGCTGGTTCACACCCTCCACAGCAGACTTTTGGCTGCCTTTGTCTATCTACCATAGAGTTCCAGTGGTCTATTAGAAGCACTAATGTCATGATTCGACACTTAGTGCCCTGTAAATGTTTTCTGAACAGGTGGGGAGGCTTCTGTTGGGTTGAACATATACCACACTCAGCCAGACTCACCACACACACATAGATGTGAAACACTCTCAGAAATGAAAGAATAAAGCCCCTACTGTCATTTCATAGTGTTCACCTTAATGGCTCACTAGCACCAAAGGGAGGGGCTATGAGGTCACGCTTCTCTCTCTGGGGGCCCATTATTCGCTCAGTTAAGCCCAGTGCTATGTGGAGTGGTCGGTGGCAGATACACTTGTCATTTAGACATCCCAATTAGAAGCAGCCACCCAGCTTCTGACCCCCCTGACACCACCTGAGAGGCAGAGCTCTCATCCACTTGTTCCCTGCAGACACATCCTCAAGAACTAGCAGCTCCAAATAGGATCTTCGGACTCTGCCTCCTTTTACGTTTAGTTTTCTGCAGGGCCTTGCAAAAGTCTGAGGTTTTGAAGTCAGAACCACAAACTTCAATGTATATTATTGGAATGTGATAGACCAAGAAGTGCATAATTGTGAATTAGAAGGAAAGGGTTTAATAATTTTCAAAACTGTTCACCAAAAAACTCTTCACGGCGATACAATCCAGTAATAGCAATTGCTAATAGTTGTAACTATTATCTCTGCACTCTACAAATATGCCCTTTATGTGAGAATGATAGGAAGAAGGTTGTGTCTGTATTTCGCAAGCCAGGTAGCAGACACAGGATTTGGAGGAGTTCTAATCAGTCAAGTCCAAAGGTGAACCTTTTGGCGTTCATGGAAAACACAGAAAATCACCCTAAAAACACCACCCCTGCTGGCAAGGTTTGATGGTTGATTTTCACACATGCTCTCCATCCAATTTGATTGAGCTTGAACTATTTTGCAAAATAAAATGGATGGAAATTTAATCAATTTTGGACAGTGTTGCATGGCATCCATTTTTGATAGCTTTCGCCTTTCCTCTAATTACCCTAAGCTTTACAAGGGACACCTTGCCACTGCTGAGATGGACACCTTTTGCTTTCATAACTGCCTTCTTTCTTGAGGGTACAGGTTCACCAAGGTGTTGGAAACATTTCTCAAAGGTTTTGGTCCATATTGACATGATAGTGTCACACAGTTGCTGCAGATTTGTCAGCTGCACATCCCATGATGCATACCTCCTTTTCACCCACATTCCAAAGACGCTCTATTAGATACAAACCTTGTGATGCTGTGGACCATTTGAAGTAACTAAATCCATTGCCAGGTTCAAGAAACCAGTTTGAGAGTATTTGAGCTTTGTGATGTGGTCCTTTGTCTTGCTGGAAGTAGCCATTAAAATGTCTGTTCACTTTGGTGTTAATGAGACGGAGTGGTGGTCAACAATACTGAGGAACAGTACCAAGGAAAATATCCACCACACCATAATTAGGTTTGGTGACCAGAACTGTTGACACATGGCATGCTGTATCTATGCTTTGGTATTGTTTGCACTATATCTGATGCTACCATTTGAATGTTGCAGCTGAAATTGGGACTCATCCGACCAGGCAAAGTTTTTCCAATCTTCTTTCAGGTCTTTTGAGCCTGTTTGAACTGAAGTCTTAGTTTCCTTTTCTTAGCTGTCATGGGTGGTACCTGGTGTGGTTGTCCAATTGCAAAGCACAGATGTGACATGCTGTGTCTGCTCATTCTCCTCCGATGTCTGACTTTAAGAAGGCATTGTCAACCACATGACAGTCATTCACAGAATATATTCTTTCTAAATCTCAGATGGTTTTGTGTGAAAATTCCAGCTGTAATAGTTTCTGAACTATTAATCTGGCACACACAACCATGCAAAGTTTGAAGTTTAAATCCAATAGTTGAATTAATCCAACCCAGTAGTTTAAATCCAAATTTTACACATTCTGATTTGAATGTTGGCTTCACCACATCTAGATGTCTAAAAAAAAATTTGCAACACATTTTTGTTTTCTTAAATTCGACTCAAGTAATTTAACCAGATGTGCATACATTTCCTATTAATTTCACAAGCTGCATTGTTTACTATTTAGTATCAGAGCACATTCCCTCATTGGTGATGAAGTGATACAATTTGACATAAATGCTTCAGAACGTCATAATCTGCCTGTGTTTCGGGGTTTGGAGTTTAAGTTCTGTTTAATTCCTCTGCAGTGCCAGGTTCTCACTTGCTTTGTTTCAGTTCATTTAGATTTATTCGATTTCATTCTTGTGTTTAGATTACATTCTGGGATCCTGAGTTGGATGCTTTGGTTTGATTTCCTTGTAGATTATTTCCTCCCTGTTTAAGTTCTTTGGTTGGTTTCATAGTTGCTTATTTCTGTTCACTTAGATGTTTTCTACCTCCCTAGACCCCCTGCTCATCAGTGTTTATTAGCCACCCTCCCTCTTCCACCAGTTGTTTCTTATTCCCTCTTGATTATCTCCCAGTGTTCATTGGTCCATTTTCCATTCTAACCCAGTACTCATACCTTCTGGTTTTCGTTGTTCTCTGCTGGGTCCTCTGCTCACTTCCCTGTATCTATATCTCTGTGCTCCTGCATTAGTTCCATGTTTTCTGTTGTTCATTACTAAAATATTCTCCAACTCGCCATGCGACTCTCGTCCTTCTCCTTGCACTTTGGTCCTGTGCCTCTCACCCAAAACAACCCCATTATGACACAGAGTTGCTTGAGTTGCACTACCCCCACTGCAGTTCCCCTCCTGAACAGCACGTATTGCTGCTGAGAAAGTAAAACCAAAACAAAGATGAAGCTCAAAGAAGCAATATAGGATGCAAATTCTTTAAATGTAACAACTCTTTATCAACTAGTGCACCCCAGCATTTTCACTTTGAACCAACATTTATGGATAATACCTTAGAATACCTTTGATGCTTTTAAAGGCTCAGTGTTAAATCAAACCGTTATTTTGTTTGTTTTTTTTCTTTTAAACTCACTTTGTATCATGGCAAAAACATGCAATTCTTTACGATTTTTTCTTTTCTTTATATTTAATTGTCTGTTTTTACTTCTCTGCTAACGTCATTTACTTAGCTTGTTCACCTGTCAAAGAAGACTTGATGGTGAGACGCACTGACTGACCAGCAGTCGGGCAACAGGCCTATGACATTTAAAGTGGCCACAATTATTCCCTTTCAGTGCAACTCAATTCTGTGCCATGGAAACTTATGACCTATTTTTATTTTATTTTACAGCAACTCTAGCCCTCTTCTTTAGCCTTATATTTGGGTCATGGGTGGGCTGAGTTCTCCAGCCAGAGGCCGACAGATTACTGTCCACTTGCTCCCTTGCCCCCGATATGTAATTGAAAAAATACAAATGGATTAGCTGGAGGGAGTTCAATGCAAGCTTGCCTGCTGGGCTTGGATGGTGGTTTTTGGCTGGCAGATTCGAACCCTTTAATACTGTGGCGGAAGGGAGGGGGGCTGGTGGGATGGATTTAGGCTCCTGATCAGATGGAATATGGCAAGGATGATATTAAAATTGCAATGTGTTCAGTGAGAAACATGCAAACAGTGAGTCAGATATAATTAGTGTCTATATTTACAGGTAGGTTATAGAAGGCATGTGATAGCAATTAGGTTATAATGTTCACACTTCTTTCTCATCTGTTACAGTATATTATTTTCTTAGATTTGACAACAACAAAAATAAAGGGTATTCATATTTGGCCAGTCAATGGTAAGTAATTCTCACTGTTTTTGACAGATTGTTCTAGTTTTAAATTTGGAAGACTGTTTAAACTGACATTTCAGCATCTCCTCAAGCATCACAGGCTTGGCAGCAGAGATGAACCAAAAGAAAGAAAGCTTCTAAAAATTAATTTTTGAATCTCCAGCTTAAAAAAAAAATGTCTGATTTACACCACACTAGTAATTATTGGTACTGGATCTTTTTATAATCCACCAAACAGCAGAGCCAACACTGAGTCAATATAAAAAAAGTGAACCTTCTAGAAAACATTAGAGAGTTTGCAACTTAAAAAATTATTTTACCCTGAAGAAGTGGCTATATTGGGAAAATATTTTCAAATTGTAGAAGCAGAAGACTTAAAAATCTGGAAAGTTTTTAAGCATAAATAAATCACAGCCTGCCTTTCCACAAATTATAAAGTGTATAAGTAATGATTGTACTGTAACGATGATGCAACTCAACCAGAACCCAAAACGCAGCCAGACAAGAGAATGGTTAACCAAAAGTTTTAATATAAAAAATAATAATAATAATGGGGTAGAAGAGGTTCCACTGAAGCGGTCAGACAAGAAGGACAGGAATGGAGGTTTATCAGGGAATTGAAATCCAGCCGGGGAGGAAGGGGAAGTGGACAACAGGAGGTCTTGGGGGTTCCAGGAACAAACAGGAGACAGAGAATATTTCCACCAACCAGATGCAGAAGCGGGAGACAATCCAAGGTAAAGCACTGGAGGGTTTCAGGCAGGGATAGTCCAGTAATCCAGAGACAGAGTCAGAGACAGGCAGGTTTCAGCAACGTGAGGTCAGGACTTTTCCGAACAGCAGAAGGACAAGGCAGAAATCTGTGGTCAAAAAACAGGCAGGATCAGATAACCAGAAAAAACTCTCTTGAAACATGAATCAAGGCTTGAAAGCTGTGACAGAGGCAACAGACGATCTCGCACTGAGCTGGTGACGAGCAGCTGATTAAATAGGAGCAGCCCAGTGCAGGTGAAGGCAATGAGTAATTAGCACAGTCAAGGTGAGCTGAAGGGCTGGAATCATGACATCACCCCCTCCTCAAGGGGCGGCCCTTGACGCCCCTCTGGGCTGGTCCGGATGTCGGCGATGAAAATTGCGGATAAGGCCCTTATCCAGGATCAGGCGAGAAGGTATCCAAGACCTCTCCTCAGGACCATAGCCCTTCCAGTCCAACAGGTATTGGATGCCACGGCCCCAACGTCGGGAATGTAGCAAGCATTTTACAGTGAAGACAGGGGCTCCATCTATGAGTCGGGGGGGTGGACGGGGTCTGGAAGGAGGGAAAAACCTGGATGACCTTACAGGTTTGACCTTGGAGACATGGAAAGTGGGGTGCACACGTAATGAAGAAGGTAGACTGAGACGCACAGCTAGTGGGTTAATGACCTTGGCAATAGGAAAAGGACCCACAAAACGGGGTGCCAACTTGCGATTCTCTGCCTTGATGGGTAAATCCTTAGTGGATAACCAGACCTTCTGACCCACCAGGTATCTTGGAGCTTGGGATCTGTGACGGTTGGCATTACGGGCATAGACAGCTGAGGTCTTGCAGAGAGATGCTCTGGCCTTTCTCCAGACTCTGAGACAACGACGTGCTGTTAAATGGGCAGTAGGAACCTGGGTAACCCCTTCCTGAACAGAGAGAATAGGCGGTTGATAGCCATAAACAACATGAAATGGTGACAGACCTGTGGCACTTGATGATAATCCATTGATGGCGTACTCCACCCATGGTAAATTCTGTGACCAGCGACTGGGAGCATCCATGCATAGGATGCGTAATTTGGTCTCAACTTCCTGATTCATCCTTTCTGTCTGGCCGTCCGTCTGAGGATGGAAACCTGAAGAAAGGCTGACGTCAATGCCAAGAAGGGTGCAAAACTCACCCCAGAAACGGGAAATGAACTGAGGTCCTCTATCTGAAACGATGTTACGGGGAATGCCATGAAGTCTAAACACCTCTCGGGTTATTACATCAGCGAGTACAGGAGCTGAGGGTAACTTGCGGAAAGGAATGAGGTGGGTCATCTTGGAAAATCTGTCAACCACAGTGAGGAGTACAGTGTTACCATGAGAAGAAGGTAGGCTGGTGACAAAATCCATGGTCGGTGTGGAATAGGAAGAGGCCTTAGTAGATCGGCTACAGGGCGTCTTGAGGGCTTAACTCTGGAGCAGGTGGTACATGCTGACACAAACTCTCGCGTGTCCTTTCTGAGTGTGGGCCACCAGAAACCTAACTGGACCACTGCCAGGGTCCTAGTAATACCTGGGTGACAGAAACGTTTAGAGCCATGACAGAACTGAAGGATTTTAGACACCATTTCCTCAGGAACATACAGAAGGCGTGGGTTAAGTGTCTTGGCAGATTTGAGATATTCCAGGTTCTTATGGTCTGTCCACACAGTAAAAGGATGTGTGGATCCCTCAAGCCAGTGCCTCCATTCCTCTAACGCTAGTTTGATAGCCAATAGTTCTCTGTTCCCAACATCATAGTTTCTCTCGGAGGTCGAAAGCCGTCGAGAAAAAAAAAGCACAAGGATGTAACCTAGCATCGTCTGAAAACCTTTGCGACAGGACAGCGCCAACCCCAGTCTCCGAGGCATCAACCTCCACAACAAAAGGGTTCGATGAATCTGGAAAACGCAGAATAGGAGCTGAGGTAAAGAGACGTTTTAGTTTGTCAAAGGCCTGTTTGGCTTCTGAGGACCATTTGAACTGAGTCTTTATAGAAGTGAGTTGATAAAGAGGGGCGGCCACAGAACTATAACCCTTGATAAAACGGCGGTAAAAATTGACAAACACAAGAAAACGTTGAAGTTCCTTCAAACTGGATGGGTCAGGCCACTCCAGGACTGCAGCCACCTTTGAGGGGTCCATGTGAATTCTGCCAGGAACTATGACAAAGACCAGAAAGGTTACAGATGATTGATGGAATAAACATTTCTCGGCCTTAACAAATAGTTTATTTTGGAGAAGCCTGAGAAGAACCTCACGAACATGTTTGATATGGGTAGAAAGATCCTTTGAAAAAATTAAGATGTCATCAAGGTATACAAAAACAAATCTGTTTAGCATGTCCCTTAAAACATCATTAATCAATGCCTGGAAGACGGCTGGGGCATTGGTGAGCCCGAAAGGCATGACCAAGTATTCATAATGACCTGAAGGGGTGTTAAAAGCTGTCTTCCATTCGTCTCCTTCTCTTATGCGGACCAGATGGTAGGCATTACGCAGATCCACTTTGGTGAAGACAGTACTACCTTGAAGGAGCTCAAAAGCAGAAGTCATGAGAAGTAGAGGGTATCTGTTCTTAACTGTAATTTCGTTTAGACCTCGATAATCGATGCATGGTCTAAGTGAACCATCCTTCTTGCCAACAAAAAAGAATCCTGCACCTGCAGGAGAAGAAGACTTTCTGATAAGTCCTGCCTTGAGGGCGTCAGAAATGTATTCCTCCATTGCCTCTCTCTCAGGACCTGTAATGGAATAGATTTTGCCTCGAGGAGGGGTAGTACCAGGGAGAAGGTCAATGGCACAGTCGTACTCTCTATGGGGTGGTAGAGAAGTGGCCTTAGATTTGTTAAATACCTCACACAAATCATGATAAATCTTAGGGACCTTAGACAAGTCTGGATAAACAAGGTTGATCTCACGGGAAGATGTCATGATAGGGGCTTCCCTCAAACAATTAGTAGAGCATGATGGCCCCCAAGACTGAACCTCACCAGTGAGCCAGTTGATGACTGGACTGTGTTTGATGAGCCAGGGGCGTCCCAGAATCACAGGAATCTCTGGAGACCTGGTTAGCAGAAACATGATCCTGTCGTGGTGGTTTCCTGAAATGAGTAAAGAAACAGGCTTAGTGCAGCGAGTTACTTGATCAATGAGATGCCCATCAATAGCAAAAATCTCACGTGGTCTCTCTAGAAGTTCCAACTCCAGTGCAAGCTTATGAGCTAGGCTGACATCAATAAAGGTAGCATCAGCCCCAGAGTCAATGAAAACAGGTACCTCCTTATTTTCAGGAGAGTCGGGAAATCTGATGGTGCACCGATTATGGGGAGGGTTCTGAGACCTGAGGATAGGGCTCAGCAAAGACTTCCCGAACTTCACTGAGCCTGCCCTTTTAACGGACAGTTAAAGGCCCGATGATTCCTCTCTCCACAATAAAAACATAGTTGATTCCTGAATCTCCTATCCCTCTCTTCAGTGGAGAGTCTGGTCCTGCCCAGTTGCATGGGCTCCTCAGTGTTAACAGGAGGAGGAGTGAAGACTTGGGACATAGTGCTTGAACTGACCTGGACGGTTGAGACTCGTCTTTGATAGTTAGATGATGACCTCTCCCTCTTACGTTCACGAAGGCGTTGGTCAATCCGTGTGGCCGGCCTTTCTAAGGCCTCGAGGGTCTTGGGAGGGTCACGAGTAGCAATTTCATCCTTGATATCATCTGACAGACCCTGGTAAAAAACGTCAAACAGGGCTTCATTATTCCAAAAACAACTAGACTTCAAGGCATGGAAATTGATAATGTAGTCAGTAACAGGTCGAGAGCCCTGTCTGAGTGAGAACAGTCTCCCGGCAGCCTCTCTCTCAGGTCGAATAGGATCAAAAACCCTCTTCATCTCATCAGAAAACTCTATAAATGAGTCACAGCAGTCAGCATCATTCTCCCACTCAGAAGTTCCCCAAAGTTTAGCTTTACCAGACAGTAGAGAGATTGTATAGGCCACCTTGGCCCGTTCCAAATGAAAGGCAGTGGACTGGAGTTCAAATAGCAGGGAACACTGGGTCAAAAAAGGTCTGCATTGTTCAGGATCCCCATTAAAACGCTCAGGGGGGGGAAGCTTAGGCTCGTCGTTTGCGTTAGCCGTCGGAGTAACAGTAGAGGGGAGTGGTTGAGCAACTGAGGAACTCGCTTGGACCTGGGTGATTTTAAGAAAAGAAAGTCCCCGTAAAAGCTCCTGGACATTTCATTCTAGGCCAGTAATAGCCCCCTCTACTTTAGAACACCAATCGGGATTCGGCTGTGGGTTCATACTGGCGAGATCGTACTGTAACGATGATGCAACTCAACCAGAACCCAAAACGCAGCCAGACAAGAGAATGGTTAACCAAAAGTTTTAATATAAAAAATAATAATAATAATGGGGTAGAAGAGGTTCCACTGAAGCGGTCAGACAAGAAGGACAGGAATGGAGGTTTATCAGGGAATTGAAATCCAGCCGGGGAGGAAGGGGAAGTGGACAACAGGAGGTCTTGGGGGTTCCAGGAACAAACAGGAGACAGAGAATATTTCCACCAACCAGATGCAGAAGCGGGAGACAATCCAAGGTAAAGCACTGGAGGGTTTCAGGCAGGGATAGTCTAGTAATCCAGAGACAGAGTCAGAGACAGGCAGGTTTCAGCAACGTGAGGTCAGGACTTTTCCGAACAGCAGAAGGACTAGGCAGAAATCTGTGGTCAAAAAACAGGCAGGATCAGATAACAAGAAAAAACTCTCTTGAAACATGAATCAAGGCTTGAAAGCTGTGACAGAGGCAACAGACGATCTCGCACTGAGCTGGTGACGAGCAGCTGATTAAATAGGAGCAGCCCAGTGCAGGTGAAGGCAATGAGCCTCCATAAGACCTCAGCAGTGCCACAGGCTGATTGCCTCCATGCCACGCTACATTGAAGCAGTCATTTCTGCAAAAGGATTCCCGACCAAGTATTGAGTGCATAACTGTACATGATTATTTGAAGGTTGACGTTTTTTGCATTAAAAACACTTTTCTTTTATTGGTCGGATGAAATATGCTAATTTTGTGAGATAGGAATTTTGGGTTTTCATGAGCTGTGTGCCACAATCATCCGTATTAAGACAATAAAAGATCTGAAATATTTCAGTTAGTGTGCAATGAATCTAAAATATATGAATGTTAAATTTTCATCATTACATTATGGAAAATAGTTAACTTTATCAAAATATGCTAATATTTTGAGAAGGACCTGTAATATGATCATTTTGAGATGAGACTTTTAAAGTATCCATACCCTTTGAACTGTTTACTCATTTTATTCTGCTCACAACCAGAACCTTCAGTGTGTTCTATTGAGATTTTATGTGATACTCATACCCAATGCAGTGTATAATTGTGAAGAGGAAGGAAATGGAAAATACGAAAAGTGCAACATCCATTTCTATTTAGCCCTTTCCAATCCCCTGAGTCCTTATTTTGTAGAACTAGCTTTTACTGCGATTACACTCCATGCCTTTAGGGATATATGAACATCAGTTTCTAAGTCTTGCCATAGATGCTCAAATGGATTTAGGCAGGAACTTTGGTTGCGGCATCTAACAAATGAATATGTTTTGACCTAAACTGCAAATGGGACGTTCTGTGATTTCCTTTCAGAAATTACTTTTGCCACTTTTCCATATAAGGCAACATTTGTGGAGAGCACAGATCTTGTTTTCCTGTTAACAGATTCTCCCACCTGAGCTCTGAATATCTCTATTGTGAATCTTTCCCTTGCACTTGATTTCATTTAGGGGTGTAAGGATAAAGGTGGCTAAATACAAATGTATGACACACGTTCTTTCACTTCACACTCATTCACTAATTTGTGTTGCTCTATCACATAAAATCCCAATAAAACATAGTGAAGTCTGTGGTTGTAATGAGTCATAATGTGTGAACGTTCAAGGGATGCGAATACTTTCAAAAGGACTGTTATCAATGAGAATCCCTCTGTGAGACAGAGCTGCTGAAAACCAGCTCTTCTTGTCCTCTCTGACGCTGTGGACACGCTCACAAGGTCAGCTCTGCTAATGTGTTGCTCAGCTCGCCTCAGTTGGCTTGGAGATGGTTGTAAAAGCACTGACAAGATGACCTTCTCATTGATGAATGGTGGTCAAGAGGGTCAATGATTTAAGCCACTGACTCAAAGCTGCGTAGTTGTTATGGTGCGGTTTACGCAGATAAATATGTGCATTTAGATAAGTTAGATTTAATGGCAGATATCTTTTAAAAAACATGAAATTATATGTTAAATCACGGTGAGGTGTGCTTGTCAGATAAAGAAGAGAGCAATGAAGAGATAAGAGATGGGGTGAAAGAATACAACTAAGAAAAAGAGAAGAGAACTGTGATGAAGGAAAAAGATGAAGGGAGGAGAGACGAACAGGAGAGCAAGCTCAGATGACAAAGGAGAGGTTTAGAAAGAAAGAGTCTGAGACTTGCGAGCGCATCCGTGACCTAGATTCTCTGTCTCTCCCTGGATCCCTCTCTCTCATGAATGTTTGATTACACCTCCAACAATAGCAGTATTTACACAAAGCGCTTTTTAAATTACAATTCTTTTGTGGTGGAAGTAGGGGGAAGAGAAATAAAAAATCCAATTCATTTAAAGTTGAGGGATGAATTAATTTGAGAACTCTCACCTCAGTGGAGATTTCAGTCTCTTAAGGCCAGACGGTGCTGATTGGTGCACACTGACACTGTCTGAGGGGCAAACTCAGTTTCACACCCATAAATGAGGGTGTCTCACAGAGATATACACAAAAAGAATTTCCACTCATGAATGTATACCCCAATCTTTATTTAGAAATAAACATAAGGTCTACCAGACACAGCCTAGCAGGTTCCTGAATGAATGTGGGGTGGATACAAAGTGTGCATCGTAATTCCACCAAATACCCAAAAAAACTACGTCAAGCCAGCACATCATCTGTCACCATGGTCACTGACAAACGTCTGTAGAGGTTGCCATGGTTACTACTCTGGGAAATTAAGCCCGGCGCTTCGTATACCGCTGCCATGATCGAAGTAAAGAGAGAGAGAGAGGAGCCACAGACATCACCAGGCAGCAAAATGGTGGCAATATTAAACACTCTGGGCTGAGCCAACATTCATGAGAGCTGACAACAAAGGATGCTGGAAAACACACATGACTCGTCCCTTTCTGTGCCTTGTCCTCTTGTTCTAACATTTTCTCTTTTTTTGTACACATGCACAGACCTTGTGTATATTTGTGCATGTGTGAATGCATGAACACACAGGGGCACAGAGGCACCCGCAGCAGTTAATCCCATTCTAGTAACCAGAGAGAACTGGTTCAGTCGGTAATCTCCAAAAAGCCTGGTTTTTGGAAGCTGCATGACAGCCGGTTCCAAGTGGAACAATCTAGACAGCCAGCTCATCAGTCCTGAGCTAAAAAAAATTTAAAGAAAAAAAAGAGGGACGAGCATTATAGACAAAATGACTGCACATTTCAATGCACATTTCAAATGCAGAAGTGAATGTTACAGCTGGAATTTAAATTGTTCTGATTGGTCAAGCGTTGTTTGTTCAATCACCTTGTTAAGGTAACAGACAGGGAATAAATGCCATAGCAAAAAATAACCCTGGTGAAGACCATGTTTGACTGCAAAGCATTGGTCAGTATTGATTTTCATCATATTTTTTATTTATATATGTGTATATTTGTACATTGTATATGTGTATATTCTGTAAGTCAAATTCCTTGTTTGTATGTATGAACTTGGCAATAAAGCAGATTCTGATTCTGATGTTAGAAAAAATAAATGCTGCATGGCAAGCCTTTGGTAATCTTTATAGCCACTTTTTCAATACTGGAACTTTAGTATTGAAAGCAAGCAGCTGAATAATAATTGAGAAAATCTACCTTGATTATTACAGAAAATCCTCCTGTTATCTCCAGACAATTAATAAGAGATATGTCTGTCCTCTATGGGCTTGTGACTGCTTTTACATTCAAACTGTTCTGAAAACAATTCAACATTAAGCCATCTTTTCTGTCTGACTTCTTTCTCTTCCACATCACCCAGTAATGCGGTCTCCCTCCTCTTCCTGCCAGAGGCCTTGTCCCTTCATCACCATAGTGTGACTTGCTCTGCAGACCGGATCATTCTGTCTACCCCCTGCACCATAGTTGCCACAGAAACCCCACGGATGCGTATGTGTGAGCGTGTGCGGTATTGCTGGGGGATTGGTTGCCAGGGGCTAGATGCTTTCCAATCAAACCTGTTACTGGGGTGCTAGTCGCCTCCTCATCCAGCCCCCCCATCTGCCCCTCTATTGGGAAAAGTGGAGAAAGAGAAAGTGGGAGATGGAGGGTGCTGCCTGAAGGTGATGTTTGTAAAGTGTTGTGCAGCCCGACTGCTGATGGAGAGAAATTATTTTAAAGCCGTTCATTGTTGATCTAGACTCTTACCAGGGAACTGCATCTTTCTTCCTTGGACATAAGTTTATCCTGCTATCTTTGTACTCATAGCCCCTAAATAACTGTGATTGTGAATCTGTCATTAACATTATCTTTAATGCTAAGAAAGTTCTTTTTTCTTCTCTTGTTGTTAGCTTATTTTCACTAAAGGTAAATGTATGTAAAGGTACAAAAGATTGTATCAACAGAAACTGTTTTCATTTGTGTTCATGTTTTTTTAGTATTTTTCTTGTTGCAGTGTTCTTTTAGGTTTTGCCATATTCTGTTATTTTTGTCATATCAGTTCACCTTTCTTTCCTCAGACTCGTAAGGTGTTTTTCATGTTTATATATTTATTTGCATTTAGCTTTCTAGTTTATTCTTGATGGTCTTGCCATCACAATCAGCTTCATTCAGTCTACCCATTTCCTGCCAATCAGTCTCCTTGTTTTCCCCTGTGCCATCCACTGTCTGTTCTGTTTACTCCTCACTGGAGAATACTATTTGTTTCATGCCATGTCTGCTCATGTTCATACCTGTTTTTTGCCATTGTGCTGAGCTTCGTCCACCTCGTGCCTGTCTGTCAGTTTTTGTTTTTTGTTTTGTTTTGTTATTTATTAAATTCTTCAAATCACTGAACTGCTCCAGCCTACCTGTCTGCATTTTGTTCTAATACCAGAACACCTTCCTCCAGCATGTTTATGTTCCACCTAAATTGCTCATGTAAAACTATGAAGAACAGTTTAAATGTCTTTCTCTCAGCAATAGCTCTCTCACTGACACTTTTTAATAAAATCCACAATGGTGGACTGCATGACCAATAATTGTCATTTCCAAAGATTTTTCCACATGATCCGCAGATTTCAGCAGCTGCGGTATTACTTGATTCTCTGTATAATTTTTTCCTTCCCTACTGCCATTTTAAATGGAGAGCCATGTCTTGGTAATCCTCCTTTAAACTTTAGCATAACTTTATCCTTGACCACTCTGCTGCTATTCGTGAAAACCACGAATAGCAGAAAACCACACTACTTTTTCTCCACTAATGTTCTCTAACAACCCTCTGAGGTCTTGACAGAACAGCTGCATTTATAGTGAGCCTAAATAAAATGGACTGAATCTATATAGTGGTTCTTTGGTTGACCTGACAACTGAAAATACTTTTATACGATAGTCAGATTCAGTCAGCTACACTCACAGTGTTCACACATTCTTGCACCAGTACACAAATTGGTTGACAACATATGGTGAAGTGTCTTGCTCAAGGGCACACTGACATGTGGCAAGAGGGGAAGCTGAAATTTAACCCACACTTCCACTTGTGTTATGACAAACTATCCCACACAACCACAGCTGCCACTTTACCCAAAGATAGGCTTGATATTTCAAATTTGGTGACATCTAAACACAAAAGGTTGCAGCAGATTTGATTTGCGGGTCATCAGAGTAAAGGGATCTCTCAGTAAATTCAACGTAAAATTGAAGTATGACTTGATTTATTGGTAGATTTAGTGCACCATATTAAAGGCATCTTCTTTGTGTGTTGGCCCCCACAAAGCCCCATCCATATTGTATGCTTTGTAGGTGACCTCCTTCATGTTGTAACAGTACTGGTAGCCCAGTGAGGTTACTCCTGCAGGCTTAGCTCTTTGTGTTTACCTATATTGAAGCATGAGCATTTCAATTAAATTCAGCTTATTTATGCAGTGCCAATTTACAACATGTCATAATGTAGAAACGTGTGGTTGTTATGATTTGGGGTTGTTAGGTGTTTGGTTTCTGGTTTTTTCTTATATGTTCTTACAGTTTTTGAATAATACTTCTGTTTATTATTCTCCTGGTCAAGCTTTAGTTTTTGTTTTGTATTCAAGATTCTCTGTTTTTGCTCCAGCCACGTTTTGTTCTTTCTGTCAATTAACCTTATCCAGTTCACCTGCTCCAAGCTAATCTGTCTCCTTGCTCCACCTGTTTCACACTCCATATATACACACCTGTTCAGTTATTTGGTGTGGAAACATTTCTCTAATCATGTCTTGTTGCCAAATCATGCTCTTGTTTTGTGGATCATGCCAAGCCTGTCCTGCCTGTCCGTTTATTGTTTTGTTCCTGCCTCTTCTGAGAGTTTTTGTTTTTATTCAATTGTTTTGCACTTACCATCATGCTGCCTGCTAGTCTGCATTCTGGGGTCCTCTATCTCGCAAGCCCTAACAGGTTGCAGAGGCAGAGTTTTGGTTAAACAGGCTTATAGTGAAACTGGATGGTTCAGGAGTGGGGTTCCTTTGGGCCAGTTCACTGAGGAGGAGAGAGGGATGAGTATGGTTGGTAGAGGAGAACTGGATATCAGAACTGATGGTGAGTGAATCTTACTGTTGCGGGTTCCAGGAGTGTTTCCGGGGAAAGTGAGTAATGTCAAGGAGGCCGAGGTCGGAGTGGTAGTCGGTTTACGTGGGTTACTCTCTGTGGTTTGTTACCCCAGATGGTGGTGTGAGATGTTGGAGGTTGGACAGGCAGGGAGGCACAAAACAGGAGGTCCGAGAGAGCGGTTGGTGACTTTCTTGAGCAGGCAGGTTCGAGGAAGCTGGAGGAGGCTCTTGGTAGGAAAAACACAGTTAAGTGCTTTAACCAACGGAGGACTTGGACATGGAACATCAGACAGGAGTAGTCATCAGGGGTCTTATTTACTCTGGAAACAAAGGTAGAAAATTCTAGTGAGCAACACGATCAAGGCAACAAGAGTTTACAGAGCAAGGTCTGCTGATCTGATTACCACTCTGACGCCTCCTTCAGGGTTCTAGCTGCTTATGAACACTGTCCTTGATGAGCCCTGATGGAAAGCAGCTGTGTAGTTGTTCCTGAATGTCGCACCCTGCAGGTGAGAGAGAGAAAGGGAAAACACACCAGCAAAGCACTCAGACCTGTGCTCAGCTCCGTGACATGACACAACACGTCATCTGAAGGCACATCACAAAGTCAATTAAATCGACTCATACGGATACCAAGTCAAGTACATACACTGCAATTGATCCTAGTTATCAAATTATAAAGTCATATTCAGTAAATTATTCAAATTAGTTAAATAGTTTTCTATCTCAGGAAACCCAGCAGATGCATCCAGTCATTGACTTGCAGCATTTACTCCTCCTAGGTTAGCATGTAGCGACAGTGAACAGTGCTTGCCTGCTTTGTGACGTTGACTTTGCAGCAATTTCTCATACCAAGAATGCATGTAGCAACAGTGTAAAGGAAAACTCCCCTTTAACACGAAGAAACCTCTAGCAGAAATTGACTCAGTGTGAGCAGCCATCTGGGGGTTTGAGAGAACAGAGCATGCACAAAAGAACACAGAAGCACTGATACAGGAGTACTTTCTATGTGAAAGAAAAATAAAACGTTAAAGGCAGCAGTAGCTTCTTTAGTGCTTCATCTAGTAGATAAAAACATCTAAGTAGATAAGCTCTGAGTCAGCTCTCAAGTCTAGAGTATGAAAAGGAGCTCAAGCAGTTAGTCACAGTAGAAGCTCAGCTAATAGCTATTTCTAGGAGAGAGACATGGTTAAACACTGAAAGTCAGGGCAAAGTATCATCTGTAGAAGGAGAACACTAAGTTGATGGCAACAGCAGCTCAGCTGATGCCGCCCTCTAGGACGGTGTCACAGCTAAACGCAAAGCCAGGCCAAATATAGCTTCTTGGAAGAGAAAAAACAGAGAGAGAACATAAAATTAAAACCTCAAACAGCAAATAATGCCACATTTGAGTGTAATATGAGAATGTAGCAGAGTGAGGGAAGTGGTCATTATGTCCTCAAGCAGCATACACCTAAAGAAGCATAACTAGAGATAGCTCAAGATACCCTAAGCCATTCTAACTATAAGGTTGGCCAAACAGAAAGGTCTTAAGCCAGTCTTAAAAGTTGACAGGGTGTCTGTCTCATGGACTAAAACTTGGAGTTGGTTCCAAAGGAGAGGAGCCTGATAACTAAAGGATCTGCCTCCCATTCTACTTTTATAGACTCTAGGAACCACCAGTAAACCTCCAGTCTAAGAACAAAGTGCTCTGTTAGGAATATATGGAACGATCAGATCTCTTATGTATGATGGAGCTAGATCAATAAGGCCTTTATATGTGAGAAGGAGAATTTTAAATTCTATTCTGGATTTAACAGGGAGCCAATGAAGGGAAGCTAAAATAGGAGAAATATAATCTCTCTTTTTAATTTTCATCAGAACTCTTGCTGCAGCATTTTGGATAGGAAAGAATTAATAGTCCAGCCTTGATGTAACAAATGCATGGACAAGTTTTCCAGCATCACTCCTAGACAGAATATTTCTAATTTTGGTAATATTCTGGAGGTGAAAGAAGAACATCCTAGAAAAAAAATAACATCAAGGTTTTTTACATTATTACCGGAGGTAATAATAATTATTGCTTACCACGTTAACTGATTGACTAAGCAGCTGCTTTTTAAAGGACTACCAAAGACATTAACTTCTGTCTTGTCTAAATTTAGAAGCAGAATATTTGTTTTAATATTTATCATTTACATGAACAAACTGGAATCTGGTAGAGAAATAAGATTTAAACCAACCTAGTGCTGCTCCCCCTGATCCCAACAGCATGTTCCATATGCGTGGAACATATCCGTTTACTAAGGATAGATTAATCATATCTAAAATAGGAGTGGTGGTTTTGAGGTATGTGAACATTTTAGTAATTAGAATAAGTTGACTTATTTATGCTAACATAATCCTCTTGTGTTATGTTTAATAACTAATATTTAGTTGTTTTATGTTTCTGTTTAGTTGGAGTTGTTTATTTTTATGAGATTTTCATGGCTTGCTCCTTTCAGATTAGTTCTTATTTTGTCCAATTTTGACCGTGGGCAAGACACTGTCTTAACACGGTAATGGGTGGGTAACTGTACCAAAGCTGCAGAGACATGTGTTGTCAGAGTTTTGGAGAACTAATAAATTTGGCAAGATTCCTAGAAAGAAGAGCAGCTCTGTCCAAAGTAGGATGAATGCCGTCTCTCCAGATTAGACCAGGTTTTCCTGGTCTGAACAGTGTCACCCACATTGTTATCAGGACACGACTTGCGGTTGAATGACAACATGCAGCTAAACATGACCTGAGCACTGAACCCTATGATTCATGCAGTGCTGCACTGAATTGAGGCAAGGACATAAGCCCAAGGGCTTGACCAGCAATTTAATTAATAAATTGTGTTTTCAAAATTTTACAAGACTGTCATTTTAAAAGACAAAACATCGAAGTGTGTCCTTCCACATTTTAAAAGAGGGTGATGCCTCTACTGGGATTTTCATTATCAATAAAGGGAATGTGACCACAGCTCTCAGTGCAGCCTGTTTAATGTGCAAATTCAATAATTTGAGGGTCTTTTGGAATATTTAGTTATTGCTGGCAAAAGTAATTTTTTAGCAAAATTTCATTTTGTTTTCATTTATTGAGAAATCCGAAATACACGTAAATTTAACCAATCAGTTTCTATTTGAACAAGTACACAGAGAAAGTTGAATTTTTATTTGTATTGACAAGAGTTGATCACACAGTCAGCATAACTTCTTAGTGAAAAGATAGGCTCAAGCTATTAAAATAGACTTTTAGGGACACAGCACTGATGAATAAACTAGACAGCTGTTCCAGTGCTATATGTCAGGGCTTTTCCCAAGCACTGACAAATTAAAAATCCTCAAAGCCCACAATACGGAATGATTTTCCCTTTTCACCAGCAGAAGCTTAAAGTTCATATAAAAGAATCTGAAAAAGCCATTCTGATAATGCCTAAGTTGAAAATTACATTACAGAAAAGAAATAAGGAAAGAGTATTGATTCTTTCCACTATTGAATTGGCCAAGAGCTTTATCTTTTTAAGGCAGAATAACTCAGTAGTCTCCATGTTTGCTGAGACTTTAAGATCTTTGATAGAGCTGCTTAACCCTTGCAATTCTGAATGCCATTCTGTAGCATTCAGAATTTGTTAAAATAGCCTTTGTGATAGGATGAACACCTTCATCTTCTGTGGAAAAGCTTGCAGTAGAATTGTTACTACAGTGAGGTGGTTCAGGCATCTGAACAGGATGTATCCGGGGTGCCTTACTGAGAAATTTGCAGAGCATTCCCCACTGGGAGAATGTGGAGTAGACCTAAAAGTACAAAGCAACCAATTTTGAAAATGTTGTGTCACTGGTGACTATCTACCACCATTCTCATACAGAGATGGGCAAAGAGAGAAGGAACAAAGACATGCAGCAAAAAGGAACCCAGGATGGCCGTGTCGAGGACCAACAGCCTCTGCATGTCGGGCATCTCTACCTCTACAATCTAATCTCAAAAGACAGTGGATGGATGGACATACTGTAAATTGTTTTAACTGCCCTGTGGATTGTTTTTGGTTTTTGTTTTGGGCATAGTATTGGCCTCTGATGTAGAGACCAAACTTGTAAAGGTTGAAACTCAGAGAACAATTCAGATTAACCAAGGACATATTGGACTAAAAGGACTTTAGTGGCAATGGTCCAATACTGTCCCCATGGGGCCAACAAAAATCGATGCCTGTCTCTTTTCTCACTGTGTCCCTCTTTTACTTTATCTGATTCTCTTTTGCTTACTTTACCAGGAGTTCTGCTACCATCAATCTCTTGGTCTCAATTTCTTTCTTTGTCTTGGTTTTGCTTTGATCCTTCTGTGCTCCGTCTCTCAAGTCACTTCTTACTTGGGCTGCTGCTTTTAGATACCATATCCTGTCTTAATCTACTACTGAATTAAAGCAGAGCCAGCATCCCAGAGGGGTCGTTTAGAGAGGTTAACAAAATATAGAGAGAAACTGGAAAAGATGCCATTTGCAACAAAAGATATCTTGAGATGATTTATGTCTTGCAGAGATAAAAAAGGACTCTATTGATCCTAAATGCACCATGTAAAAAGTCATTTTGTGCCATAATAGAAAAAGACACATGGTGGATGATACATGTAATGACAGAATATATTCTAAATTTGTATTCATGTGCAAAACTGCCAACCTCCTGAGAAAAGCAGCTCTTATCAAACTGATGGATGCAGGGGACACGGTAGATGACGAACACTATCCATACTCCACCCTCACAGCTCTTCTCCTGGTGAGATGACGCAGGAGATAATTGCATTGTTTCTCAACATGTCGTCTGTTCACTCAGTCATAATCAGACACCTGGCACCGTCGTCTGCTCCCAAGATATTCAGGAAGGCTCTGTTGCTGGAGAAACTGCACCATTATGGTCAGCTTGAGTCACTGTTCCAATGCATCAATCAAATGTTTATACAGTTAAAAAAGATATACACATGCAGCACATTAAAAGGCAATCAGTGTAATATTTTTCTCACAGTTTGGCATTAAATTAGACATAGCATTTCATATTTGTGCGCAGTTAGGATAACCAATATTGTTTCTATTTGCTAAATGCCACACCAAGAATACTATGGTTTACAGCAGTTTTAGAGGGCCAGGAAAAAGCAAATGTCCTTGTTACCATGCTGACTGAAGCTTATCTACAAAAAGATAAACTGAAGTGTTTAGCCATAATGGTTATGGTTACATTTGGAGAAAAAAGGCTAAAGCTCACAAACATCAGAACATCCCAACTATGTAGTACATGGGTGTCAGCATCATGCTGTTTGGGTTTTTCACATGCAGTCTTTTGATTTTAGTCTTGTCTACTGCCTTGGCAGCAAAGACTTCTCCAAAGGCTTAAGGATTAAAGTGCAGAAATAACAACAGCATTATGTCAGTTCATCTCCCTCCAAACTGAGGCAGAACATAATACAACTTCAGCCACACATAGCTTAAAATCTTTGTAATTTTATGAACCGAAAACAATGACAACTTTATCTGACTTGACACTATGAGGGATAAATGTCAATCAGAGGTGTCAGAGTTTGACTGGATGATCAATAAATACATGCTAAGTATCATTCCTTCTAAATATTTTAGTCTAACGTTACTGCAGGGCTTCTTAATTGATTCGATTCAGGCTCAAAGCTGAGTCCTTCAGGGGCAAACTGTGACCCTGCTGTGCCATATGGCTCTAAATGCCAAACCAAGAAACAAGGAACACCAAATCAATTCTAAGCACTGGAGGATTAAATTGCCCATACTCTGTCACACTAAGCCTGGCAAAACACTTTCCTGCACCAGATCCAGACTGCAGTTACTTTCTGCAAAACAGCAGAAATATACAGGTGTATCTCAATAAAGTAAAAAATATCTTAAAAAGTAAATTTTTAAGATTAAGTGATTAAGTACACAAATTCAAACGCTTGTGTATATTTAGACACAGAGCAAATGTTTCAAACAGAGAATTAGAAGCAACTTTCAGCTCATTTCCATCATTGGGCCTGATGCCTTTCATCGTCCAACCAATAATACTCTATCATTCTCGAGGTTTAGGTCAGGCAGATTTCAAATCCTGCTGGAAAATAAAATCAGCATTTCCATAAAGCTTGCCAGCAGACAGAAGCATAAAGTGCTGTAAAATTTCTGAGCAGACAGCTGCCCTGAATTTGGACTTGATTAAACACAGTGGACCAACACCAGCAGATGACAAGGCTCTCCAAACCATCTCTGACTGTGGAAACTTTCACTGCACACCAAAGAACTTGGATTTTGTGCCTTTCCACTCATGTGCCATACTTTGCGACATTGATTTCCAAATTAAATGCAAAATTCACCTCAAAAAAAAGGACTTCAGACCATAGAGCAACAGTACAGTTCTTTATTTCTCTCTACAGTTCTAAAGTTAGTCAGGAGGGATGTAACACAAAGAATTTGACAAAGTGAAACTCTTGAATTGGCTTTGCTTTACAATGTTCTCAAAACTGTTGTTATCCCTGTTGCTGGTATATCTTGTTCTATTTTACCTTTTTCTTTTACTCAATTTTCCAATAATGTGACTGGATACAGTCCTCTGTGAACCTTTATCAATAACCTATTGTGGCTTACCCTTGTGAAGAGTGTCAGTAAGTCAGGAGTCTTTCCGATGATTGTGGAGGCCATAGAAGGACCATGACATAACATTTTTATAGTAGAAATATATTTTTTAATCTTGTTATTTCCTAAGAAACATAATTGTAGGTTTTCAGTCACTGTAAGCCATAATCACCAACAACAGCAGAAATAAAGTTGAAATAGATCATTTTGTGTAATGATACTATTATGTATGCATTTCAGCTTTTTTAATAAAACTACAGAAAATTGATATTCTGAATTTATGAGATGTGCCTTTATGTTCACTCCTTCAATAAATTAGAATATAATTGAAAAGTTAATTTACTTCAGTAACTCGGTTCACTAAGCGAAACACATTATATAAATTAATTACATGCAGACTGACTGATGTTTTAACGCCTTTATTTTTGTTAATTATGATGATCTGCTTATAGCTGATGAAAACATGACCTTTATGATTAGAATATTATATCAGACCAATACAAAACATTTTAATACAAAAATGTGGGATTAATTAAAGCTATGGTTAATATCTGCTTTAAGGTTATGTTCAAAATGTACTTTTATTGTGACAAATTAGCCTCCTCGGAGAGCATATTCCATTTTTTTTTATATGAATATGAATATGTATACCTATGTTCAATCAGGTGCATTTTAAACAACCCCTAATGTGTTTAAAATCTGGGTCTAAAGGGGGAGAGTTTGACTGCTTTTCTTTTCATTTTCAATTCCGTCCTTGTACCCAAATAGGACAGTATACTGTCCGTTGGGTACTTCAAAGTAAAGTTAAAGGAAAGTGGAGGATAAAACCTTTTATTTCAGGTGGAAAAGCAGATCATCACTTTCTGAAAGTCATATCTTTACAGACACAGGACCTGGAAATGCAGCATCCTTTGGCTGATCATTGACACTTTTTAGTTTCTAGTTCACCTTGTTGGTGCAAAACAGTAATTTTCCGTCTGTCAGATTGTGTTACTTTTTTGTATAAAAAAGTAACACATGGTTATGGTCAGATACTGGACAGAAAATGAGTCAAAGTTCAAAGAAAAGTTTAAATGGTTTTCAGAAAATTAAGAAAACTACTGACCAACATCATTTTTGAATACAAGAAATACAAGATTATAAGAATGTCTGTTAGAAGGAAATTATAAAGAAAAGAGGAATGACTCAAGACTTCTGCACAGTATTATGTAGTATATCTTGTAAGCCTCAATATATTTGTCTTCCTTTATATTAGCTCTAGTTTAGCTATTAAATTTAAAAGTAAAGTTTGCTTTTGTTGTTGTAGAATTTTTTTTTTTTTTTCCAAGTAGCAGCATGCAAAAATGGGTCAACGTTTTTCAGTGTTTTGGTTGAAGGACCTGAAAGAAACGAGGGAAAAACCTATTAGAGCTCCTGGAGGTGATGTGACCTGTGTCTGTAGAGCAGCTATGTCTTCAGGCAGTGTACACAGTAAGAGTGAAACTCAAGGTGTCTGAAAACAAAAATAACGGCTGGATGGACAAGAGGAACAGACAAACTCCCCGACCACAGACTCATCCGTCTCCCCTTCAAATGTCTGAAAGGAACATTTATCACAAAAAGACTTCTGCCTTTCTGGCAGCAAAAACACAAATTAATCATTTGTCTTTAATTCATACAGTCATGTGAAAAAAGTATTACAGCCTATGACATCGTGTGTATTTTTCTAATAATTGGAAATTATAATATTAATATTAACAACACTGAGTTCAATTGAGGTAAAATAAATTACCAGCCGCACCTGGAAAGCTTCTTTATTCAAGATTCTTTATTTACCACTGACCAAAGTACAAATATATTATCTTTCTTTTTTTTTCTTTTTTTGACTGAAGCGTAACGAAAACATACTGTACCGTGTGCACCATTACACTCTTGATATGTAAAACAATTAAAGCTTAAGCTGAACATTATGATGCCATGGAGTGACTTGAAAGAGGCTGTGCATTCAAGAAAACCCTCCAACGTCTCACAGCTGAGAGTAAGGAGTGGGGCAAACTTTCCTTAGATGTCAGAGACACGTAGATGGCTACAAGAGACATCTCACTGAAGTTATTTCAAAGGGGGTAACACTAGCTGTGGTAAATGAGGTAGTGTCCTAACTTTTTCCTCATGTAGATTACACATTTTTGTTTTCCGAGTCAAACAAAAAAATCTTTTTATTTACCTGTAGTTAAATAAACTTAATTTCCAGAGATTTAAAAAAAAAAACTAGATTAGACATTTCTTATTAAACTGATCAGGGTACACCCTGGACATTTCGCCAGTCCATCACAGGGCAACATAGAGTCACACAGGGCAAACTAGAAAAGCACTTTTAGAGCCCAAGCTCAGCCAAGGCAATAGTCATTGACACAGGTCAGCTTTGTTCTATACTGATGAGCTATACTCTGGATGACTTCTGGCCACTGTATGTCTGTTGCTGACATGGTGAAGATACGTGTGGGAATTCCATGTGGTCGCACCATGGCCTGGCAATGATTAAGAATCCTTCCAAAAAATCCTGGATCCAGATGGTGCATCCTCACCACATCACCGCCAAAATCTAATCATCTGATCCTTGTCCTAATACACACCTTTTCAGAACATTTCATCCAAATCCATTCATAGCTTTTTGAGATATTTTGCAAATAGGCAGAGAGACAAACAGACAAATGCAGACAAAAACGTAACCTCCTTGGCGGAAGTAAAAAACCATGCACTTTCATACTTATACCTAGGCTAATTTAGAGAAATTAATTAACCTAACAGTCTTGTTTTTTGACTGTGGGAGGAAGCCAAAGTACCAAAACTAAAACTGACTTCATAGTTTTGCCTTTCTTTTGAATTTAGAAAATTACCATCTCCATCTCTCGCAGTCTTTGGCAGAGAGCTCCATTATCAGCCAGACTTCCTGGGACTGAAGAGATGAAATTAGAAAGTAGTAAGAAGTAGAAAGAGAGATGACACCATCCTGGTATGGACTTTTAACAGCTCTGCATTGACTCCCTCCATTATTGCTGTGTGCAAATATCAGAGAAAGCAGAAAACAGAAATGTTGGCACTGCTCTTTGGGATTTACTTTCCATCCTATAATAAACTTTTACTGCTTTGTGTACTGAACATGTGTACTGATGGAAAATCCTGAAAGATTTGTAGTAGTATTGACATTACTTCCTGCCCATTTACTCCTAAACAACACCTCTATTAAAATTAACCATCCAGTCAGTCCCAAACAGCTCCAACTTGAGTAAGTTAACAAGTTAACAACACCTCCCACATTAGTTCATCATTTCATGCTTAGAAGGTGATTTGCAGCTTGTACTCAGCATCAGGGCCAGATCTCAGGGGGAGTGAGGTAAAGGGTCCAGATGGTATTTCTTCTCCTCTGGCAGCCAGAACAATATAGAAGGTGTACTCGCACATTCTCAAAGAGGGGCTCCTGAAGTATGCCCACCTTGTGAATGTCTATAGGTTTTCTTTCATTTCATGCTTTATAGTTTGTTTTTTTAATATATTTCTGCATTATTTGTGTTCTTGCTGTTTGACTTTATGTGACCTTAGTATTATTAGGTAAATTTAACCTTTAAGCTTTTAGTCTTTTTTCCATATTTCCCCACATATCTGTGTCTATGATTATATAGTTTAATCTACTCATTTTCTACATTAACTTAAATAGGAGTGTTTCCCAACTCAAGACCCACTGTCAGGTGTCACTTTGCATCCAAAAACTTCAGTTTATTTTATAGGGATTTATGTGATAGACCAACACCAAATAGTGCATTATGGTGAAGGTGGCATTCACATTTTATTTTGCAAAAAATCTGAAAATTGAGCTGTGCATTTTACATTCACCTACCTATAGCTTGTGTTTTTACTACTTTTGCATCTGTACACACAGCATGGTAACCTTCCAACAGATTCTGTGTTTTGGAAAATATTGCAAAAAAAAAAAAAACAAGAGTCACAACAGAACTGATAACTCCATCCAGCCTAGTTTACCTGCTTTGTTTCTTTCAAGAAAAATAAAGATGTGCTAAGATAGCAGGATAATTTCTGTGAGGACCCAAAGCAGGGACTGATAGCAAATAAGCTTCAATAGTTAAAAGAACACTCCAAAAACACTCAAAAATCTAGATTTGACTTCCAAAAATGTAAAGACTAAAAACCTTCCATGTGTACTGTGGATGCGTGTGACATTTGGCCTTCACGTAAGATTTGCTCTCTGTGTTCAGAGATCAGGAGCTGAGGGAGCTTTAGAAAAGGCTGGACGCTCATTACTCACAGCTAAAAAAGCCATCTAAGACAGCTTCTACACTCACCATGGGCCAACCCAGTCATCCCAGTCACAAGCCAAGGAAGGGCTGGGTTGTGGACTGTCTTTAGAGAATATATTAACAGTATGAGACAATTTGGCTCACGCCTTTGACAATCTATTGCTGTTATAGTGTAAACATTCTTGAGTAAAGTTATTTTAGACAAATACTGTTCAGAGTTAAAGTATAAACCATCCCAAGTTTCTTTATTTTTCTTCCAAATAGTCAGATTTTCAAGCAGTCTTAAAAGAGGCTTTCGTGAATTTTTCTCTAGACTGTCTGAAGGTCTAAACAATTCTATCTGCTTAGACGCAAGAGACAACTTTTGCATGCCCTGCCTTGAGGAAATATTCAACATCTGTGTTATGCATTGGAAATATATGTGAATCAGTTACACAAAGTAGTGGCAGGGGTCAATACTTTGTAGAACCACATTTCACTGCATTTGCAGCTGCAGGTTTTTGAGGGGTACGGCTTTAATAAATGATTTTTTTTTTTTTTATTGCATGCTTCATTGCAAAAGACTTCAGTCAAATAGATGGTGTCTGCGGCGATCAATTTTAAAGTCACACAGATTCTCAATTGTATTTAGGTCTTAAATTTGCCTGGAGCTTTTTAACAAATGAAAATCCTTTTATCTAAACCATTTTGAAGCAGCTCTGGCAGTATCGTTATGGTTGTTATCTTGTCTGAAGGTAAACATCCACCCCAGAATCTAGTCTCTTGCAGCCTCAACTAGGTTTTTGTTTTTTTCAGGATTGCCCTCTATTTACCTTTATTCATCTTCCCATTACCTCTGACCAGCTACCCCATCCCTGCTGAATAAAACATTTCCCTGTTTTATGGTGGAGATGAGGTGTTCACTGTGATGTGCAAGGTTAGTTTTTCACCAAACATTGCATATAGGCAAAAAAAGTTTAATAGTGATGTGATCTGTTCTGAGCATCTTCCTCCACATGTTTGCTTTCTCGGCCACATGGCTTGTAGAAAACTGCAAGGAGTACGTCTAAATAGCTTTCCATTGGGCAATTTCTGCATGAAGGCCAGATTTGTAGTGAACACAACTACTAATTGTCCTCTCAATAGATTCTTTCACCTGAGCTGTGGCTCTCTGCAGCTCCTCCAGAGGTACAACAGGTCCCCTGACATCTCTAAATAAAGCTCTCCTTGCCAGGTCTCTCAGTATAGGTGGACAACCATGTCTTGGAAGGTTTACAGTTGTGTCAAACTCTTTCCATTTTCAGATGGTTAATTTAACAGTTAATTAATCATCTCTACAACTTCATCCCTAAACTATCTGCTGTGTTCCTTGGTCTTCATGATGCTGTTTGTTCTCTAATCTTCTCTAACAAACCTTCGAGGCATTCACAGAACAACTGCATCAGATTTAATGGGGTTGAAGACAAATGCAGGGCACCCTTTTTATACTTATATTTGGGTATAATCCATGTATCCCTAATCTTCCACTCTACAATTATGTTCCAATTTTTAAATGGTAAATGGCCTGCACTTGTATAGTGCTTTATCAATTCCCCAAAGAGCTTTACGCAACAATCAGCCATTCACCCATTCATTGACCCATTCATACACTAACAGTGGTAACCACAGCTGCCCTGGGGCAGACTGACAGAAGTGGGGCTCCCATACAACCAACCAACTCTCTGATCACCATCAGCAGGCAAGGCGGGTGAAGTGTTTTGCCCAAGGACACAACAACTGAGGCAGACAGAGAGGGGGTTCGAACCAGCAACCCACTGGTTACAGGACGAACCCTACCATTTTCGCCACCAACACTGTATCAGTCAATCAAATTTCAAGTCAAGTCAAGTCAAGTTTATTTATATAGGGCTTTTCAGCAACAAGGCACTCAAAGCGCTGCACATGAGGAAAAACATTACAATGATACAAAAAATCAAACACAGAAAACAAATCAAATGACATTAATAATCCTTGGGAGTTTACTGGTAAGAGCTGGTTCTAATCCAGTCTCTCTAATAGAGGTAATTAGCTCATTAAGTCCTCTGTGGTAAGGAATTTATCCGGTGCTAGAAGAAAAACGATAATATTAATCCTTGAGGTCGCTGGTATGAGGCAGTTGTGGTCCCATCATTTAAATAAGCTGGGTCACTGGTATAAAACAGTTTTAGTCCAAACTTTTTAAATACTAATAATGTTTGGCTGTCACTGGTATGATATAGTTGTAATACAATCCTTTTAAGAAATCTAAAATTGGTCATTGGTGTAAAAACAGCTTTAGTCCAAATTTTCAAATACTAATATTTGGTTTTCGCTGGTAATCTTTCTGAGAAATCTGAAAATCTATGAAAAGTAATGAAATCACACATTTAGATAGATGAGAAAAGAGACCACATTAGGTAAGAAGAGGGAAAAAAATCATATTTCACACTTTATCCTTAACAGGATACAGTTTGAGATTGCAAAAAAAAAACCTCAGCATAAAGAAGCAACATATATACGAAACAACATCATGCAGGCGTATAAATACTTTCGGACGGCATTGCGGTACTGCGGTATTGCGTAATACTACATTATTTTATAGACTATAGATTAGCAGATTTTGAACATTTTAGGGCTTTAATGACGAAGATTTTACTCACTATTTTGTGCTCTACATAACAGCTCAGTTGCTCTATTCCATCAAGCCCGCTCCGAGTATTGAGAAAAAGGGAGATTCCTAGGAAGGAATGGCTGAGACGAGGCAGACCGAGGAGAAACATGTGGACAGCTGGCTAATGTAAATCCAGCTGATGTTTAATGGAAAGCATGGGCCCTTCCTCTTAGCAAGCTTGAGGATTTCATTCTTGTTTGAGGGAATCCAGATAGCAGAGATGAGTCCAGAGTTGTTCCACACATCAAAGTGAAGACAGCTCTATTCATTAGGAAGGAGCAGGCCAAGAGATAAGCATCCTTTTTTTTTTACCACTCAGGCCTCTAAATGTATCAGGGACTGAACAAAATGACAGAATATTTCAGAAAATGCATTAAGGTGAAATAAAATATCAATTTCTCAGTTGTGTCATCTCATTGGTCATGCATGAGTGCAGTCCAGGTGGTCAGTATTCCAAGTGGAAAATAAGGAGAAAAGGAATTAGTTGAGGGGGGCTGTAATAAGAAACATATGTGAGTAAAAGATGCGGTCAGCGGGGAAGTTTGCCTTTACCATAATTCAATCATTTTTATGTGAGCCTGAAAGAAATAATTGATTTTCTCCCGCACCGTCCCACATTCTATCTTGCAGCCTCAAGAGGCTCCGACCCCTAAAACAGTTTTTGTTTCGCCCCAATGTAAACACTTCCATATGCAACGAGAATGCGTTAAAGAGCAGCCTCAGCCACAGCTTGGACGTCCAACAAAACATCTGTGATAACTCCTAATCCAAGTTTACAGTATGCTTGCAGTGCTGCACACATGGGGATGGATAGTTTTAGAGTGAAGAGAGAGAACAGGGAAGGGGGTGCAGTAAAGGGGGGGGGTGCGGGAATATAAAGTGTCTTGTCGACAAAAGGGAAATATCTGAGGTTTGGCAAGGACCCAGAGTTTGGGGTGTGGAAGTTTATTGTGATGTTCTGCTTTGGAACTGAAGCTCTCACATTTTTTTAAGTTGTTGAGAATCAAGTTTTCAGTGATGTAAAACAGCTGAGGAGCTGTGAGGCAGAGATTTTTGCTGAGAAGACTAATTTGGCTTTGAGTGTTGCGGTTGTAGTTTAAAACATTAACTGTGTGCATGGTGTTTTAAAATTTGGGGAACAATTCTGCATGTGGACTCAAACACAACATGTCGATGTTGGCAGTGAGGATTTAAGGAGGCGGCTGTTTAGGAGAGGACCAACAGGTGACAGACTGACGAATTGGACTGAAAATTGTTGTTTAGGTTGATTCTGGAGCTCAGTAAAATACTCCCAGACAGTTTCAAAAGATTGAGCTACAGTGTCTTGCCCAAATGCTTATACCCATATAAATGTTCACATTTTTTCTTGCACATGTGTTGGGATTTCATGTGATAGACCTACTCCAATTGGTGCATAACAGGGGAAATAAAATGGTTTTCAAAATGTTTTACTAATACAAAACTGAAATATGTGCATTCCATTTGGATTTAGCTCCTCTAACCCCAATTTTCTTCAGAAGTCAGTTTCTTAATAAATGGTATTTAATCACATTAAAAAACCAACTAGTCTTTGAAGTCATCAGAGATTTGTTAGAGAACATCACTGAACAATGAAGCCAAGGAACATGCTGGACATGTTAGAGATAAAGTTGTGGTGATGTTAAAAGAGTGAGGTTATAAAATAATATAATATCTCAAGCTTTAAACATCTCACAGAGCACTGTTCAATCCATCACCTCAAAATGTAAAGAATATGACACAACTGCCACCTACTAAGACATAGTCGTTCACCTAATCTGACAGGCCAGGCAAGGAGGACATCATCAGAGAGGCACCCAAGAGGCCCATGGTAACTCTGGAGGAGCTGCAGAGATACACAGCTCATGTTTGAGAATCTGTTGACAGGACAGCAATTAGTCATGCATTCAACTGGCATTTTTGAGGGTAGCAAGTAGCCATTTAGGGGAAAGAGCAAACATGTTGAAGACAGTGCAATGGTTAATTGAGAGCAACATTAACCATTTTGCTTACATTCCAAATGCCATGTGTGGAGGAAACCCAACACTATACATCACTCTGAACAAACAATCCTTATAGTGTTGGCGTCATTATGCTTTGGGGATGTTTAGCAGGCGCAGGGATGCTGGTCAGAGATGATTGAAAAATGGAAGAAAACATCCAGCAGGACCACAACCATACAACCAGGACCAAGATGGGATGGTTTAAATCAAAGTATATTCATGTGTTAGAATGGCTGAGTCAAAGCTAAGACCTAAATCCAATAAAGAATCTATATCAAATATTGAAAACTGATTTTCACAGTTGCTCTCTATCCAGTCTGTTCCACAGACAGCTTGGGCTATTTTTCAAAAAATAATGAACAAAAGTTTAATATGCAGACGTGCAAAGCTGGTAGAGACAAACCCCAAGAGACTTGTAGTTGTAATTGAAGTTACTGGTGGTTCTACAAGGGATGGACTCAGGGAGGTTGAATACAAACACAAACCACACTTTCAGATTTTTGTTTGTAAAAACTTTGAAAGCCTTGTATTCTGGTCCTTCCACCTTAAAGTTAGGAGCTCCTTTGTGTTGGTCTTTCACCTAAAATCCTAAAGAAATATTTTAAAGTTTGCGGTTCTCATGTAACGAAATGTGAATGGCAAGTTTTGTTGCGAGATGTAGAAGTAGGAAAAAGGTAAAGGAAGAAAAATGCAAAACAAAGGGTCAAATTTCTTGTCCAATTTTAGCTAAAGTTTCAGTTTTTCAGTTTTATGCATTGTGTGCATAAAACTGCATTGCAGTGTGCATATGTGGGTATGAAAGGTGCATCAGGTAAGAGTGTGTGTTTTCTTTTAAGATAAACTGGACCTCAGCCTCTCATGGGCCCCCATCATCCATCTGGTAATGTCAGCTATGAGTGTGTTTCATATGTCTGCAGATTTGAGTGCTGAAACTCACTCTATTGGGTATTCCCTTTAGTAAGGCCCTTTGGGGAGTACAGAGGGAGGTAACTGGTTGTCAGCTGGAAGGATTATACTTTTCAGTTCTCTTTTGCCCTATACCCATTAGTTGTTGTGTGTGCATGGGTGTACCATACCATAAGTAGAAAGGTATTGCTGCAAAAAACACTTAGAGAAGCCCCACCAATGTCCACCAGGAACCTGAAACTTCTCAAAACATAGGCGGAGGAGATGAAAAGGCAAAGAGAGAGATAGTGAAGGAGACAGTTAGAGGCCCAAAGTGCCAGAGGTATCATTACCTTCCCATTTCACTTGATGAAACCCATTTGGCTGGATTAGTTTCACACCTTCAGTAGGACCCTGAGGTAATAGAGAGCCTCCAATCAGTATGAGCAAGCTTCAGAAAGCTGAGTGATGAAGAGGGAAAAAAAAACCTCCTCGCTCCGCCTCCTCCCCACAAAGGGACGCCGCTTCTTTCTGCACAGTAATAGGGGCGTAGGAGCTCTTATGTCGGTAGTGGCAGATGTGTGCGTGTAACGTGAGAAAGTGCATCTGCAGTGAAAGCCAGTCAAATTGCCAGTCTGAGAATAAACGATGATGACCGGGCTTACCAAATTTGGAGGGGACATTAAATCTTATAATCAAAAGCACTATGTCATGGGTTTTTGTAGCAGTGTGTGTTTATGACTGCATGTTTTAATGAATGTGAGTGTTTGTGTTCACACCTCTGGGCTCTGTCATCTTTGCGCCTAATTATCTGAAGTATAAATCAACTGAGTTTGTGTTGCCAAGGCAGCCCGCAGTAGGTCGGCGCTGGCGACGGTAATTGAAGAGTGGCTGGGCTATTTTATTAACCTTTAAAAGACTTGGTATTTATTTCAATAGGAATTCTATGAATATAAATCTTTCATTCTGAAAAGGGAAATGGCCTTGTAATAAAATGTCTGGGGAACAGCACCCATACACTGAAAAACCTAAACACCTCTTCTCTGTCCCCTCTCCTTTTATGAAATTGTTGCTTTAGGAGGTGTGGACATTTATTCTGTGGTCAGTCTGACACTTTGATCCAGATTTAACTGATTCAGTGTACTTTTCATTGCACTTTTCATTGCACAATCATTGCTGCCTCTCAGAAATACCAAGTGTGTTTTTGCTCAGGGGGAGACCAGTTGAAATATTCAACCCTGTAATGAAAATGGAACACCTCTTGCAGGAATACGATGCCTTGCTAAAGTGTTCATATCCCCTGGGCCTTTTCACAGTTTCTAATGTTGCAACTACAAACTCTGGTGTATTGTATTGGAATTTTATGTGATAGACCAACACAAAGTATTGTGTAAATGTGAAAAAGGGATTTTGTTTATGAACAACAATTTGAAAAAACGCAACTATGATTGACTGGTTTACAATAACCTAACAGAACAGTAAATGTAATTAACAGTCTATAATTTCTGCTATAACCACTTCTTATGCCTGAAGCTGCCATGTTGTATATTGTGGTTGGGATTAGTGACTTAGTATTCTGCCAATATGAACCTCTGAAATTCTGTTTTTTCATTTAAACGGAAAATATTTTAGGATTCCCTAAACTTTACATTCATATTTCACATCAATTCAGTTTCAATTCAATTCAGTTTATTTATATAGTGCCAATTCACAACACATGTCGTCTCAAGGCACTTCACAAAAGTCAGGTTCATACATTCCAATTAATCCTAACCATTGAACAGTGCAGTCAGATTCAGTTATTTATTCAAATTGGATAAAATGTTTTTCTGTCTAAGGAAACCCAGCAGATTGTATCGAGTCAGAGATTTGTAGCGTTCACTCCTCCTGGATGAGCATGTAGACAGTGGACAGTCATTGGCGTTGACTTTGCAGCAATCCCTCATACTGAGCATGCATGTAGCGACAGTGGAGAGGAAAAACTCCCTTTTAACAGGAAGAAACCTCCAGCAGAACCAGGCTCAGTGTGAGCGGCCATCTGCCACGACCGACTGGGGGTTTGAAAGAACAGAGCAGAGACACAAAAAGAACAAGGAAGCACTGATCCAGGAGTACTTTCTATGGGAAGGAAAAGTAAATGTTAGTGGATGTAGCTCCTTTAGTCGTTTCATCTAGAAAAAAAGAACAGATAAACTTTGAGCCAGTTTTCAATGATATAGTCTGAAAGAGAGCACATATAATTAGTTACAGTAAAAGCTCAGTCAATTGCTATATCTAGGAAAGAGAAAGGGTTAAAACCGAAAGACAGGGCTATGTGGGTCATCGGTAGAGGGTGAGCATTAAATTGTTGCCAGCAGACGCTTGGACGATGCCCCTCTCCAGAAAGGTGTCACAGGTAGACACAGAGTCAAGCCAGTTGTAGCTTCTAGGAAGAGAAAAGAAGGAGAACATAAAATAAAAAACTGAAATAACAGCAAATAATGCAGAATTAGAGAGTAGTGTGAGAATGTAGCGAAGAGGGTGAAAGTGGTCATTATGTCATCCAGCAGCCTAAGCCTATAGCAGCATAACTACAGAGACAGCTCAGGATAACCTAAGCCACTCTAACTATAAGCTTTATCAAAAAGGAAAGTTTTAAGCCTAGCCTTAAAAGTAGACAGTGTGTCCATCTAGAGCCCACTGATGGCCATTATTATACTATAAACCACAACGATTGGGATACCTCTCTCTGTCAGATTGACCATAACCATTGGAAAAGAGAAGGGGTCATACATGTAGCAGAAATGGAGGGTGTGTTTGCACCTCAACCATAACTGAGCTGGTTTAGGCTAAACCTGACTCCCCCTTACTCCATCCAACAGGGAGGGAAGAAGATAGAGGTAAAAAATAAGGAAGATAGCTCAGGATAACCTAAGCCACTCTAACTATAAGCTTTATCAAAAAGGAAAGTTTTAAGCCTAGCCTTAAAAGTAGACGGGGTGTCTGCCTCACAGACTAAAACTGGGAGCTGGTTCCACAAGAGAGGAGCCTGATAACTAAAGGATCTGCCTCCCATTCTACTTCTAGAGACTCTAGGAACCACCAGTAAACCTGCAGTCTGAGAACGAAGTGCTCTGTTTGGAACATATGGAACAATCAGATCTCTGATGTATGATGGAGCTAAATCATTAAGGGCTTTAAATGTGAGGAGGAGAATTTTAAATTCTATTCTGGATTTAACAGAAGCTAAAGTAGGAGAAATATGATCTCTTTTTAATTTTCATCAGAACTCTTGCTGCAGCATTTTGAATCAGCTGAAGGCTTTTAACTGCATTTTGTGGACATCCTGATAGTATAGAATTACAATATTCCAGCCTTGAAGTAACAAATGCATGAACTAGTTTTTCAGTGTCACTCCTGGACAGGATATTTCTAATTTTGGCAATGTTCTGGAGATGAAAGAAGGAAACGCTAGAAATCTGTTTTATATGGGATTTAAATGACATGTCCTGGTCAAAAATAACACCAAGGTTTTTTACTTTATTATCGGAGGTCAATTTAATGCCACCCAGGTTAAGTGATTGAGTAAGCAGTTTCTTTTTTAAAGACTCCGGTCCAAAGATGACAGCTTCTGTCTTGTCTGAATTTAGAAGTAGAAAATTTAAGGTCATCCAAGTTTTTGTGTCTTCAAGACATGCTTGTAGTCTATCTAACTGGTTGGGCTCATTGGAAGTCATAGATAAGTAAAGCTGAGTATCATCAGCGTAACAGTGAAAATTCATTCTATGCTGCCTGATAATTTTACCTATTGGAAGCATATATATAGTAAAGAGAATTAGTCCAAGTACTGAACCCTGTGGTACTCCACAATTAACCCTGGAGTTTAAAGATGATTTATCATTTACATGAACAAACTGGAATCTGTCAGACAGATAAGATTTAAACCAGCCTAGCTCTGTTCCCCTGATCCCTACAGCATATTCCAGCCTTTCTAAGAGAATATTGTGATCGACTGTATCAAATGCAGCACTGAGATCTAACAGAACCAGTACAGACACAAGTCCATTATCTGAGGCCATAAGAATATCATTAGAGACTTTCAGCAGAGCTGTTTCAGTGCTATGATGAGTTCTGAAACCTGACTGAAACTCTTCAAACAGGTCATTGCTATATAAATGCTCACACATTTGATTAGCAACTATTTTCTCAAGAATTTTAGATAAGAATGGAAGATTGGATATTGGTCTGTAATTTTTCAAGTCATCTCGATCAAGCAAAGGTTTCTTTTCAAGTAAAGGTCTAATTACAGCTACCTTAAAAGCCTGTGGTACATATCCATTTACTAAGGATAGATTAATCATATCTAAAATGGGGCTGGTAATCAGAGGGAACACTTCCTTAAATAATTTGGTTGGGATTGGGTCTAACATACAAGTTGAAGGTTTAGATTAAGCTAATATTTCCGATAACTCAGGAAGCTTCACAGGATCAAAACAGTCCAAACACAAATCAGGTTCTACAGTTACTTCCAATGTTGTCTCACTTGCTGAGGATGAAGTAGTCATCTTCGGGAGTATGTCAAAGATTTTCTTTTTAATAGAATAAATTTTATTTTGGAAGAATCCCATAAAGTCATGACTGCTGAGAGCTAAGGGAATGGATGGCTCAACAGAGCTATGACTCTGTGTAAGTTAAGGAACTGTACTAAAGAGAAACCAAGGATTATTCTTGTTCTCTTCTATTAATGATGAGAAATAAGCTGATCTAGCTTGGTGAAGTGTCTTTTTATACAACAGTAGGCTATTGTTCCAGATTAAGTAGGAATCCTCTAGGTGTGTAGAGCGCCATTTTCTCTCCAATTTTCTGACATTGTGCTTTAAAGTACGCAGCTCTGAATTGAACCAAGGAGCCTGCCTCCTATGAATGATTACCTTTTTTTTCAAGGGGGCTGCATTGTCTAATACATCACGCAATGATGAAGTAGCACTATGAACAGGAGAATCAATTTGTGAAGGGGCAGAAACATAATTATTGCCCTTCACTGTGTTTTTCTGTGATAATGAGGAAATTAAAAGTGGAACAGATTCTTTAAAGGTTGTTACAGCAATGTCTGATAATGATCTACTATAATGAAATTTTCTTTCAGGTGTGGAGTACTCGGTTAAATTCAACTCAAAGGTTATTAAGAAATGGTCAGACAGGACAGGGTTATGAGAGAATAGTTATGTCTTTACACTCAATGCCATATGTCAGCACAAGGTCCAGAGAATGAAGACAAAGGTCGGTGGGTTTGTTAATGTTTTGAGCAAAGCCAATTGAGTCTAAGATAGCATTAAAGGCTATTTTTAAGCTATCACTTTCAGTGTCAACATGAATGTTAACTATAATAGTTGGTGGTTGGTGGTGACCTGTGGGCTGGGATCTAGGACTATGCTTTCTACATACCGTCACCCAGCCGGCCTGAGGCCCCGGCTGCGTGGGCTCTGCTGAAGGACTGCTACGGGGAGCTACCCTCGGTGGCTCCGCACTGGCTAAGGGGCCTCGGCTATCTGCTGGTTTTTCTACAGCGCGGAGCCGGGCCTCCAATTCCGACACCCTCGCCTCCAAAGCTACAAAAATGCTACATTTATTACACGTACCATTATCACTAAAGGAGGCAGAGGAGTAACTGAACATCTGACAGAGAAAGCAGGAGAGAGGAGGAGACTCAGAGAGAGAAACAGCAGAACGGGTAGCCATGGTGTAGCTAAAGCTAACGCTAAGCTAACGACCCTTTACCACTACTAGAAAAAAACGTGTAAAACACGGAAAGTTCCCAAAGGTTAAAAGCAGCAACAGAAAGTATGTGTTTTAACGTGCTTATGTATTCGAACAAGTAAGAGGTATCACAGTAGAGAGAAATCAGATTAAACGAGAGAGCCTTCACACACCCTACAATCCACCGAGTGCAACAGCGAAAACAGGAATTGATGAATACTCCTTACCACGCCTGTCCTATTCCTCCAAAGAAAATGAACATCATGAAGGTTCACTTTCAAAAAATTTTACAACAAATTATCCAGTACTTTTTGTTTGTTTGTTTTTTGCATCCAAACAAAAACAACCAATAATTGGTTGATGTGACTGAGTTCAAGCTGCATGTTGGAAAATCATTGGGATTTCCTATTTGTTGTGGTCAGTGATCAAGCTAACCACTATCATTGATAGAAGCTGATACCAATTTATTCTCTCGTTTTCATGCCCTCAAACACCAAAGGAACAAAAATAGAGTTAAAATTAATTATTGCTTGTTTATTTAAATACAAACTATCGGAAGTCCTGATAAACAGTTTAGCTTGGAAACATTTGTAATGTTTTTTGTTTGCGTGGCAGCCATCTTGAATTTGACTTGAAGTTGGCCAGGGGATGTTTAAACTGGAATTCGGACCTCAGTGTACAAACTAAGCACATCATTTCCCATGATCATCTTGTCTGTTATGTGTATACATGGCACCTCCTTTTGAAAGGTAGCTGTATGACAGCACATGCATTGTAAACAAGATTGCATTTTTTTTTTCTTGTCTGTCTTTATGTTTATATACACCTGCTGCTAGTTTTGTCTAACAAAATAAGCACTTGTTATCAAAGCAATATTGAAAGAATTCTGGATTTGGTTGACATGACTGGACTATTAAGCTTTCTGCATTAAAAACGCCAGGAAAGACATCCCTTAAGGTGTCATCATGTCATTTCCTATTTTTGTTCTGTTGCATCATTACTGAGTGTTACTAGTCTGTGATGTTATTATCTCATCAAATGTTCTGTTTTGTATTTAAGGACCAATTATCTTGGGGATAACATGTCAGTGTCTCCAAGAGGTCAGCTAATTCATAGCCAAATTAAACAAACAGTGAGTGACGGCCTAAGTTTCAGTTTTAAGCATTTTGCCTCTAGAGTTGGGTGAAGCATCTGCATAGCATGGCGTTAGATTAAAATGTTCCCAAAATGGTATGTCTAAAAAAAACTCTGTGGAGGCCTGTCTATTTAGACATGAAATCGTGTATGCTGTATTTTTAAATCCAATCCAAGGCAATGAGCAGTATTTTCCTATGACACCATGTCTTCTTACACTTTTAAAACAAAAGCCACATACACAATAGCGTCAAACAGTTTACCAGTAGAACCATTCCCATACTGGTGTGTTCTGCTGATACTGGCATTTCATTTGGGAGTTTGTATTGTTTTTGGTGGATTGGGCAGGTTTAAAAACACCAAAAGGGAGATTGTTTCTCACAAAAGATACAGTTCTCAAAATAGCTGACACCGCTCATTTGTATTGCAGGCTTTACCTCATATAGTTATCCACATCAAGAACACATTTGCTCAACACCTGCCTGATGGCATCTGCCTTCCTAATACACAGATTGAGCAGCTGCTCAATCTGTGTATTAGTCATCGGTACAGTCAAACCAAAAACAGATCATATGAGATTAAAGGTAACAGAAAGTCATGCAGATACGGACAGTTTCAAAAGCGTATTTTGAACCATAAAAAGTAATAAAATATATGTTTAAAAATAATAATCAACATGATAAGGTTTTTTTTTATTTTCTCTAAGAGATTTATATAAAAGATGAAAGTATGAATGCCCCATACTTTTAATGTAAGGACTGCTGCAGATTCCGTTTCAGTGCTAATGTCTTTGTAGGTTAAATTCAACACCTAGAACTGCAAATGAAATCTTTATGGGAGATTCCTTTATAGAAAACACATCTGGACTAGTGGAAGAGCTGTCAATACCTTCAGGACTGTTAAGACAAAGGTAAAAAGATGGAGGGATTGATGGAAACAACAGACTCAGAAAACACACCTGGGTTTCATAACTTAGTTTTCAGAGGTGAAGACGTATAAAAAAAATAATAATAAAGCAGCTTTATTTTCTGGATTCTCTGTCTCCTTTTGTGTCAAAGATGTTCATCCAGACCAAATATAATTTTTTTTACAGAAATGCGCCCGGGGCCGCCAGGGAAAGAAAACAAGGTCTCCTTGTTTACAAGGATCATGGATATTTAGGCTGCAATTGGGTGGTTAAAAAGTGCATTCCTAAGATGCCTCAGCAGTCTCTCAAAACCCTGGTAATTCAATTGTGCCACATGATTTCTTAGTGAGTAATCTACAAATGGGCACTCAGTGAAAACAGCTTGGCATCCCGGCCTGATGAGCTCGGGATGACGGGAGAAGGGAGAGTGTTTGTGGGGGAGAACATTGGCTTTGTGTGGTGGGAAGAGAATAACAAAACAATGTAAAGAAAAAAATAGAAAGCACAGTAAAAACTATTTATATACATCTAAAATGAGCTACAACAGGAACATAAAACTAATGTTTTTCATTGTCACAACATAAACTGGAACCTGACACTAAACAGAGATGGCACCATTATAACAAAAGGTTAACTGGCAATAGCATGTGACATGGTAAGCATTTTAAGAAGGCGATTCAATTACTGCAAGAGCACTGTGCCTGAATGTATTTACAAACACCCAAAAAATATTATTTTTGTTCTCAAGCAGATGCTAAATTAGGCAGAGATGATTCATTTAAATATGCAGATACCGTTAATATAAATGTAGGTATGATGCAAATTAGTGACATTAGACTCTTTGATCAGTGGTGCTATTGCTAAATAGGGCTTTGAAATGTAATTATTTCAAATGTTTCTGTACAGTGAATTCTGGTCAATCTTTGTAGGTATTTCAAAAACAGTTTAACACTGTAAAATCACATGATTCACACTTTGTGTTTCTACAATTGTGTATAATCTAACCTCCAGAGATCACCAAATACTGCGGGAGCAGGCCATGGAGAACCCGGGCCAGCCAAGGGAAGCAGCCCACGGCCGGTAGTCCAGGATCCACAGATCCACCAGACCAACCTGGAGCGCAGCCACCACGCAGGTCCATGCAGGTGCTCCCAGCATCCAGGCCCCTACTGTCTACCCAGACTTACCCAAATCCCTCAACCAACCTCTCAGCCCCTGACCCTATACTGGACTTAGAAATTTAGAATATCGTAAAACAGATCAATATTTTTGTCACTCGTTTCAGTTAATTAAACGAATGATGAATAAGTACATCATGTAGATCCATTACACATAGAGTGAAATATTTCAAGCCTCTAATTCTAGTAATTTTGATGATTATGGCTTACAGATGATGAAAAAGTATGTGAAAAACTATTGTAAAGTCATTGTATTATACCCTAAATGGGTAATTAACACAAAAAACATGCACATGTTTCCTGAGCCTCTAAATGGTCTCATAGACTGGGTCAGTAGGCTACACAGTCATGGGGAAGACTGCTGACTTGACAGATGTCCAGAAGACAATCATTGACGCCCTTGTAAAGGGGGTCACCCACAAAAGGGCTTTGCTAAAAGGGTGGTTGTTCAGAGTGGCTCTATCCATGCATATTAGTAGAAAGTGGGGTGCCATATCACCTGCTGTTGTTGGTTCACTGTGTTTTCTGAAGTCCACAGTTATGCAGCCATCTACCAGGAGATTTTTAAGCAATTAATGCATCCCTCTGCTGAAAACCTTTATGGAGATGCTGATTTCATTTTCCAACAGTACTTGGCACGTTCCCATGCCACCAAAGGTACCAAAGCCTGGTTCAATGACCATGGTGTTACTGTGCTTGACTGGCCAGCAAATTGGCCTGACCCGAAACCCATAGAGAATCTATGTGGTATTGTCAAGAGGAAAATGAGAGACACCAGACCAGACCTGCAGATGACCTGAAGGCCACTTTCAAACCAACCTGGGCTTCCTTTACACCTCAGCAGAACCACAGCCTGATTGTCTCAATGCCACACTGCATTGATGCAGCATTCATGCAAAACGAAGTCTGACCCCAATTGTGTACGGAAATGCACATACTACTCAAAAGCCTGACATATCTGATAAGATATCCATTTTTATTCATCTAATGTAATATTCACAGTTTCTGAGAAACTGAATTTTGGGTTTTCATGTTATATAGGTTATAATCATCAAAACATTTTACCCTATGTGTATTGAATCAATATGATTTTCACTTTAGAAATGAGTGACAAATCTTTTTCTTTTACTTTTTCATGATAATCTAACTTTTTGAGATGTATCTGTAATATTTGGTGTCTAATTCGACCCTGGACAACTGCCCTTATTGCTCATATCAAAAACCGCCAGTGGCATTATGACAATTTCAAACTTTTAAACAGCCTTTCTTCTTTCCTCTAAGGTGCAGCTGTGACTACAACCAAATGGCTATCAGCAAGAACTGACTACTAAATAAAATTAAAACTGATTTGGTTAAGAAGAAAAAAAAACACTCCCTCAGGACTTTAACCATGTGACGAATTGTAGAGCCCTGACCAAAAAGGTTGTGGTTAAGAAGATTGCTGCCAACTGAATAGACCAGTTTTTTTCTTAGGCTACTGAGGAAGGGATTTTCTACTGAAGCTCTTCAGCACTTTCATTTATTCAGTTAGAAAACAAATGAAAAGTAGAATCCTTTAAAAATTGGGACTGTTCAATGCTCTTAGATTTCTTTAAAAGGACCTTGATTAGTGTCAAAGAATATTGTTTTCTAACTAGAGAAAACCTTTGTGTGTTCAATGAGGGATCCTTAATTGACTACTTCTGTGCCATTAGCAAATTCGAAGAATACAAAACAAGTGGGTGGTGCTAATTTGTTATTTCTGTTAGAAATGTGCAACTTCAAACCAGCTAAAGGAGGGGGAAACGGGCAGTTTCTATAGTAACCCATTTTGGATTAAGTTGTTTTTGTTCACTCTCTGCTTTTGTCAATTAGCTTTCTGTTCCTCCTGCAGTTTAACATACCAACTAGCTAAATATATGAATAAAGTAAATGTGAACTGCCTTGATTAAAGCTCAAAAAGACAGAGATTAAAATCACTTTGGCAGATTTTCAGACAATAAATTAGCGATCAGACAACTGAAGAAAATTTGTGACATGATTTTGCAAAAACAATCTTTCAGATGCACGAATGTGGATAGGACAGCATGGCCCAACTAAATCTAGACACAGCCATTCCTGCCCTATATTTCATATTTAATCTAGAGGATTTCTTGGCCCAGTGCACTGCGTAATCTTGTCCAGGGGCAGATGGCACTCGCACAGCATCAATCAGATCTCCTGGATTGGGACAGAGGAAGAGGTTTTTTTTTTTTTTTTGGAAGCTGTCAACCTCAGTGCCAGGATCAGCAGCTTTGGTGGGCCAGAGTGTCAGGAGCCTGAATACAGACAGTCCAGTCACATTTTTATCTCATTGCAAAGCCAAGGCCTACAAATGACTTTCAGCACAGAGGCTGACATTGGACATAGCAGTAGCCTGGGATTAGGATTAGCCACTCTTGTTCTTTCTTTCTATATAGAAAAAAACATAGATACATACATATCTAAACACCCTTTGGTCTAAGATAGGTGTTTACAGACACATTTTTCATTGTAGAAATTTTCACAACATGAAGCCACACTTTCTAGTTATTCTCATTATCCCAAGATTTGAAGCTATACTTAGTCCAAGGGCGATTATTTTACTTTTTCTGTGACAGTATTGTTTGGTACTTAAGTATTAATTTTACTGCCTCAGGTAAAGTAGAAGGCGTCTCCTAATAGCAAACCTCTGCAAAAGCAAATTATCTTAAATAAAAACACTTCTTATATGAAAAGGTGAGACAGCAAGACAGAAATAATCAATATTATTCCTGATTCGTATTTCAGGGCTGATTTAGTTTTTAATTTTGTTTGAGGTTTTTTATGGTCGATCCACCTTAGCATTGTTATATGACCTTTAATGAAAAAGCAATAAGCACACTTTACTTGCATGATCCATGTTAGATGATGATAAGCATTTTCTTTTGAACCTTTAGCCCAACACATGTCTTCGTTACCATATTTTTCTTGCCTCAACAAATTGTATGGTTGAGGCAATTGTATGGTATGATTCAGTCTTGCTAAATATCAGCAGCATGTAACTCTGGGAAAGGAGTTGTCACAAGGGGCTGACCAACCAATCAGACGTTAACTTCTTCTAACATGAGAGATCCAGCCAGTAATTAACAATTTTCTTTTAATGCTTTCTTTAGAGTAAAAACACAGTAATGTCCAAAAATATCAGTTATGTATTACTAAAGTCCTAATACCTTTTTAATGACTGGGGCATTGAAACAAAACTTCCTGCAAAACTTTCTGCAAATCTTGTGTGCTCAAGTTCACCACAAATACAAATTTTGATCTTTTTTAAAGACCTTGGTGGCATTTCTGTAAAACAATTTGGGCTTCAATTACAGACCTCAATTTGGATGAGGGAGAGGGAGACTGTCTGATCAGACCAGGGAGGCAAAGAGGAACACATAATATGAATAAGATGAATAGCGCATTAGGTGTTCTGAAGAAGTGATGGAAAACCTGGGATTAAATGAATGGATTCATAAATGTATGGGGCAGTAACTGAATCATGGAACGAAGAACAATGTAGTGGCAGTTAAAAGGAATGGGATCTTTAAAGGGGAAGAAAGAAATAAATGGATGATAAACTGAAAACAGATCCAAGTTGAGGTTTGTCCACGCTTGTATTGGGCTCATTTGGAGGAATTCTGAGACCTTTAGTCATTTAAATGCCTTACGCCTCTCAGACTTTGATGAAATACAACTGAAATGTAACGCTTCTAAATGTAAAACTGGAAATATAATAGCCACATGCTACACCTGATTAATGGGTATGTCCTAAATTAATTTCTTGTTGGATTTTATTTCCTAAGAGCAGTACTGACCATTGGTTACATATCCAATTTTCTTCTCTGGGACAGCCGCAACTGGAAAAAGCAAAAAGTAGTCTGTTCAGGAGATTTTATCAAAGGCCTTTAACCTCTTTTCTCTTCTCTCAAAACCTCTCACATTAAGCCTCTTGAACTTTGTTTTTTTGAATAACCTTCATGACCCGTTTATACAAAGCGCATACTAAAATATGAATGCAGTCAAGCATGTACAGGAGAACAGCAGACAGCTTTCCCATAAGATAGAGCAGAGAGAGACGTGCACAAGAGGAAGACAAAGAAGCAGGGAAGTAAGGGATAGCTAGGGGTTTGTTCAGCCAAACATTTGCTTTGGCTGGCCCGGAACAGAGGGGGTGGTGCTCTGCTGGTCCCTTGACGTACATCCAGAGGAGCCCCTCTGTCTTCACCATAAATCTGAATGGTAGTGGGAGTTATCATGCTTTTTCCCCAACCATCCCCTCCTGGGCTAAACCCTGCATTCTTCCCAGACAAACAAAGTAGCCTGTTCCCACTGCTCCACGTTGGGAAAGGCGATGGGTTTGTCATGGAAAAATCCTGAAGCATCTCAAGAGCACTTCAGAAGATTTTATTTTCCTCCACAATGCTTAGGGATACGTCAACACTTCTTGCCTCATACCAACGTGTTTCACTCAGATTGTAGCTCCTGTAAAAATTTTAGAACCGAAAACATACACAAAGTAATTCCCAAACATGTAGACAGTCTGAACTGGATTTGAATTTGGGGACCAGTTCTATAGAAAACCCTGGTAACACATTCCATGACTTCCCCCCTCTCTCAGGGGGGCTCCTTTGTGCTTACTGAAAGGCAGAGGGGTTACAGGGTTTCTCCCTTCAGGGTGTCGAGAATAATGGTCGCACTGATGACAATGACCTCATCTCGACTCCTGATTTCGCTTGCATTTTTTTAGGATCTGCGAGTTGATTTGCATCTTTTGACAGTATATACACTATAAAGAGGCAGGAAGAGTTTGGTCAAGGATAGAGTATGGGGGGGATGTTTGGAGCAATTGTAAGCATCCTCAAGAGAGAAGTATTTTTTTCAACAGTCTGATTGGCCTCCTCTTTACTGTCCTCTGTGAAATGGTCTGTACTTGACATCAGTGGGAGCCGGTGCTAATGTAAAACACACATACACACAGCCGGTGGTGGGCGCAGGGAGCATTGGGCTACAACAGGAAATTCCTTTACATCCTTTCTGCTGACTAAGGCCTCCGGGTTGGGAACAGAGTGAAGAAGAATGTAACATATACGGTGCTTGGTTATTTAGGGTCCACTTAGGGCAGCATATGTGCAAGCCATTACCAGTCAGTCGCAAGCATGAAAAAGATGGATTAATATTAACATAAGAAGATGACAAAAGAGAAGTCTCTTTTAAATATATCCTATAAGACTCTTACAAGTGCATCTCAATAAATGAAAATATGATTGAAATCCAAAAGGTGAAAGAAGTTAGAAAATCAAATTGGATTAACAAAAATTATTTTAATATAGAAATGTCATTCTGCTGAAAAATATACTGTTATGTTCTGTACATTATATACCTGGTTGTATCTGATGTCTCTCATCTTCCTTTCAGCAATGCCCTGCAAGTTCCTATAATGTGCGAAGTTAGCTTTTATCACTTTTCAGATTTGAATAATAATGGAAAAAACCTGAGAATAGATTTTTTTTTATTTCCAACTTTGTTCCTTTTCTTTCCATTTCTAAAGTACAAAGTTTTAATAATGCTTGATAAATGTGGTGGTTTTTCCATTTTTAACAAAACAAACATTGATTTTAAAATTTTTTCGTCTTACGGTCTGAATGTAGTCATTCAAAGCCACTTACAGATGTGGTTATATTCACAATGTTACCAAAGATGCTGAGTAATTTAGCAGTTAATGGAATATACAGACAAATCTCGCAAAATTGGAATATCATTAAAAGGTTACTTTTAGGGGTGCACCGATTGCAGTTTTCTGGCCGATCACCGATTACAATCTTTAAAAAGCCTGACCTGGTGATTCCGATTTTGGCCGATACCGATTTATTTTTACAAATGACAGTGTCAGGTGTTATAAGGTCACAATACACCGTCAATGTTCCAATTTTATTTTATTGATTTATACAATAATTCAATACTCATGAAACAATACAAACTTGTTTTAACTGCACATGAGGTAATGCTTTCAAATATAAATTAAAAGATTAGAGCATTGTTGTCCAAACAATCCAATTAACTAAACAAAAAGAAATGGTTTATTTCGTCTGTTATTTTCACATTTTCAGACCTTTCCGGAGGTAGATAAGATCGGTAAGATTGGGTGATTGGCCGATCGCAACCAATTATAATTAAGTAAATCAAAACCGTTCAATCAGTACATCCCTAGTTACTTTATTTCAGTAATTAGGTTTAAAAAGTGAAATTCATATTGTCTTCATTTTTTCCTTCCACTTCCATCTTTTGTGGTTTAGCTTCTTGATGGATGGTTCAGCACTCTTGTAGGCCATAGCACAATATTTCTGCTACAAATCTTTTTTTTCTTGGTCTTACATAATATTTGAATTTTCTGAGTAACTGGGTGTTCCTTAGCTGTAAGCCATACTCATAATCAAAATTAACAGAACAAAATATATATAATTTCATGTGTATTTAACCCAAATAGAATAACTTCAACTAAATTACTGAAAGTAATTAAAATTTCAATATTCTTATTCAATAGCCCCCATCCTAGGAAATAAATAACACATCCACCACACTCATTCTGTTGTGCTAAAAGGGAGAGAAAAAAAATCGTGTCAGACTTACTCAAACAGTAGCCATTTTTACAAGCAGCATCCATGTTGCAAAGGCAGCACGCTGCACAGGTGTCCCTCCACCGTGACCTACATTTTAAGCGTCTGATGCTTCCAAGTACACACCCCAACAACAAATTTCCAAAATTCCTCCCTTGAGACAGCAAGTCAAAGTAATTAATTAAATGATTCCTTTCAGAAATGTTGAAAAAAACAACATACATTTATGTGAGAAAAACATTGTGGCTAATGAGAGATGAGATGGATGCTGCTGCTGAAGGAAAAGGAGTGGCAAGTTATGACTGAGGATCACTGGATGGAGACACAGCGCTGTCTGGTGGTTGGATTTGTCATCACAAAATTGATCCACTAATGTAAAATATTGAATGATGTTGCACACTGTAGGCTAAAAGCCTTAATGATTTTTCTAACTGTAGTGAGTAAATATTGAAATGGTCTTAATCAATATTTCTCCAGCCTTTCTGAAGGCATAAGAATTTTTTTTTGGGGGGGGGGATTTTTAAAATGCATAAAGTCAGAGGCACTAATGATCAGTCTTTTTGGAACTAAAACACAAATAATAATAGTATTTCATGCAGTAATTACTTAAGGCACAGTTTGTAAAGTTTTTAACCACAGTATATGGGAAAATGTACAATTATTACCAATTAATCCCCTCTACCTTGTCTTTCTTCCCTTTACAACTTTAAAATGACTCCTCCATAAAGATTTTTTTTATTTTGCATAGATACTGTGGCTGTAGCAGTGAGTGAGGTTAAGGTTATTTTCTGAAAGTGTAAAAATGTTTACTTATTACCTGTAGCTTGTCGACATGGCCTTTGTGGCTCTGTACCCAGGGCGCCACTGTGTCAGGAAGAGCATGGGAGGTCAAGAACGGGTCAACAGGAAGTGCATGTGTTGTGCACAGTGCACATGCTGGATTTTAAAGCAATTCCTGCCAAAATGATTACGGTTTAAATGATTACATGTTTTCTGGTGAAAACAGAAAATCTTAGTTGTGTTTCTACTGTTTTAAACGACAACGGCACAATTTGAAAACGGGTTCCAAAGTGTAAGTTTAAAAACGTCCCTGTCTCTGTTATCATGTAAACGGGAAAACCGTGGGAAGCCCTGACACAGTATGCACAGTATGACTGAAATCAGTAGAAATTCATACAAACCACACAACGTAGCGGCTGCTTACCAGTTTAAAACCCACAGGAGACAAAGAAATCAACAATAACAATGTCGGATTGCAGAGTACCTACTTGTGCTGCTGAGTCTTTTGACTTTAAAAAACGATTCTTCAAAAAAGTGATAATTTTCTCCCCCGTTTTGTAATAAGGAAGTGCTAAGTTTCAAAAACATACCAAGAAGTAATAGCATGGGGGGGGGGGGATTGCACCATTTTCACATCTCTACTGTTGCCATGTGAACGGAAGATTGTAATTTAAACGTTGTCGTGTAGATGTGTTAACAGAAACAAAACAAGAAAATCTAGTTTTCAATGGATTGTTCTCATGTAAACAGGGCCTTAATTATTTCAGTTTTTAAGGAATCTGGACTGCAACAGATTAGTTCCAGTTCATGATCTAAAACTCAATGAACCGGATTATTCTACATTGAAAATGTATTCTCTTAAACAGCCTGAGATTTAGCCAACCTTTTAATTTGTTTTAAAGGGGTAACCATATAAGTTTTTTCTTTCTATCTTTTTCATTTATTGCTCGTTTTTTTTATACATATATAACATGAAATTCCTTGTGAAAGAAATAAAAAAAAAAATTTATTTTATTTTCAGGAAACCCATTTGTAAAAGAGAGGAAATGAGAATCTTACTTCTCTGTATGATGATGGAGGGGCTTGATTGCATTTATGCATGAACTTCCACTATATAATCAGAAATATGCTGCAATTCATGACACAAACTATAGTATGCATGACTTTTTTAATGATTATAGAGAGTTGAGAGCTCAACTAAAATTCTTGGAAAAAAAAATCCCAACAGCTCTGAAGACAGATGTGTGCAGAACAGCTCTGATTAGCTTAAACTGAGGGGAATACACAGCTGAAAATTACAGACATGCAACAAAGACTTGAATAACAGCCTAAAAACAACAAACAAAAACACATAGAACTCAACATTGACCATCTGTACAATGTTTGCATAATATCATTGCACAGACATCCAATCAAAAGCAGATAATTACAATAATTAAGCATTTACTCCAGTATAAATATTACACCTCTAGGCTTACTTTTCTCAGATACGGTACGGGTAAAAAAAAAAAAAAAAAAGGTTGGAGTTTGCTAAGATTACTCCTTGGTCTGCTTGGCACACCATCTGCTGAGCTTCCCCAACCAACAGAGAAACCTAATAGATCCTTTCTCAAATAAGTAAATAGAAAGAGATGCTTCCCTCAAACTCAAGGACCGAATATAATACCAGTTTGATTTCTCCATTCTCAAAAGTGGCCGGCGATTAACAAGTTCCCTCTAATTAAACACATTCATAACTCATTTGACATGTTTGAAGGTGACACAAAGAAACATACAGTCGGCAACAAGCAAAAATATTCAATTAGATGATGTGATGGAGCAAACACGGAAAGGAAACATTTGGATGAAGTCGTCACACTGCTGTGTGTGTTTTACGAGGCCTTGTGACCAACGGCAGGAGGAATCCAAAATGAAAAGGTGGCCAGAATATTTTTCCCATTTTCCTGGATTTGCTTGCATAATAAAATATGAAAAATGAGGAACGACGGGGACACAAGATGCGTCACCATTCAATGATTGCTTTCATCTTAGAAAGGTGACAAGCAGCATTACAGTTTATGGCCTACACTTAAGACTCAACATGAGATGAATTTAATGGCATAAAGAGAAAAATTACAACTCCTCTGCCACTGCAAAACGTACCATCTTGACCATGAATGCTGATTAGCTTCAAGGACAGAAGAATTGTAACCCGCTGTACAGTAGTGTCAGTAGCGTTCCAAATGAGAGGACACTCGGAGACGCTCTCTAGAGGTTTATCTACACTAATCTGACAGCTGACGAAGCAGTCCAATTCCCTAGGGTTTTTCGTGTTTCTCTTTTCAACCGGTTTACCACATGGTCCAAACCAGCCAGAAACCCCCCCACTGACAATCATGACATGGTGACAAAGTGGAAAAAGAGTTAAAACACGAGAAGCATGGTTTATCTGCCAAGAACCGCCTTGATAGCGAGACACTTTCTGCTAGCGAGGCTCTCATTCCCAGTTCTCCCAATCTTCAGAATCCAGCTGGTAAGAGAAGGAGGGAAAGAGTTAGCAGAACAGTCCCAACTTCATGCATGACTATTTATCAAAGATAACACAAATAAAATTCTAGATAACTCCATACAATCCCTAATATGAACAGTTGCCCGTTCAGAGGTAGTAAATTTAAGAACAAAAGGCAAATTTTCCTTTTCTTCCGTAGATCTTCTTAACTGATACATTTTTATTACTCTTATGACAGCTGGTGTTTTTTTGTTTTTTTTTTTACTGATGTCCTCACAGTGCTTAGCATTGCCGCCATTTTTAGGCATGGCAGCTGGTGAAGGCTCAGTGTGAGCCCAGCTTGAGAGGGTGTACAATTGAGACCCCGTTCAGCAGGACAATGGATGCTAAACATGCAGCCAGAGCTACCATAGAAGGGTTTAGATCAAAGCATTTCATGTAGTAGAACAGAACACCCTGGAACACGACTGAGCTGAAAATTTTTGCCACAATGTGAAAATTGATGCTCATGGATGCTGTCCATCAAATATGCATCAGCTTGAACGATTTTGTATAGAAGAATTCGCAAATACCAACAAAATACATTGAGGTTAGTGGTTATAACTTGACAAAATGTGAAAAAGTTTGTGTATGGCGCCAATGTTTGGAGCTGCAAATAGCAGTATTGTCTAAGACAAATTTACCTGCAGGATATCTAGATCTAGAAACACTTACCTCTCCAGAATCCCCTATTTTAGATAGAGCCAGTTGGACTTCTTCGTCCGTCATGTCCAGGTCAAATTCCTTCTCCCAGTCCTCACTCACATCGGTGCTGGACCCTGGAAGAAGAAGACGTTTTGTTCTGCTGCTTCTTCTAAAACTATCAGGTTCTTAGTATCCAGTAACTGGTAACATTAACCTTGATGACACTGTACCTTTCTTGCCGTTGTTGGAGGGCGTTGACTTTCCACTGTCAGAGTTGAGCTCGAACACTCTCAGGTCTTGCGGACCATCTTCTTTCGCAATCTCTGGTTGTTTGGAAACGGGACCTCGCACTGCCGTCCCGCCGGATGGTTCCACCTGAGCCTCGGGAGGGGAGTCATTCTTTCCAGGCTTCTGCTCTTCTTGTTTCTTGTCAACAACATCCTTCAATGTTACTTCATTCAGTTTCTTGGTGAGCTCTGTGGCAATGGACAGAGGCTGCACCTCCACCTGCGTCGGCAGGCTGACGCTGTCGCTGCTGACTGAGAGGGTGGTGTTGGGCTCTTCGCTTGGAGAAGGGACAGGGCTTATCATGGCCGTCTCTGTAGGAGCTGTAGTGGTGCTGAGTGGGTTACTGTCTGATGGGTGTTTGAGGTTAAGATGAGATGGAGAGGCAGCTCCAATAAAATCATCTGAAATATGATCAGAAACAACAGAGCAGATTCAATGAAAGGTTTTATAGGAAAGCTGTCTGATTTTAAAATGCTGCTTGCATACCCTCCTCTTCCTCCTCCCATCCGAGTGTCTCTGTGTGGGCACTTTGCTCTGCTCTTTGCTTCAGTGCAACTCTCCTTGCCTCCTCCTACAGACGGCACAGAAAAACTGAAATTTTATTGCTCTAAATATTATACCAATTTCATTTTGTTGGTGATATTTCACATTACTGTCAAATGTTTTACACCAGCCCTCGTTTCTTTATACTCTGCTTCCAAGGAGCCACAAGTTTTTAAATGGTCTAAATCTGAAATTCTGTTAAACTTCGTCTTTTCTCACAAAGCTCACAAGTCAGAATATTTTGGGGACCTGCACACCATGCGCAAAATAAATTTAAAAAGCTTAGGTCATAGTTTAGTTCCGTGTTCATTAGTGCTTCCAACAAGCTTTGGGAGGAAAATGTTCAGTTGACTTCTGCACATCTCCTGATCGAGGGAATCAAAGCATTATATGTCATGAGCTGTTTTCAGATCAATTTGGAGTGAATAAAAACATTTTAGGAGGATAACAGGGAGGTTATGGATTACCAAGGGACAAGCTGATAAGCTCTGACAGACTAAATATGGATTATGTATTTATCCATTTTCTCACTCACTACATGCATTTAAAATATGATTTAGTGCGATTGCTTTTTTTCATTTTAGTCTGATGGTTTTAATTGATATTTGTATTGATTTTTTTTCTTTGAGTTTTTCTTTACTGTCGCAGAGTGATAAAGACTCACTCTTAAGACTCATGCCTACATGTGTAAGCATGAGTGCAAACAGCAGAGGGGGGGGGGGCACCTTCTGCCAGTGTGGAAAACACAGTTTGCCAAGTTTTAAGTGATTTAATGTTCTATTTATCAAAGACAGAAAACAGGATTTCAGAACACTGATTCAACCAAAGAAATGGAAACAAATTTGCCTTTATGACAAGCTGCTGGTAAAGTGTCAACAGAACCAATTTAAAGTTGGTTCTGGTGTGACACTTCAGTTTACCCTTGAATGCCTGAAAAGCCTGGGCAATTGCAAAGCTGTCCAGCAGATGGCACTCAACACGTGTACTAGTAAAATTAATGGCTGAAATACATTTACCTTCATTTCAGACAAAATTGGTATATATCAATAAAGAAAAAACACATGGGCAAACATTGATTCTCAAGCATGGAAACCATCACAAAATATACAGACTTGTTCCAATGTTTCTGGAAGCTTGACCTATATCTTGTGTCACCATGTGTTACTTCAATCAAAGCTCTTCGTATTGAATATCTTCCAACTGCACATACATTTACACACATAGTTCCTCAGTAAGGCATGAAAATTTGGGATAATACTCATGACAAATATTTCAATTGCAGCTGTCCATCTTGGAAGCCTAAATGCATCTTGAAAAGCCACATGCAGTTGTTTCATTATGGCTTTACTTTATTTCTTCTATATTTTCAAATAAACACTGGAGTGTACCTGATCCAGCTGGAAGACCTTGTAGAAATACCTCTGCCAGAACTCTGAATGGGATACAGCAGCTGGGACCTGGAGTAAAAACAAACTCCTTTTACCAGATTTCTTATATCAAAACAAGACGAGCAAAGGTCAGGAGGTTAAAAATGTTGAGAATCATAGGGGATACCATTTTGGTGTAAAGCGCCCGTATAGATGGACTGTTGACCAAAAGTTCTGAGATTTCTCCTTTCTTCTCTTCCAGACTGAAACTGGAGAGCCAGCTCTCAAACTGCTCAGGGGGACCTGCAGGAATGAAAATAATGACCAATAAGTAAAAAGGCTTCACAAAACCATAAAAAACGTTTAACACAAATATTGTAACATTTAAATTTCAACTTTTAAAATACCAGTAATTACTTCGGGAAGAGTTAGTAAAATCTCTTCAAAGAATAAATAAAGAAAATGAAGAAGATAAATAATAAAACCTACCAGCCAGAAAAATCGACCTTTTAACATATTAACAAATCAAATCTTAAAGACAATGTTTCAGGCCTCATAAAAACTGCTTCACTAAACCCCATCTCACCGTCGGGCTCGTTGCAGTATGTAGCAGGGTCAGCTTGCAAACTGTAGAGACGTGCCTGCAGGAGACAATAAATCAATGAACAACGGTTGCTTTATTCACACATAGAAATCATGTGCTCACTTTCAACTGTTGGTCCAGTCGTGAACAAAGTTAAACCAGAGACACCCAGAACATCCAGCTGCTCAATGCTTGCAGAGGAACTCCCTATAAAACCTGCACAAAAGCAAGTTGTGTTCAGAAAAGTCCTTAAAAAGCCAGCTGTCAGGTTAGCAGCTGATCTCAGAGGAATACCTGCTGAGGCAAGACTTCACACTTTTTATTGTTTTGTGTTTTATTGACTCATATACTTGAGAGTACTATCAAATCATACTGCCGGGAGAGTGAAGAGAAAGGTTCAAGTGAAACAGGAAAAAATATGAGCTTCGAAGACATTATTGCTTTACTGTAATGGCACACTAACTCTTAGAACGAGATGTTTTTACAAGCTGGCAGCTGATATAGAAAACCACACTGTTTGTGTCCCTGTGCAGAGAGAACAAGGGAAAACCAGTGGAAATACTGCTTCTTCAGAGACAACACATAAAAACAAAGTATCAAGCTAAAACAAATCAAGTATCACACATCATATACGTCATATACTTTAATCAACAAGGATCAGGTTTTGTAGTCCCAGATGTTGCTGAAATTTTATGGACCTAAAAAAGATTCTGCAGCACGTGAAGTTGCACCTCTGATTTTTATCGGTCATACGACCTGCTCCGTCCTGCAGCCTTGGATGAAGACTTGAGTTCTAACAAGTCAGCCTCCTGAATCAATCATTTGCAGAACCAGATTTCCTACAATTACAGCACTGGTTCTCGAGCTATGTACTTACATCATCATCATGAACATCATTTTTGAATTCCACAAATCTTCAGTATGATTTAGGTCTGGATTTTGACTGGGCCATTCTAACTCATAAACATGTTCTGCTCTAAACCATTTCATTGCTGTATGTTTAGAGTCTTACTTAAAGGTGACCCTTGGTCCCTGTCTGAAGTCTTTTGCCGCCTCTAACAGGATTTTGTCCAGGATTATTCTGCATTTATCTCCATCTATCTTCCATTAACTCTGGCCAGCTTCCCTGCTCCTGTGTAAGAAATCCATCCCTTCAGCCTGATGCTGCCACTACCGTGTTTCAATATGAAGATGTTGTGTTCAAGGCGATGTGGAGTCATAGTTTTCTGCCACACAAAGGTTTTGCATGTAGATCAAAAGTTAAGCTTTGGTCCCATCTGACCAGAGCACCTTCTTCGCCATGTCTCGTTCACAGATTTTTTCTCCTGGACTGTGGATCACTGCAGATCTTACTAATTGAAATTGACTGCTTTCCTGAATAATACTTTGCTTTTTCACATTTTGTCTCTCACATGAGTAAATGTGAAAAAGTTTATGATGTATGTATAAATATCTATGCAAACCATTGCACATTCACGTCACAGATGTTTTAATGTTTTAAAAATGTCTTAAAGTGGTACTAAATTAAGTTCTTTAAAAGGTTTATATAGCTTTGACAGCTAACATGAACATCTTAAAAAGATTTAAAAATCTTTTGTTGTTTTAAAATACTTGTTTCATTTCTTTTTTAAACATATTCAGGGCTGACAGTGGAAAAAAATCCTGAGCCTGAGCCTTTCCATGCCTGGGAAGTGGACATGAGGTGGGAGGTGCCATGTATGTGACGCATTTTAACAAATAACATAATAATTATATGAAAATAACCCTTTTAACTCATGGGCAGTTTATGGTCTAGTAAGCTCCTGGGCCCAAATGTATAAAAAGTCTTTATAACCCTGGTCATCCATACATTTTCATCAAGGAAGGGTCTGAGAGTATGCTCCCCGAGAGAAAATTTTGAAAAATAAAATACTATATTCTGAAGAATTTTGTGGATATAAATGGACAACACAAGAATGAACAAACCCAATCTGAGCCTATGCAGTAGATTCTCTGGGCAGAGCCCAGGCTTCAGGGGCCCCCTGAGCTCTAAGGCCCCTGGGCCTGGTAAACAAGTTCGGTAATCCATCCCTGCTTTTAACTAGTCACTTCACTGCCTGCCGACTGCTGTTACTGTGCGAACACAACAGCAGCTACTGAAGCTGTAAAATCGGTGGAAGTAATTCACTTTCTATTGACAAGAGTGACAAAAATGACTAAAACAGTAAGACTTTATTTAAATGGGTTGACATGAACCTGTCATAAACATGACATTAATCAAGAACATAAATGACACTCTTAATGGTCGTGACTGTTATCATTAGGTATAATTTAGTTTTTGTAATGTCAGCCTCCTAAACAGTGTCAGTTTTTATCTTTTCACTTCCTCGTTGCAACATCGGACCAATAGATTTAAAATTCTTTCCATACCATTATCTACGGCTTCATCGATGTTGGCTGGAAACATGCTACTCTTTAGATTTCAAAGAGATCTTTTCAAAACTCTGCTAAGATATTGTGATTACATACATGCTCCCCTGAAACAGACAGATGCAAGAGGGTGATTTTATCCTCCGCTAAACTGACGAGCGGAGGAGCGACAGTAAATGACAGATTTAGCTCAGCAATGACGGTCCAGACTCTAATTTTTAAAGCAGTCGCACCATCAGCCAATGAGGGTGGAAAATGGTTGTTGCCGGGAACAACAGCCACAGCAGCTACGTGAGGTGTGTTGAATGGCTCGGACAGCTACTTTCTGACTAGGGTCTGATTTGTGTCGTGACAGAAATTTTCTTCCGCTAGTTCCCCACAGCAGCCTCCTTGCGCACAAAGTATCACACAGGTACGCTGAAGATCCGACATGCCGTCGGAGTGCCATCAGCCCTGCTAAAACTATTCAATACTGACCTTAGAACTGTCATAGACCTCTGTGGTTCCTGCTGGCGTTGCCACCAATGTGATCACATCACAATCAATGGTTTTATCAGGAGGTGGAGCAAGAGTGTCTGTTATCACCCCCAAGAAACTAGACAGGCTCTTCTTGACCTTTTCTGTTGTCTCAGAAGACCCTTCCACCTGGAAAGAAGCATACATATTACAGCAGGAGTGAAGGAACCATCTTCATTTGAACACTCTTTTAATGACACAATGACATAGACTTACAGCCAGCTTGTTTTTGACAGCATTGGCTGTAGCCACAATTGAGCAGGTCGTGTCATGCTGAACTACTGTGGAAAACTCAGTCAGGTCTCGCTTTAGGAATTCTATGGCCTCAGATGACTGCAGGGCAGAGAGTTGTTGCAAGGAGTGAGCCAATAATAACGAGGGAGAAAAAAAAAAAGACATGGAAGTCAGTGACAAGATGGACAACTAAAAGTCGATACCAAAACATCTATAACGTTTCAAACATAAATATGTGAACAACTTAAAGTGATCAAAGCAGTTCAGGAACAGATACCTGGATCAGAACACAGATTTCATACTAACATCAGCCCTGAGAATTCAACCAACATGTCACAGTTTGTGAAATGTTGCAGACGTCTCTGTTGGGGAAATTCTCTCTTCAAATGTAGCGAGCGGTCACAAAATCAGTTTTCATATTTATTGGTTAAATGAAATCTAACACTTAGCAAAAAACCATAAGAAGGTGAAAAAAAGGACCTTTACTCACTTATACATAAAAAATTAGGCATAGAGTTTCACCACTGTTACTTGAGCCCCTTATATACGTGGAACAGTTTACACTAATCTGGCACTAAATGAATGTATCCATCCTGAATTGTGCCCCTGTGGGTTTTCGGTTGCATATTTGCATCAATTTACACATGCCAAGGTCAGAACAGTTGCAAGGTATTTAAAGATACAGGAAGCTAATTTGAAATATGATAACATATTTAGATTTCAGCATAAAAAAAAAATAAAAGGTTAAATTCATAAAAAAAATAAGTTATTAGGATTTGGCATACATTATGATAATAATTAAACTCTCTTTACAGTTTTATGAAAACAAGAGAAACATCATGTTGTAATTTAGTAGACAATTATGTTTTCTCCTAAACAAAATTCTAGAGGAAATATACCAAACACTTTAAAGTAACTACTATCACCCCTTTAGGATCCATATATTTAAAAAACAAAAAACAAATAGTTTATCATTTTATGTTTTCCAAGATCTTATAAAACAACATTATCTATTTTAAAACCAAAAAGTAGATGCCTTGCTGCCCCTAGCAACATGTGGTCTCTATGTAGGTCTGCTGCTATGACAAACCATGGTCTGGTTGACTTTCCTTTAATGACCTAAATAGCAAAAATCAACTGACTTAATACATTAGCACATACATTTTTTAGCCAATGCAACATTTTGTGCCCGTGATTTAAAATGCTGTCACTCCCCTAATTATTAACCTCAATACACGACTTCAGTATCATTTAAATGTTTAGTTTAAGATCTTACAAATGAAATGACTGTTTTGATATAAAATTCTTTGAGTTTTCTTAACACACCTAAAACAAAAGCCTCTCAGGTTGAGTGCACAGGTATATGTTGAATGATTGAACCAGGAATCAGCCATCTTTACAATCCAAAGAGTCATGTTTGCCCTGATTCCTAAAAAAATTATTTTGTAAAAAGCTGCAAAATTATCTTTACTCTTACAAAATAATAACTTGCCAAGTTTTTCAATAATACTATACTATATACTGTTGTTTTGTTTCATTCAGAAATTAAATTCATTAATTGTTAGAGCTGAAAACAAAGAAAAAACATCAAACTTTACAAGGTAAAAACAACACACACTTTAATGTAGAGAGGCCAGTTGGGTCCTTTCGATATTTACCGAAGATAGCCTGCTTAAAACAAAAAAAACAAAAAAACGATGCACATCGCTTGCAGCCTAATGTTATACAATAAAAATGAAACTTGTGCCATTAGTATAATTTGTTGTGATAAATGGAAAAGGATAGAAGAACTACCATCCCTACTGTCAAAACCACATGTGGTTTTAGGGCTGCAGGTTGAAGACCCCAGGTCTAGATGCACAGTTCTCAAATGAGTTCAACTTAATTATAAAAATGTTTTGATAAATATCTGCCCATATCCATAAATATCTTGCTCAGACAGATATAGATGGAAGAGAATAAATAATTGCATGGCAGTACAATTAAACACCGCAAAAACTGGACAGGCCAAGGCTGGTGCTTCGGATAATGACAGAACATTCATTTATTTTAATGAGGGTTGATTAAGAGACATGATTACCTTGTCTTTCACGGCCTGGAAGCTCTGCTGAAACCAGCCTCCCCACCAGCCTTCTCTGTTGGAAAAAAACACATCAAAGCATACTAGATGTTAATAGAAACAGCGTGTTACTGTTCGCACGGTCTAAATGCGGCTATTTTTCATGTTTCTGTTAGTCAAACACTGCCGAGCGAGATAACGTCTAAGACAGCGTCTACTGTTCGACAAATATAGGACAAAAATATCGAGGGATGCCATGTGTTGCACTTTAAACTGCTGAATGCGAACGTCTGGCTTGAAAAATACGAATGTGTACAGTTTAGGAGTTTTAACTCAGATATTTGAACTGTTTTAATTCAAAGCTAACCAGGCTAAGCTAAAGCTAACGCTGCTATGTTTTGGTAAACAAATCCACTTCCTGAACTCATTCTAAAAACTGCAGTTCGCCACAGTTACAACAAATTACCCACATACACATTTTAAAGACATAGCTTAACAACGAACATGGCAACTGTAATTTTCCACCCATTAGATGAAATAAAACGAAAAACAATAAGTATTTCGCGACTTCTCTCTCACCCTTCAGCCATCTTCAGACGATGACATCATCAGTAAATGTTGAACTCCGACCCCGATCCGTAGATATCAAACCTTTTCCACGTCATTCTGTCTAACATTGTGTTTGCCAGTTACACATATATGTCGTCATTACCGAAGCATATAGGACCAGATAAAACCGTTTGATAAAACAGTTTGAAAAAGCATTTTAGTGTTAGAAATGTTTAAAAAGTCGTTTGCTGCGCCAACTACGGTGGCTGCAAAGAAACAAACGGTTCTGCAACGCAAAAAGCTGACGTAAGGAGATTAAATAAATAAAAAAAAACGCTGCAGTGAAAACAAATTTTTAAACTGCTATCTCTATTAAAGAAAAAAAGCTTAACTTTATGATAGTTTAAACATATGCTTATTTTGTGGCATTTAAGCCATTTAACTTTGACTTAACTGCACTGCTCATCTTGTACTGATCATTTAAATTTCTCTAGGTGAAAATTTAATCTGGAAATTTTATTAATTTCAGTTGATACAAAATAAATAAATAATGAAAAGGCAATAAAAAGAACGAAAGAGAGGCAAAATACATTTTTTTCACTATTTTCAAACAATAATTACATTGTATAAATTTTGGGTTTGGATGGTGAGGGAGTTTTTAACTTTTATTTGTGATTATTTTTTGTCTTCTGTTTATTTTATTTCCAGTATTTCAAAAAGGCCAAGCAGCCTCATTTAAATGTTTTAATTGTTAATGATACTGTCATGTTGTTAGAAATTTGGTTGGCTTATGTATTTTAATTACAAAAGGTGAAATATTGAGAATTATAACTCCCCCAGATTGTGAAATGAAACTATATGATAGTTACAATGAAAGGGGAATTTACATTTTGGGTCGTCTGTAAAATAGTAAGTTTTTTTTTTAACTAATCCCCCTTTTTTAGAAATTCTGTACTCGTACTTGTACTCGTCGTCTTCCGCTTTATCCGGGACCGGGTCGCGGGGGCAGCAGACTCAGCAGAGACGCCCAGACGTCCCTCTCCCCAGACACCTCTTCCAGCTCCTCCGGGTGGAGCCCAAGGCGTTCCCAGGCCAGCCGAGAGACATAGTCCCTCCAGCGTGTCCTGGGCCGTCCCCTGGGCCTCCTCCCGGTGGGACGTGCCTGGAACACCTCCTGAGGAAGACCTCCAGGAGGCATCCGGTATAGATGCCCGAGCCACCTCAACTGGCTCCTCTCGATGTGGAGGAGCAGCGGCTCTACTCCGAGCTCCTCCCAGATGGCCGAGCTCCTCACCCTATCTCTAAGGGAGTGCCCGGCCACCCTACGGAGGAAGCTCATTTCAGCCGCTTCTATCCGTGATCTCGTTCTTTCGGTCATGACCCAAAGTTCATGGCCATAGATGAGGGTAGGAACGTAGACCGACCAGTAAATTGAGAGCTTCGCTTTTCGGCTCAGCTCTCTCTTCACCACAACGGACCGGCACAGCGCCCCCATTACTGTGGCAGCCACACCGATCCGTCTGTCGATCTCCCGCTCCATTCTTCCCTCCCTCGTGAACAAGACCCCGAGATACTTAAACTCCTCCACTTGAGGCAGGAACTCCCCTTCAACCTGAAGAGGACAAGGTTGGAGAGAATTTCCTGCCTCAAGTGGAGGCAGGAAATTCTGTTTTCCTGTTATATTTTTATAAAATTCTGTTTTAAACAATTGAACTGTTCATAAACACCGTTGTTACAAAACAGTATATTAATGACCCAGTCAATATTATTGTATTATCATTGATAAGCCAGATGTAATGTTTTTATGAATGGATTCAGACAAATGTTCACTTTTTAAACAAGAAAATAAGTCATAATATTTACAGTTGTGTTAAAATTTTCCGTTAACCGTGTCATATAAATAAAAAAGTGGGATGCATCTTTTGGAATTTGCTTTCCGTACGGAAGTGCTACTGTGATTCAGAAACAGCTTTAAAAAAATGGATTCAACTTTAAAAAAAAAAAAAAAAAAAAAAAAACATCTGGCCTAGAAGGCATATTATTACAAGTAACAAGAACATTATTAAACGTTGCAAATTGCAATTTGAAACAAATTTAATTCCTTAGGGAAAATTACCAAACGACAACACATTTGTCCTCATTTTTTACGTAGTGCAATGTTTAAATTTGCAAGCACTTTGCTCTCATTTGTATAAATATACAAAAGATAAAATATTTAAAAGCATACATGACTATTCATGGTGTTTTTTTCTTGTATAGTGCAAACTTCGCATGCACAAAACCTGAGTCTAAGAACACACAAAATTTCTTCAAATGAGGCTATATTGTGCATAATCTCGATTTTCAAGTGCCAAGGTTGCTCCAATCAGAAAAAATATATTTATCTTTCTTATTCCTGGAAAATCATTGGATGTTTCAGACAAATTACGAAATCAGTATCTGATTAAATTATTGTGCTTATTTAAAATGAAATTAATAATAATTTATGATAATTTAAATGTAATTCCTTGACAATTCAAATCTAATTTTCCTCAGTGAGGCTACTTTTGACATTCACATTTTAATAATTATTTTGGATGTTTCCGTTTTAAAGTAAAGCCTACAAACCCTTACAAAATTACTTACACGCCTTGAGCCTAATAAGATTTTGTCACATTTCAACCACAAACCTATATAACAAACAGACAAAAAGGAACACATACATGTGATGAATGTTATTTTTTTTCTTTTAAATCCAATTGAGAATCTGTGGGAAGACCTAAAATTTGCTGTTCACAGATGGTCTAAATCCAACCTGACCAAACCTTAATCTATTCAGCAAAAAACATCTCTAGCATATTTAGATGTCTCTAGCATTGCAAAGCTGGAGGAGATGTAACCCAAAAGACTTGCAGCAAGAAATGGTTCCACAAACTATTCACCCATTTAACATGAATACAAATACCCCTTTATACGTTTGATGTGTTTATTTTTGAGCCATGCATCATTTCCTTTCTTCTCTAAAACCCAAATAAAATATGTCAAAGTTTGTGTGATTCCAACATGGCGAAAATGTGAAAAAGTGCAATACAAAAGAATAGTTTTTAGTGTATCAAAAAATACGGATAATATTCAGAGTAAACGTTCAGCAAGGGATTATTGCAGTTTAAGCACATATAAATAGTTGCCTGTCAGTGAAACCCAATTAAAGCAATAAGCTAAATGTACCGAGACCAAAGCTTTCTTTTTTCAGCTATTATGTAAACTAATCAGCGTTTAGCAATTCCAGCCGGAATCCTATCATCAGTCTCCTCCTCTCTGTACATCTGTGAGCAAAAGTGTTCACCGTATTGGATATATGTGTTGACCCCAAGCAGCTGTGCTTTTCCCCTCATCAGTATTCTGTGTAGAAAAAAAAGGATAGAAGGGGGTGTTTTTACTGAGCATCAAATGAATAGGAACAGGCAACAAGCCTCTGGAAGTGTGTTCTCCCTTAATTGAAGTTCCCCTTTCTCCAGACGCTGCACAATGTGTGCGTATGTCCTTCAATATGTCTCCCCCCATCCAGCCCCTCAGTCCCCTTAATTGGGCCTTTCAGTTCCCTAATTAACTCTGTCAGCGCAGGTCGGCCTGAGCCAAGTTGGGATAAACAGCCCTCTATTGATCAGAATCTGAAGCAGTTAATTTATCCATCTGTCCACATGGGCGTAGACATTAAATTAACAAAAAGGGGAATGTGTAATACTTTATGACAGCATTCTTGGATTGTTAAATGCATTTCTTTGAGGCACTTAATTAATGCATTGCAGCTTAGATAGCTTAGGCAAATACATTTAAATAAATGAATTACTTAAATTCCTAGGTTTGAGGTGTGGTAAATATAAACATGTATAACATTCCTCAGAGATTTTGGTCAATACTGACATGATAGCATCGTGCAGTTGTGGCAGATTTGCCAGCTGCATGTCCTGTTCCACCACATCCCAAACGTGTTCTGCTGGACTGAGATCTGGTGACTGTGGAGGCCATTGGAGTACAGTGAAATCATTGTCATGTTCAAGAATCCAGTTTGAGACGATGTAGGCTTTAGTGACATCCTGCTGAAAGTAGCCAGCAGAAGATGGGCACACTTAGGCGTGGGTAATATGGATTTAAAATGTTATCATAATATTCTGTGGTACTATTGTGATAACGATAACTGTGACTGCATGTCACAGCAGTCATGGCACCACAAACACAAATTTGCTCTTGGAAAATATATCAATTTTGAAATAGGCTTCTTCAGGACACCAGTTACATAAAGAGGTATGATTTTCATCGCCAAGCTGCACACAGTAACTGCATTTAATCATATATTCGAATGTATTGATATTCACTGATGCGCTCATGGAACAAATAGGAGAAAATAGTATAATCCCAACAATGCGGCCAGTTTTTTTTTTTTTTTGAGTTTTCAGACATCATTAATTGGAATTTGTCATTGTCAAGATAATTCAAAAAATAATGGTAAGAATTTTTTCAGGATAAAAATAAATGATACAATAAATGTGCATCCCTAGGTACACTGTTCTTTAGTTGGTACTAACAGCATGCATGCAAACCCAGGACCCAGGATACTTACACCACATCCAGTAGCCTAACCCACTAATACAAGGTTCAATGGACAACCCAGTGTTAGTTCAATATGTTATTTTACAGTTTTGGTCAGTCTGTGTTAATTGTAGCCTCAGCTTATAGTTCTTAGCTGACATGAGCAGCACCTGGTATGGTCCTCTGCTGCTGTAGCCCATCTGTTTCAAGGTTTGATGTGTTGTGTAATCAGAGATGATATTCTGCATATCTTGGTGTTAATTAAGGGTTATTTAAACTTCCAGCAACTGGTAAATTTTTAGGTACAATTTCCTGATGCCTGAAGTTGCCTCTGTTCAAAGAATTACAGGCTACAAGAGGAACTGGTACACAGCATGGAATAGATGGCATCGTGACAAACGTGGAAATATTGTTGCAATATCATAAGACAACAGCCAGGAGATTAAAGCTTGGGCACAAATCTATTCTAGTCAATAGCAAATAGAGGTAATTTTTTGAAATCCTACTTAACCTAAAACAGTTAGGGTCTGTCAATAAGAAAAAAATGGTTGTGTCTTTTATTAACAGTGTATGTAAATGTCTGTGGAAAAATATATTTTATCAATAAAGGTAATCGTGGTTTATCAACAAATGAATTTTCCAAAACACTTTTCAAAACATTTACACTGAAGTCATCAAAGCTTCCTAACTGGTATGCATATTTTGACATTATTAAGATAATTTATTTGTATTTAATCCAAATTATTTTTATTAAATTAAATAAACATGTTCTTCTTAGAATATGAAATGTACTTGAAAGTGTTTTTTAGGATCAGAGTCATAATTCAGTTCTATTAGAAAAATAATTTGTATTTATCTTTTATTTTTTAACGATCCCAAACTTGACATTTTTTGATTATATTTTTAAGCCATTTTTTAAAGCTAGTTTTACAGTTGCATAGTCATAGTTCACCTTCAGTGGACCTCAGATGTACAGCTTGTATTTTCTACAGTCTACTAAATAATAAATTCAGATGTAGCAACTGATTCTCACACTATTTAACTACTATTTTTATAAATGTAGAAAATATTTAGTGGACTTACATGTTAACTTAGTAATTAAAACCAGAGCTTCTTCTGATGGTTAGCGTATGCTGAAGACCTGAGGGATGACAGCAGAGGCTGATCATAATGGTACACTGAGGACATATCCATATTGCATGATTTAAGAAGCATATCCATTACACACCACAGTCATCACACCTACCCACCCACACACACATGCATGTAGACTTTCCAGACCACTGATGCCATATTGTGGGTTAACACCATCTGGTCTCAATCAGAAAACACCAGCTTTGCACAAGTCAATGTCTCTAATTATCTACCTCCAGCAAAGGGAGCCGATCCCCACTAATCTCCTCAATGTGTTCGGCTTCCCATTCCCACCTGTGCCTCAGAAAAGAGGGGGAGGACTGGGGGTCTCTGTCATGGGACCAGGGACCAGGTGACGGCGCTGTGCCGGTCCCCACGACAGAAGCTACACCGCTTGGTTTGGCTGGCAGCTGCCTCCCCCCACTGAGACGTCCCACAGCTGACAAACCCCCGGCGCTGACAGGAGCTCTTTACAGTGTCAATAGCCTCATATATTTGAGCTAACCGCCTTTGTAGTGAGCGAGGGTGTCAGGCCTTTTGGCCTGACAGCGCTTGTTACCATGATGAAATGTAGATTGAATGGAAGGGGGGTCTATGTCCCAGGCACGAGAGCTATGACTCCCCCTGTCTTTGTGTCCCACGCATGGCCATTGTTCAGACCCTCTTCAGCACTGTGATGAGGAGGAGGTGGGTGAGAATGACTTACATCTCTTCATTCTCACTGATTTCCAGCTCATCTGTCAGCCGTGGGAGGATAAGCATGTATTTTACACGCTTGATTTGTTGCTAAGTGAAGGCCAGCCATTGCTGACTTGTTTGCCTAAATCATGTTCATGGCTCTGTGTGGGTCTTTTTTGCATAAACAGCCAGGTTTGTGGTTTATTTGAGCCATTTTTCTTGCACGTCAGTTGAATTTGAACTTTTATGACCAACAAGCAAAGCAACACAAAGCAAAAACTGACTGCAGAGTTTGGGTGATGTGTGGAAATGTTCATGAAACCGCATTATGACTTTTACTTTAATTTAATCCTTTCGGGTGCCTATTACCATAATCATATGAGACAGTAACAAATGGCTGGCCTGCAGCTGAGGACATCGTTGCGTCCCTTTCCTGCGTCTGACAAAAGTAACGCGACTTTGTGGCGCCTGTGTCACTCTTTCATCTCTAACACCCTGTTGAGGTGAAGATTGATGGTCCCACTTTCAACTTCTGTGCTGCCGTATTGTCTCACCCTCCTGTCCTTCTTTAGCTCTTTAGAGGTTAGTGTGTCCAAAGCTGGTTAGCAACAAATGACCCTCTTTTATTAGTTTCTACTAATAAAATCTGGTGCTGCTGTGTTGCATTGCAAAACATTTAAACTCATGAGCCTGTAATTTTTACTTTAGAAGAAATATTTCATGCAGTTTGATTGTTCAGCTGGAATCTGGATAAAGTAATACAATTAAAAAGAAGAATGGGGGACACAAGAGTTAGTTTCAAATTAATTCTTTAATTTAGGAAAACAGAAATCCTGAAGACATCTGTTCCAGATTTTTGCAAGCTTTCCTTACAACAAACATTGGATAAGATACAGATTTTGTTACTCCAGTAAAAGCCCCAATATTGCCCTGTCAACATAGCACAAAATAATTTGTTTTGAGAAAATAGCAGCAGTTTGTATCTACAATATGTACAAGTTTGGCATTAGTCAATTTGTGGTGAGTCCCCCTTCATTTGTTCATAGACAAGCTGTGCAACGTGGAGGTGGCAGTGGGGAGAGGTTGGCAGAGCGTGCATGGGCATGGCATGCCGGGGAAGTGCCTGTAGGAGCCACCAAGGTTGAGCGGGTCCTTAAGAAGGCTCTGCCCTGGAGCATGAAAACCCAGGAAGCTAGCTGATGGAGGGGAATGAGGAGCTGGAGCTGAAGAGGAAGAAGACGAGTGATGCTGCAGAGCTGCAGGAGTGCTGCCCACCAGAGAGTGAAGGGACTGGGCCAGAGGATGCAGAGGGAGGTGAACAGAGGTGGCGGCGGGGTTGATGGTTGGGTGGACAGCGGAGCGGCTCTGGGCGGCAGCTCCACCTCCATAAACGTCCCCGACCAGTTTTTTCATCTCTTCTAAAGAGCTGGACAGCATTAGGATGTAGTTGCGAGCTAGAAGCAAAGTGGAGATTTTGGAGAGTTTGCGAACAGAAGGTCCATGAGCGTATGGCATCACCTCCCGCAGGCCATCCATGGCCTGGTTCAGATCATGCATCCTTTTCCTCTCTCGGCTGTTGACTTTGAGCCTCAGGTCTTGCATCTCCTCCTTGGTGAGCTCAGATCTGCTTTTGGTCTTCTCGCCTCCCGCCTCCGTCCTGCCTTGATCGGCCTCACTGCCATTTCTATTCTCCCGGCAGTATTTCTGAAACATATTGTTGGAGAAGAAGCTCCCGGCAGAGTCATCCACCACTAGGTCTGGAGATGAAGATCGGCTGCACGTGGAGCTGGCATCTGAATCCATTTCAGCTTTTTTTGTTAAATCGTCCAAAACCCCTAATTTTAAAAGAGTCACAGAGAGTTTTTGCGACACCGTCTGTCCACAGGAGTGAAAGTGTTTGAAATCTGTCACGCCGTGGGCCTGCTGGTGTGTATTTATATTGCGGACACAACAAAGGAACAATAAGCTGCATAATGAGACACTTAGGGCCACAGCCAATTGCAGAAAAGACACACTTTCACCCCGCTGTCCCACCTCCTTCTTGCAGCCCCCTCCTCACCTTCCCACAACCCCTTTAACTCTCCCTAATCTAATAAATCCCCTACACGTTTACCAAATCAGCAATGTGTTCACTTACCTTTTTGAGCTATACCCACAGGAATCCTCCACGGGTGTGTAAAAGATGTAGTTGATTAAAAATAAAGACCAATCAAAAATATAATGTTTTTCTTATGTTTTGGATTATAGCTGAAAATATAGTGAAAGTGGTGACCTCAGAGTTCAACAGGCCACCATTTTTATTGCCATCTCCCATTGCACCAGATAGATGATGCCTTATTTACATATGGTTTCTATGAGACACTTTGGAGAAAGGTATGAGGCACCATATGAGGTGGCTTAAGCATGTAAAGAGGAGTGTTAATGGGAGACTAGGTACAATTCAACTAGGCGTTAAGACAAAGGAGGTCAAATAAATTTGACTCAGCTCTCCAAACAGTCTGTGAAATCACATTACTGTCACTGGAAGGGGGTCCTTCATTTCAGGAAAGGTAGTCAAAAAGCTACTAAACAAGAGGACAAAGCCCTGTCTCCATTAAATTTTAGTCCTACATATTTTTGTTCACGCATTGAAAACCACACAAGTAAAATCTTCCATTTTCAGCTTTAAAAGTTAGAGATACACACTAAAAACTTCTTTCAGGATCCAAGTTCATATACAGCTTGTATCTTCAGATGTTTTGGGACAAACATCTCCAAACCAAGGGATTTTTTTTTCCTGCAGCACCACAGAAATATTCCCATGGGTACATGCAATCGTGGCAGGAGCTGCATTCTGCAGAGCATCAAAGCTTTCATTTAGATCTTTCAAAAGAGACATGTAAAGTATTTATAGCTGATATTTGGAAAGTTGTGTCAGTGTCCTGACCCAATTCCAAACACTTTCAAAATATATTTGGAAGCTTTTAAGTGCAAAAGGATAAAATAGTAAAACTGAAAGTGATGTGTTATCTATGCCTGCCCTAAAAATGGGTTTATGTAATTGCAGGAATGGCCATTAAAGTATTTTAAAAGAAACCCCATTGGGGTGTATGAAAAAGCAAACATGAGGCATATTTCTGTTAACAGACAAAACTATTCGTATTGGTAACAGGCAAGAGCCAACACACTGGTAGTTTGTTAGCCTAACTGTAGCATAGTAGGTAATGAGGGTATGATACCTAACTTTAGCATAATAGACTGATTATTGGTTCTTCTCAATAGCTAAATGCTAATGCTTTAATAATACAAACACAGGTTCCAGAGTTCGAAATGAATGCCTTTAAGGTCTAAAGCTGATTCATTGTGGGCCTAACTCAGGAACAAAACCTTTATTATGTTGCTGGGTGGTATATGTACCACATGACAGGCAATGTCAAAACTCTTTCAGCTTCTTATACTCTCAATATTATTCTATAAGGAGGATAATGGCAAAGAGTATAATATTCTGCATACTATGCATGGGGCTGTATAGTGGCACTGTTGCCTTGCTGCAAGAAGGTCCTGGATTTGCATGCATGTTCATAACTATTAATTGGTCTCTCTAAATTGACCTTAGGAATAAGTATAAGTGTGTGCATGCATGTGTCTCTGTGTTTCCCTTTGATGGACCTGTCCAAGTTGAGTCTTGCTTGTCGTCCAATGTCCGCTGGGCTTAGGCACCAACTCTCCTGCGACCCTGTGAGGAGAAGTGGGTATAGGCAACAGATGGATCATAAGCATGTTGATTGGTAAACTAGCTGCTATTTTACTGTTCTTGCTTAAGTCTATGGTATCGTTATTAAAACAACAATTCAATGTGATAAAATAATAAATTTGTTATAATATTTTAGCAGCAGGATTATTCATTTTTGCAATTTGTTTTATTTTAACATTTTGTGTGAATAATGTGCCACTATGAAACTGGTGTTTTTACATTATAGTAACTATGAAATCTCATCAGCCTATAAAGCCTATAAAGGTTTTTAATGTTTACATTGAAGCCCATACCACAAAAGTTTTAAATGTCTGCATGCAATCTTCCCTCATTTTATATACATCAATGAAAATCCAAATATTTTAATAGACTAGTTATTACTATTAATAGACTAATCATTTAACTCTTCTCCAGAGATCATGTTAAATTTTGACAAATGGGTCAAGAAAGACTGCCTCCTTTAATTATCAACAGATTTTAACCAAATATTTTCCTTGGGTAATAGTACTTACATGTTCCGATCATATTGTATTACCTTTTGACTGTTAAGACATGTAAAGAAAAGAATAATGTATTTTACGTTTTGTATAATTGCTCCTCTGATTTGTAAATTTTTAAATGCCAGATGAATCTCACAGTGGTTTGCATGTTACTTACTGTCCAACCTTATAGAAAATCCTCTCAAACTGATTTGACATGTACTCAAAAGAGGATCTCAAACAGGAATCAAGGTGGTTCTGAAGAACCCCCACTGCTGGTCCATCAAGGGACTTTGGATCAGCCAATTTTCAGGGATATTATAATTGGAGGAACCTTGAGAGCTAACATAAGCCATTTATTTGGAGCATATGGATTTTTCCATCGTTAGGCCCTGAGCCAACATGGCTGCTGGATTCAGATCCTTTAATTGGGTCAGATCCTAATTAACAATGCCAGACAAAATATTCTAATCCTTCAATAGGTTCTGTAGATAATAATGCTTTTAACTATAAATGAGATAAATAACAGGAATGCTGTATATGTGGATGTAAACATCTGGAGATGACACAGACAAGTATACCAAGTATAGGGAAACATATGGACTCTAAATTATCATTGGAGTACATCAGCAGTTCTTCTATTTCTTTATTTTATATGCATGAGCCAGCTAAATCCCATTCCCCAAGTCATTCTTATTGTTATTCATGTGTTTGCATAGGCAATGGGCCACACAGAGAGACAGAAGCCTCTACGAGCTTTGCATTTTACAAATGAAAGCGTAGCAACCTTCCATGTTTTCATAGAATCCTTTGGATTTTAACCCTCCATCAGAGTGTTTAACTTTCTTCTCTAGATGCCAACCTTCAGGACCCTTCATCCAGTTCTGAGCTTTGAGACATCCTTCTTTCTTCCCCCTGGCTTTAAAGCCCTACTTCTGTTGCCTCCTTGGTTGCACTCCAGTGAAAGTGCTCAGGTGACCAGAAAATGAGGGCATTATCACAGGCATATGTTTGTAGTGACGGAGGATCAGTTGAGATTAGGGCCTATCATAGCTCAATAAGCACTGAGCTGAAGAGTAAACCTGTGCTGTTCAGCATAAGGCCTCTTTTGCTCTCTGCTGGTCATTGTTTAACAAGATCAGTGGCTGGATCTTCTCTCCACCCACCAGGCTTTAATCTGGGCATGTAGCTGGAAAAAGAGCCTGCAGAGAATAAACAGCAGGCTAGGGTTGTTTATAGTTTTTCTCATTGTGGACCACATATTATGACTCTTGCATGAGCTCATATACTGCTCTTTGCAAAAGTATGCATATCCCTTAAAATTCTCCGCACATTGTCACATTACAACCACAAACTATGTTTTAATTGGATCATACGTAATTGACCAGCACAAACTATTACATATTTGTGAAGTGGAATATTTGCATTCATCCCCATTTATCCTGATACACCTAAATAAAAGCCAATGGAAGCAATTACCTTCAGGGGTTACCTGATTAGGAAATTCAGGTCATTTATGTCTCATTTAATCTCACTGTATAATACAGCTTTCTTCAGAGGTGTGTTAGAGGACAATATGCCTTGTTCACATGGCAAGATAATTGTGCTGATTTTTGACCCGATCTTCCCCTTCCGACAATCTTAAGGACGCCCCGATTATCGAGAGGTATCTAGTCTGATCAGAAGGACGTCAGGGCTGCTCCGACCTCAAATTGGTAATATTCAACATGTTGGATTGTCTTGATGTGATCACTTGTCCCGATATCCTTGCGTCTGGGGTGTTCCTGGAGGACAAACGAGCATAGTGAATGTAGCCAATCAGAAAGCGAGGTGATGGAAATGCTATTGCTTCTTCCTCGTCGGCCATGTTTATTTACTCTGAACTCAATTTTGCTCCCGAGATGTTTTGCGAGATTTCCCATCTGACATCTGAATGTTCGTGAGTGAAATCTGTAGGACCAAACATGTTATATCTATGTTTTCTACTTTTTTATTGTCATGTGTGGGGTCTTTCAGGTTTTGAAAATCAAACAACTATTTTAAAGTCTTGCCACGTGAGGAAGGCATTAGTAAACAATTAACATGATGAAGGGCAAGAAACACAGCAGACATGACAGGGAAAAAGTTGTAGAGAAATTTAGAGAAGGGTTAGGTTATAAAACAATATCCTTAATGAAAAGTATGTGGAGCAACGGCACACCCATCAAGACATGGCCGTCCACTTAAACTGAGAGATTGTTCATTAGGAGCAGAGAAGTCAAAGAAGCCCATGGTAACTCTGAAGGAGTTGCAGAAATTGACAGCTCAGGTGGGAGAGTCTACTGAAACAGCAGCTGTCATAACCCCAGGACTTTGGTTCGATTTTGTCTCTCTGGTTCTGAGTTTCATGTTATTGTAGCTTTATTTTGGATGAAAGTAGATTCATGAATTTACTCTGTAGTGATTGTTTTGCTCAATGCTGTGTTTTCTTTTGATTCTATTTAGTTGTTTGGAATATTTCCCTTGTAATGTTTTTACATAGTTTCTGTAGATTTGTAGGCATTCTACCTCTGTGGGTGCACACTATTTGTCCTTTGGAGAGTAAATCAGTGCACCACCCAGGGCCTACCTCTGATACCCCATTCAGATCCACTGGGGAGGGTTCCTTTCACCATATGAATGATTTAAACAAAATGTTTTGTTATTGCAGACATAAAGAAGTAGTTCAAAATAATGAATAGTGTCATCTAATCAGCAGAATATGAAACATTTCAGTATGTGTGTGATCCCTAGTAGTTTGTAGTTCATTATCGTATTTTTGTTATCAGCGAGTAATGATGTAATAAAAATCAATCACTCTAATAGGTCATCTTTGACCTTGTACTGTCGGCAAACGCTATGCTATAAATTTTGAAGGAAAACTCCCGCGCTGCCTTGTCATCACTTATTCCCAGGTGATTTGTCGAGGAGTGTTAAGGAATGCATTATTTGCCTCATTCCATGCTGTTTTACAGCTAAATCTTTTTGCCAATCACATGTATTTTCACTCCAGCGATCACCTTCCTAGCATGTACATTACAGACCAAAGGTTTGGACACACCTTCTCATTCAAAGAGTTTTCTTTATTTTCATGTCTATGAATATTGTAGCTTCACACTGAAGGCATCAAAACTATGAATTAACACATGTGGAATTATATACTGAACAAAAAAGTGTGAAACAACTGAAAATATGTCTTATATTCTAGGTTCTTCAAAGTAGCCACCTTTTGCTTTGATTACTGCTCCACACACTCTTGGCATTCTGTTGATGAGCTTCAAGAGGTCGTCACCTGAAATGGTTTTCTAACAGTCCTGAAGGAGTTCCCAGAGATGCTTAGCACTTGTTGGCCCTTTTGCCTTCACTCTGCGGTCCAGCTCACCTCAAACCATCTCGATTGGGTTCAGGTCCGGTGACTGCAGAGGCCAGGTCATCTGGCACAGCACCCCATCACTCTCCTTCTTGGTCAAATAGCCCTTACACAGCCTGGAGGTGTGTTTGGGGTCATTGTCCTGTTGAAAAATAAATGATGGTCCAACTAAACACAAACTGGATGGAATAGCATGACGCTGCAAGATGCTGTGGTAGCCATGCTGGTTCAGTATGCCTTCAATTTTGAATAAATCCCCAACAGTGTCACCAGCAAAGCACCCCCACACCATCGCACCTCCTCCTCCATGCTTCACGGTGGGAACCAGGCATGTAGAGTCCATCCGTTCACCTCTACTGCGCCGCACATAGACACGGTGGTTGGAACCAATGATCTCAAACTTGGACTCATCAGACCAAAGCACAGATTTCCACTGGTCTAATGTCCATTCCTTGTGTTCTTTAGCCCAAACAAGTCTCTTCTGCTTGTTGCCTGTCCTCAGCAGTGGTTTCCTAGCAGCTATTTTACCATGAAGGCCTGATTCACACAGTCTCCTCTTAACAGTTGTTCTAGAGATGTGTCTGCTGCTAGAACTCTGTGTGGCATTGACCTGTTCTCTAATCTGAGCTGCTGTTAACCTGCGATTTCTGAGGCTGGTGACTCGGATGAACTTGTCGTCCGCAGCAGAGGTGACTCTTGGTCTTCCTTTCCTGGGGCGGTCCTCACGTAAGCCAGTTTCTTTGTAGTGCTTGATGGATTTTACGACTGTACTTGGGGACACTTTCAAAGTTTTCCCAATTGTTCGGACTGACTGACCTTCATTTCTTAAAGTAATGATGGCCACTCGTTTTTCTTTACTTAGCTGCTTTTTTTGTGCCATAATACAAATCCTAACAGTCTATTCAGTAGGACTATCAGCTGTGTACTGTATCCACCTCCTGCACAACACAAGTGATGGTCCCAACCCCATTTATAAGTCTTGAAATCTCACTTATTAAACCTGACAGGGCACACCTGTGAAGTGAAAACCATTTCAGGTGACTACCTCTTGAAGCTCATCAACAGAATGCCAAGAGTGTGCAGAGCAGTGATCAAAGCTAAAGGTGGCTACTTTGAAGAACCTAGAATATAAGACATATTTTCAGTTGTTTCACACTTTCTTGTTCAGTATATAATTCCACATGTGTTAATTCATAGTTTTGATGCTTTCAGTGTGAAGCTACAATATTCATAGTCATGAAAATAAAGAAAACTCTTTGAATGAGAAGGTGTGTCCAAACTTTTGGTGTGTACTGTATACAACCCAGTTTGCACAATCATTTGTCAGATCATCCTGTTACCTGTCATGATCCTTGCTGGTTCACTCCCTGATGGTTTCTCTAACTTGGCTTTATTTCTTGGCTTTTATTGCCTGAGAATAGGTCCTTCATAATCACACATTGTGATAACAGCTATGAGTCAAGATCTCAATAAACCTTGTCTTACCGAAACACGGCTAGAATAAAGCCACTGTTGAAAGCAAGTCGTGCATCCCATTGGAAATTTGCCACAAGCCATGTAGGAGACACAGCAAAGCATGTGAAGAAGGTGCTCTGGTCAGACAAGAATAAAAATGAAACGTTTTGACCTACAAGCAAAAACAATATGTGGAGAGAAGTTGACACCCTAAACATGCCATCCCCTTGGTGAAGAAAGGTGGTGGTAGCATTATGCTGTGAGGATTATTTTCTTTTTCAGGAACAGAGAAGTTCTTCAGAGTTGATGGGATGTTTGTTGGAGCTAAATACAGGACAATCCTGAAATAAAACCTGTAAGTGGCTAAAAAATACTTTAGACCGCAGAAGAAATTCCCCTTCAAGCAAGACAACTCTATACAGACAGATAGAGGTGTACAATGGAATGGTTTAGATCAAAGCTTTTCCCTGAGTTAGAATGGCCTAGTCAAAGTCAAAAGCTAAATCGAAATGGTAAACTCTGCCAAGACTTGAAATGTAATGTTTTCAGATGCTCCCCATCCAATCTGAATGAGTTTGAACTATTTTGGAAAGAAGAATGGGCAAAGATTCGTGTTTCAAGATGTGCAAAGCTGCTAGAGACTCTAAAACTTCCAGCTGTAACTGCAGCGAAATAGGAGTGTTGATTGGACAAGAATACAAATCAGAATGTTATTCTTTTATTTGTAAAACCTTTCAAATTCATCATTTTACATCTACCTCTGATCTGTGCTCTGTCACTTCACAACCACAAAATTCAATGCATGGTATTGGGATTTTATGTCATAGTACACATTAAGCATTGATGTGAAAAGCTTCAAAGCATATGAATATGTTTGCATAGTACTGTCTATGGTATGTAGCTGATTTTAACTGTAGATTTAGCAGTAGAAAAAACATATAAAATGGTTAGCAGAAGTGTCTGAATGGGCCGACAAGTGTTTCTGAGAACAGGGAGAACTTCCTATTGTTATTGCAAACCGCTCCGTGATTTATTCATTTACACAGCCTGAAACAATTCCATTATCTTACCCAAAACAAAAAGACACAAAGGCAGTATGAAAATCCCCTAGGATGTTTATGAGTCACTAAAGACTCCAATAACTTTCGCCTTCATCTTTAAGGGGCCCCGGAGGATTGCATGCTGTGGAAGGCTGCAGGGCAAGGGTAGTCAGGAGGAGGCGTCCAGGCACAGGGGAATGAAAGGAGTCCAGGAGCTGAATGGGGCTTGGTCAGCAGGCTGTCTCATACACTGGCCTGCTCCATGCTGCTAGAACTTCATAAATTACCCCACAATTACCCCAGGGGGAAACACTGAGGGAGGACAGACAACCTAAAGGGGGGAGAGAAAGTGGACAGAGCCAAACATGTTGCCGAGCAGGAGGTGCAGGGACCATGTCCAGATGTTGGCCTTCAGGTTGGTGGAAGACCAAGTGATAGCACTTCCAGATGATGGTCATTTGGATGGTAGGTGATTATCGAAACAGTCAGTCAGTCAGTCATTTTCTTTACCGCTTCTTCCATGGGTCGTGGGGAAGCTGGTGCCTATCTCCAGCAGTTTATGGGTGGGAGGCGGGTTACACCCTGGACAGGTCGCCAGTCCATCGCAGGGCAACACATAAACAACCATGCACACATTATCGAAACACAAAAACTACAAAAAAATGGCTTCTGTTACTTATATATATAATTAGCAGCAAAACCAAACTGTTTTATTGTAATATCTGATATCTTAAGCAACACCCCAAGTACGAAAGTGCATATATTTTTACCAGGCTTCCCAAAAGGATGGTAAGTACTAAAAAACATAATGAAATAAACTTATACTGCAGAAATTATTTGTTCTCCAAAGTATACAACTATATATTTGATTGAAAAACAGAGCAAACATGGTTAAAAAATTAGATTTCTAACATTTTGTTGAGTTTTCTTTAGGACCATCTATGATGTTTTTCTATGTTCTTGTAAGTTTTAACAACAAGGCCCAACCAAGGAAATCGGAATGAAAATGTTTCATCTGAATTCAGTTGAAAATGAAAGCAAGCAGCAAATAAAAACCAAAGTGAAGTGTGAAAATATTGTTGGCCCAACCTTTGCAGCTATAACAGTGTCATCTCTTCTGGGAAGGCTTTCCATAAGATGGGCAATTTTATCGAACTTTAGAACCATTCTTCCAAAACACATTTGCTTGGTCACACCTGCTGTCTCTGAATTCATCCAAAGGTGTTCTGTCTGCTTAAGATCATGACTGTGCGCAGGTCGGTCATGTTCTACACCAAACTCGCTTATTCACATGGATGATGGTTTATGGACATTTAAAAAGAAAGATGCCATCTCCAAGCTGTTTCTCCAAAGTTGGGAGCATGAAATTGTTCAAAATCTTTGGATTAGCTGAAGCATTAGGAGATCCTTTCTCTGGAACCGAGGGGTTGAGTGCAACTCTTGAATAACCGTGAGCCCCTCAGTGCCAAACCTTACACTTGTCACAAAGGAGACAGGCAAGAGCGGATCTCCTGGCAACTGCCAAGCCCAGACTCATCCACTAGTTTTCCAGACAGGGTGGCATGGTTTGTTACCCTGGGGTATACATCTGCATTGCTCTTGTTGATGTAAGGCTTGGATGCGGCTGTATGGCCATGGAAACCTATTCCGTAAATGGCCCCCTCTAGGCACAGTTCTTAAGCTAATCTGAAGGCCACATGAAGTTTGGAGGTTTGTAGCTATTGAACCTGGAGGAAGTTTGTGATTACTTCTACTTTGTTAAAAATACCAATGACAGGTGACTGTGGAATATTTAGTAGATAACTACATAACTGTAATTATTGCAGTGTGGCATCCTATCGCAGGACCAGGATATAATTCAACAAGCTCCTGAGAGCGACCCATTCTTTCCTAAATGTTTGTTAAACCAGTATGCATGCCTTGGTGTTTGGTTTTATAAACTTGTGGCCATGGAATTGGTTGGAACACCTGAATCCAATGATTTAGAAGGGTGAATGAATACTTTTGATAATATAGTGTACTGTCTTCCTCTGTTGCTCCTCTTTTGTAAAAACACTGTATACATATATACATTGTGTGCACAAACCTGGCGAATAAAGCTGATTCTGATTCTGATTAAGGCTTGTTTTTTTTTTTCTTCTTTTGGCATTTCAACACAACAATTAGCCTAGTTAAGGTTGATGTTTAAGGGGTAAAGAAAAGCTTCATTGTAGCAGAGCATGTAAAAAATATGCCATATTTACAGCGCTGTGAGAAAGTATTTGCCCATTCAGTTTTTTTTCTGTTTCTGTTTACTTGTCACAATGGCCGTTTTAGATCATCAAATAAATGTTATATTATCAGACACAGATAGTAAATACAAGTAAATACAAAAACCAGCTTTCAAATTATGACTTTATTTTATGACAGAAAAGCTATCCAAACCAATGTTCAAAAGACCACTTTATCACTGATTGTGCCATCCTTGGCTGCGATCAAGCATTTGTCATACCTGCCAATTAGTCTTTCAAGTCACTCTGAATAAACAACCTGTTTATGGTCATACCACAGGATCTAATTCAGATATGATTCATTAATATGACTGGGCCATTCCAGAAACTTCCTTTTGTTTGTTTCTGCTAATGATCTAACTATTTGATTCAGATGAGTTTAAAACTCCTAATAGATTGATAGATGATTGATGACTTTGTTTCTCCTCTGTTCTTGGTCTTCAAATCAGAGAATAAGGAATAGCTTTTTGATATCTTTTATCCTATTTATTGTAATCAAACAAGTGACTTGATTCTTTATGTCTGGTCAGGCTGGTTTAAATAGCTTTTTTGGCTTGGTAAATTAAATTATGTGAGAACTGCTTTTTTATGTACTCTGTTTGTCTGTACACTGCAAATCATTTCCTCCAATTTCTGTATAAGTACACACTGAATAAAAAAAAGTAAAAAATAATATTGTTATAGTTTTCTCAAGCATTTTTAAAAAGTACTCTTTTCAATTACCCAAAACTCTATGTGAATATGAAGAAGTGCATTTATTTTGAAAGACATTTATTTTTGTGAAAAGGGGCTTAAGCCTATGTTTTTTTTATCGACTTAATTAATCAATTATTATGATAGAAAAATTTACTTCTGCAAACTTGTTTCTAAGTATAAGTTAATGTAAAATAAAACATACATTAGCAAAAGTACGACTACAAAAAACAAATGACTACATAGCTGCACAGATGCACTTTTACTCTGTGTATCTGTTTGGTATTGTGTCGGTCACAATTTTGAACAGTTGGCTCCTTAGTGCAAGGGGGAGGTTTTGTGTCACCGATCTGCAGAGTTCTGCTGCACTGACCCCCCTGTCCTCCCGCCTTCCTTCTCCAGTTTGATGGGGAACTTTTCTCCCAATAATCTCTCTCCTTGAAGCCCAGACACGAAAACTGCCTTTCGCCAGCACCATTGTCTCAGTCTGTTACCTCCGCTTGTGCTCCTTCTCCCCGGCAACAGCCCCCTCCACACACAAACACACTTTCACGTCCCATCTGTGGGCAGGCCTGCCATGTGTCCATTCATAATGGTGCCGCTGGCAACGCCACTGTATGTTGAAAGTACATGATGCAGTCCTTTTGTAAGGGGGCTCAACTCTTAACTACTCACCGCTGACCTCAGGGTCACCAGGCACAATGATGCAAGTGTTGGTGGCCACTAGCCATCCTCAATGACCAGTGATTGACGAGCTGATTGATGGTTTCTGTGGGTGCCCACATGTGTTCGGTTGGTATACAGCCTCTGCAGGCTCATTGAGTAAAGCAAGCTGTGTTGTTAGTTTTTGTCTGTTGAGGGCATCAGACTAGTTAGTAATACACAATTAACTTCCTGGGCTTTCAGCTTGATGGAGAAAAATGACTGTTATTACAGCTCAGCTGGCTCCTAAAGCCACTGGACTTTAGTAAAACTGCAAAAACACCTCCAAGAAACAGTCCGGTTAGAGCCAGTTGAGAAATTAAAACTCCATAAAAAATCTGTTCTGGGTTAAATTTTTAATCAAGCCATCCACTTGGGATTGCGGACCATACGGGGAGGATTTGTAAACTGTGCTTTTTAGAGTAAAAACCAATCTTACAGGTCTGTAAAAAGTGTTAATTTTTGGATGAATTGCTCTAAATCAGAGAGTTTTACATTCAAATAAATGAACTTTAATCTCTCATTTTGACTTTTGCAATACTGAAAACATCTCAAAGGTTAAAGGTTTCCTGTTTTTGTCAAACCACACCTATCGGCAACCCTGTTGTTCAAACTGTCCACACAGTTACCGAATAAGAAAGCACATATTCCCATATTCCCATGGAGGAAGGTCATTTTTTTACTAGTAAACCACTGTTGTGTAAATTTGACCATATGTTTTATATGATTATCCTGCTAAAAGACTCAATGAGGACTTATTTTTAGTTTACTGGTAGAGTTTAGCAGATTTTAGTTAAAATGACCTTAAATTTCAGAGTTCATGGATTGCCAAGGTCTTTGGAAAAGAAACAGACCCCAGCATCTCAAATCCTCCACCTTACTTAACAGCTATAGTTTAGCATAATCATACTTTGTTTCATGCCAGACCTACCTGGAATGTTTTTTGCCAAAAAGTTCAACTATAGTTGAACTTTCTGGGCACATTTTTGGAGCTGATGGTCTCATCTAAACAGAGCCCAACGTTCCAGTTAAAGTCCTGGTAGCTTTTAACAAACCCCATTAATTTACCCTTTTGACGGTAGGGCAATTCTTCTGCTGTTACTCACCAGTGAGATTTATTTTTACTGTCTTACCATCATCCTCATTATACAGTATATGGCGGCAGGATAAACTTGGGTCTTTGTCCAGGCTTATTTTTCACAGTTCCAGTAGTTTTAAACTCCGTAGTCATTTTCTTGTAGCCTCTTCATGGTCAGTGAAGATCATCATACATCCGACTTAATTGAATTTCCATGTCCTCTTCTCTTTCCCATTTTGAGGAGTGGTTGAGTGAAACTGACCTTTCTGCAAAATCAAATTTATCTCCCAGGGAAACAAGAAGTCATCAGTTAGTAACTAGAAATCTGTGATCAAGCAAAAAAAAACAGTATAGGACAAATTAAATTTATTTTAAATTAATTGCTATAAATACATATGGCACCAGTGATTTGTGTAAAAACAAAAATTTTTTGCATGGGGTTTTTATTCACCACTGAATCAATTTAACTCAAAATAAAGGTTTGGATGTTTTTAATACGTGACCCTCTGCAACTGCAGGAATATATTAGCTTATTTGAAGGGTTATTGTGCCAATAAGCGTGTAAGACACCATAAGATATTTCTGTTCAGTTATTAAACACTTAAGACACAAATGTTTGTTTTTATGTCTTATGTAGCCAAAAAAACTTTTTATTTAGCTGAACTTTTTGTATGCTGCTAACTTTGTATACAAGATAAATTAAAGTTGTTAATCTATCTGTTTGGTGCTCAGATGTTGTCATCAGCCTGAAGTAGTGAAGCAGCACAGCACATTCCTGCTTATGGCAACAAGCAGACGCAAGCAGGTGAGTGAAACAGATTTTTTGGGGGTGGTGTGTCGAGGAGAAGCTCCCTCAGAGCTTTGAGTAAAAACATCCTGCTGAGGTATTTCGAGGTAAATATGTTTAAACACCGCAATATAAAAATTGCATGAGCCGAAATTTTGTTCAGAAAGTAAAAGTTCTGCTGACATCTAAACTCAGCTTCACATGTATAATTGGTTTTCAAGTTATGGAGATACCGTAAAAGACAAACATTTAAAATAAGGATTTTTTGAAAAAGAATTGTTATGTGTGCACATCTTTCACCCCACTGAGGTGAATTCAACTTGAATTCAGTCTGATGATATACAATTTGTAGCTTATGCTCAAATAAAATTGTGGCTATAAGCACATTAAAAACAAAAACTTACTTTCATTAATTTGGTGCAAAATTATACACTAAAAATATTGTACAGTTTTTAAAAAGAGCTCTAGTTTGTTTTCTTATTTGGCAGAAGTCTTCGTACCAATTAACATTTCTGCTACCACTTTTGTGTTTTTCGTATTGCTAGAAAAACTTTATGACATTATTGAAAATCATGTCATACAGTTTGCCCACAGACTGGTATTTGGACGTCACTTTCTCATTGCTCCTTTTTAGTCCTTTCCTCTCCCTTCTTTTCACATGACCACATAGAATATTCCTTCCACGAGCCACCCAAAGGGCTCAGGTGGTTAATTATGGGCCCATTAAACCTTAATTCAGATCTGAATACTAATGAGGAGTTCTACTGCTGTTGCAATCCAATTGGAACCCTTTCGGCTGCAGGGTCTGTGGTCAGAACATTGATTGGCATTAAATTACAAAACATATTATCATATAAAAGCAATGATCCGTCGTGCCTTTTTTTCTCTGTTTCAGTTGTTAATATTGAAAGGAAACATAAAGGTGGTAGAATTTGTTAGCAGGCTAATGTATTTGAACATAAAACTGTTTTCCAGTACTTTATTAAGCTATTATTATTGTATATGGATTGATTCTTAATTCAGTAGCAAGTTTCTGTTATCAGTTACACCCAGTTTATGCTACTGCACTGTACCAGCTGGCACTAAGCTGGAGGTGAGATAGATCTTGCATAAATTTCAATTCAATTCAGTTTATTTATATAGCGCCAATTCACAACACATGTTGTCTCAAGGCACTTCACAACAGTCAGGTACATACATTCCAATTAATCCTAATCATTGAACAGTGCAGTCAGAGTTAGCTTTTTATTCAAATTGGATAAGAAGTTTTTCTATCTAAGGAAACCCAGCAGATTGCATCCAGTCAGTGACTTACAGCATTCACTCCTCCTGGATGAGCATGTAGAGACAGTGGACAGTCACTGGCATTGACTTTGCAGCAATCCCTCATACTGAGCATGCATGTAGCGACAGCGGAGAGGAAAAACTCCCTTTTAACAGGAAGAAACCTCCAGCAGAACCAGGCTCAGTGTGATCGGCCATCTGCCATGACCGACTGGGGGTTTGAGAGACAGAACAGAGATACAAAAAGAACAAAGAAGCACTGATCCAGGAGTACTTTCTATGGGAAGGAAAAGTAAATGTTAATGGATGTAGCTCCTTTAGTTGTTTCACTTAGAAAGAAAGAACAGATAAACTCTGAGCCAGTTTTCAAGGTTAGAGTCTGAAAGAGAGCACATAGTTTGTTACAGTTAAGCTCAGTCAATCGCCATGTCTAGGAGAGAGAAAGGGTTAAACAAGCATAAGGCTTGAATACAATAAAAACCATGCAGAGACAGAGAGTCTTTACACATATAAAAAATACAACTAAGGCCCCTACTTTAAAGAATATCTTTAATCTGCAAATTTGCTAATTTTCTGTAAACTGTTGTCAGATTTTCATTAGAAAGAGCTTTGTCATTCAAAAAAGGGACCTATAGCATGCTCTTGCTACAGTTAAGTGCATGCCTGTATGATCTGAAAGACACTGCACACATTCAAGAACATAAGGTGAGAAATTCAGTTGAAGAATGAGGGGTGAAGAAAGCCTCTTGACATCTAAGAATATGTAGAAAGTGCCAGCACAGTCTCCTATTGAGGAGTACAGTACAGAATTGTGCCGCAGTATAGGCAGCGTGTGAGTGCATCTACACACACAGTGACACAAAGTTTTCAAGAACAGCCTTGCGACAAGAAGAGCAATAGATAAGTCCCTTCTGCTAAAGGAAAACGGCGAGGAAAGACTAAGACTCTGATGAGTAAAAACGTAGTTTCTGTGCTCTTTGCCAACAGTAAAACATCTGAATACAACCCCTGGGTGTGGTTGCTTTTCCTCCAAAGGAGTGTGCTTCCTCCCAGTCGTGCCCAAGAAGTCAACCATGAATACGATGTGGAATCAAATTGTCCTCTAAGAGCAACTTTTTCCAACAAACCAGGAACTGTCTGGTGAAGGATGGAGCTGCACTATAAACACATTTCTAATATGCATTTGTATAAACATGGATCATTTTTAACAATTATTAATTAAAGTTAGAGAAGATAATTGGAGATAACTGTACAAACAAAATTGTGTTAAAATTTTGTAACAAAATGTATATGTGTGCGAATTATCCTTTGCTTTGTATATTTCATGATGCATGATGGCAATACAATTGCTTTTAAATGTCAGTCTTTTGAATTTCTTTCTTGTGTAATTATAGTGTTGTTTTCTGAGGCTCTCTGCAAAGCAATTTTCGCATTTCAGAACTATACAGCCTGCAGCCCCACTTTATAATTACAAGCCATCATTAGCCTTTTCATTTATTTCATCATTAGGAGATGAACTAAAGTGGTGTGAATTCTGGGTAGACATTACTGAAAAGTGTTATGCAATCATAAACATAAATATATTAGATGTTTTTACATCAGCAGGACTCACCTAGACATACCTCTCCCAACAGGCATATTTCCATATTTGCACATTTCAGAGGAGAATTAGTGATTTCTACAGGAGCTAAAAAATGCAGATGAAAAGACAAGTCAAGAGCTGACAAGACAAAAAATGTGTTTCCTAGCTGAGAAATGAGTTAGGGCACCCTACCCCATGGTAGCTAGTATTACCTCCTTTTGTCTGATATAACATATGAGATTCTTTCTTTCTTTCTTTCTTTCTTTCTTCCTTCCTTCTCTGACATCAGTTTGAGTTAATTTTGACCTCCTCCTCATTTTTAATTGTGAGATGATTGAGAGATTTCTTACATGTATGGCCTGAGCTGATCAGGTTGTGCTGTAGCAATGCATCCCCAGACTTTGATAGTTTCACCCCTCATGCTTCACATTTGTTAAGAGGTTCTGTTCCTGGGATGCTGTTTTTATTTAAGCCAAACGTAACCAATGTTGTGGTGTCCAAATAATTCAATTTTAGACTTAGATTAAATTTTAGATGGGTGATTTCAATTTCTTTTGAGACCTCTTTGAAGCCTTTACCAGCCATCCTTATAATTCATCATGGTAGTGGCAATAATATGCTGTGGAAATGCTATTTTTAGAAGGACAGCAAAGCTGTTCAGTGTTGATGGGAAGATGGATGGAGCTACATTAGGACCATCCCAGACCTTCCAGCAGGGCAACGGCCCTAAACATGCATCTAAAGTAAAATGGTGTAGATCAAAGTATATTCATGTGTTAGAATGACCTAGTCAATGCCCAGACCTATATCCTAAAAGCAATATATCCTATGCCTACCATCTCACATGTGTGTGCCACTTAGTTTTGATCTGTTACATAATATCCCACTTAAATACAAGAGTAGAATTTCATAGGATCAAATATATTCAAGGGCAGTTAAACCCATAATACTTTTTCATAGGTCAGAGTTAAAAGGCTTCATCAATCAAATACATATTGTTCTAAATCGCTCTGCAAATCACTAAAATAATTACTTATGGAATTAGCCAAAGTCCAAAGATAATAAGAAACAACTCAATACTTTTGAATATAGCAGTAACTGCATAGTTTCTCTAAAAAGGAAAATTAAACACTTCATCCTTTATCTCAGCTGAAGGAACCCAATGTGTACCTCAACTGCTGTCGCAGGTCTTAGTGACTTCGACTGCGTGGTCTCTTATAGGCAGCAGAGTTCAGTTTGGGTTTATAGCACCTTTAATATTAAAATAATTATTTGTCTCACTTTTCCTGTCTCAAAGAGTGCTGGGCTTTATGGTTTGGCCAGCACTGCAATGCCCTGCTGAGTGCAGCATTAAATATCAATACTAGTTTACAAGGGTCCATAAATACTCAATAAGGCAGGAGCAAAAAAAACATAAGTGTTTCCCAAAATGTATGTTAAGACTAAAAGGGAGGAACAGGAACAAACAAGTGGAAAGTGAGATAAAAACTAAATACTGGGCTTCATAACTTATTGTTGCGGGTCTAATTGTCAACAATATTAATTGCAGGTTTCATTTCTCTTTTTTACTCTGCTTCACTTCCTCCCTAATGTATTATTCATAATATGTATTTATTCCTTTAAGAATTTAAGGGTCATGGAGTTATGGAGTGCAATGGAGGCAGAGTAAACAGCACAAGAAGTGACAAAAGGTCCAATAAAAGTAGTCTTCAAGAGACTGAGAGGCAGTATATTTAGGGGACAGTTTGCAAGGCTTGGACCTTTGAAAGATTAACTCAGAGTCCACAAAGGCACAGGGGGCTCTGCGGCCATGCAGGGGCGTGAGTGGGTTGCTTGCTGGTTAAATATTGGCAATCTCGGATCTGCCATCATTGTCTAGTTAGATACTCCACCCAGGCCCCAGTTAGCAACGCAAACACACATCTTGGCAGCCGGAGTGAGCCGATACAAAGGCCGTCCATGCCCGAAAGGCAGATATGGAGATGCATTGGTGCAGGGTGGGGGTCTCGCCACGTGGGGCCCCCGTGGTCGTAAAACCCAAAGCAGGACAGATTGTACGGCTAAACTCCCCAGCAACCCATTCTGCACCACCCCCTCATTCTTCCCTTTTTAGTGAAGTGACAGTGATAAACGGGACGCACGACCATCTAGAACAACAAACAGACTCTGGCTCCTTTCTTCAATGTGGGCGAGGGCAGACATAAAGTGGGTGCCATCCCATTAGAGACTGGTTTCAAGCCTGCAAAGGAAAGGATGGAGGGAGTGGGAGGGGAGGACCATTCAATCTTAAGTCCCCCCCTCCAGTTCTGAGTTTTGTCTTCTCCAAAAAGAGTATCATAAAAAAATTCTCCTTAATTGGTGCTCCATAAAATTAGCATCACCAAGCTGATTAGATTTCCTCTCTCCTTTACTAACATTTGTGCTGCTCAGTGACCTCTTTCCCTTCAATTCACTTTTATCCCTTTCACAAATTTATTGGACTGCAGAGTAAAAGGAAACTCGTGTAAGATTGTGCCCTTTGCCCTCCATCGCTCCTCCTTTAAGTCAAGTCTGTCTCTAAAGCCTGGATACTGAAAAGTAAACTCCTGATAAAATACAGAATCTCAATCAAATGTGTGTGAAAACATTTACTGAGTTTTCCATCAGTTTCCTCAATTCTTCCCAAACCTTTAACTTGGCACATTCCCATAGAGAAAAGAGTTAGCAACTAAAAGCCTTCTATTTAGCACACATAATAAAATGTATAATTTGTGTCCTGGAAGCTCTTGACTGCAAAAAAAAAAAAGAGTTCCCCCTTCAGCAAAACTCAGTTTATCGACATGTCAGAGCAGCACTGACTGAAATATAATCCCATTAACTCTGAATGGTAGGTCTGTTACTGTGTTGCATAATGGGTTTCGCTCTGCATGGATAATTACCATAGCCATTGGAAATGGCTGAGGGGTGAAGGGATTTTGCAATACTTCGACATCTTTATGGGTTAATATAGTTAGTAGAAGCATCAGTCCTTCAAGAAAGGTTTGACTTGTTTCCTCTAATTTTAAAAAGTCGCCCAGAGTGAGGGATCGGTTGGATCCGTAAAGAGATACATTTTGTCATGTCACAGTTACAAACTTCACTGTATTGTAGTGTGTGGTGTTCATTTTTACATTCAGCTCCCTTATATTTAATGTTCGATTGTGAGTTTGTGAAACTATAGTCAAATTCCTTTTTTGTGCTCACAATCTTGGCCAATGAAGCTGATTCTAAGTCTGATCAGTCTAATACCCCTAAATAAAACCCAGTGCAGCCCAGTGCCCTAAGCAGTCATTTAATTAGTAATTTAAAGTCAGTATACATCTTTGAAGACCTCAGAGGTTAGAACATTAAAGAAAGGCAGCAAAAAGAAGAGCAACCAACACAGCAGGGGAGACAGGGATAGTATTGTAGAGAACTTTACTGCAGATTAGGTTGTAAAATATTATCTTAAACTCTAAACATCTCATGAAGTGCTGTTCAATCGATCACATGCAAATGGAAAAATACTACAGCACAACTGCATACCTACCACAACATGGGTCAAACTAAACTAACAAGCCAAAAGCCCTATGTTTTCTCTGGAAAAGCTGTAGAGATCCACAACATAGGTGGGAGAACCTATAAACTATAAACTCACTCCAAAAATGTTGCCTTTATGGAGCAGAGACAAGTACAAAGCAGCTGTTTAAAGAAATCCACGAGAGGTCCTGCTTAGGTTTTGCCACAAGCCATGTAGGAAACAGAAAAGAAAACATGGGCAATAGTGCTCTGGTCAGAGGTAAACTAAACTTTTTGACCTACATGAAAAATGTTCTGTGTACTATAAAACTAACACACTCTACATCACCCTAAAAACACTATCACCATGATGAAATATGGTGATGGCAGCATCATGCTATGGGGATGCTTTTCTTCAGCAGGCACAATAAAGCTGTAATTAATAAGATGGATGGAGCTAGATACTGGAAAATCCTGGAAGAAATTCTGTTTGGGAGAGCTGACACGTTTGTGGAGCTGTTGGGCAATGCGTCAACTGACACATGATAAAAGGTGCCTTTGGATACAATTTACTGAAATAAGACATAACAAAAGATTATTGGACATTGGCTGAGGACAGTAAGATGAGTAAGTTCAGATAAAATCTCAGAGCACCCAGTATTGGTGACCCGATGCCGATGGTGTGACTTAGACTTGTCTTTATTGTCATTCAGATTTGCATCACCAAATACATATCTGGATGAGATTTTGTTGCAATGGCTAAGGAAAAAGGTGCAGAAACAAAACAGTAGGATTATTTTATACAAAACAATTTGCAAAATTGGAAGAAAAATTAAGAGTATATAAAGGTAAACAAGAAAAATACATATAAAAACGATAAATAACATTAAAAATACAAAAATTGTTTAATGGAAAATAAAAGGGGCATATTTTTTGACATAAACCTGATGCCACTGCTGGGCTCTGCTCTTCAGAGGCAGCAACATACTTGAGACTAGGGGAGAGGTTCACCTTACAGTTGTACAGTGATGGTAAACATACCAGCAGTGCTACAATGAAATGGTTTATTAATGCATTTTCATGTGTGACAATCTGTGGTAATACTTGAAAAGCGTTGCACACAGATGCCCTCAATCCAGTCTGACTGAGTTTGAGGTGTTTACCATAAACAATAGTCAAACATTTCAGTGAAGTGTAAAGCACATAGATACATACCACAAAAGACTTGCAGCTGTAGCTGTACTGCTGTGAAAGGTGGTTCTAAAATGTATTGACTCAGGGTGGCTAGATACAAATGTATTTTCAATTTTTGATTTTTCTCATTGAAAGTTTGGCAATGTACTGTATAGCTTATAGCAAGTAAGCCAACTAACCAAGATATTTATCCAAATAAGTAAAAATCTTCAAAGTAAAAAAAAAATAATAATTCAAAGTCACAATTTAAATCAAAGGCAGTAATGGCAGGGACACAAAGTTGTTTCTATTGATATTTACGTTTTGTAAGGAAAGTAAGGACTAAAGAGAGTGAGCGTATCTACATTATAATGCAAAGGGCATGTGAGGGTTAAACCAGGTTCTCCTTGGCCCCCTGACCTGGGATGTCTTTGATGCTGTGACCTTTGGGACGTGGGCCCCTGAGAGAGCTTCATGTGGTGCAGACCTGGAACTATATCACTGACTCGGGGGTCAGCGTGATTATGGGACACAGATTTTTGTCCTTTAAATAAATATACATGGCTTTGGGTGGGACTAGAGTAAAAAGTCACACATACACACAGAGTGAGAGGGGTGAGATCAAAACAGGTGGAAAACACATTCTCAGATAATGCATGACCATTGTGTAACAGTTACAGTGACATTACTAGTAAAACTGTCAAGAGTAACTTGGGACTGGGATCAAGGCACGGTGTGATTTACAGTGAAGAATGGCGGATTTTAAGCTTTGGAAACCTCTAAAGTAGTAAAAATAAGAAGGTAATGAAATAAAAGATTTATATTGTGGATCTTACTATTAGTCGGTCTGTGAATGCTGTTTTTGCACCAGTTGGTGGATTTGGGACTATGCTACTGGCCGCTCTATCATCATAAAAATCTCTTTGTTTTTGTTATTGTGGGTTGACCTTTTAATGATAAGAAAAAGTAAACATATCAAGGATTCAATTTGTTATCTCTTATGAAACTTTCTGTTAGGGATACCAGTTGTCAAACTTTTGGTCCCACAAACCGTGTTTGATTTACCTGAAGAGGAGCAGACATTTTAAAATCATGCTTTTAACCTGTTGGTTAGTCCTTTAAAGTACTGACACACTAAAAATCAACTCATTTTACACTTGAGCACATGCCTTTCTAAGCAATAACTAGTATCTATGTCAAAACTACTAAATATTGCTTTATGAGTGTAGTTGCACCCTACATTTTGACCTTCTAAACAAATTTTTGAAATCTTAAGGTGACTAATAAAAGAAAAAAAAATAATATTTTTGTATTTTGATCAGAATTCAACTATAAAGTTTACCATGAAAAAACCTTGATGCTTATTGCCATTTCATGCTACAATGACCTCCATTGCTGTTTTAATGGTGGACATATCATTTTATACATTAAGGAATATGAAAACAACAAATGTGTTTCCAAGTAATTTAAGGATAATACTGTAAATTACAAAAGAATTTTAAATTTTAAAATGCTCTTAACTCTTTGCATTTCTAGCCTACCTACAGGGCATTATTTGAAAGCTCCTCTAATTATTTTCAAATGGTTTTGATACACAGCTCATTTTATAAACAAACATACTTTGTTATCTGTGTTAATTTACATTTAGTGTATTTATACCAAGTGAGGAAGAGTCTTGTAGGATTTAAGACCTCCCTGATGTGGACTGCACTCATTTTGAATCTTGGAATTGTTTTATCCTCCACTGTAATCAAATTAACAAAAACATTACCCTCCAACCAGTGGACCAAAACAGCTGATACAACGTAAATTGATGAATTAATGTTTAAGGTTTTGTCTGCAGAGTTTATGAAATAGATTGAACAAAGCAATGAATACTAAATGCTAACCTTTCCAACCTTTTTCTTGTTACAGTTATGTTAAATAACATTAGCAAGCAGGCACTGTTGTCTTTCGCAGCTGAAATTGACAGAAGATTTGTCGCTTCTAATTTGCTTGCTGAATAAACTAATAATTAAAGAACTGGAAGCACTGAATAAGATGCTCACTTCAGTGTTATGTTTTTCCCTTGAAGGAGCTGTGACCGGATTTTCAGACGGTTTTTAGGAGTTTATCAGGTAAACTGCTGTTGAATATTTCCTCTGTTTCAAGGCCAAGGTGAACACCTGCTAGCTTGATTAGATACTTATTTTGTAAAATCTATTTGCTCAAAACTACTCATTCGTATCAGTATTTTGTGTCCTCAAGTTGCCATAACCAAAATGTTATGTTGTCTAAAACTATATTCATGAGGGTTTATTGTTGTAACTGAACCAGAAAAGTGGTTTCAAAATATATTGACTCAGGGTGGGTGAATACAAATACACACAGCATACTTTCTAGTTTGTTATTCAAAACATTTTTTGAATACCATTCAATATTTAAAATCGGCTATCGCATAAAATAGCACTGAATTCTAATGAGGTTTTCTAACATGAAAAATATGGGGTACTAAAATTGTATGTTTTAAAACTTTTTTAACATACTGTGTAGCTATGTTGTGTAAAATACTTAGGTCATGTACATGGATTTGTTAAGATTTGTGCATCTATTTTCTATGAAACACCAAAGAGAGGCAAAATCAGTGAACTCCAAATAAGAGGGCAGATTTTAGAGGAATTAATACGCCCTCTAGTGACTGTACCTAAATAGCTCATCACCTTTTTAGCCAGTTTTGAGGCAGGGACCATTTCTACAGTGTATTTAGAATCCAGTGTTGTGAAGCAGCAAATATTACATTCATAAGATCAAATCCTTGACCTCCGAAATGCAACATTTATTTTTGCTTCATTAGGTTAATTACTGTTGCATGAAACTATGACAGGTTGTGGTTTCAAGTTTAAAATCAGTTGTACTGGGTGCAAATTTTCTTGTTGAGTGAAAGAAAAAGCAAACCTTCCCTGCCGGAAGGCCAAGACGGTCATTAAAGATAGATGGGGTGTGTTCGAGTCACTCATTTCCACTCCCTTCATGACTAATGCAGCAAAGACAGCTGATGAGGCGCATTTGGATGTCAAAATGAGAGGCAGGCACACTGTTACATAAGAACGCAGTAGATGAAGATTTGAAGAGAGGAGCCTCTCCCCCATCTTCATCTAGCTTTGTGATTAATCACTGTTGTCAGGAGGGCCTCAGCCCATCAACCTGACTAAGTTTGGCTTTGCAGACTAGGCAAAGGTGTGAGATAGAAAGCAGTTATTTAAAAGCAACTCTAATTAAATGATCCCATTTAGTTACAATAAAAGGTCAAAGCAGTTTATCTCCTTATCCTAGCAGGTGTTCTGACAGGTTTCATTGAACGTTGTTGTAACATCCAATTATAACTCCACTGAGTCAAAGGATTATGTATTTAATAGTAAATTTGTTTTCATTTTGTATTTATTTTCTTAACTAAGCTCACCTCTTTTTATGTTTAGCCTATATTTGAGGTTTATAGATTTCAAACCATCCAAGGGCTTGGAGAAGCGGCTCGGATTGTGGGCGACACGTGCCTCTTCCATCATTCATGAGAGTTAATGCAGAGAGCGAGGCCATACAGCAAGAGACCACTCCCCTGAGAAAACCTGCGGGCACAGGGAATTTACAAATCAGCAGCACTTATAAGCTATGCAGCCAGCAGGAACAAGCTGCAGACCTCACTGATGGCTTCTTTCTGTAGACATGTATGCTAGAGAAATATTAATATATGCTAGAAATCAAAGCTCTCCTGCTTGTGCTCTAACAGCCCTACGACAAGCTTCTCAGGTGCTAATCACTTGCATTTCTGATTAAAGTAAGCTGGCTGGGAGCTCCACGTAAACACCCTGACATTCCTTGAGGTTGTTTGTGCTTTCAATATAGTGAGAATGTTTGTGCATTTGGAAATTTTCTGTTGCTTTTAATGGGAGATGTGTGAAAAAAAAATAGCTATCAAAGAAAATGTTATCATTAAGAAAGATCACACAGAAATTTAAATTTACCTCAGATAATTCAAAGCCTTTAATTTGAATTATCTGCGCCTTTCAAAGCAATTATCAAAAGCATATGTCTGAGGAAAAAGGTCTTATTGCTTCTGTTGAGAGTGAAAGTGGATTATGGATATATTTCAGAGATAAAAGGTTACATTATTGCCTTCCAGTACCTTATAAATCTCAGGTCTGAGGTGTCCTGGCTTTAAGGAAAGGAGTCAGAAGCAGTTTCCAGGGATAGAAGAAGCCAACAACCCTCCTCCTTCTTTTACTCTCTGAAAAGGAATATAGTGCTAAAACCAATGTAACCTGTGAAGCTCAAAATGATGAAAAGAATGAGTGGAAGAGATGTATCAGTTTGTCTTAGTTTACAACAAAACCTGCTTTCAGTGTTTTTGGAAAATAAATTATTTTCTTTTATTAAATCTTCAAACAGAAAAGCTCTGGAGAGACGGAAACATCTGATGTCAGCGTTGGGTCAGGGTCTGACTTTACCTTTTGCCAGAAGAAATTAACTGTATTGGTGAGTAATGGTAGAATGGAGTACAAGATTGATAAGATTGGGTCTTTAATAGCGTAGAAAAAGCTGATCCACTAAATAAAGTCTTTGATATTCCAGTGCAATTACGTTCTAACCCTCAGAGATGGTCATACAATGTGGAACTTGACGGATAGAACAAGATCATCCTGTACTTGCTGGAGAAACTGTATTGGATGGATGGATGGATGGATGGATGGTGAAAACCAAGAATTCAATGTACAAATTTCAATTTATTTAAGATTTTCTCTAAACTATTTCTGATAAAAAAATATGCATACAAGCTAAAATATTAACATACAGTTCCACCAATATTTTGTTAAATATTCCTTAAGTTGCAGAGAAACCACATGCGATCTTTAGCATTTAAAAAGCTTCTGTTGCAATTCTGCATAGATATTTAACAACTATTATTCTAAGTAATGGAGAGTTATTCTAAATTTTCTGGTTTATTGGCAATAACCGTACCTTTATAGTATAGACCATAACTTATTTTCAGGACTGAGGTTATGGTCATTCCAATTGTAATGTTAGTCTGCCTTATTCCTTGAAAAAAACTGTTTTGATGGGTGTTTGGTTAATTTTTTGGTTAAAACAACCATGTTTCACTTCTTGATGAAAGTGTTACCTCGGATGAAAAGAAACTGGTCAGAGCGTTTAAACATAACCCAGGAAGTAGGAGTCAAGATGAGGCTTTCAAACCTGAGAACACTGTACCAAATGTCAGGCATGGTGGTGGTAGCATTATGTTGTAGATCAGTGTCGTTACCATCGTTTTTGGTGCATTGTACGAAGTGTATGAAATAATTAGAAAGGAAAACTATCATAATTTTCATTGAAATTGACTGGTTTCCTGCAATAGATCTGGCTTTTGAGGTTACACCATACATTTCTGATAGGGATGAGGTTTGCCTCATTTCAAAACCTTAATGTTTTATGGATTCTGATACCTGTTTTGATGTGTGTTTGAATTAATAGCCCTGACTAAACACCCACAAATGATGCAATATTCTTAGGTTTAATAGGTTTATGTTTGACTTCTCTGAACATAATTATTGCATAATATGTCAAATGAAAGAAAACCGGTCAGACTGTTTAGAAACAACTCAGGATGGAAGGGTCATGGGGAAGTTAAACTTTGTGGTGGGTCATCCTGCAGTAGAGCTGTTTTGCTTCCAGTTGTACTGATGTTTGTACTAATAAGGAAGGAGCTTTGCATCCATGTTTTTCATCTCAAATCAACAGCTTGATGGTTGAATCCTGGGCAAAACTTAAATGTACAAAGCAGGGTAATACTGAGCTGCTGGATTGGCCCGGACCTCAACCCTATTGAAAATGTATGGACTGAGCTTAAAAGTGGAGTCAGTGACAAGAATCCAGCCGGTTTAAATGAGCTCTACCAACTCTGATAGGAGAAGCAATCAAGTATTCAGACAGCATTATGCCAGGCTGATACTGTTAGCTGCAGTACATTTAAAGAACTATTAAGGGGAACTTTGTATATAGTTGAACTTGTATGTAGAATGTTTGCCAAAACAAGATTAGACAAAATCCACAATAAATTAAGGGTAATTTCCCAAATTCATGTTTTTAAAATTAATTGAAAGCTACCGTTTATATCATCATTTCATTGCAGTTCCAACACATCTTTGGAAGCGCAAAACTGACATCCATTCCAGTGATGAGTGCATGTAGATTTCTGACATTTTTTGTTTGAATACTGAAGAGCAACCAGAACCCACACTATGTGTTTTATGACCCACAGAGTGTCTGCGCAGAAATTTTGGAGCCACTGCAGTAACAAAGCCTTGAAATGACACCAAAAAAAGACAAAGATGAGTTTAAAACCAGAGCAGTGATGGCAAAACATTTTTTTTCATGTCTATTATCAGTCATCACACCCTGACCCCAGACAGCATCTGTCTGTGGCGATCGCACCACATCCTGACAGAAAAAGTAACTTCCTGATTAATGATATTCCTCCGCTGCGTTGGAATATTCATCTCTGTATAATCTTGTAGCTGAATCAGGACTCAGCAATGTCATTGCGACTTTGCAGAAACCTTTCTCCACCTTGGAGCCATCTATTTTACGGTGTGTTTACAGGATGAAGAACACTGTGCTGTGCAGCATTTTATTGACCTCAGAGGACACAGGCTGAGGCAGGACAGCTCAGAGAGGTGCTTTGTACAAGTAATAAAGAGTTGCAAATGTGCATATCAAATGAACATGCAGATCTGTGTAATGCTTTTGCAGTGCTATAAAACACACTGGAGCTTTAAATTGGCTGTCATTTGTGCCTAGCTGCAGACAGGAGGCGCTGTGGCTCTCCCTTACAGCACAATCCACAGTGAACAAACCTGGTGTGCCCTCACTGACAAAATAACACATCAGCTTCTGTATTAACATCCCTCGCAGCGCGACGGCGATTTACGCAACAATCAGAGATTAGATTGCAGCTTCGATAATTACTGCTCAGTTTGATCAATGGTAGAGAGAATGAACAGGGAATGCTTGTAAGCAAAGAAGAGGCAAAGTGTTGATGTCAAGTTTCTCTCTGGATCTCCTGAAACGCCCGGCTGTGCAATAATGCCAAAGGCCATCCCTAAGGGCTAGTTTTATTCCAGTGTAAAGTGACATGGTGGAAAGAGAGTTTCAGGAACCAGTTTCCAAAAATAAAGAATATAAAAAAAGCTGGAGATCTGTTCTGAAAAGCAAAGTAGGGTTGGTTCTCCTTATAGGGTTGGAATATGTGCTCTGGTGTACATTTAAAAATAAATACATACAGTATTTATTCTTTATAAAATTGCTTTTTTTTTTGGTGTTTTACATTACTTCTCAACCTCTTGTTTGGCTCTATCTGAAAATCTGTTTGCAACAACATTTTTCTAAACAACTTTGAGCAATCTGTGTCTCAGCTGCAGTAGATCACAGTCTGAGTGTGATTTACTAATGCTCTGCCTGGGTAATAAAAAAAAGCAAAAATATTCCAAACTTTTGCCCTGCAACACATCTATATCTCCTTAGAAATATTTACTGGATAAAACAATGGCCAACTCAGGATTGCTTAGACGAGGGATAAATCAGGAAAAAAGTATTTCAAAAAGGAGATTTAGTAGAAAACTCATGATTTAAGCACCATACCTTATAATTTGTTATTTTGTTCTATGAAAGAAATTACAAGTAGAGGTTCTTACTATTAACTACTGAATTGTATAAAACTTTGTATAACCACAATTTGAAACAGTTAAAGCTAGATGTCTGTTATGGTATATCTCTAGCTTTGCACATCTAAAATTTATTTGTTATCAATTTTCTTTGCAAAACAGCTCAAACATGCATTTGTAAAATGAGATATATTTTTACAACACTGAATTTTAGGAATATTTCATTCATATAAGTGGCATGTTCTATATTTGTAGTACCTATATTTTCTTTATCTGTTATATGCACCAGGCGAAGTGATGGACCTAAAAATGTTTGTTCCACTGGTAAAGTCCGATGTGTTCTGGCTGGATGCAGAGGGTAGAAAATAAATATTGCCACACAGTTATTTGAACATGGAGTTTTCCCAGAGGTAACAGAGATTAAACCCATAGTGCTACACATCTGTAAAAATGGATTTTCAGGCCTTCCCATAGTTGTGAATGAATTGAGCTCATGAATATGCTTCAATATATAAACTATTATGTTGAAAGCTGAAAGCACTAATGCAGATTCTCAGTCAGACAGGACATGACAATCTATCTAGACTATTTCTTGATGACATGTCACCTAAGATCAAAAAGGCCCAACATCTTTTCTTAAACAAACCATTCCTTAACAATATTTTTGGATTCTTTTAGATTTTTGAAATGGTGGAATTATGCAGATTTAAATTTATTTGTTCCTGTTTTCTGGGCTTCTGTTTATTTTCTTTTAATTTAAAAAAAACTTTTTATACTTTCAATGCTTCTCTTACTGTTTTAAAAAGGCTTATTTATTTTTCATTGATAGATTACAACACAGATATGTTTTATTTAGAATCAATAGATCCATCCTTAATGCACCTATTTGCTTTTTTTCAGTGGCATATAGGCTCAGATTTAGTTTCACTCTGCTTCCCATTTTCTACTTTGTTCTTCTCTTGAGCTCCTATTTTTATGAGCTTGTTAAGTTGATGGGTTTTGCTATCCCAGTGCTTTACGTCACTGAAATATAACAGGAATGATATATTATATGGAGCTTTGATTTTTATTTCACACAAGGGTAAACATTTATTGGTAAAAGACTGAGAAAATAATCAGTTTTGTTGGGGTTTTTTACTCTCCAACTGATGCAATTATAATTCCTTTATGTTAGAAGTTAAAGTCAGGTTGACTTATAGAGAGATTAAGCAGCAAGTTACTGAAACATCTTTTGTTTTGAAAAGTCCTTTAATGTTTCTTCTGGAAAAACATGCCATGATATAATGCTGTAGAAGGACCCAATGCTACATTATTTTTGCTTATTGTCATTTTTCATTTGTTTATGTTTTTAGAGCCAAAATAAACCTAATAAGGTAAAAACGTCAGAATGAAACTTGGTAGAAATATTTATGTCATAAATATGTATATCATGTCATGTTCAAAACCAGCTAAAACTAAGAAGGTTCATCAGGTACAGCACAAAATGGAGAATATAGAAAAATATCCAGAATGACAGAACATATACACTATATTGCCAAACGTATTGGGTCACACAACCAATCAATGAATTCCAGTGTTCCAATCACTTCCATGGCTGCATCTGTATAACATTTGGTATGGAGAAACATGACTGGCCTGCAAAGAGTCCTGGTCTCAATTTTCTTGAACACCTTTGGGATGAATTAAAGCAGAGGTGTCAGGATCTGGGGTTTTGTGTGTGTGTGCTTTTCTTTTGTTTACAATGTTCACTTCTCAGATGGTGCTGGAGTTCTCAGGTGTGCTGGGTGACAGGTGCGACTAATCAGAGGAGGCGAGCGTGGACACTTAGCATTTTCATACTTTTCTGTATTTGTCGCAGAAACGTTCGACATGTTTTAAGCATACAAGTATAACTAAAATCTTTATGTGACCAGTCAGTTCATCAACAATGGGCAACCTTTGAAATATGTTCTGGGGTTTTGGGAGCACCACAGCTTAGTTCACAAGCCGGTCAGCCTGCGAAGTTAAGCTAAGCTAAACTAAACTAAGCGGAGTTGGAATGGGATCTCACCTCTCATCCCTGCCTTATCTCGGATAGGCACGCTGTCATTTATTGCTACCTGTTTTCTGTTTGTGGCTGCTGAAAGTGAGATAGTACGCATTTTTAATATAAGGTGAATAACTGCAAGTACCAAATTAAAAAATGTATGATTTTCTTCCTAATTGTTTAATACTTTTACTCAGTTTACATATTTCATTTGTGTCACATTATCCTCCCAACATTTTTGGCATCTTCACCCTCATGTCTTGACATCATCTACTCCCCTTCTTCCTCATGTTCTTCATTTAATTATTTGCTGATGTTTTGACATCCAAGATATCAATAGGGAGGGAGGGAGGGATGGATGGATGGATGGATGGATGGATGATGTTAACCACTTAAGATCAAAGGTTTGAGGTCCAAACTCTGCTTGTGGACATCTTAAGGCAGTTTAGAAAATTATTACATTTAATTCTTTCTCCTGACATGTTTGTCAATTGATTTTATCCAGAACGAGTCTTCTGCAAACTCACTTATCTGATTGTAGAGACTGAATTTGATTATTTTGCTTTTGTCTACAAATGTTTGCAAGGTAAAAAGATGAGAGATTCAAATTTGGAAATGTGGTCTATCCTCCTGAAAAAAATCAAAAACAATTAAGAGTTCACACAAGGTGGGTTTACAGGAAGTCAAACTTAGAGATTTTTTTTCTGTTATGTTCAAGGAACGGTTAAAGTGTTTGATCACCACGGTATACAACATACATACATACGGCTTCTATGAATTTGACCCAAAATTATTTTGGGGACATACAAAAAATTGATGTGAGTTGAGAGATTACAAAATGTGAAAATTATTTGAAAATATCAAAAATTTAAGGAGAAAAATCATATATTCTGTATTCTGTGAACCGAGCTCTGCTGTTTTGAAAACCCCAGACTAAATTTCAAATTATGCTCAATGTTGATAAACTGACTGGTCAGATAACATATTAAGGTCTATTTTCTTGTTTAACACATCTGGAAAATATTTAATTTAGCGACAACGTCATGATAGTATAAAAACTTGAAGTTTCTGCCCTTCCCTTCTCTGTTTAGGACCACAGACCACATTACCCATAATTCCTTGATGACTTTCATTTCATATATTCAGACTTTCATTCCATATATTCAGACTTTCATTCAATATATTCAGACTTTCATTCCATATATTCAGATTTTTGAATATAAATATAAATAATTTCCATATGAATCAGAATCAGCTTTATTGCCAAGTTCGTACTTACAAACAAGGAATTTGCCTCCGGTACACTTTGCTCTTTTGTTCTGTTTTTGCATTACAGAATATACAAATTTACAATTTACAATATACACATCTCTAATAAAAAAAGGTGCATTTGCAACATCTGTATGCTGTTGTTTTGTACTCTATTGAATGTTCATCAGAGAAACAGCCTGGGGGAAGAAACTGTCTCTGTGGCGGCTGGTTTTAGTAAACAGTGCTCTGTAGCGGCGGCCTGAAGGTAAAACTCTAAACAGTTTATGTGCAGGGTGTGTGGGGTCTGCAGAGATTTTGGCAGCACCAGTACTTATTGATCTGGATCGGGAGAAGATGCTCCCCAGTCTCACCTGCTGCTGTTGGTCTGTCAGGAAGCTGTTGATCCACTGACAGGTGGAGGCTGGGACGTTGAGCTGTGTGAGCGTCTGGTGGAGGATGTCTGGTATGATGGTGTTGAAGGCCGAGCTGAAGTCTACAAACAGGATCCTGGCGTACGTCCCTGGGTGGTCGAGGTGTTGCAGGATGAAGTGTAGACCTAAGTTAACAGCATCATCTGCTGACCTGTTTGCTCGGTAAGCAAACTGCAGGGGGTCCAGCAGGCGGCCTCTGATGTCTTTCAGGTGCTTCAACACCAGCCGCTCAAAGGACTTCATGATCACAGACGCCAGGGCTACAGGCCTGTAGTCATTTAATCCTACGATGGTGGGTTTCTTGGGAACCGGGATGATGGTGGATCGTTTGAGGCAGGAGGGGACCTCACACTTCTCCAGTGACTTGTTGAAGATCCTTGTGAAGATCGGAGCGAGTTGATGTGCGCAGGCTTTCAGGCATGATGGGGAGACGTTATCAGGTCCTCCAGCTTTCTTTGTTTTCATGCGCTGAAAGAGCCTATTTACCTCTTCCTCTGAGATCTTTAGTGCAGGCAGAGGATCTGAGGGTGGGGGGTTGGTTGCTTTATGGGAGGAATTTGTTCCTGAATGGGATGTGGAGGGGATGATTTGAGGTGTGAATGGCTTCTTGTCATGTCTGCAGTAGAAGCCATTCAGACGGTTGGCCAGGAGACCACTCTGTTCAGGATGGGTGGAGGGGCTCTTGTAGGCAGTCAGGTTTCTCAGACCAGTCCATACAGCCGAAGTATCACCAGTAGAAAGGCTGTTCTTAAGCTTCTCACTATAGGTTCTCTTAGCTGTTTTGATCTCTTTTGTTAGTTTGTTCCTGGCCTGTGTGTAGCGCGCCCAATCTCCACTGCTGTGAGCTTCTTCCTTTTCCCTGCGCAGATTCCTGAGGTGTGGAGTAAACCATGGCTTATTGTTCCCAAAGGTGCAGAAGGTCTTGGTCTGCACACACATGTCCTCACAGAAACTGATGTATGATGTCACCACATCAGTTAGTTGGTTTAAGTCAATGGCTGAGGTTTCAAAAACAGTCCAGTCTATGCATTCAAAGCAGGCCTGTAGCTATATATATATATATATATATATATATATATATATATATATATATATATATATATATATATATATACATATGCATGTTGTACATATGTGTTTTTAGTAACTCATTAAAGATTCTGAATAATTAACTCATGAAAGAATTATTATTTAAAAACAATAGGGGATTACAGATGAAAAATAGCCATTATGATAATTCTGGCTTCTTTAACTTGAATTGTCATTTGTTTTATGAAAACCCACTGTCCCATTTTAAATAAATAACAAAAAATAAATAAATGAAGTGAAAATGTTTGATCTGTCATTCATATTTTCTTTGGGAGTGTACTTGGTGTACTGAGTGTTTTTGGACATTGTGCTTGGTGTAATAGAGGGTGCTTGTGTTACTTCAAGTGTTTTTATTCAAGAAAAGTAATTTCTGCACAGTAGAAGGGCTCAAACGGTTTCTTTTTTTTTAAACAATTTCTCCAGCTTTGGAAAATACTCTTTCACAGGGAGCAGAGGAGGCTGGTGTGACAAGGTTGGCTTGGTGGTCTAGGTTTGGATACAGAGAAAGGCTGGGAGTCCTTCACTATGAAGTCCACAAGAGCTTCATCAAGCTCTTGCTTCCTGGATCCTAAAAAAATAAAGAAAGAAAAATAACTTCAATTTAACTTACAAACATTTAACTGTCATTCTTTCTAATTCTTCATGTATATCTATGTTATGCTGACCTTGATTGTTGGCAGGAGGCTAAGTGTTCTCGTGTTTGACTCTATAAAGCCTCAGCATCGATGACGTATTATTATTATTATTATTATACGTCAGCAGCTGCGGGCAAAGCAAACACTGCACCTGTAAAACCAAGATAACAACCCGTTACCGCACCTCTTGCATGATACCATGACTATAACACAACTGCATAGTATAGGCTATAGGCTTTCTAATAAACACTTTGATTATACATGAACTTATTAGGTGGCACCAAATCGAAATATTCCACACTTGGGAATGCTTCTTAGATGGTTGCTCCATGACAGAATAATCCACCAAAACTCAGAATATCCAAAAACAAGAGCTGTTCGTAACGTATAATACGTGTAGAACGGGGATGTGAACTGGGGCTTGAGCCATCTTAAATACATTGAATCGTGGTAGATGTTTGAAACTCTGCCAGTCAACTCAAAGCAGTCTGCTGACTCGGTCTGGATGAAGCAGTGAAGTGGTTCACACGTCATCGGGGACGTCACATGAAGCAAGCTCCGGCCCACTGCTTCACCATAACTACCCTGTCAAGTTTGAAGCGTGCTTTGAAGCCTTGGTGTTAGGGGTAACATAATTTGCTGCCAGGACTTCAGCGCCAGAGTGTTTGCCTTCAGTGGTACAAGCTCAAGCCACAACTAATCTTTGCTTTATGCTATGCTCTTAGTAACCTTCGTTTGTGCTCCTTTGCAGGTTGTTTTACCTGAAACTTCGGATAACTCTTGTTGATGCCTGACTTCGCTCTCAGCATTGTTTTGCTGTTTTGGATTTTCGACTTCTGGAGAAAGGTCTGCTATTTTTGTGGATTAAGATCCAAGATTCCTGTTTACTTCGTCTGAACAACAACGAGCTGGCAGCTTCCTGTTTCACCGTCATCTGAACCTTGGCATAAGCGTTACCTGTTCCCCTTCCAATGCAAGTACCTCCATACTGAACTCCTCATCATCCCTCAACTCTCCCTGGTGGTTAGATTACTCCAACATAGTAAGCTTCATCTCATAACCTATTTATCACGTTTTAGTTTAGTGTTTTGATTTATTTATTCATGTTAACTATAGCACTTCAATTTACCTGCTTTTTCTCTTTCTTTGTACAGTTGGCGATTTACCAGTTCCTGCACATTTCCCATTTGCCTTTGTTTGAGAAAATAAATCTTATTCATAATCCTGTAACTACTTCTGAGTGTTTCATCTGCATGTGGGTCAGAACTATCTCGAGCATAATGACAGGAGGCTGCAATTCTGGTTTTCTCATCTTTCTATGAACACACTCCTAAACCTTGAGGAAGATGTTTACATAAGTTGATATCATCAGTAGATACAAATATTCTTTCAAAAGACTAATCAATTCATGTGAAATAATTTCACCTTACAGTTAAAATGTGAAATGCCCAGGTTACTGATTGTGCTCCTGTTTTCCTGAGATTAAAGGCTGTAAACACAAGCCCTGTCAAATTAGGGTGCAATTTATACACCTCTTGCATGAAGGCAGCGGTAATAACATAAACCAATCTCAGTGGAAAGCACTTATGAAGAAAGAAGTTCCATGAACTTGTATTTGTCAGGGTTCACCGTGAAATGTAAAAGTGGAGCTGAAATACCAGAATTTGTCAGTTTTTAACAAAATATGTTCAGTTGTTATTACATTACAATTTCTTCATGCAGGCATTGAAACCTACTTTTTACTGTTTATGTTTCATATATTGAATGAAATGTCAACAACGGGACCACTGCGTAAAAATTTATGAAGTTAGAGGCAGAGGAGTAGGAGGAGGTGAGTAGACACTTTAGACAGATCAACCAAAACAAATATTATATATTGCAGAGTTCAGGTTTATTAAATAAAATGTGAAAACCCTATAGGAGGGGAGGGGGGAGATTTCTCAGTTTATTTCAGTTGCAGCACAAGATTGATTTTTTTTTTAAATGACAAAAACAAACTGAAAAAATTAAATTTATTCAAATCATTGGAACGATTTCAGTGAGGTTTGTTAAAGCGCAAACTCTGAATCCCTCAATGACTGGAAGCTATAACGAGGTTTATCTCGACCTGAAATATTGAACCACAGAATCTTTCACTTCTGTCAGTGCAAGAACGTCTGAAGCACTCTGTTGGATAGCAGCATGTTACTGTGCAAGTCTTTCACTGGACCACTGCCTACCAGGAGCTTGCTGGGTCTTCAGAGTGATGAGACGAAGTGCCTGTGGGAGAGTGTGGGAGTGACAGGGTCCCCATGGAGCATGGTGGAGGAGGTAATGGAGGTTTTAGCATTCTAACTGCCAGAGATTCAAAAGCCTCAGAGGAGGAAAAACACACAACAGGATACACATTTTACAAATTTCATGTATTTAGTTTAAATCTATTGAAATAGATGAGGAATACCAGGAATACTTACAAACAATACAACCAGTAGATCAATGGTTTTGTTGTATGATTGTCCATTAGTCGTGGTTTTTATTATTATTTATAGATTTTTTTTTATAAACGTGTCCTGTGCAGAGTAGCACTCAGAATTGTTGTCTGAGTGACAAGATTTACTTTCACAAGTGGAGCATTACAGCTAACGCTATAATGCCCTGCTTGATATCTATACAGGAAAAAAACTTTATTAGAAACTGCTTTGGGATTGTTTCCATTTCAATGTACATGGAGACTAAAACGAAAAGGAAATAAAAGAAGCAAGGAAGAGAGAGGTCAGACAAAAGGGAAAAGGGAGAGAAGGAGAAAAGAACAGAGAGAAAGATGGGTGAAGAGAATACAAGATAACAGCCTAGAAGACTGCTTCTACACCTGCAGAAACATACTGTACAAGCTATATGAAAGTGGATTGTGGAAATGGTGTGAATTAGTGATATAATACCAAACAAAGGCAGCAGCAGCATAGGCCATCATACAGAGCGAGCAGAGATACCTGGTGATCCTCCAGTGTCGGTTTCATCTGAGAGTTACGTTGATCAGCAGAATTTGATGTAGATATTTAACATGTGGTGATATACTGTGAGTGAAAACATGATCTGAAAAGGACTTTAATCTCTTGCTGCACAATGCAGACACTTTGCCTGCACTGTTGAATGCCTGGAGTGGATGTTTTAATCGTGTACTTGAACTTGTTTTCTGAGAAAATCTGAATTATTTGCAGGCACTCTCACATGGGTGTATAGATCATTGAACTTTCAACCAAAGATGGTCAGGCAACGATTAACATATAGGATAAAAAATTTAAAAAACAAGACTTTTAAAAGTAAAAAGTAACTTATTTAGTCTTTATGCAGCTGCACACAAAACAATTTACAAACTTTGTAATGGCAGATGTATATAAATTTCCTCAGCGCCATTTGGTGGTTGTAATAGGAAAAAAACCAATACAGCAACTTGCATACAGGTGTTCAGCTATACTGTGTGTAAAAAATACACCATTTGCAACATGTATTTTCTGATTTTTTTAAGTAAAGCTTTTTGGCTACACTTTTGATTCTGATTTTCACTGAAGTTGTTAGTTGTCTGTCAAGTCGAACTATAGGACGTGGAATAAGGACAGAACACCCTTCATAACGAAACACATGCAGTGTTACAGGCCACAACATTTTCCTCCACCAGTATCACGTAGTGACCTGGCCACTATCCTGCAAGAAGAATGGCTTAAAATCCCTCTGACCACTGTGCAGGACTTGTATATGTCATTCCCAAGACAAATTGATGCTGTATTGGCCGCAAAAGGAGACCCTACACCATACTAATAAATTATTGTGGTCTAAAACCAGGTGTTTCAGTTTCATTGTCCAACCCCTGTATATAACAACAACAATGTTAATGAAAAGTGCACGATACTAATGAATGAAAGAAGTGTTTAGTGGTAACTGCGGCTCAATATAGAACATCGGTGTACCTGTTAACACCTGAATCCAAACACTCGTGGGTGTAAGTGTCAGCTCGCTTGTTTATATAAGGTTCCTCCATGAAAATATGCAATAGCGAGTGTGAGGAGCCACAGACTTGCCCCGCTGGACCTGAGACAAACACGGAGGAGATTTGAGCCATGGACATCCAAAGGCCCCCCAGAGCACGGGAACTCTGTGAGGACCATGGCCGGGACTACAGCAGCCCCCTTCATAGAAGAGCAGAGGAGAGCCCCAGGGAATCCAACCAGCAGCCACAGTGCAGAAGCCCCATGGAGCTGCAGCGACAAGCCCATAAGCCCCCACCGGCCCCTGTCACAATCATACATTTCCACCCTCTTGTGTACACATGAAAACACTCACCTCCACACCCAATGTAAGGGCCGACAACAATGGATGTCGTACACTTTCTCACACTCCCCATACATACACTATACTCCCAGGTCCAGGTACCCAGAGGGGCAGCCGGCCCCCAGACCCAGGAGGTGGTCCCCTTCATTCCGGAGTGCAGACAAGCAGGCTGCCCCAGCACCAGCCCATACTAGTGCCAGCACCGCCCGAACACGACACCGACCCACCGCCCAAACCCAGCCCCCAACGACCCCCGTCTCCATCTGGAGAGAGGGTCACAAACAAAAGATGGGCCTACCTGGTCCAATCGAGGCTGCCAACCAGAGCCGCTCCAGAACAAAGCAGTCCCAATACCCCAATGAATTCCGATCTCAACACCATAAGCCCCCACCCCCAATGAAACCCAACACGAATTTCCCCACACGGCAACCCCCAACCAGGACACATGTATTGAACACATGCGCCCGATCTCAAGCGCCATGAATCCCCTGCCCACAAGGGCACACAGACAACCTCCACCCCCAAAAAGCTGATGACGGCACATCCACACAGTGCAAGCTCCACAGCCAGTCCCGCTCCATGCACCCCACCACATCCTGCCCTCCAACACACAGCGAGCCGCGACAGCAAGGCAAGAGTCCTGTGCAATGCCACCCCAGCCTCGCCCACACGCGCAACAGAGCAGACGCCACTTAGCACTGTACTTACAACGGTTCCACCGACCCCACAGCAAGTCGGGACAAACTCACCCAGCAAGAGGTCCGTGACCGGCGGCGGCACGCACCAGGGGCCGACAGCCCCCACCATTATGTTATTAAATGAATATGCACACAGCTTTCTGACAATGGTAAATCAGAATCAGCTTTACTGTCAAGTTTGTAGAGACAAACAAGGAATTTGACTCTTTGCACACTTTGCTCTCAATAATAAAGAATATCTTTTTAAATGCACATATATATACACAATTGATATATGGGTCATTCTCATTTCCACCTTACACCCTGCTTCCATTATCACATCATTACTGTTTTTAATATGTTTTTTTTAAAGCTGCTTTCTAGCTTTCTCAATCTGCATCTTAAGTGTTTCTTTGTTTTCTTCTGAATGGCTGCGGTTACCACACAGCAGCATATTGAGCAAAGGAAACACTTATGTAATATTTATCGGCTCTGACATAACATTGTGATGGTTATTTTTTTTCCAAATCCCTCCATAAACAGCCGAGCTGCTGTACATGCTAGAGTTGTATGTTTTTCTGCAGATATTTTTGTAATTACTGTAGATTCCTCTAGAGGATTCAGAAAAAATATTCTTCTGGTGCATGGAGAGGAATTCTCAGAGAAGGTTTCAGTTTTATTCCTTGAATGCAGGCAAATTTTCACCAGAGGTGGAATACAACAGATTTGTGGGGACTTTAGGTTAAACACACTGTATTGTGCTACCATGGCAAAAATATACAGTAAAAAGTGATAACCTCAGGGAGTCATGATACAAAAATTCTATTATATGGTTCCTCGTCATTCTGCCATTTCTGCTATGTGAACTGAAGCCTCTCAGAAAGACGCTGGGTTTTTCACATTTCTTTCTGAAAATTTCTTAAATCGTGGCTCACAGAACTCACACCTCTGTGCCTTGACAGGTCACACGATCCTGATGTCAAATTCACAGAGCTGTGTGCAGGTTAGTACATGTGTGTCTCTCCTCACTTCTGATTGCAGGGTGTGACTGGCAGGTGTGTCCTCACAGCTGCAGCTCATCAGGACTAATTAGGAGGAGCATAAAGAGGAGCAGTAACCATTTCCTGTGTTCATGCTCGGTTCCTGTGTGCTATGTTTCCTTGCTCCTTTAATTGCTGGAGAAATCCTCTAAAGATTCCTTCTGTGAATCTTCTCATGGCTTCTCTGGTTGCCCTCCTGATATCAGTTTTCCAGATCATTCCAATAACTCGCTGCTCGCTTTCTTGCCTGTTCAGCCTCCAACGTTCCTCCATTCCTCAGACTCTAACTCTGAAAGAAAACATCAAATGAATCCATCACCAAGGCACCATTCACCCAACCTGTCAACTTCAGGCTATGGGTATACACACCTCCCCTTGGACCTCTATCACCTCTCAGTACAGTAAGAATTAGCTTCTGACAATATTTCCACATATTCCTCATTTCAAGCCTTAGACGTTAACCACTTTCCTCTAGTACCTTGTCCACTTACCCCAGTGCCAACCCAGAATCCTGCTGCAAACCCATAAGAACAATCTACTTGTAATTGTATTTCTATAAACTCTATAAATGATAAACTTTTAAGTACACTTTAAGTACACCAATTGTGATAATGTTTTTACATCTATTGGCTCCGCTAACACTTTGTTAAAATTAAATGCAGCTAAATAGGTCTTAGTATCTTAGTATCTATTGTATTTTTTTAAAATGTTTCAGACCACAAACGTTTATTAAATGATACATGATTTTATTACTGGGTTATAAACATTAAGTAATCAACTCCCACATACTGTTAAGTACAGTGGAGGATCTGTGATAATGTGGGCTTGATTCTCTTCCACTCTCCAAAGGGAACTTGTTAGAGCTTTCAGCATAATGGATTCTAAAATACCAGTGCATTTAATTCTGCCATCTCCCTCAAAACTGAAGACCAGTTCATATGGGATTTTCAGCAAGATAATATAATATCCATACCATCCTACACTTAAGTTGTAAGCTGTATTCAATGATTGTGATTCAAATAATGCAATTACAGGTAGAAATGCTGTCAAGATTGAAACCGAAACCTCATGGACTAAGCAAAGGGTTAACAAAGGTAACCAAAACGTGACCAGGCACAGGGAAGCATTTGGTCTTAAAATTGACTAAGAAAAGTACGGAATGTACAGGCAGGGAGGGGTGATGGGTAAATGCAAACTGTATTGATTGTGTAATGTGTGAAATAAAGAGCTAAAATCAAGAGAGCTGGGGGTATCAATGAGCTATGGCAATAAATAACAAGAAAGAACCAAAGCAGAACTTAAATAGAAATGCATAAGAGTAACAAAGTACAACTTCAACTTTATTGGCTACGTTTGTGTGCACAAACAAGGAATTTGATTTTGGTTTCTATTGCTTACATTGAATGTCAACATCAATCCAAACTACAACCACAATGTGTAAAAACACTTAAAAAAGTGTGTGTGTGTGTGTGTGTGTGTGTGTGTGTGTGTGTGTGTGCGTGTGTGCGTGTGTTTATGGACTGTATGTGTGTAAAACTATTGCTGGTAACAGTCAGGGTTGACAGAATCTTTGCTTGAACGTGTGTTGCTCATTAAACTGGCTCAACCTATAAGGCCATCCTGCCTCATTACCTCTGTTACAACAACCATAAATAAAGATGCAGCACACACTGCCACACACACACATTGATGTACACAGGAACATGTATGCAACATATATCATTTAGCAAAAGTATTCATAACCCTTGATTTTTATTATAGGATTTCAAACTTAACCAAGACAAGGTAGCTCCTAATTGTGAAGTGGAAGAAAATTGATACATGGTTTTCAAAAATTGGAAGAAACCATCAACAAAAAAAAGAATGGTGTGCATTTTATTCAGCCCCAATTATTCTCATACCCTTAAATTAAATCCAGTGCAGCCATTTGAAAATTTTTAAACCATGTTTCCACTTTACAATTATCCACTACTTTGTGTTGGTCTGTCAAGTAAAATCTTGAAAACATTTAAGAGTGTGGTTGAAACAAGAACAAAACTAGAAATGCTTTAAATACTGTGGTCTTGAGATTGTGCTGAAATATCAAGAATGTCACCACATCCTACGGGTGGGTCTTCTTATAAGACCATAATAATTAGGCTTTGTTTGAATGTGCTTGGTTTTGTAGGAAAAGTAATTTGGAATGGAGACGAAATGTGTTTTTAATACTCCATCTGTTGTTAAGGATGGCTGTCTGGCAGAGGAGGAAAACAGCAAGGATACTCTGGTTTCAGTCTTTTTATGATATTCTGAATATTTAACCACAGCTATCAAAGTGCTGTAATCTTTTTTATTTTACTGAAATACAGAATAATCTTTGCTTGTCTCTGGACCTCTGTTTTATTTGGGAAAGATCAAAGAAACACACTGGATATTTAGAGATATTTCTTTCCTCCCACATCTCACAAAGCAGCTCCCAAACATTTAATTAAAGACTAGTACACAACACAATGCTCTTAGAGATTGTAGACTAATGCTGCCTGGAAATGAACACTATGAAAGTTTACGAGAGGCTGCCAAGACAAAAAAAAATAAAATGTTATAAAATGTAATTTATTAAGTGTTAGGCAGCAGTAAAACATGATTTCAAACTGTGCACACACACATGAGAGAGACTCTGGATAACAAAATGTGTAGCCAAAGCAACAGAAGTGCATCCAGACAGAAGCATTCCCAGTAATGTCACACTGAACACCTTAGTTTATATAATTCACAGAGTATATATAACCTTTATATACTTTAGGTTTAAAAACAGCAATTTGTGGCAAAGGAGCCTCAAATTGGCAGCTTGACTGCTGAGAAATCAAGCTTATTTTGCTCTAATACTGTTCCATAACTGGAGCAAATCACTTAAAAATATTATGGAGTACTATTTGATATTACATCTACTAAAGAAGTCTGTTATCCTTGGTAAATACAATGTTAGTAGTCTAATGCACTCTGGAAAATGAAGGCAAAGAATAACATACAAACCAGTAGTCTTTTTTAACTGGAGCCATTTTGTATGACACATGGTAGAAGATACATATTTGTAAGTGTATTCAAATCTCTCCCTTTATTAATTGAAAATGCCACATTTAATTATATTAGACCCCTTTCCTTTGGTTCCATGATCTACACGTATACTTCTTGCATAACAATCAACAGAGACGACCCAATGGCGCAGTGAGGACAACCCACTAATGTCACTCCCCTGATATGTCTCAGGAGGTAGTCACAAACCTGTGACCATTATGAACTGTCAGGGGCGATATGGGATTGTGAAGCAAGTGTGACATAGTGATATGATACAAAGTGAAGATAGATACAAAAGCAGTCGAAGTCCACATGATCTTCCAAAGTCTGTCTGATCTAAGTAATATATTTTACAGCAGAATCGGTTGCAGATAATTATTTGCAGATGATGGTGCAACTTTGCTCATATTTAAAGCAGAGAGTGGATTTAAAAATCCTCCATGAGGATCACAACATAGAGCTTAGCCCTTTACACGTCTTACACATTGCTCAGGTGAATAATGCGAGTTGTAAGCTACGTCTCTTGGGTACCGCAAGCTGCAGACCATCACAAAGTAGCAAGTAAATGTGAAGTGGAAAGAAAACAATGCAAATAGTTTTACATACTATTACTTTAATGCTCTCCAAGGAGGGGGGTAACCAGAGAAGCAGCCAAGAGACTCATTGTAAGTCTAGAAGAGCAGCAAAGATCCGCAGCTCAGCGGGAAGAGTCTGTTCACATGAGAAATATTAGTTATGCACTATATGGTCTTTATGGAGTAACGAGAAGACAACAATAGTTCGAAGGAAAGAAAAACATATGAACGTCAGGAAGCGCTGAGGTTGTGTTGGACCCACATGCAGAGTTGAGCCGAGGAGCCTCATGGTGAGTTGAAATGATTTTTAATAGCGATATTAAAACAAAAACTTACAAGGATCATGATGCTGAACACAGGCAGGTAACAACTTGGGTAAGAAATACACGAGGGAACGGACAAGTAGCAAGTAGGGGGAGCCAGTGGCGGGAACAGAAAATCAGAAAGTATAAATACTGAGGTACGGTGGAGAATGGGCCAATGAACACAAGGAGTTAATAAGAAGGGAATGAGAAGCAGCTGATGGAAGATGGGCTAAAGGAAACTGAAGGTGAGTGACATTTAATTAACACAGATGAGCATGGAGTGCAGAAAACCTCCAAGCGAAATGGGACTACCAAAAGAACATAAAGAGGGAGAAAACAGATAAACAGGAAAATACAAACTAAAACATCTAACAGGAATCCAGGGAAGTAACAAGAACATAAACACCAGAATGAATCTAATAAACCTGACTGAACTTAAATAAAAGGACAAAGTAGCAATGGAAGAGTTCTGATTACAATATATTGATGTGTTGAAGTAGCCTAGTCAAAGTTTAAACCTTTAACCAGTTTAAAATCTGTGGCAAGACTTAGAAATTGCTGCTCAGTTTTATCCTTTTAATCTGAGCTCCAGTCAACATATCTTGAAGGTTTTTGGTACACTCACCTGATAACAGGGTTTACATCTACAAAGATAATCCTTGGTTTTATACACACCTAGGGCATCATTCTCCTTTGTGTTTCATTTACTTTAAAATTGTCAAAGCCTGCAGAGGGAAACATTAAAGTTAATCTTAGTGGCTAGTGAAGCTAAAACAGTGTTCATCCTCGGAAATTGACTCAAAGTTCAGCCTGTGCAATCAAAGAGGTGGTTAAAAAAGAACACACCTATTTTATCTTAAAGCTGCGGTTGTTTGGGTTACAAGTAATGTGTCTGAGTGCTGGGAGAGGGACTCCAGAGATGCTTGGTTATAGAGTGTAATGAAAGCTTAATTTTCTCTGCTTCTGGATGAAGCTCAGCTCATCCAGGAGCTCCATCAAACTGCGGCAGTGGGGGAAATGTGAGGCCCATTGTCTTCCTATATCTGAAAATAAGAGAACTAATAATAGTACATGGCTGGACATTATCACAGAGGGCATCTTTTTCTGCTTTTTAGTGGGACCAAATAAATTGAGGTGACCCGGATTTGCCCCTGCCAGAGCAAGCAACTTCACAACAGAGGGATCAGATGGATCCAAACATCCCTCTGTGACTCCTGGAAATAATCCCATTATCTCAGAATCCACTTAGAGGCATTCAAAACCCATTTACACAATTTAGTATATTACTCTGTGTCTCTCCATCAGTGAGAGTAGCATCCTAATATGAGGTATTTCTTGTAAATAAAAAAGGAAGGCCGTAGATGGAGAAGGAAGCTACAGATGCTTCAGGGAATTTGGCAGTGACTCCATCATATCACTAATGAACCCTGACTTAGCTGACCTCTGAGGGCTTCTGGAAATGTTAACAGCCACAAACACACTGCAGTCACTTATGTCTGACCCAGAACAGGGAGAAAATTACCAGCTGTATTTGAGGAGGGGTCAGCTTTTCAGGACTCGGTGGCTAAATAAAGCATTTTATAGGTAAAAAACTGAAAATTGGTTTTGATCTTAAGCTGTTCTATTTGTCTTATTTCTCATTGATCTTCATACCCCGTCTGGTGCTGTAATTAAATACAAACAAACATTTCTGATCTTACTCTTCTTGCTTTTGTTAAAATAGCATTTGGAAGCGGATGTGTTCATAAAATGGAAGAAAACTAAACTGTTAAATCAGCTGATTAAAGTGCAAGAAAAACTTCAACTTTATTTTACAATAATCTTATCAGAAATGAGAACATCCTAAACAATTTATTATGTTTGTTATCCCATTATTCTATTTATTGTGAACAGAATGCCTCTCATTTGATCTTTAATATTCAAGAACCGCTTTCCTTCAAGGTCCGTTCAAACTGTCATTGTTGGGCCTCTTGGGTTTAATAACCTCTTATCCATCTCTGATGGTTTCTCTGAATCTTCAAAATATTAATGTGTTATGCAGAAAATAAACTGTCCCAATATCTATTAATACATTTTTGCTATATATATGATCTTATTTTGCTAATTAAGATGTTGTGGAAGCTTAAACCTATTCAATGAATACTCAATATAAAATGTTGATACAATGTGTTTTGGCTCAGTCAAGACACACCAGAACTGTTGGACCATGTTTTGCTGAATATAGGACCATTTGCACATTGCTGCACGCCACCAGGCCTTCCGGCGTTTTCGGCCATTTTGTGTCTCAGTATAGTCTGCTACTACAAATCCCAGCAGGTACTGCGGCTGATAAGACGGGGGCATCCCAGTTCCGATGTCACAGCAACTATATAATGGACTATGAGACTCCCCACCATTGCTTTCATCTTGGGACCTAGACAGTTACCACGCAACTGAAGCAGCATTCTGGAGAAGAGGTCCCACGTGGATTTCATTTCATTCTCCTCGCTGGCCAACGAGAAACTAAGTGAATTAAGCTTACACGAATAAGAAGGCTTGTAAGTTTTCACTTTGCCGATCGAAGACGTAAGTTTAACACGTAACCAAAAAACCACGGAGTTTCAAGGAGATGGATTACCACCCTTGTTTTGTTCCAGTCGACTGCAGACGGTCAGATCATATTTTCCCCTTTCGCCAAGGAGGCCAGAGGACGGAGATTGACCGCTCTTCTTGGAGTTTAACTGCGAACGCGCAGTAATTTTGTCAAATTATGATTTTCAATTATAATTATTGATAAATATTAATTAATCAATAATCATAATCCTAACAGAACCGATGAGACCTTTTGCTCAATAGTCATTATTAAATTGTTGAGATTAAATTGCACAAAAGGCTTTTCTTTACATCGTACGTTTTGTCCAGGTCAAGACAAGGATGTGTGGAAATGTCACACCTGGAGTGATCCAGATGGATCAGTCTGGTTTACGGACCGGAATATGTCTTCTTTTGCTGCTCTTTTGCGGCAGTTGTGGTGTTGAAAGCTAAGGGAACAAAAGTGGTTTGCAAACTTTGAATTGCTCTGCTTTTTCATTTCTCTTCAAACTAGGAACTAGTGTAGAGAATATTTTGAGCAATACGTTCTATATTCATAAAACGTCAACTCTTTGCTGTAGAAGTAGTTTGCAAAAACAAAAACTTAGTTCTTTAAAAATCGGTAATGCGTAAAGCTGTAAGATGATCCAGGGAATCTGAGGATATTTCACAGTGCAAAGAGCAAAGATAGAAACTGCTAGATGAACTTCAAGCTGTCAGGCAGGATTCAGGAAAAACTTTCATGTAAACTAGGCTCTGGGATACTTTGGAAAACTGCCAGCTTTCAATTTAATCCAGTGCTGCATGAGGAAACTTATTCTAAAATTGAATTATACATAGAGAAAGTTACACAATGAATCTGTGTAGAAAAAGGTGCTGAGCTCTGCAGGTTTAAACAAATTTATGATAAAGGTAAAAATGGATTTTTTTACAAAGGAGTTCCTGCAGAACTGCAGAAACGTCGGATCAAGTTGATTTAGTCTTATTGTTAATAAGTAAACAGGTACTAATGTATTAATAAGGTAAACTTACACATATAAAAGCATTGAATCTGGGCATTATTATGAAATTGTATTGGTATGCATCTGTTTGTGCATATTATTGTGCATTTATAAGAAACCTGTATAATATGAGCTACATTTAATATCCCTTTGGGATTAATAAAGTATTTTGGAACGGAATTGTATTAAATTTGGTAAAAATTAGCTTTTTCTTCAGTCAGTGATAGTTAAGTTTTAGCTGCAATTGGCTCTTAAGGTTCTTGCTGTGAAGCTGCTGTAAAGACTTTTTGGCAGTGAACAGGAGCCCCACCTGACTGAAAATCTCTTGCAGGCCACAGATGCAGGAAGACATGTATTGACATTGACTGTCAGCTTATTGATGTGAGGAAAGCTATGCCAAAAATCCCTACCTCCTGTGGATGCATATCTCTCTAACTCCCCTGCTTCTGGCTTTCCTGACCCGAAGAAGTGTTTCCAGATCCCGTCTTACAGGACAATTGGGTTGGTTGGCCTAACATACAAACATAAGCAGAAACACAGATTGTGTTAGCCACCTAGAGCGAGTAAAGAAATCTGTAAGTTTTGCATTCTTTATAGGTGGTTCAGTAGACAAGGATGACTTTCATTTTCTGTGGCAGTCTGTGAATTCTGTTTAGATCGTCATTTTGTTGGGTTGAACCCTTGTTGACAGAAAAGCAATTTCTATATGGTTTTTTTAAGCAAAACCTTTACCTATTTTTAAGAAAAATTGTACCTACACATCTGTATATATCCATATAATAAATACATATATATATGGAGAATGTTTGAAAAATCTAGAAATAAATGCTGGGTTTTGATGTTGGAGACCATCAAATGAGAAGACATGTTGTTGGGAGTGGGGGGCTTGCTTTTTAATCCTAAACATTGGAATGAGGTTGAAGCAGGCAGGGGCAGAGAGGATTCTGATCTTTGCGGAAAATGACAGCCTGGCCACCTGTGGTGCAAGCTTGTTGAATGTAGGAGTATCCATGGGGACAGGCTTCATTTAGACCAATGAAATCAGGTTTAAAAAACAGCCCCTTTATCTTATAATGAAGTTGCAAAGGAGAAATATTCGTTTAGCTCAATATCCATGTTAATATGAATAAGGCTTAAGACTGTTATCCTACAACACAGGGGTGCCAAGCTCCAGTCCTAGAGGGCTGGTGTCTTATAACTTTTAGATGTGTCCTTGCTGTAATACACCTGAATCCAATAATTAGGTCACCATCAAGACTCTATAAAACTTGACTGCATGCAGAGGTGGAGCTCGACACCCCTGAAACAGTTGCCCTTGCCATTTTTCATGTGTTTCTTCCTTCGGGGCATACTAACCTGAAAGGCTTGGGCCACTCTGGCTGCAACAGTTTATATATATCTGGTCACGTGACAACATTGTTACGTCTGATTGGTGAAAGAGTTACAGGTAGATCCACTGACAGCAAGATCTTTTATTATTATTACCTAATGTATGAAATAAATAATTTTAAAAGTAACAAGTCAAATATTCCCAAATGTAATGAAGTAAAAGCATTTTGTCTTTACAAATGTACTCAAATAAAGTAAAAAGTATGGTACAATAAAAGTACTTTTAGAAGTAGATTTTTAATAAAACTTAGTGAAGTAAATGTAACGGAGTAAATGTAACTTGTTACTACCCACCGCTGTAAATGTATTTATACCGAGTGCACAAAAGCACCTCTATGATATCACACATTTAGGCTTTTGAATACTTCCTTCACACCAATCAGATCACCATCAGACAGAATCCTCTTGTTGTCTTTAGTTTGGATCCAGAACTTTGAACATCCAACCTCAGAGCAGCTGCACCTATAAGTTCATCAGAAATGAGCTCCAGCACAGAACTGGCAGGTGATTTCAAGCAGGATTTTCTTTCATAACTCAATCGTGTCTGTCCTTAATAAAAAGCTGATAGCTAGTCTTTTCAGAATTTATCCTGCCCTTTTATGGTGGCATTTTGCTGGTTTTGTTGAAACTAATGTCAGTATTATTAATAATTATAATACAATATATATATATTTAAATAAGACTCTGATACAGAGTTTATTTGTTACTTTCATTATACAATATGTTATAAGGCTCTCTGTTTCTGTAAACCTTAGCCTGTGTTAGATATGAGCAGCTGGTGGGGTGTTAGACTGGTGAAAAAAGTATGACAGGTGGATGGTAGATGAAAGTGAGTGTGTGGTGTGTGTGTGTGTGTGTGTGTGTGTGTGTGTGTGTGTGTGTGTGTGTGTGTGTGTGTGTGTGTGTGTGTGTGTGTGTGTGTGTGTGTGTGTGTGTGTGTGTGTGTGTGTATGTGTGTGTGTGTATGGTGGCACTGGATATCAAACCCCAGTCTAATGAGCCATCTGTAGTGTCAGTCCAGTAGAGGCCAACCTGACCTGATAACTTAAAAAATGGTCATCTGCCACACAGAAAATCATACCTTCTACACCGCCCAAGTTACTCTGGTCCTGAGTTATAACAGTGCATCTTGTTAAATCAAAACATGTACTACACAAAATCAGACCTGGTAATAACTGTTTATCAGTGTTATCGTATTTGTTATTACATTTAATGGTAACATAGAAGAGATTTAAAACTGACTTATAAAAGAAACACTGTATTTTCTCTGAAATCAACACCTTTTACCTTTAAAAATAATTAGCGTTTTTATTGAAGTGCTGAATCTTTGTATCCTTTTCAAAATCTGTTTTCAAAAACCTCAAACAATAAAAACCTAATACATGCAGAACATATTTCCTTTAAGTTTAGTTTATTAATTCATAAAGTGAAGATTAGAACTACCATAATGGTTCATGCTAAATGTATCTCCTAGTAGATTAATTTATAAAATGTTTTTCTAAGGGATGGATTAAATATATACCTGAAAAATTATGTTAAAATGTTGTTTTATTTCATACATTCATAATTCAAACTTTGATCAATGTCATGTGTAAATGCTTGGTCTTCCTTCTTTTTTGTTTTGACATATCATCACCACCTCTATTAAATTTACAGAGATGCTTTACAGCTTTGGACTCTCAAACACAGGTGACATGACCAGGATAGGCCAGGTTCATTTTTGGAAAATTAAAACAAGCTGCAGTTAATACTATTTTAAATGTTTCAAAATTTTTTCCATTTATGTGTTAATAAAATAAAATTGGTTGAGCAGCAAAAAAGTTAGAAGATTGTCAGTAAAAATATTTTTTCAGGTCACGCTGATACCTGAGTAAAGTGATGTCACCTCAGTGGGTCGTCCTTTAGTATGTCCCAAGACAGATTGCACTAAGACTGCTAAACTAAGTCAGATACAAAAGTCCCATACCACTTCTGAAGAGGGTCTGAAGAAACCTATCCTTGAGTGAGTTCACACTAGTATTTTGTGCTGCCTGGAAAATAATTGATCTTTCAGGATGCATATAAGTGCACAGTGTGGATAGATCCTATGACCTCAAATGGACTTTTGTGTACTTAACATTAAGTCCACCCCGAGCAGATGGTTGTTAATGCTGATTATGGTTCTGCTGAAGGTCTCTTCCTGTTTCAAAGGGAGTGATTCTTCTCCACTGTCAGTCCATGTTCATTTAGGTTCAATTCTGTTATGTCAGTGGCTTGATGCAGTCAAATGGATTTACTTTGGTTTGGTTGTTAGAACTGCTGCCTTGCAACAAGAAGGTCCTGTGTTCAAAGCCTGGCTGGGGGCAATAATCAGCTTCAAGATTGGGTTTTATCCCACCTGGGCCTTTTAATATGGAATTTTCATGTTTTCCCTGTTAATGCGCGGGTTTCTCCAGATACTCCAGCTTCCTTCCTCAGTCCAAAAACATTAATGTTAGGTTAAATGGCCTCTCTAAATTGTCCTTAGATGTGCATTATCTATATGCACTGCCCTGTGTTTCCCTGTAATAGATTGGCAACCTATGTAGGGTGTACCGCGCCTCTCACCCAATGACAGCTGGGGGTAGGCACCAACCTCCTGTGATCCTGTAACGATTAAGGGGTTACAGAAAATGGATGGATGCATGCATTTAACTTGATCTTAATCCTACTATATCTCTGGAGTGAACTGGAGTTAAATTGGACCAACTAATATTCTATATGGTTCCAATGGTTATAATCAGTCTGACAGAGGGAGGTATCCCAATCCTTGTGGTTGTTAGTGTAACTATGACCATCAGTGGGAGCCTTTGTGAGGTGCTTTGTGATGACGTTGTTGTAAATAAGCGCCGTTTAACTAAATAATCTGAACTGAAACTATCTGTGTAGTTATGCTGCTATAGGCTTAGGCTGCTGGAGGACATAATGACCACTTTCACCCTCTTCGCTACATTCTCACACTACTCTCCAATTTAGCATTATTTGCTGTTATTTCAGCTTTTAACTTTGTTCTCTCTTTTCTCTTCCTAGAAGCTACACCTGGCCTGGCTCTGGGTCTACCTGTGACACCTTTCTGGAGAGGGGCATCGTCCGAGCTTCTGCTGGCAACAACTTCATGCTCACCCTCTACCGATGATCCACATAGCACTGTCTTTCAGTGTTTAGCCCTTTCTCTCTCCTAGACATGGCGATTGACTGAGCTTTTACTGTAACTAATTATATGTGCTCTCTTTCAGACTCTAACCTTGAAAACTGGCTCAGAATTTATTTGTTCTTTCTTTCTAGGTGAAACGACTAAAGGAGCTACATTCATTAACATTTCCTTTTCCTTCCCATAGAAAGTACTCCTGGATCAGTGCTTCTTTGTTCTTTTTGTGTCTCTGCTCTGTTCTCTCAAACCCCCAGTCGGTCGTGGCAGATGGCCGCTCACACTGAGCCTGGTTCTGCTGGAGGTTTCTTCCTGTTAAAAGGGAGTTTTTCCTCTCCACTGTCGCTACGTGCATGCTCAGTATGAGGGATTGCTGCAAAGTCAACGCCGGTGACTGTCCACTGTCTCTACATGCTCATCCAGGAGGAGGGAATGCTGCAAGTCACTGACTGGATGCAATCTGCTGGGTTTCCTTAGACAGAAAAACTTTTTATCCAATTTGAATAATTAACTAACTCCGACTGCACTGTTCAATTGTTAGGATTAATTGGAATGTATGTACCTGACTTTTGTGAAGTGCCTTGAGACAACATGTGTTGTGAATTGGCACTATATAAATAAAACTGAATTGAATTGAATTATATAACCAGATATGAATTTGACCTGTTTTTCTTACAAAGTGCCATGAGATGACGATTGTTGTGACCTGGTGCCAAATAAAGGGAGTGGAACTAATTGATTCTTATATGATATACTGTCATGTTTTGTGTTTTGGTAATAAATAATTGAGTATTATATCATCTTTGATGTGTGAAATTCAGAACGCATGAACTAGTCAAGATATGTTACTTAATTCTTGTCTGAAGAGGACTTAAGGTTACATCCAACTTAAAATTATATATGTATTAAAAAACAAAACAATAAAATCTAACACAATGGGAGTTTAAAAATACCCGAATAAGTTTTGTTGATGAGTTTTTTGACATAAAGGTTTCATATTAAATAGAAATGAATTACCAAAATGTGTTTTAAAGTATTTATTGCTCACATTGTAGCGGCATATTAATCTCTTAGCTCCGTCACAAAGCATTCTGTCAACTGTACATTTAATAGCTTCTTGTCATTGGGGCCAACCTCCTCTGTCAATATCACTCAACGTAGTTATCTATAAACTATCAGCAAGATGAAAGCTGCTTTCACAAAACAATGAGATGGAGATGTTTCGAGCTAAAGATGGAGGACTTAACCGTTTTTTAATTACTTGAAGCAGTATCTCCACCCTGTTTCTTTCAACAACTCTACATCCATCAGTTTAAATGATGCACAGTTACAACATGCAGTCAAAGGATCGTTCACCCATTAATGCCTTCATAATAACGCTCGGGGAAATTATACTGACAGAACATGACAGAGAGGACAATTGGTCCTTCATACAACGAAAGAAGTTCTCTGAGGTTCCTGATTAGTTATAGCAGTGTGAGCACACCTTCACAGACTAATGTGCACGTTATTCACTGAGTGGATGTGGATAAGGGCCTGAGGTCACTGCTAATTGGGCCAATTTGAGAATAACTTGGAATAGCTGTCTAGTACTAGATCCTCAACATAAAGCTTCAGTTAGGGCAAATTTTCCTGCACTACTGTAGTGGACCACTGTATTTTCCAAGCAAGCAGGAGCCAAGATTGCATAGCTTTAAATATCAACTGTGTCAGCTCCACTTTTATGGGAACACTGTTATCAGCCACCCCTGCTGTGCATGTGTATAAAGGCAGAAATAAGCATCTTCTCACCGGAGGAAGCAAAGCCAATGCCAAGGAAGCAAATGTCGGCCTCTCCGCTCCAGTGGAGCCGAACACTTAATGGAATTATTTTGCTCCACGTCCTCCAAGAAAAGTCAGCAATCACATTGTATGTGCTTATGTTGAACAAAGCATTGTTATGCTTGATCAAAAAGACTGAATACCTAAAAGCTATGGAAATAGGAGTGGGTCTACATTCAAAGAGAGGCTAAATCTTTTCCATTTTCATCTCATGCCAGAAACAGAGAGGAAGGAGCGGGCAAGCCACAGGCTGTGGAGTGGATTTCTTTGTTAGAGAGTCGAATGAATGCTTTATCGATTGGGGAATTGTGATGAGTACATGGTTTGCTGCTGTGCTGTAATGCGATGGGCAAAGGCCTGTACCGGAATCAGTCTAAATGATTTGGAACCTGTCCTGTTAATGACAGCTATCTGTTCTGTTCCAACAGCCAAGTATTCACCTGACAGAAGTCTGCTTTGTCTGAATGGACACACATCTAAACCAAACTATGGGCGTGGATTTCAACGAGGATGCTGAATAAAAACACCAAAGACCAGTTTGCCAGTCGTAGCATAGGGTTGTGCACACACAAGCTGATAGATCTTCTGACTGGATCATTATGCTCCTGTGATGACTTTATTTTGATTTGTTTAGCCAGAAGAAAATATCCAGCTGATTTTAATACATGTTTATATATATTCTATATTAAATGTCTCATCTTATTAGAAACTTTTTATATTTGTTTGCAGCTTTCATATAAATGCAGCAGACAATAACAAAGTTGAAGATTGTGAAAAATGTCATTGCTTTGAAAAACTGGCTCATGGAACTGAGAGTTTGTTTTAACTGGATCCAGGGCTGGACCGGGACAGAACCTGAGCCCAGGCATTTCTGATCCAGGTGGCCGATTATGATTGGTCAGACATGATCTTTGCAGTAAAACATGTGTGAACATTGGCACTATGATGGTAAACAATTTTACAAAATAATGTATTTCATTTTTAATGAAATAAAAATAATGCCATTTGTCAAAATACATAGCTGCCAAAGATAAGAAAAGTGCTTCACTTGTTTTAGTTTTAACAAGGAGTGTTTAGTGTGTACATTATATTTCTTGGGGTTACTAACTATATGGGTTTAACGTTTTCTGTATTACTGATAAATACTTATGCTAAATACCACAGTAATCCTGCTTATGTTTTATATTAATGTTAATAATAAAGTATTAGTTAGTTATCGATGTACTTAGTTTATGTTTGTTTTGCATAACCGTGTATAATAAATTGCATCATATCCATTTCAAAACCTTTCCAGTCAGCAGACTGTACTCCATGTATGCATAAATGTTAGCAAAATAATGTTTTGGCTGGAAATTTGCAATCAATTTGCTATCATAAAATTACTAAAAATGGCAACAAAGGTAGAAAACCCTTATTTTGGCCCAGTATTGGTGCCAACTATGACACTTTGACTGTATTGTTGTCACACAGTCACTGCCACCCTCACTGTTTTACTAATATTACTAATTACCATGTCATTAACTGCTCTGCCTTCACTCTGCCTCTCCTCTTCCATTACTTCATGTTGCTGTTTAGTGTCTGTTGCTGCAGAACTCAAAGCTGCAGCAGATAGATTTGTAAATTTTTGCACATATGGTAGCAAATGCTTGTCATAATTTTCTTCACCACCCGTTGTCTTTTAGCTCTCCATGCTGCACCCTTCTTCTTCATATGTATTTAGCCTTTGGTTAGCAGTTGACACTAGATAACTTGTCAGATTTCCTCTTGGGTTTAATACCTTTTGTCTGAGATCTTGTTTTAAAGGTAAACAGTGTTGCAGGTAAAATTTGCCTCTATTCAACAACTAGTACCAGAAGAAGGGTAAATAAAGGAAGTTACTGATGCAAGTCTACACAATTTCTGGCTTCATAAGTGTAACTTTTAACTTTGTTTTACAAGCCTATGAAATATTTAGCAATAATAATTCCCTCTGTGTTTATATTGAGCCATACATATGCTTGTAAAACGGAACTCTCCGGCAAAGCGAAAGGTGGAGGAATCTGTTTTTACCTCAACAGTGGTTGGTGCAACGACGTGACAGTGATTCAGCAGCACTGTTCTCCAGACCTGGAATCCTTCATTATAAACTGTAAGCCTTTCTATTCCCCCCGTGAGTTCGCTTCGTTCATCCTGGTCGGTGTTTACATCCCACCGCAAGCTAACGTGCAGGTCGCACAGCGCATGCTCGCCGACCAGATACTGAGTGTGGAGCGGACCAACCCGGACTCCTTAGTAATCGTCGCTGGTGACTTTAACAAAGGTAATCTGACCCACGAACTCCCCAAATACAGACAGTTTATAAAATGTCCGACCAGAGAGGACAACATTCTGGATCACTGTTACACCACCATCAGAGACGCTTATCACGCCGTCCCACGTGCTGCACTGGGCCAATCCGACCACATCATGGTCCACCTGATTCCTGCATACAGGCAGAAACTTAAGCTCTGCAAACCTGTTGTGAGGACGACAAGGAAGTGGAGCAGTGAGGCTGTGGAGAATCTCCAGGCGTGTTTAGGCTGTACAGACTGGGATGTGTTCAGGACTACTACCAACAGTCTGGACGAGTACACAGAGGCTGTGACTTCCTACATCAGCTTCTGTGAGGACAGCTGTGTACCATCATGCACCAGGGTGAGTTACAACAACGACAAACCCTGGTTCACAGCTAAACTCAGAAGGTTAAGACTGGATAAGGAAGAGGCCTTCAGGAGTGGGGACAAAGACATATACAGAGAGGCCAAGTACAAGTTTGGCAAGGCAGTGAAAGAGGCCAAACGACTGTACTCTGAGAAGCTCCAAAACCAGTTCTCAGCCAACGACTCTGCGTCTGTCTGGAAAGGGCTCAAGCAAATCACCAACTACAAGCCGAAAGCCCCCCACTCCATCAACGACCGACGCCTCGCCAACGACCTGAACGAGTTCTACTGCCGCTTTGAAAGACAAAGGGACAGTCCTGCAACCATCTCCCACGACGCCCCCCAACAGCTGCAGCCACAATCCACCACCCCCACCTCCCCAACCTCAAGAGGGGCCTTGGCACCTCCAATCCCCACCCTGAAGTTCCCCCCCACCAGCCCCCTACCCACGCCGAGGACGGCTCTTTCCATCCAGGAGAGGGACGTCAACAAACTCTTCAGGAGACAGAACCCCCGGAAAGCTGCTGGTCCGGATTCTGTCTCACCAGCCAGCCTGAAGCACTGCGCTGATCAGCTGTCTCCAGTCTTCACAGACATTTTTAACACCTCACTGGAGACATGTCATGTGCCAGCCTGCTTCAAGTCCTCCACCATCGTCCCTGTTCCCAAGAAGCCAAGGACCACAGGGCTTAATGACTTCAGACCCGTCGCCCTGACCTCTGTGGTGATGAAGTCCTTTGAGCGCCTTGTGCTCTCACACCTAAAAGACATCACCGACCCCCTCCTGGACCCCCTGCAGTTTGCCTACAGAGCCAACAGGTCTGTAGATGATGCAGTCAACCTAGCCCTTCACTTCATCCTCCGGCACCTGGACTCCACAGGAACCTATGCCAGGATCCTGTTTGTGGATTTCAGCTCTGCCTTCAACACCATCGTCCCAGTTCTGCTACAGGAGAAGCTCTCCCAGCTGAGTGTGCCCAACTCCACCTGCAGGTGGATCACTGACTTCCTGTCTGACAGGAAGCAGCGCGTGAGGCTGGGGAAGCACGTCTCTGACTCCCTGACCATCAGCACCGGTTCCCCCCAAGGCTGTGTTCTCTCTCCTCTGCTCTTCTCCCTGTACACCAACAGCTGCACCTCCAGTCACCAGTCTGTCAAGCTTCTGAAGTTTGCGGACGACACCACCCTGATCGGACTCATCTCTGATGGTGACGAGTCCGCATACAGATGGGAGGTGGACCATCTGTTGGACTGGTGCAGCCAGAACAACCTTGAGCTCAACGCTCTAAAGACAGTGGAGATGGTTGTGGACTTCAGGCGGAACCCAGCCCCACCTGCCCCCATCACCCTCTGTGACTCCACAATTGACACTGTGGAATCTTTCCGCTTCCTGGGAACCATCATCTCCCAGGATCTCAAGTGGGAGCCAAACATCAGCTCCCTCATCAAGAAAGCCCAGCAGAGGATGTTCTTCCTGCGGCAGCTGAAGAAATTCAACCTGCCAAAGACTATGATGGTGCACTTCTACACAGCCATCATTGAGTCCATCCTCACCTCCTCCATCACCATCTGGTACGCCGCTGCTACAGCCAAGGATAAGGGCAGGCTGCAGCGTGTCATTCGGTCTGCTGAGAAGGTGATTGGCTGCAGTCTACTGTCGCTCCAGGAACTGTACACCTCCAGGACCCTGAAGCGGGCAGGGAAGATTCTGGCTGATCCCTCCCACCCCGGTCACAGACTCTTTGAGACTCTCCCCTCTGGCAGGAGGCTGCGGTCCATCCGGACCAAAACCTCACGCCACAAGAACAGTTTTTTCCCATCTGCCACCAGCCTGGTTAACAAAGCCCGGAAACCACACTGACACTGTCCCTTTCCCCCACACCCCCCCTTTTTTTGCTGACAGGACACCTGTAACCTGTAACTCTATGCGTTACATTAACGCTCAGCTTGGACTCCTGCTTACTTGCACTGCTTTACTTGCACAATGATCACCTGCACTGTTGTATTGCTCTTGCATCTTATACTGCTCTATATTTACTCTCACTCACTTAAAACTGTGCACTTATATTTATATTATATTGTAGATATGTTTGTACTGTTTAATTTGTATTGTATTGCACCGACTACGCCAAAACAAATTCCTTGTATGTCCAAAAACGTACTTGGCAATAAAGCTTTTCTGATTCTGATTCTGATTCTGATTCTGAAACGGATGAGTTTTCAGACTCTACCTTACTGGACTTCCTGTTTGGCAAACACCACTTGCACGAGAAATGTGATTGGGTGAGTCCAAGGTCAAAAAATGATCAGAGACGTTTATGGTTGTTGGTTAAGATATGAAAAATCCATCGACCCAACTGGAAAAAATGCACGGTTACCAGTCCAACCTTGACTGGCTCTAAAGTCCAGGAAAACCATTCATGATCTTTAAAAAAATACTTTACAATTTAAAGGTCAGATCTAAACTGTGTGTGCACACTACTGTTGGGACCCACAGCCATGGATCTCAACATTAAACTCCGGTACGGACATTTCTGGAACTTTCAAAATAAAGGGCATTAACCTTCTTAAGGCACAGCCAGGAAAGGGGATAACTGCGGACTTCCTGTGGCGCCACTACCCGAATAAAAGCACAGATGTTGCTACATCCGCCCTCTTTCCACACGGCCTTCGAGAAGGACCGGTCAGGGGAGGCCCAGCGCACTGATGTCTTTTGCTGGCAAAAAGACATAAATTCTTCAAACTGGATCCAAGGAAGCCATACGATCATCGATCATATGCAAAGATAAGTATGGATGAAATACTGTCTGTGTAACCGGTATTTTCATTCATGAACGGGGGAAATTAAGGTACAAGCATTGCTTGACTGTCTCTCCGAGCCCCTGCAGACGCAAACGGTGTTCGAGAGAAGCCCCCTGCAAAGACGCGGTCTCCCAGCCTGGAAGGAAGACAGCAGAGACCGCAGCGGACAGGACGAGCCGCCCAGCTACAGCTCCGGAGCTAACCCTTGTGTTCACAGAACGAACGCACCTTCAACCCCCGAGGTTAGCTGAAACCATGGTGAGGAAACGTTGTCCAAGGGGTGAAGCTTGAAGACGTCCACAGTCAACAAGCGGTTAGTTGACTGTGGACGTTTCTTCAAGCTTCGTTTCTTCAAGCTTCGTTTCCTCACCATGGTTCATGAGGTTCGGTGTTTTGGGCAGAGACAGATTTAGGATGAAACGATCCAAACGTTTTTCATTTTGTGAAGTTTGTGTGAAACTCAGCTATCTTAGTGTTAGCAGGCTATCTGTAGCGCACGTGCCGGTTTGTGTTTTTTGTATGTTTTAAGGTTAAGATAAACTTTATTTAAAGAGTGATTTTAAACAGAACATTGCTCATAACGCGCCGTCCGCGCTTATGCATTTTAACCCTTTTATTAACCGATGTATTTTAAAGGTATGTGTTGATTCTGGTGCCAAGCTATCCGCTTCTTTGTTAGCTTAACGGCTAACCGGTAAGAACACGTGCTTGTTACTAAAGAGTATTCAATAGAAATGTTGTTGGTTTTCAAGCTAGTGAATAATAGTTCCTAAACATCATTTACTAAATTTGATAACTAAGTAAACACCATTAAGCCCCATTTCTCCAGAAAGATTTGGCTCTCTTCCAAAATACTCCCTTAATAATATTTCTTTGAATATTATTTCAATAACTAAAGGCAGTTAATTAGACACTGTTGAGAAATGGTCATCCAGAAGGTTGGTTTTATTCAGCAGATCATTATTTAAAATATTATTTTATTAAAATAATATTTTATTTGATCTTGCATTGTGAAGGGTGGTCTAAACACTTGCTGATTATTGTCTAAGTTGGTTCCATGACTAACTTAACTTCAATTCCAGATTCTTCAAGATAATCATTGGTTCTCAAACATGAACATTGCATGGTAATGTTGCATCACTCTTTTGGTCATAATTTTCAATCATCTTTAATCAACTTGTTTATATTGTACATAGCCCATTAGTCTTCGTTATTCTTTAATTCTGCTTGGTAGTTTGGTTGGATTGTTTTAGCATAGTAAAGAGTTTGTTGATTGAAATATGTTTGACTTTGAGTTAACTTATTTTTGTTAATAAATTCTTGTATTTTAATGTCAGAGCTCGTCTCACACCTTTCTATTTTGTCCTAATACCATCACCTTACTGGGCTGGTATTCACAGGACCACCCTTAACAGACCGAAATATTATTTGATAAAATATTAAAATTAAATATTAAATAATATTCTCAGATTCATAATTACAACACTACCAACCTAAAAAAACAAGCTGAAAAGTAGTGAGTGTACTGCTTTTTAAAGGATTGCCTAAATGAGGACTACTATCAGGCAGTGTCTCAGCATCTGGGCTGCCCTCTTGAACACACATTCAGTGATTAAACACATGTCCAGCTTTCTGACAGCCTACAAATGAATTTCAACAGCCGTCAAGCGGAGGAAGTGGTCCCTAAAGAAAGATGAAGGAGGAAGCACAGAGAAGGGCATTTAAAAAATGACATATCTGTCGCATTGCTATTCATGGGTTTTGCCCCGTCTATTAATTATACACCAGAGCTGTTCTCAAAAAAAGAAATAGGGCGAACTTGAGTCCTTCTGCGGATAAAAGCATTGACTCACCATGCTATACAAAGTAATTAAAGCTCAGACATTAATAACCTGGCCCAGAACAAGAATGAAACACAGGGAGGATTTATTTTTCCCATTTTAGCTTTTGTATGGTGAATCTTATTTGAACTCATCCATGCTGGAGACTGTTCTTAATATTGCCTACAGATTTCCTCTTTCGTTTTGCAGTTTCTTTGCTTTTTAAAGTCCAGGACAGATCTGATCAATAGAGAGCCCAAGGAAAAAAAGCTAATTTGTTATTTTGTTTTCTGTTTTTCGCTTTTATCTCAAGTTCCTCTGCTCAGATCGATTGGTTTAAACTCCAGCATCGGAGCATCTGTGTCAGTCTCCCACAAAGTGGCAGCAACACAGAGAAAAGTAATGTCCAAGATAAATGTCCGAAAATGATACACAGCTTCATATTTGAGCTCAGAGAGCTTGTAGAATAAAAGAGCTACTGATATCTCTGCCTCGGTGGTTAATGACCACGATGATGAACTCATCAACAGAATTGCTTCCTCCTCTCCATAAGTTTTATATTGTTGCTAAATCACCTTTATTGCTGCTAGTGTAATTAGGAGCCTATATTGTGGGAGTAATGTCTGTGATGATGCTCTGTTGTTGTCCCAGAAAGCGTGGGAGGGTTTTTATTATTTTGTGCTCCGAGTCCTTCCCTCATAGGTTACCATTAGCATTCCTGTACTGATGCCAGCAGTGATTAAAGTAGGGGTGAAATGATGGCTCGAGAAAACGAAGGGGCGGCTCATGATGGTAATCAGAGCTGATTTACATCCTGTGGTGAAGGAGCAACAACATTTAGCTCACTCCATTTTTCCTGCCAGTGTGGATTTTGCTTGATTGGTTTTAACAAAGTACTTTGTTAAACCCCCTTTACTTGAAGCACCTCCTGTATTCAAGCATTTAAGTATTTTTGGTTGACATGTCATCAGTATTTAAATTTAATGTAACAACCTGTTTCTTCTTGCTGGGTGAGTGCTGAAAGAAAGAAAACAGTGAGGGTCAGAGTTCTGCTCGGAGTATTTAGCAACCTATGCATCTCTGTGTACTTTGGTTGATTGAAAGTGTTAATTAATGAACTTATATGGACATATTTAATCTGCTGCCAGAGATTTTTGAGGTTGTACCATCTTGCAGCAGCCATCTGCTACATTAAAAGACATTAGGGCTCATAACTCTGTTTCGTAACCTGTCATTAATGTGTTAATAATATCTGAAGCATGAATTCTACCAGTTCATTTTGTTAATAAGTGCACAAGATTTCTCATATTCATTTGATAAATATCTACAAAATCAGGGAGTTTGCAAAATCTAAAAGCTTATTGAGGCTTGGGTATATATTAAAGTCATGTATGATACTCATCAATGTCTACTACGGAAAGTAAGATGAATATAATCTACAGCAAACAATTCTCCTTAAGATATTTGTATAAAGTCTCAGGCTTAATAAATAAACAATCTTGGCAAGCTCCAGGTTGTCTGCATCAATGTCTTTTATATGTATTTTCTCCATGTTATAAGAGAGAATAAATACATATGATCTTATGTAATCATAGAGAACTACTGAAAAGCATTGGTAACTGCCAGTATAACAAAAATTAAATGGCTCACCTTTATTGTTATTTTCAGAAAAAGATCGTCGACTGTTTAATTGTTTTGCAACACATTTTGTTCAAAATGTGTTGCAAAACAAAATGGTGACAAAATGTGCTATTTGTCTCCAGTGAATGGCCACTGATGGGTCCTTATTTTTGCAGAATCACAGGTGAGGTCTTTAAAATGCTTAGTTTTTGTGAACTGGCTGTCAGTTGATAGAATTGCCTGTCTGTTCACTTTGTTCATACAGGTATTATACTAACATTGGCTGATATTGTATGTTGCTACAGTGGTACTGAAAGGTTAACTATAAATTTAGATTTGCAACGCATTAAAGCATGTGTTAGGCTATGCCTACAAAGGCACATGAGTGATGTTTTGTATTGTACCTTCAATTTTATTATCAACTAATTCTACTCTATTATACATTTGGGTACCTTTCTGATGTTTGGCACTAGCTAAGATTTTTATTCTACTTTGAATTAAATATTATAACACAGACCTTTTCAAGATTAAATAGTTTTTATAAAACATTAAATTGATAGGTCAGTGTGTCTTATAATCATTAGACTTATTCATCATTCATTATGGCCTTAATATTCACCTTTTTTTGTTTGAACAAATTTGAGCTCTGTAAAATGATGATATATCCTTTTATGTTTTCATTACAGCTTCTTGCACTCAGTTTAACAGAGCATGATGGCAGTGTCATCTTCACAATCCTGAGACTACAAAAAATTAATCAATACTAAACATGCCATGATCGATCACTGGGAAAGGGTCAAAAATATAGATAAAAACAAATTATTTTTGCTGAGGTCCACAAAATCTTGAATTTAAAAGACTGGTAGTAGCAACTGTGATGCTTGTGAGTTCATTATGGTAATTAATCAATGTTGTTAAAATAAAGTCCTAACATGCTGTTCTTATTCAGAGGCATCTGCTAGTGATATTAGATGCTGTTTTGTCCTGTTCTTTTTCTAGTAGACTGATTTCTGTAACCCCTTCTTAAAGGGGTGACTTAGCCCCAAGGAACATCCAACAACCTCTTCATTTGTCTAGGGTTTTATTTTGTTATGATACAAATTCATTAGAAATGTTAAAATCCTACACTCTTTTCATTCCAGGCTATTAAGGGGCCTCTCTCTGCAGTAGGTTCTGGTTAGACCATGACCTCAACATCCCTGGCCGATCCCCCCGGATTTAAGTTCCCAGCTATAAAATATTTAATAAAGACCTAATCAAAAGATTACACTCTTTTCCATAGGAATGGAAGTTAATGAAAGACCTAAAGATCATCAAGAGTCTGTTTGACTCACAGATGTTAAGGAGAGGGTTACTGTAGTGGTGTACATGATCCATAATAACCTAAGGGGAATGATAAACATGGGGGGAAACCAAGGGAAGTGCAAAGTTTTGGCAAAACCAGTATAATTTTTATTAGTTACCTATATGAGGTCTGACATTTATTATTTTCTCCAACAGGCGCTGTTGTTTACCTCTGTTTTTGGAACCAGGTTGGTTTCTCCAGAAGAAAGCCTCCACACCTGCCACTGAGGGTTGAATCTCTATCAGAGCTTTTCATCCAGCTCTCTTAGCTGTTCAACCAGCCATGAGGTCCACTGAGGGTTTCTCTTCAGCACCAGATTTTGGGATGTCTGGAGACTCCTCATTTTGAATTCCTAAATAGACTGTGAAGGTACAGAGCATGAGCCTAATCATATCCGCTTCACTCAAAAATAGACAACATAGTGCAAGGAAATATTTAACCCAGCTGTCACCCACCGAAGATGGATCCAGTCTTCATGACTGAGTCGGGCAACATTGTTCTTTGATGGACAAAAACCTTATTTATAGGTCCAGTTTCTGGATTTGCTCTTTCACCTGGGCTAGGTAAATCATGGGCTATCAACAAATCAGAAATGGACTTCTGCGCACAGTCAGACAGGTGTCATAGGTAAATGATAAATTAGTTAAAAAGAGCCTAATAGCAGCTGATTACAGAGAGGTTTTTCTTTCTCTCTGACATAGTTTTACATAAGTGAGATTTTACCTCAATATTTAATCTAAACCATGTTGTGTCTAAGTTCACATTACACACTATTACTCAATGTAATGCAGAACACTTCAAAGACTAAATATATTTTTAACAATAAACTGTACAGTTAAAGATACAACATGCAATCAGTATTGAGTGAGCTCCTGTTCTCTTTGCTCATTTAAACTGTATTTTACACTTGGCTAAATTCTCAATAAAGCTTTTCTCATTCCCATGTTTTCCTGCTTCAGTTGTCAGAATGCAAAATGAGTCTGAAGTTTTGATTGAAAATGGCTCATTAAAACAACTTTTTCTTGTGGGCTATTTAAACACACTTTGAGGTTTGTGCCTGTCTTTGACAAAATCCTGATTCCCTTTTAGCATCCAACATGACAAACATCTCACTTGCATAAATTAAAGGCAACATCTGTGTTTTACTTCAGCTGTAATTATCTCTACAATGTTCAAACATCCCTCTACTCCACTCGGCTGTACCTGCAAACATTTATAGTCCTTTAAATAATTTGGTCTCAGCATTAAATATTCTGTTCTTTAAACAAATTTTCACATATCAAAGTCCCATGTTTTTTTTTTTCTAGATAAGAAAGTGACTCATTTACAGTTCAACAACAAAAATGATCTTTTTACTCATTTGACAAAAATATAATACACAAAAATGTTTTCTATGTTAGGAAAAACCTATAAACCCACATAGTAGTTAATATTACCTATTTTGTTTGAAATAACTTAATGGAGATGTTTCTTGTAGTGTCTTTACAGACTACCGTCTGACACACAGTAGACTCCATGGCCGTTTCTATGCTAGTGAGCTGGCTAGATCCTGCTCCAGCAAAGCATCCCCAAACCATAACACCTCCGCCTCCAGGCTTCACAGTTGGTATAAGCTTTTGGCTGTTTCATTTTTCTTATAGCGCAAACGTTTCCTACTTGCAGAAGTGAAGTTATCTGGACAGGCAGACCTGGACATGTTGTTTTGAATGTCCTCCACTTGTAGACAATTTTCCAGACAGTGGAATGGCTGATTGCAAATTATTTTTAGATCTATTTATGTCAAGGAATGCTGTGGTTTTGTAGGACCAACATGAAATCAGGAGCCGCATGGTGAGTTGAACTTTTAATAAGAAAAACTGGTAAATTTCAGAGTTACAAACGTGGAGCAGGTAAACCACACATGGAAAGACCAACAGTAGGATTCAGAGCTGAACAATGAAAACCAGAGAGTTTAAATACAGAGGCGGGTGGAGAATGGACCAATGAACAAGAGGGGATAATCAGTAGGAATATAGAGCAGCTGGTGACAGGGAGAATGCAGGGCAACAGAAGGAGGAAGGGTAATTAACATGAGCAGGCAATTCAGGAAGGTAACAGAAACATCTAAACACAAGAATGAATCATGAACCTAAACTACAATGAATGGACTAAAATAACAGAAACTGAAGAATGTAAACAAGGAAGTGCAGAGAAAACAGACCAAACTTAACACACGAGAATCATGACAATCTGTGTCTCTTACAAGACTCATAAGCTGCTATAATTTTCTGAGGGACTCGGGAAGCATTTTCGAATTCCACTCTCACTTCCAAGAAGCACACACCAAAAGTCTGAGGTTTGAACAGAACAAATCTATTTCAAAATGCTGAGTAACAATGTTTTAACCAAGTGCACCTGAAGTCATATGCCTGAGTGGAAGTTTAGCCGTTTTAGATCGGAACAAATGTGGGGTTGTCAAAATTCATTCCACCCCAGAAATTACATTTTTATAACAGAAAATTCAGTGAAATGTTTTTTTTTTTTTCAGTTTTTGTTGTTTACTTATATCACTTTAATTTTTCAGTACTGTTAAAACTGATATGAAATGTACCTATGCCCAAATATGTTAGAAAATACACACAGGCTTCCTTACAAGGTCCTCTTTCTATGACTGCCTACATTAGACAGACGGAAAGGGGTTGCAGAAACATTTGTGGTAATCTGCAATGTTTGATTGATTGGACCCTAGGCGTCAGCATAACACGCACCAATGAAAACAGGCGTGTGTGTGTGTGTGTGTGTGTGTAACTCCGTAAAACTGTTTACTCGCTGAGAAAACACAAAACAGTGTCTGTGTTGTTAGGATTAAAGTTCTCCAAAATGTTATTGTCAAACATGAGCAGCATTTGAAGCTCAAAATCAGAGTTAATACCAACAGGAAGAAATTACTGGGGATTTTGGCATATTTTTCATTTAGCTGTGGTCCTTTTCCACTGAGGGATGGGCCTACCAAGTTGCCTTTCACGGTAAAGGTCAATTATCAATGTTTGCAATTATGTTAAATAAAAACTGGTTTTTGTAAAGTGGTTAAATGACTGAAATACTGTTCCCACATGTTTTTTATGAGTTTTAGTTAACATTGCCATGAATTAAGTACTAAAATAACATGTCTATGTAAGGACATTGCAGTTTCTTTAATCAGTCATTTATTATGCTTGGCTTATAAAGAAGGTGGTTTGAATCATAAAAATGGGGCAAAAATGTTTGTCCTACATCTTTGAGAACTTGTCCTGAGTAGCTGCAATTAAAAATATAACAAAAATAAAAAGTAGCATCATGTTACATCTCTCTGCATGTCCTCTGGGCTATTACAGAGCTAGATGATAAAATAGACTCACTTAAATACCCACATGTGGTCTTAAACTTCATCAACCGAGTAAAACTGTGAAAGTCATTCACTCACAAATAGTTCTGCTCCCTACTTAAGCAACCGGCATGCTTCATCTCTTCCAGCTGATGCACTGTTTCACTGGTCCATGTAATTACACCAAAGCTGATTAAATCATGTTTAAAACCATGATACGAACCAAGATTACACAACAGCTTAGGGTCTGGATGAAATATTTTAAGCATATTGAAAATGCCTCTTTTAATCTACAAGCAGCTCTTTATTTCATGCATTGACTTATTAATGTTGTATATCATATTAAAAACACATAGATGTCTCAACTGTTACAGCAGACGATGTTTGTTAAACAGCTGAATCTCTCGCAATCTCTTCTTTGGAAAACTTGAGGTTTTTTTTAAAGTCAATAAAAATACATTTAGCTGTTATGGCCTTAATTAGCTGTGAAACGTCGCTCCAGCTAATCATGTTCATCATTACACATTGAATTCAATCCTTCAGTGTTGCCTTTCAGAGTCTTTAAGTCAAAATACATTTTAATTTTCCCCAAAAAATGATGATCCAGTTTTTCATTTTAAAATAGTGTGCTATACATGGTTTACAAGAAACGACATCTAACTATAGTTTATTTATTCAATTTTTTGTCTTTATAAGAAATGCCCCATTTATCTGGTCCATTTGATTACAAATGAGCTTCACACATTAAAAAAAGATTTTAGTGCTATTTACTTTTATTTATCCCGCTGTCCAAAGTAAAAAGCTCTTATTTTCAAATCCAATACCCTGTTGATGCTGTCCAGATTTCAAGTGCCACCACCTCCATTTATTTTATTGATTTCTATAAACAAATGCAAATGAATTTCATTTGAGTTATGCTCTGTCCCTTTTTGTTTCACTTCCATCAGCTGCAGGATTTTCCCATCATGTTGCGGCCAATCATTAAGTCTCCAGATCACAAGCATCCACTGTACTGTAGTTAAAGCCGGGCAGAACTGCAGGTCTGATGAAATCATTAAATCTGCTCTTCTCTAATTGCCAATACGTCACCAGGTATTTCAGCAAAGAACTACAGCCACAGGAGCCGAGGGACGACAGGCATAAGTTAGGTAAAACCATGAGAGTAAGTGGAAAGATTAGATTTACAGTCACTCATTCACTTACTGGTGGCAGCTGATGTTTATTCAGATAATGAACATAATGGCAGCTGCCGTGGGTGGCATTTGATTTGTAGGCAAAGTCAATCTAGACTAACAAGTGGAACCATTTTTCCTTGATATCAATAAGTTTTCTGAAGTGTGGACTCAATAAAGCACCACCCATCACGCCTACATCTGGTAGCCTTTTGGAGTGACTCGTCCATCATTGACAAGGACCCCTCTGTCACTGAAACCCTTCACCTGGGATGTTTTTAGTTAGAGGTCCATAATTTGTCCAATTACAACCACAAACCTCCATGTAGCTTATTAAGATTTTACGTGATAGACCAACAAAAAGTAGTGAATGACTGTGAACAGGTAGCGAAATTATTACATTGATTTCCAAATAAATAAAAAGCTAATCAAAGAAATGGAGTTCATTTGTTTTAAGCTCCAGGGACAAAATAATCATAGAACTGCCTTCCACTGCAATTACAGCTGCAAGCCTTTTTGGGTGTGTCTCAACCAGCTTTATACGTTTAAAGACAAAATCTTTTTGCCAATCCTTAATGACAGAATATCTCAAGCTCAGTCAAACTGGATAAAGTGTTTATTCAAACATTAATTTTCAA